>NC_141609.1:30117521-31317521 GCF_047967505.1 Dipteris shenzhenensis | reverse complement strand
AGGAGGCAAGCAAGTTGAGCAATCATATGAATGGATGGTCTTTTTGTGCTCTCGACTTTGAGGAATAATGTTGAATATGCTAGATTTAATCGATATTAGACAATTGTGTATCACAAGCCAATGGAGCTGTGCGTGGTCTTTCCAAGTCTTCTATCCATTCGACAAGCTTAGTAATCTTTATCTTACTAATTCTCCTCTTGCAATGATATTAGTTTGCTTCAATTTCGTTTTCTTGTTGCAATTATTGGTGTCACAATATACACATGTTAGAACTTCACATGCTACCCTCTTGTATGGTTTGGATGTTTTCTTTTGCAAAACGTATCTGGAGACCACCTGTGTGAACACAATTATGCTTGTGTGTAAATTCTAAATAAGGGTAGCTTTTGCTTTGAAGTTCAGCGATGAGCAAACATGCATCTGTTCTTTTATGCTTTCAGAATCTTGTTGTACTTGATGGGTGGCCTTATGTATTATACGCTCGGCTAACATGGGATATAGTAGCTAATTCTGGGCCAAGCAAGTGCAGTAGTGGAAGAAATCAAAGATGTATAAAGAGTGTGGAGGCTAAGAACTTGTCTCGGATAGAGGGCATTTGGGGATGTGGTTGCTAACATATGTTGCTCTCATACAATTGTATTGCTATCTTAATTATGTGAAATACTCCAAATTTCCTCTTCCCTAGGAACTTCAATCACTCATGCTCCACTTGCTCTTCTAATTTTCTTCCTTTCTCCCTCCTCTCCTCTCACTCTCCCTTCCAATTGTTTTGCTTCTCTCTTTTACTTTCCCGCATACTCTTCTTCTAAATCAATGTGAAGGTGGTAAAGGCTCTTCTTGCTAGATTGTTCTTCAATGGCGTGGTCACATGTTGTCATTTTTTTGAGCAACGTTGTCCCATTGCTTCCCTTGTCAACTTTTATAAAACAAAGTGTTAGCAATGGACTTACCGTGATTAATCTTTCGTGGGGATATTTAAAAATTTTAAAAACAAAGATTCTTGAAGATTAGTTATGAGTTTTTGACCACAAAATCTTGTGACCTATATAAGTCAACAACGATAAGTCCATATTTATTGCGATAAGTTCATGTTTATCTTTCATGCGAAGGTTTAAAATTTCAAAAAACAAAGATTTTAAATCGTTAATTATGGGATTCTAACACGAAAATCTACTATTAGTATGAGTGAGGATGACACGACACTCACTTTAAAGAGAATATGATAAGAGTATTTAATGCCAGTTTATTTTTGTAGATTTTGGAGCAAAGAAAAATGAGAAACTAGCTTACATGGTCCCAAAATGAGTTTTCTTTTTTCCTAATGCATAACTAAGAAAGCAAAGTATTCTTGGAGAAATAGAGCAAAGGGGAACAATTTTGCAAAAGGACTAGTCAGTGTGGCTAGAGTAGTATTGGTTATAGCATTGCAAGATGCTCCTCACGACGGCCATTTGGCATCCCTTTTAAGTACAATAGACTATTTTTTGAGATCACAGAAACACAATAGACTTTCTGCTGTTCAAATCCAATTGATATTGAAGCAGCTTGAAGATGGAGATAGGTCCTCAGCTCTAATTTTTAGGACTAAGAGTCAAAAATAGAGGGACAATATCTCTAAGATTACGGATTCATATGGCTCTTTGGTTGTTGGCGACAAAGAAATAGCCAGGGTTTTCACCATTCACCTAGCTAGCATTACGGATGGGTACTAAGCTAGACGTGTCAAATAGTTATCAAGAGAGGTTAAAAGGGTTTTTGGTCAGGATGCTAAGAAAGGTGGAGAAATATGTTATAGAGGTCATTTTCAAAGCAAGAGATAAAATTCACAGTGATGCAATTGGGGAAGGAGAAGACCTCGAGCCTTGATGGAATCCTAGTTGAGCTTTATATGCGTTTTTAGGATTTATGTAAGAAGAGGATGACTAGCTCGATTAACTTCTATTGTAGAAAGGGCGAATCGCCACTACAAAACATGAATACTCGAATAATAAAGCTTATTCCAAAGGGTCAGAATAGACTGAATGGTTGCCAATGGAGGCCTCTATCCATGCCTAATACAATATATAAGATTATTGTAGAGACACTAGCTAATAGGATAAAGTTTTTACTCAGAAGGTTGATCCATCCATATGAATTTGGATTTGTCGCAGGCATGAATCTTCATATAGCTGTACTAAATGCTTTGATGGCAATCGACTATGATTTCATTTAGAATGAAAAGCTGGTGATGTTGTACTTGGACCTAGAGAAGGCTTACGATAGTATTAGCTAGGATTTTGTGCTAGCCACAATAGATGCCTTGGGTTTGGTAGAGGTTTGTGCAGGTTGACTAAAATGGTGTTCACTAATGCGTGGTCAAGGATTTCAATAAATGGATATCATTATAAAAAAATTTCATTACAGAGATCAATCAAGCAAGAATGCTCGCTAGTACCCTTGCTATTTGCAATCGATACAGAGCATTAGGAAAGAAGGGAACTCATTTTGGGGCCCTCTAAGAAATTCACTATTTACCTATTTTTATTGCACTCAAAATATGGGAAATGCAATAAATTACGGATGCTTACTGCAAAAATGTTAGTCTAGTACTCAAGCTTCACATTAAATGGATGTATAAGATCCTTGATTTTTTGTGCAGTAACAATGCCAGTTGGCCAAATCGCATTTTGTGCAAATCCCCCATTCTGGGCAGTTTTGCCCTTTTTCGGGCCTCCAGGCATCGATTTTCAATGTCTCCAGGGTCGATTTGAGGATTTTGTCTCGCTCCAAACGCGCTGGCGATGTTAGAATCATCAAATACTGCACCATAAATCATATTTTGAAGATCACGTATGTCAGACATAATACAAGAAAAATATTTTGAATATGACTTATTTTATATTTTTATATGGTTTTTTGTATTTTTCCAACGTTACGTTGGCCCTATTTTGATTGGTCGAGAGCCTATTTTTCTAAATCCTAAAAGGCCCCAAAATGAGCTCTCTTTTTTTCTAATGTCACTGTTGAGTTAGATTGACTATCATTTAAGTTGGTGCAGCATAAAGGGGTCGAAGATGCCTGATGTTTTGTCCTTCTGTTTGTAATTTTTTGCAGATGATAACACCACTTTTTGGAGGGCTCAGAGCCAAATTTGTAGAGATTCTTTGAAGTTCTTAATGACTTTGCTATGCTATCAGATTCAAAGATAAAGAATGATTTAAAAAAAGCACGTTGGTTGGCTTGGAAGGATAGATCACTATGGACATTCAACTTTCAATTCAAGTGGGTGCTCATGGGGCAAATAATCAAATATGTAGGTTGTCCTCTAGGGGTGGGGTATCCATGAAGAGAATTTGAGTGGGGATTTCAAAAAATCAAAAGTAAGTTTAACAGATGGTCTGGTTAAATGCTGTCATTGCCAGCCAAGGTCACTGTTGCTAAGCATGTTATGGAGTAGGTGTTCATTTACGTGCTATCAATACTGCCTTTAGGGTTTAGGGTTTAAGAAAAAGATTTAGGGTCAAGAGTTTAGGGTCTAGGATTTAGCTAGGTTTTAGGGTTTAGGATTTAATATATAGGGTTTACTATTTAAGATCTAGGATTTAGGACTGGTCTAGGGTTAGGATCAGGGGCTGGGGTAAGATCTAGAGTTTAGAGTCTAGAGTTTAGGATTTTGGATTCAGATTTGGTTTAAAATTAAGTATTTCTAAGTTAAAAATTACAAGTTAGAGATTTGTTGGGTTTTTCTCAAGGTTTTTAATCTATTTTTCCTAGAACAAGTATTCACCTTAACGTAGGGTTTAGATGCAATGTTATACAAGAAGAATGAAACAATAGCCTTTGAATAAATATAAGTCTTGATCCTATGAACGTATGTCATTTTTACCGTTGTGGTGAGAGAAGATGCATAGTGATAATCATCAATGTGATTAGTCCTAAAGTATAGTTAAAATATCCACGTTGAGACTTTGAAACATTGGGCGATATCTTATAATCTGACATTTTTGATATGCAAGCACATAGGATTCTTTGGGATTGTGATGATGAAATAGTTCCAAAGGTATACTTTTGAGATACGAAGAAAACTTATAATCTTCTTTGTATGGTGGAGGTAATTAAGCTCACTAGTTAAGGCATCATTCAAAATGCAATGGATACTATGTCATCTACTGGTCCATAATACTATAAAATGGGGCTTAGCTTTCTTGAAATCAAATTCGCCTAAGATAGTTTC
Organism: Dipteris shenzhenensis; assembly: GCF_047967505.1. Lineage (NCBI taxonomy): Eukaryota > Viridiplantae > Streptophyta > Polypodiopsida > Gleicheniales > Dipteridaceae > Dipteris > Dipteris shenzhenensis. The sequence goes on along the minus strand of NC_141609.1, from coordinate 31,313,308 downwards.
CTTTAATGTGGTAGAAGACACAAGAAAGTATTATCAAAAGTAAAGGGCTACAAAAGTTATGGGCTCCAAATCAAGAAGTTGTAGCAACTATGAAGACTACCATAGTAGCATGCTCATTTGTATTGAGAACATTATAAAAAGTGATGTTGACGCACAAGACAATGCTTCTGTTGCAAGCGACTCAAATATGCTCCTTGGTATAGAAGATTTGGCTTATATTGCAACTGACTCCAACATGCTCACCTAGTATAGAAGACTTGTCTTTTATTTTGCAAGTGACTCCAACATGCTCATTGGTATAGAAGCGTTGTCTTGTGTTGCAAGTGACACAAATATGCTCAATGGTATAGAAGACTTGTCTTGTGTTGCAAGTGACTCAAACATGCTCACTAGTGAAAAAAATGAAGCGATTGATTGGATAAGTGATGCAAGAACAAAAATTGATGATATTATGGATAATGGTTGTGATGTTCTCACTGAAGTGTGTAGGATAGAGATGGTAGAACATATAAGTGTGATGTTGGTCCTAATGTTCTTACTATCATGGAGCATATTGATGGAAAAAACCTTATTCTAAAGGAGAAATAGTTCAACCACACAATTCAAGAGGTATTGGTAACAGGTTGACTTCAATGAACTTGTCCACTACATTGCCATTTCCAAGATATTATCAAGCATTAAATAATTCCCAAAGCCACTCAACATTTGATTTTAGATTTGAACATCCAAGAGAAATGGCTTCAATGGGTAATGATCTCATAGCTGGGAACAAGACATTATTCCCAAAAAGAAAGTATGTGATTGTCAGAGGCAATGAATCATAGCATCGATTCTAGAACCCAAGAGACATGTAATGTCATTTGAGGAGAATATAAAAAGGACTCTTATGCAAGCTTTTGCAAGAAACTTTGCATCAGAAAAGTTTCAAAAGATGATTGTGATGCCACATGCCTTAGATTTTGTAGTAAGACAGGGCCTAATAGACATAACCATATTCTTCAAGAGTTTTCTTTCTTTCTTTATGACTATCATTATTACTTGAAAAAAAGACAATGTGAACCTAGACTAAAACCCATGGTTAATGGGAGAGCCATTTGCAACTGAGGCTATCAATATAACTAGAATATTACATGGTACATACTGGAGCATTTCACCAGAGATGAAAGACAAAGTGGTTCATAAAATTCATGGAAATGCCTAAAGGATTAATTGCCGTAGAAGCACTAGAAATGAAATTGTAGCATTAAAGGAAATCCTTGAGAACATTTCCTTTCCATAGCCCAAATAATGCCATCATCCTTTGGGAATGACAAAGAAGTTTGTGCTAGAAACTGTCAACAAAAAAAAATTACAAGGTACATAGTGGCAACATCCATCATGAAAGCAATATGAAAGGTTAGAGATGCATGTGGACGTTTACCTTGCACCTTGCGTATATAGGGTAATAATTTCTAGAGAGAAAACAAGAATAGATATATATTTGGTTTATGCTCTATGTTGTTTGGTTTTAAAATATTTGAAGAAGTGGAAGTTGGTTTTCTTATTTTTGGCCAGACACATGAAGACATGGATCAAATTATTATTGATATCTCTAGCAAGTTGAAGTCAAGGGATATTCTGACAATGGATGATATGCTATTTTTAATTGGGAAGAAAATCAGAGGTTCTCAAAACAAAGAATAAAAATTGGCTATCTTAGAGAGGATCATAGTTGGAGAGCATTCATAGAACCACATTTAAAGCAAGGAGATAATGCACTAATAGGGCACACAGATCCACACTACTGTCGGTTTAGCATGCATAACAATACTCTAGTGATGTAATGGAAGCACTACTCAGTGGGTGGAGATCATTTATGGAGTGAACCATATGCTTTAGTACAACGAATGACTCCATTGGAGGAAACTAGATTTATTCTCATAAAACACAAGGCACTTGGCATAGATGAAATGAAAGGCTTGGAAGACTTTATCAAACATCTGGGAAGTATGATTTGAAAAATATCTTGAGCATTCAAGCATCGAGGCACTTGGCAAATATTAATAGAAACAAGAAAATTTAATGAGCATTGAATACTGTGAAATCTCTTTGGCCAATCTACATTAGATAGAAATAGAATGATAGATGAGGAATAAGCTGAGCAAGAGTGACAAACCGTTACCATAGTTTGTACTGTCTGATAAGACTAAAGAGGCTCTATTTGTTACAGTTTGGGCATATGATATAGAATTAGAGTTGGATGACCAATTGGCCCAATTTGAGTGAAAAATTTTGCTTAGATAGCAATGGATGACAAGGGAATTTCTATAACATTCACAACTGTATGGTATGAGGAGTTATGGTGGGACCTAACTACAAGATTAGAGAGGAAAAAAAGAGGGATGGTGGGAGCTAATTGGAGGAATAGAGAAGGAAAAAGGAGAGGATGAAGAATGGAACATGTGGGAAAAATTCAAAAGGTACAAGGGGGTAGAAACTATGAACACGGAAAGAATCAATAATGGGATTGATGTTATACAGTTGGTGGGCGGAAGTGATAAGGATTGAAGGATTTGTGGGTAAAATTCAACGGGCTCTAGCTTTTGATGGGTATGCCATGATCAATCAAAGAGAGAATTGCAAGTTAGAATTTTGAGCTCTTTTATGTAATACTCATATCTTGGCCTATAATATTTATTGGAGGTATATTAGGGTAAAACATAAATTCTAACAAAATCGTAGCATTCAAACATTTTGGGTAAATTTGAAAGAACCTTTACTCTCCTTACCCTTGAGTAGTTTACCTACATTTGACTTATGCATGATTTTATGCAAGATTATGTATGATCAACATTTGGTTTTCCTCCTTGTGTAAGATTAGGTATAATCCATATTTGATTTAGGCATTAACCTCCTTAACAATGGTACCAAAATGTTGTATCACGTTTCTCACAAGTTTTGAGGACTTGGTCACCTATAATTATGGTTAGTTGGTCATCGTAATAGAGTGATCATAGCATAGGTCCTTGAGCTAGAAATGTAGGATCATTCATAGAAATAAGTATTTGGTTTAGATGAAGAAGAGTGGTTAGTTTTGAAGGTTGGCCAAGGTTGATATCTCCTCTTTTAGTTTAAGGGTAAGGAGGATTTATAGGGTTCCAAAAAAGATTTTAGATTTTAGGAAGAGCATAAGGTTAAGAAGTGGACTTTCTCCTTCATGGATCAAGGGGTTTTTAGGATTGACATGTGTAAGCTAGGGATTCATGGGGTGTTACAAGCTTGAGTGGGAGTGAGAATAGGAAGAGGGATGGAGGATTTGGGAGTGGAGGAGGGAGTTAAGGAGGAGGAGGAGAAAGGAAAGGAGGAACAGGAGGAGGAGGAAGAAGGGAGGGGGGGGATGCAAAGTTAGGAGGATGGTAAGGAAATGGAGGAAAAGGAGGGAAGGATGATTTTTCTGGGTGCAAGTATGGGTTGCAAGGGGGAGATGGAGGAGGAAAGGAGGAGGTGATGGAAATGGAGGAGGAAAGAGGGAGGAGGGAGTGAAAGAGGAATTGGGAGGGGCTAGAGGAGGAGGAGGGAGTTGAGGAGTTCTGAGGAGGAGGAGGCTAAAGCGAAAGTGGAGGGAAGGAGGAGGAGGAGGAGGAGGAGGATTTCATCTCTACACAATTCATGTATCAAGGATTGTCTGTCTCTACATAAATCATATATCAAGGACTTAGTCCTTCTCTAGAATGGCCTTGGAATTCAAAATATTGATGTAAAATGGTGGATGCTCCAAACATAAGTCAAAACAGAGTCCCAACTATAACATTCTCATAATTTTTCCACTGATCTCATAGTGAGCATCTTTCTCTTGCTAAGTCTAGTCTTTCTCTCCCTAGACCACGACTTTGCAAGTATGTCTAGATCTTTTCTAGAGAGTGTTATAGCTATAACTATCCATAGCAAAGGAGGTTTAACAATCCATAGCATGAGTGTGGCTACTAGAGGATGCCAATCCATAGAATGGTTGGCCCATGTGGACAATGGCAGATGCCAGTCAAAGGAACTATGCAAAGCTACAAGACCTAGGTTGTGAGGTGTAAACCTGCCCTTCATGAGATGGAGAGAGATCTCAAGAGACTTGGCCTTGTTTGAGGTTTGAGGGAGTAGGATCCAAAATTTCCCAATTGCTAGAACATAGATATGAGTCACCTGATTCACCTTGCAAGAGATGGAAGGTTGAGTACTCAAATCATTCCTCTTTCCATTGGATCCAACAAGACGACATGAGGACTCATCTCAAGATAGATAAGATTGATGTATCCATACTAGAGGTGTGGTAAGAGGAGATGAAATAAATCTCAAATCTAGTAGACCTCCCTAGAAGGTTTGACCAATTTAGCCAGTGACCCATGGAGGTCTACCCATTGATCTGTAGCAAGATTAGATGAGGAGAGATTGCACGTGCCATTGCTATAAGTTCAATACCCTAGAGACAGTCATACATTACTTATGAAGTTGTCATTTGTTACAAAAAAGGATTCTATACTCTTTTAGGATTATGGCCATATTGAGGAAAATCCTTCAGGCCTTCACTTGGTATGGTGGAGGGGGGGAAGTACTTTCTTTGGAGAGATAATATTGTAGTCCTATTTGATAAATGAAAAGAAAATCATAATAAGCATATTCAAGATTCCCTTCCTTTGGCTCGTTGGCGCTTTGATATTGAAGGATAGTGCTGAGAGACAACCTTACAACATGGAATATCTAGGTAGCACAATGTAGTTTCATAATGTAGGGCAACAAGTGTGACCAATCAGGGTCATATGGGTCTAGGAAGGCCTTCGAGATGTGGGAGCATTTTTGCAAACTTGGCTAGCTTACAAGTATCGTCTGTATTTTCATGGATTGAGGTGTCTGCTCATTGTAATTATCTTCCCCAAACAAAGATGGTTTAGAGCAACGTTGTTGTAATGTAGTTGGCATCCTAAGTATACATTCTTTTATGAACGCTTTTTCTTTAAATTGTCAAAGTTTTTTATGTGTCATCATCCCAAGGGGAAAAAGAAATGGGAATGTGTGGTATTCTTGGTATCCATTTGAATTGTAATAAAGGCTAGCACATGTTATAGCTACTACTTCCACCAAAAATTTCATCTTATTAGAGCAGGCACCTTGATCTTGTAATTATATATTTCCCTTGCATACATGGTGCCACGTTCGTTTTTGAATGTATTTATTGAAACTAAATAGTTGAAATTTGAGAGGTAGCCTCAAGGGCTATGCATTCCACATACAATACGTAATTTAAGGAACAAAATGTCTTCAAACATATTTTAATGTGCAACGGAGATTAATTGTCTCATAACAGAAAGCAAACACATATATATAAATAACCACCTCAAAATCCTTAAAAATTACATGTGACAAAGAAAGTTTTATGTATTTATGAATGATACGATAAAAATTTGCTAAAAATTACCCAACTTTCCTTGCAAGGATTTTGTAAAATACATGAGGATGCACAAAACATGTTTTGTATTGCAAACTCCCCAACACACAATGCTTTCTAACAATTGAGGAACTATCAACTTTTTAAGAATAAGCCATACAAAAATGTTGCCATTTTGTGACAAGGCATGATGCCTGAAAAAAGATTTAGATGGAGATCCATTAGAGCAAATAGAGCTGTCGAGGTTGGCAATTCCAATTCCACCTCATATTCCATTCACACACACACACACACACACACACGTGAAAATTTGGTTGGATCATTGTTAGAAGTGAATTGACAATCATGAATCACTTAGTGAAAATACAAAGGGGGACTTGCATGCTTTGGTTGTCTTTGGAACTAAGTGTAGAATGAAGAAAATGGAATGAGAAAAAGATAGAACAAGTGCCTTACCTCCCATTATGTAGTTAAAGACTGAAATACCATTACAAAATCAAGACCCAAGAAGGACGCCCAAATCTCTAGACATGGGAGGTGTTTGAATTAAAACAATGACCTATGAGAATCCATATGACACCTACAAAAGAGAGAAACTTCATATCAACCTATATTGTCTCAAAGTGCCATAATCAATGAAGGACATGTTGATCCTTGTATCTTTTCGAACTTGCATATTCAATGCAAGTTCGATTATTTTGTAAAATGAGAGATCTAAAAGAAAAATTCAGGAGTAATTTATGAGTGAGGCACTAGAATGGCATATATATGTAAAGCACTCCTCTTTAGTCCTATCTATGTCACTATATACCTTACATTGTGACTCAAAGAAGACTATATTAGGAATTCACAAGACACAACCAATATTATTAACAACAATGCCTAAACACTCTTGGGCTTGGCTAGCATGGATATTTCATAGAAGACATACTATACATTTTTAATTGTGAAGGGCTAATGAGGTGGGCAAATGGGGATTCCATCCAAAGTAGATTTGCAATTATGCAAGCCCAACATATGAGATGGAGACATGCCCATCATGAGAGTGAGAGGTTCTCTCGAGAGGTTTGGCCTACAAATATAAGAGCTCAGAGCCTAGTAGACCCCCCCCAGACATGGTTTTGCCATTTTCTGTTCGATTCAAAGTCTTCTTATGACATCTGTGAGCAACTTAATTCAGAGTTGGGATGGCCCAAAAAGTCTGTAGCAACTTGATTCAGAGTTAGGAGACACATATCCAATGGATGACGGGGCCTCGGACTCATTTGAATGGCAAAGGATCAAACTGGTCAAGCTTATGGAGGGGAGATGGACCATTTACCATAAATGTTATAGTAACGAGCTCACCCAAATGGTGTCTCTGGCTTGGAAGAGTCAACTACTCTGGGAGAGCCAATGGGACCCCAAGGAGAGGCTTTGGCCATCCAAAATAGGCAAGCAGAGAGAAAGTTGTTACACTATCAGCATTCGGCAAAGATGTCTACAACTAGATGTTTTGTCCTAGATCCCCTAACAAGAGCGATATTGGCAAAGCACAAGTGCCCTCGAAGTCATTACCTAAGGATAATGAATCAAGGATAGGCTAGGGCAGCCAAAAACATTCACCTTGCAATCAGTCAGATTTATGTATGTTTATAAACCTAAAAGCTACTGGAACAGGGGGAGGATTGCCACAACTCAGTTGAGATGTTTCCCTCTCTGTGAACGCACTTCTCTCATGTGAACATTGGACAGTGACCTTATCTTTATTTCCTATTTTGATCCATTTTTTAAACCTTTGCCTAGATCCTTTAGACATGCATGCATCTCTGTGCATAACTATATATACATACCTTTGCAAGACATGGTCCTGTTTCCCAAACAACTTTTATGAATTTTTTAGAGTCAACCAAATCTTTGCTTTTCAGTACATTCAGGAACATGCACTTTATTTCCTATTTTGGTCCATGTTTTAAACCTTGCCTAGATCCTTTGGACATTCATGCATCTCTGTGCATAACTATATATACATACCTTTGTAAGACATGGTCCTGTTTCCCAAACAATTTTTATAGTCAACCAAATCTTTGCTTTTCAGTACATTCAGGAACTACACAAGGAAAGGGCCCGCTGCAAATGCATATATTCAAAATATATGTACACCTGTACATTGTTATGATTAAAAAATATGGAGTCTGAATTGTCTAAATACTCCACTTTTCAATTGCAGAATGTCACACCTTTTGAATGATTCTGCACACAAGGGATCTATCAATCATGCTTTGAGATCATTATATACATTCAAGATGACCTCAAATCTGTACAAATACACATGACCCAAGAGCAGTTCTATCTACCATTGGCAACCAAGCAAGGTGAACTACTGTGATGCTGGCGTCCCATCCCTGAAGAGTATATTTGCTACTGAAGAAGGCAGCCATGGCCGATTTCCAGCATTCAAGGAGCCTTTTTCTTGGGCTTGTCCATCTGACACGAGCACCATTTCAAATTTCTCTGACTCTACTCCTTCCTTTTTCTTGCCTCTGCCAGGAAAGGGAAGACTGCGAACTACTCCAGTCCCTAGCTTTAAAGCAGTAAATAATGCTATGGTGAACGCAACAGGACGGACAGACCAGTGCATTGCTTCCAAATGATAATACTTGTCGAGTAAACTAGCATAATCATTCATCTGAACTATGTTAACCTCTTCAGGATCAGCCCACCATTCATCCCAGTTCCATATACGCCCCGGAAAGCTAACAACAAGGCCACCATTGGGTGCAATGTGCACTATTTTGCCAGTATCCCAACAGCGATCTTTTCTGAGAGGCCATTGAAAGCGAGGAGAGACCACATCGCCTCTTATTTTGACAAACTGTCCAACATTAAAAGGCTTCATTTTGTCCAAATTTCTTGGATTGCATGTCTGCAATGTTTCCAGACCTAAGAAGGCAACTTTCAGCTTGCCATTTGATTCAATGGTGTGTACAATGCCAACAGATGAGGGAGTCCGCCCTGATGCTGTTGAAATATCTGAGGCCCAGGGTTCACGAAGGCGGACGAGATCTCCAATGACAAAACCGGAAGAGACTCTTTCAATGGCAGACGGACTCAGATTTACTGGTTCTTGTGATTCAGAAAATCTGACAAGAATACTGCCTGCTTTTGTGTCTATACCAGTAATCGTTCCCTCTGTCCTTATTGTATCGTGCAACTCACTAAATTCCTTTGAGACTACAGGATCTTTGAGTTGAACTATGTCACCTACTCTAAATGAATTCTTCCAGAAAGACAATTTATTGATCCCCTCGCAACTCACCAGCTCGTTCTTTTTGTCAGAGTACTGTAAAACAAGACTATCCGGACCCACAACAGTCTTCACCACTGCAACCTTCCCATCAGGGTCATGCTTCATATGTACCCAATCTCCTTCCTTGAAAATAACCTCAGGGCTGCAAACACATCAATTTATGTCATGAACTAAAATCCCCAAAAAGAAAGCCTGCACAAACACACAGGAAGTCCAGATTGCAGTGGAAATTGAAAGGATACCTCTGCAGATCAAGCTTTCCTATCAGAAGTACAAGGCCGAACGACAGAGTAGAATCACACAAAAACCAAAGACTTCTTTTAGGTAGCACAACAAGAAACCATCGAATGGATACATAGAAAACGATCACAGGAAGTCACCCATCAGAAATGCTAGAGTTTATACTGTATAACCTGCTATCTTCTTGCCCTTGTGCAGAACTGAGCTATATGGAACTTCATGCAGAAGCAAGTTACATTTTGGAATCATTAGGCCTTGTGTTTTTATTGCTCACTGCTATGCTGATCTCAAGCCTAGATACTAACCCCAAACGATGCACAGATAATCCAAGCCTGCCAAACTTACAGCTCGGCTTGCTTCAGGCTACATAATCTTTGACAAACAGCCCTCCAGCTGTCCCAATCATGTGGATATGCAATCCGTCCAATCTACAACTCTTCTTTAACCAAACCATATTCACCTCTCAATCCAACACATATTGAAGCAGAGGGATTGTGCATATTTGTACCGAATTCCCACCTCTCTACCTACTTCAAAACGCAACACCGGGGAGGACGGCGCCCAACCGCACGTAAAATATGTGAAAGTATGTATGTTATGAAAATATATATCTAAATGAACCAAGAACATGCCAAACTCATCCTTAAACAAAGACCAATCATGCAAAAGATAAATTTCCATGAACTCCATCATGCATAGCATGGACCAGGTACTAAGACTCCCCACCAACAACATCACCACCCAAAACATATGCCCTCACACAACCACATACATGCAATTCCCACACGTGAGTCAGGTATCAACTGAGATTCACAGAATCACAAATGTGGAGGGCGGACTCAACCATGATGATTTGTATGCATATATGTAAGAACACATGTAAACATCTATTATATACATAAACGATTGAGAGAGAATGGAGTATGTGATAAATAAGCTCTATACTGAACAAGATTTTGCCCAGGTTACCTTTCAAAAGCACGAACAATTTCACCAAATGATGGCCGTTTTCTGTAGTCATACTCAAAGCAACCCCTGAGTACATTCCTAATGGCAGAAGGCAGTCCATTTGGAATCCTTGGTTTCTCTCGTTTCATGACAACAGAAGAAAATATCTCCTCAGCAGAACATTGATACCATGGCCTTGTTCCTGTGACCATCTCAATGATGCTACAACCAAATCCCCATGAATCTGTTTCAAAGGATATAGGACCCCTTACATCAGGACTCCATTGCTCCGGTGCCATATAGTTCGGAGTGCCCATCCAGACTGTTGCCTCGTTGTTGGAAAGAGGGCTGCCTAAAAGCAGCATGGGAATGCCGAACTCCCCCAAAACTACCTTGTCCTGATCATCCAAGAGGAAATTGCAAGGTTTCAAGTTGAGAGCTAGGATGCCACTAGAGTGAAGCTCCATGATAAGATGAGCCAAGTCCAAACCATATCTGTGAATAAAGAAAGCGAGAGTAGCCAATAAGCCCAGAGAGTGCTAAAGGACCAAATTTACAGTATAATATCTTAAACTTCCTGGGAAAAAACCTTAACCTTATCACATCTGCCAAAGGAAGCCGATTCCGTTTGAGACGAGCCATCTTATCTCCCAGAGAACCCTCATAGAACTTCATAATAATGCATATCTGCCAAAATATACAGGGACTCATATGGTTAAAATAAGGCAGAGACATGGCTTTTGTAAGTTTTAACTGAGCATCCTAAAGATCTCATATGATAGAAAGAACCTTCAATCTCAAGAAGTACATACCTTATCATTTTGTCTTGAAATGCCTAGGGGCCAGCTCACTCCTTTTAAGCCTTGAGTCTTTTGAAAGAGGAGGGAAAACTTTGATACTAAATCTGGAACTTGATCTTCAGTTATGGATGAAAGAAGTTTCACAGCAACCTCATGAAATTCATCAAACTCTTCATTGGAGCTATGAAGGGTTGCAAGCCAAACATCCCCAAAAAGACCCCTGCCAATCCTATGTTTGAGTTTTAAATCCTCGGTTTTGATCCATGGAACAGTCTGAATGGGCTCAGCAATTGCCATCCTTGCCCGTGTAACATCATCATCAAATATTTCATAATCTTCTAATTCTTTGGAAAGCTCTGCATCACCAGGCTTGTCCCCCATTTTGTCTTTTTGGAGTCTGCCTGCCATGTGAGAACTCAGACCTGTCATCCTTTCTAATACATAAACTTCACATTTAGGTACTGCAGCGAACAGACTATTATGAAATGCTGACATCAACAGTATATAAAAAAGGAAAGCAGTAATTCTTTAAAATTTGGTGGACTTTCTATTGTGTTCAACAGGACCAGATAACCACCACAAACATGGAATACTTTCAGGTATATCATTCTGGAAAGGATGACTATAACTGAGGAGAATTCTTAATATACATCGGGATGGTTTAGAAAGTGTACCTGAACTCTTTATTTAAGGCCAACAAAAAAAGTATACCTTTTCACCTCAAGGTAGTCCCCAGAAATGTTTGCAAACCGTCCGACAAGATGACAATAAAAAACAGGGGATGAGACATATCCCCACAGCTCTTATTTGGCTTCTCTCCACTTGAACTGTGTGAGAGTAAGTCCAAACAAAAACTCTCCAAATGGTTGGGTTAAATCACCTAGATTAGAAAATTCCTGACTTGCATAGTAGACCTCTCCAAATATCTTGACAGCCAAAGCTCTTAGTTACAACGTACTTTACATCTTCACCCTCCAATTTGACAGATAACAATAGCTAGTCATGACAGTTTTGTTTCCTAAAATTTGGCGGTTAACAATAGCTACTAATAACAGCTTTGTTTTCCTATTTTTGAATTAAAAAGTTGTAGACTCGACTGGTTTCTGCTGTAAAGCCCGAAAACAAAATTCCTCTGTCATTTTCTTTAGTGCTTGAATGGGTTTAGGCTCTAAAACTTCACATTAGCATTGCTTAGCCACTACAGCCTGAAATTCAAAAGTGATTAGAAGCTGCACAAAAGTTGCTGAAGACTAAGTTCATTTTGCAGTTGCGAAAGACAGACTAAACACTCTTTTGTGCATCATAAAAGGCAGTCTATAAATTCATGTTCTGGTCATAACTAAGTCTCAAAATCTTGTTTTCTGCATGGTATGATGATTTTCAAACATGGGCATCACCAGTTGAATTCAATCATGACATATATTCAAATTCCATGTCATGAAAGAGGATACCTCAGTCCTGTAGATGTCCCTGTCTCCACCCTGAAGGCTTCAACAGGTTCATCATTTTCTCCTTCCAGTGACCTGCAACTGGGTTTTATTGTATCTCGTTGATTTACGAAATCATCTTAAGACGAGCAAAAAGCTACACAATCATAATACTCGTAATATGATTCCCCCTGCACTATTATAAGTGGAAAAACAGAGATCGCTTGTGTAGAAGTATAAGTTTTATATTTCATGACGGGAAGAGAGAAGAAAGTTAGTTACCTTTCTCAGATCCCAGATTCTTCAGGCCCTTAGGTTTTGTCCAGTATTGTAGGCGAATTATAATTTTAATGTATCGAAATCTCAGTACTCGCGAGAGTCTCCTTCGAAATGCTACACGTGATAAGACAGCCAAGAAGACGCAATTGGTGTGCTTCTGTAAAGAAGACAGGGAAGGAGAATATACAAAGGGTAGCGCAATGCAGCTGTCAGACCTTACGTAGAAGAGCCATGGTAGATGCAGGAGTATGGAAGGCCGGTAGAAGTTAACCTTTGGAAAGATGCGGACGGCAGAGGAGGCAGAATATTACTAGGGGAGTGGTCCTATGCAGCCTCTATGTGATATGATATGCATGGAAACAAAGTCAAGGCAGAGGTTGCGTGCAAGCCATGGCAAGTACAAGCAGCCGAGCTCTAGCCAGCTAATTGAAGGATCTGTTGGGCGATCGATGAACAGCTACAAGCTAAAGAGTGACGGATTTCGATGGGCGATAGCTGCAATCTTTGAGACGGATTTGATGGGCGATAACGTAAAAAGTGACGGATTTGATGGGCGATAGATGAAGTTCTTGCGGGAAGTGCCGGAATTGTTGGGGGTAATAAGTGACGGAATTGTTGGAAAGCAGAGCAGGGGAGGAGCAACGGAAATAGCTGGGGATGTGCAGAGGAAAGAGACGGGTATTAAAAATCAAGGCCGGCAGCCAGTAAAATTGGCCAGAAATGGATGAGAACTTTTCCCGCCCACTACCGTTCTGGCAACCCACGACAGCCGGTGACCGCTAAGATAAGCTTCCTTCCGTCCATTATTGTAACGAATATTCCAAACCTCCTTCAACACGCCAACTCTTCTTTGTTTACTGATTCTTCCTTCTCTTCCTCCTTGATTCTTCTTCTAAGTTCTCTTTCCCCTTGCTAACACGCATCCTTTTGGGTTTCACACTAGAGACCACTCAGACCCCCAATTACTTGTCCCCCCCCCCCCAACCCACCCTTGCCTCGACAGCTTTCACATCCGGACGGACTAATGGACATAACTAGAATTGCGGTAGGCAGCCCTTCTGTCATGGAGCACGTAACTACTAACTCGAAAATTGAGCCTCAATTATTATTTTAGCACTTTATTGAAGAACGAATGGATGGTTACCTTTTGCCTACGTCGGAGGGGGACGAAGGATTGGCCCAAAAGAGCCTCACAATTCACCAACTTCTAACTCCACTCTTGTTTACAGTTCCAACTTTTCAAGCCCATAGAAGAATCTAGATCATGGATTGGCACAGCTGGTCCCAGCATCGACAACTTCAATTTGCATTCTTGTTGCTGCACCTTGCACCTGCATCATAAACACAAGGCCAAACAAGATCAATCAAGCAAATCCAGCAATCTAATAGGAGCCCGCCCGACGAAAATTCTCTACCGTGATATCGTAGAGTGAAGTTGTGTATTGTTGCGTTAGCTTTTTGATAAGCTTTTTCAATAAATTTGGTGGATGTGAATTTTAAAGTGAAAGAAAACTAGCACCTCTAATTTTGCATAAAACAATGTTACACCATTGGATCCTTTTAGAATCAATGTCTCCAATTGTGACACATGGCTCAAGGAGGGTCAAAGAACCTAAACATGCCTCTAGGCTGCGTACCGTAAATATTAATTGCACAATATCCTTTCATCAATAAATTTGGTGGATGTGAATTTTAAAGTGAAAGAAAACTAGCACCTCTAATTTTGCATAAAACAATGTTACACCATTGGATCCTTTTAGAATCAATGTCTCCAATTGTGACACATGGCTCAGGAAGGCTCAAAGAACCAAAACGTGCCTCTAGGCTGCGTACCGTAAATATTAACTGCACAATATCCTTTCATCAAAACGTTTGGGCTAGCTCGTAAGTGTCTTAGATGTTTGGCAGCAGCAACAACTGCGCCCGAGTTCAAACCCTAGAGTGGCGATTTTTGATCGGGCGGTTGTCGACAGACACCTTCTTGGGCGGGGGATGAAGGGCACATGACTTTTTTAAAGCGGAGGGGCGTGACTAGGATTCCATGCATTTTTTTCTTATGGGCAGGCGGCTAAGTGTGAATGCCTTCTGCAACGACAGGAGTGCGATTTGATTGGGGACACATCATCCGTCGAGTTCTAGGCGGATGGGTGTGAAACCCCCTTAGAGTAAGTGCACACACGAACAAAGAATGCACAGCTGTGGCATACCCATTTTTCTGTTCAAGAGGTTCATTTGTTCAACTCATTTCAAAGTATTTAATGGAGTCGGAATACTTGTTGGGAGCTCTTAGTAGACGTTTGAGTATGGAGAGCAAGCACAACATAAGATTATGTGTCAAACTTTGATTCGCTCATCCATCATAGTTTATACCAATTGTGGTGCATTAAATGCACTTCAAAGCAATGCCAGCACTAGATGGCTCCTTCTTATTGGATGCTTAAGAAGTTGTGCTTTGGTGCTTGAATTGGGACCCTAGGGACAAAGTGGAGGTGCCAGTTTGCACACTAGAGTCGCTTCAACTTTGTCTTGATTTTTGTGCCTTTCTCCACAAAACGCCACCAGTTGTGCACCATTTGGAGCATGTGCTTAGTACTAAGCCTTAACACACAAGTTTCAACCTCAGAGAATCTCCTTCATTCATGAAAGTTGAGGGTTCAACCTTCACAATTCATACATCTATTCTATTCTATTTCTTAAGGAAAGAGGCTAGGAGATGTGCCACCTGGTGCTTTGCAGAGGCCTCTTGGAGAGCAAGAAATGACATACTTTGTGGGAAAAGGATTGCTCCATTTCGCTTCACTCTCATGTTTTGACTTTAAAGCCTTGGCTCCACTCTCATTCCAGCCTGGTACTCTTGTGCTCCAAGTGGCCTCCACAAACCGCACCCACTTTGCCCACCATGCAACAGGTGGAGGATCTCCTACCCCCCTGCAACATGGCAACTCTTTCTTAAGAAACAAAATAGAAGATTTAACATGCTACCTGTTGGTCCTTCGCTTTCTTTCTCTTCAACTCGACTTATCCCGACCTATGCTCACTCATATATATGCATGGAGTGTTGTCTCTCACTTGGGTAGGGATTGGATGGGGAGCTTGGGTGATCTAGCAATGGGCTTTTTTTTGTCACTTAACATGAGTTTAACAAATTTTTAGCTTTCCTTTCAGCAGGTAGTTGATCGAGGAAACTATTTTGGAGGCTGACAGAATAGGCATGAAGGTGCTGATCCTCAGAGCTCTAAATGAGGTTCTCTCTCTCTCTCTCTCTCTCTCCCTCCCTCCCTCCTCATTGTGTATATTTCTTGCTGAAGTGTTTAACGCTAGGAAAAAGTGGTGTGCATTGTGGACCAATGCTCCAATGGCAGCCTTGATTGGGATCATCGACTTGCATTCAACCATGCCTTTGATTGTAGATGAAGCTCATGATGCACACTTACTCGGAGTTTTTGGACATATCCTTACCACCGAGGGTTGACATTATAGCTGTGCAATGCACCCACAATTGATGTTGCATGTGCAAGAAGTGTCTTAGTGCCCACCAACCTACTGCAAATTTCTTGGGACACAAGAATTTGGTAGGAAATTTTAATTCGTTGATGCTGGGTCAATTGTGCATACTTTGGGCTTTTAAAGATCATTTTGGATAGGTTTGGGTGAAATGCCTGGAAGTTGGCTCCTCCTAGTGCTAGCTTTCAAGCATTTGTGAATCCCTCAGGCTGCTAGTCTACCACAAAGTTGGATTCCCCTTCCAATAGCCCATTACAGTAACAACACATGGGTTAAGTACTAGTCCATACAATAGATGATACTCACTCCCCAAACTGAGCGTTGGACCTTAAATTTGTTCACGTGCAACCTCAACAAAACCTCATTAATCAATGGGGGTATGGTACAATAGAGGTTGAGCTCATCGTCCTTGAGCTTGAAGCTAAAACCCTCGCCTAAAAGTCTCAATGGATGTGTTGCACGTTATGTGGACACTTGTAGGCCACCATGCCCATATGATAAGTCTTCATCAACAATTGAACAAGGCTTCATCTTGTCCACCTTGGCTTACACCAATGCCTAATGGCTTCCCAAGCTCCATATGCCTTCAACCATAGTAATTGCACTCCCAAGGACACTAGATTTTGACATCAAACATCTACGAGCATGATGATTTGATTAGCACATGATATGTTGTCTAGGATGTCGTGCTACCAAGCATTATTGGTAGTCCTGACATAGTGCTTGGCTAATTGGCAAATATTTGGAGAGGAATACAACTCTAATGGTGATAAGAGAAACCAGAGGACCGTGGGTGACCTTATAGGCCTCTAACATGCAAACATATATCGAACACAATAAAAGGGATGGCAATACTTCATCAACTTGTAGTATTAATGTTTGCTTCTGCAGACAAGAACAATGATCAAAGGAGGCTCTCATACACAAGGAAGACTCCGGTCAGGGGTGCAAAGTAGGACTACCATCCTTCTTCCAATCCCAAGACACTCACAACCTTCATCTGCTACTCAAAAGAATGGCTTTTTGACGCCTTTCACAATAAAACCAGGTCGTCTATTGTATTTTGAATTTTCAACCCCTTCTCCTATGGATATGGGCCCTAATTTCAAAAATAGAGCTCCTAAATCCAAGCTACAAATTAAGAATTATAATGACTGTGTTTTTTTTTTTGGAGGTGCATGGCTGCTTTTTCCCCACGCCTCTATTGGCCAATCTACCATTAGTTCCATAATAAATAATAAGTACCCATCTTCATGCAAATAAACAACTAGTTCTATCCTAGCATGCAAAACATGATCACTAGTAGTTCAAAATTCGGGTCTTCGAAATCCGCCTATCATTTTTCCCCACCCCTCAACTATGAACATTCATGTCCAGCAATCTTTTTTTGCTTTGCCTTGTTGTCCTCTTGGGTCAAAAGGAAAGAAACCCTTCCTTTTGTACCAGTCACATTGCCTCAAGCCACTTGTATCTAAGTATATTTGAGTCTCTTGTCCTTGTATCGTCAAAGTCTACAAAAATCTTCAAATCCAATTCTTCAATTGATTTCTCAAACCCCCAATCAAGAACCTCCCAATGCCAAGTTATGGATAAGGATTGCATAGAGGAGGAGTATAGATATTGCATATAAAATTGGGGGGAGTGCACTATTCTAGAGAATAGAGATTTTCAAAGAGCATGCTATTTTGTTTATTGATGTAAGTGAAACTTCACGTCTATGCTATGCTTCTAATTAAAAACTTTCACAAAATTCTTTGCATTAGGTTGAAGTATGCATCTTTCATAAGAGAGAGAATGTGATACAAGAGGGATTCTTGAAATGAGACGGGAGCAACCGGTGGTAGGGATGATGAAATGCATAGCCGGAAGGAAAAGGAGAGCATGAGCTTTGCAAGAGAGAGAGATGGCTCTAATAGTGAGTAGGTTATAAGGTCCTCCTCCTATGGATGCCATTTTTTGGGGATGAGTAGCATGTAGCTACAGTGGAAGAATAATCTCTAGTGTCTCCCTCATTGCTCTTATACATACATCTTTTAATGTAATGCCTCTTGCTATGTTTTGGTCCACTCTAAACTTTTTCCCCCAAAAAAACTAAAGTGTAAAAAATGTGAGTGTGATAATGTCGAATAGGGGTTTAAACATGGACCTAAACGATTCCTATCACCTGAATGTGGATTAGGCTCTAGTCCTAGGCTCTAGTCCAATGAGGAGGCTCAAGCATTTACATAATGGAAGATTCTTTCCCATTCCTCATTGTTAGAATGAAATGATCCTTAGTCCAATTCACTTGAATCACCAAAGTAAAGGGGTTTTCTAACCCTTTGGTGACATCATGGATGGTTGGAACAAAATATAGCCCAATGGTTAGAACCCTAGTTGATATTCCCAATCACTTCTGGTGTATCATGATTGATCAAAGGGCTCTCAATGGTATATGGATGGTAAGCATTGGACACTTGCTTGATCTAATGATGTAGATGGACTATTGTGATGGTAGACTATCGTGGTAGATGCACATCATGGGCTCTTAAATCTCGTAGTAGCTATGATTAAATCCATGCCCTTACATTCAAATCTACATCTAACACCCTAGGAGAGTCATGGTATGCTCCAAAATAGGCACCATATGTGAGCCTAGACAAAATATGAAGAGGGGAGAGGAGA
Organism: Dipteris shenzhenensis; assembly: GCF_047967505.1. Classification (NCBI taxonomy): domain Eukaryota; kingdom Viridiplantae; phylum Streptophyta; class Polypodiopsida; order Gleicheniales; family Dipteridaceae; genus Dipteris; species Dipteris shenzhenensis. Next base: position 31,294,744 of record NC_141609.1, on the reverse strand, counting down.
AGAGTGGAGATGAGGAGAGAGGGGACAGCTAGAGAGCACACCACAAATGACTAACTGTACACTAGAATTAGTTGAAAAAATAGAATATATACAAACCCTTTTAGGGTTAGGGTTAGGGGATCTAACCCTTTCCTTTATAGCACTCTATAAGGTTAGTGCTATGCACATATGATCACGTGATGGTGCTATGCACACATGATCACATGATGTTGAGCATGAACTCTCAACACCTTCCCTCAAGATCAACATCATGAAGTAGGCCTTCCCTCAAGATGATGATTCTGGGGAATCGAAGAAGGACTGAGCATTACATTCCTTCACACCCCTTTAATGGGAATGTCCTTCCTCTGCATCAAACCAAGAGCTAGTCGGTGTTTCTCAAATAGCTCTTTACCGAGTGGTTTGGTAAAGATGTCTGCAACATTCTCTTTGCTATCACAATGCTGCAGTGTGATGTCACCAAGTAACACTCTTTCTCTGATGAAGTGCTCTCTGACATCAATGTGCTTTGTCCTGGAGTGATATACTAGATTTTTGGCCAATGCTTGAGCCGATTGATTATCACAGTATATTGTTGTTGGCTTTGACTCATCAAAGTAATCTGTTTCTGACAATAGTCTTCTGAGCCATATAGCCTCACATGCACCTGTAGTGAGTGCTCTATATTCTGCTTCAGTCGAAGACAAAGAAACAGTTGGCTGTTTGTTTGACAACCATGATATAGCACCTTGACCAAGAAAAAATGCATATCCCTGTGTCGATCTCCTGGTCTCATGATCTCCAGCATAGTCACTGTCATAGTATCCATGCAACTGTGGATGACTTCCTTTGTATTGTATCCCAAACTGTCTTGTACCTCTGATGTATCTCAAGACTCTTTTGGCTGCATTCCAGTGAGACTGTTTTGGATTTGCCATAAACTGTGCTAGTGAGCTTACTGCATAACAAATATCTGGCCGTGTGATTGTCAGATATATAAGAGATCCAATGAGTTGCCTGTAGTATCTGTCATTGACTATAGGCTTTTCTGAATCTTTAGTAAGTTTCAAACTCTGTTCCATGGGAGTGGCTGCAATCTTGCAATCTGCCATATGAAACTTCTTCAGGAGACTATCAACATACTTGAGCTGACTCATGAATGTGCTATCTGAATCTCTCCAGAACTCAATTCCAAGACAATAGTGCATAAGTCCAAGATCTTTCATGTCGAACTCTGTAGATAAGTCTTGTTTTAGTTTTCTGATGAAGCTATCCTTGCTTCCTGTCACAATCAGATCATCTACATACAAAAGTGCAATAGTAATGTCGTCCCCTTGAACTTTGTAGTAGAGAGTATGATCTGCATTGGACTTCATGTATCCCAGATCAGCAAAATACTTGTCAATTCTGCTGTACCAACTTCTGGGTGCTTGCTTTAAGCCATAGAGACTTTTCTTGAGATGGCAAACCTTGTTCTCCTTTCCTGGTTCAACATGACCAACTGGTTGTTGCATGTAGACTTCCTCGTCTAGATAACCATTGAGAAATGCATTCTTGACATCGAACTGATACACGTTCCATTTACTGAGTGTCGCTAGTGATATCAAGAACCGTATGGAATCCATCTTTGCTACTGGAGCATAAGTCTGACATAATCTTGGCCATATTGTTGTGCAAATCCTTTTGCAACTAATCTGGCTTTGTATCTCTGAATACTGCCATCTGGATTGTACTTCACTTTGTGTACCCATTTGTTGGCTATGGCCTTCTTTCCTGGTGGAAGGTCGCATAATTCCCAAGTGTTATTTTTATACAAAGCATCCATTTCTTCATTCATAGCAGTTTGCCATTCGGGCTTGTCTATTGCATCTTCGAAGTACACTGGCTCTTCTGTAGCCATGGTGGTAGTCATAAGAGCATAGTTGGTGGTTTCCACCTGAATTGCTTTGCCTTTCTGAGCATATGTCAATCTGGCTGGTGGTCTGCTTTCCCTAGTAGACCGTCTGAGCTGCTGTGGCGCTGCTTGGGGTGTTGCTAGCAATTCTTGCTCTTCTTCATCAACCTGTTCTGTAGATGATTGTGAAGTCGATGCTTCTATCTCCTGTGTAGGTGAGGTTTTCCATTCTGATTCCTCATCAAAGATTACATCTCTCGAGATAATGACTTTGCAGTTGATGGGATCATACAATTTGTATGCTTTGCTTTCTTCACTGTAGCCAACCATGATGCATTTGCATGACTTCGCATCCAATTTCCTGCGATGATCATCATGTATGTGGGCATATGCTATGCAACCAAATATGCGGAGATGCCCAATGCATGGCTTGTGTCCAATGAATGCTTCATAAGGAGTCATACCTTGTATCGGTTCGGTAGGAAGCCGATTAAGCAAGTAGTTAGCTGTAGCTATTGCTTCTACCCAATACTGATTCGGAAGATGCTTTTCACTAAGCATTGCTCTAGCACTGTCTGCTAAAGTCCCATTCTTCCTTTCAGCTCTTGCATTTTGCTGAGGAGTATCTGCACATGTGAATTGTCTTCGAATGCCGTGATTTTTGCAAAAGTTCATGAATGCTGAAGACATGTATTCACCTCCTCTGTCTGATCGCATGACCTTGATCTTTCTGCCTGTCTGGTTTTCTACCATGGCTTTGAATTCTTGAAATCTGGCAAACACTTTAGATTTCTCTTTCAGAAAGTAGACCCAACAATATCTACTGTAATCGTCGATGAAGGTCAAGTAATAAAGTGAACCATTGATGCTGCGGGTCTGGGCATAACCCCATACATCTGTATGAATCAAATCAAGAATACCTCATGCACGAGAGGTACTTCTGACAAAGTTGGTTCGCTTTTGTTTGCCGAAACAGCATGCTTCGCAAACTTTTCCAAGAAACTGTAGCTTCAGAATCCCAATTGCCATATTTTGATTCCTGAGATCTAACAAGTACTTGAAGTTGACATGACCATATCTCTTGTGCCATTTTGCAGATAGTGGCATCTGTTGCATTTGAGCTGACATGGCATGCTTATCTGGTACTGTAGCTAGCATCCTGTATAAGTGTCCTTCCTTGACACCTTTTGCTACTAGCTGACCTCTTTTGGATTTGTCTCTGATAGTGCATTCATCACCATCGAAGATGACTTTGTAGTTATGTTCCGTCATTTGACCTACTGACAAAAGGTTCTTACTGAGCTTCGGAACATAGAGCACATCTTTGACTAATCCTTTTGTACCAGTGAAATTGTTCATAGGGATAACACCTGTCCCTTGAACCGGATTCGGTGTATTGTTTGCTGTGTAGATGACATTCTTTTGTCCTTCTAATGGCTTCATTTCTGTGAACCATTCCTGGTGATTTGTCATATGAGATGATGCACCGCTGTCAATGTACCAAGGATCCTATTCCACTTGGTTGACTTGATAGCTGAAATCCTCTTTGGGATTGAAATCAGTGTCTAGGTGCATTGTATCAGTCTGATGCAATTCCTCACTTGCAAGAAACATATTTCCATGTTCATTTGCAAAATGACTGTGACTAGAATGTCCACCACGATGATTTCCTCTTCCTCGGGAATCCCCTCGATTAGGATTGACCGCCTTGGTCATACTGCTTCTTGCAGCAATCTCTTTCATAGTGTCCAAACTTGTGACAGTAGTTGCATTGAATGTTTGACACATTGGTGGATGCATTCCCTCGTCCTTGAAATCTTCCTCAGTTGGAATGATTTCCTCTTTGCTGATTTTGATGTTGCTGAGGACGATGCTGGTGCTGATGCTGATTCTGACTTTGATTTTGTTGATGATGACCACTTTTCTGGTATGATCTACCTCTGTTTCTGCCTTTGCCTCTGCTTCTGTCTGAAGCTGTGAATGCCTGATCATTAGAATGACCTTTACGTGCTTGAATGGCCTGAGTCCTGAGTTCTTCACCAAGTAGAACTGACTGAAGTTCTTCCAGTGTTGGAATTTGCCGTTGTATGGCAATACTCTGGACTAGATTCTCATATCCTTCTCCTGGTCCATTCAGAATTACTTGAACCATTTCTGTGGGATTCATAGTCTCTCCTACTGCTGCAACTTGATTGTTGTAGTCTTTGATGCGGAGTACATAAGCATGACCGGTTTCATTGCTATTGCAAAAACTCTGGTCAATCTGGTTTCTCAGGGTGAGAATCCTGGATGTGTTCTTGGACTCGTAGAGAGCTGCAAACATATCCCATGCTTCTTTTGATGTCTTGACTGTGTTGAGCTGTCCTAGCATGACATCTTGCACATTGCTTGATCAGGTGATAGGCAAACTTGTCTTTCTTATCCCATTCTGCTTGAGCTCGGGCAATGGCAGGATCTGCTACTGGTGCGGAAACTGTTTGTGTAGATGTAGATCCCGATGTAGATCCCGTTGCTGGTGCTGTGACAACAGATGGAGTAGAGCTACTGGTGGCTAGATCGGCCAATGATCTAGGTATAGATCCATCGACATACTCCCATTTGTCCTGAAGCACAAGAATGGTCTCCATTCGGTATTTCCATGTACCGTAATTGGAGTTGTCTAACTTAGCAGATGCCTCCAGATTGAGGTTGCTAGTCGACATGGTGCAAACAATGTACTCATGTCATGAAAAACTCTGTATGAATCAACTGCAAATACACTGAAGATGCCAAGTGAAATCTCTGTACCGTCGGTGAAGATAGAACTGCAGTAAATAAGATGTGACCTGTGTTACAAGGCTTGTGGCAATGATGCCGGGAATAGCCAAGAGGCTTTACAAGGCTAAAAATGATGTGCACGATGCCGTGAGATAGCCAAATAGGCTTTACAATGGTGGCATGTGTGTGTGAAATCAAATGATATCTGCCCACTAAATCAATCCTGCAATGCCTCTGAACTCTGAAGTCTACTCACTGAACTGAAGAACGTAAGGTTTCAGGTAATGTAATGATGTGAAATCGGATGTGAGCATATGGACTGACTCCGAGTAGGTACTAGTCGGGAATTTCGGGCATGGCTTAGATTGGCAACTTGGGGAAATTCAAAGCGTCCCCTCTATGGCGATCTAGTCTACTCTGATCTAGATCTAAACCAACCGTCGATCGATGAAAGAGCAGCAAATAATTCCTTTTCTTTTGTTCTTTTTAAGTGCTGGGTCAGATGCATCGATGTAGAGGCAAATGTGCATGAAGGAAGTGGTTTTGTCGACGAGGCACAAATGTGAGTGTAACTTGTGCCGAAATGTGCGCCGATGTAACGAGTGCGTAGAGCACGAAAAAACGAGCGACTTTCCTCTTTGGAGCACCCTCAAATTCTTCCTAGATCAAGAGATACGACTTGATCTAGGTGGAGGGGCAAAAGGAGTGCAAATGGTGCTCAATGATGATGTGGCCTAGCAAGAGATTGTGCCTACAAGGGTCAGTGCTGAGGTGGCACTACTGATGTGGCAGAGGTGACGTGGCAGTGATGATGTGGCTTGGTGATGTGGCGTGATGACGTGGCTTGGTGACATGGCCTGGTGACATGGCCTAATGACGTGTCACTGATGACGTGGTAGGTGGTGTGGCCAGATGACGTGGCTGCCGGTGCTAACATGGCAGATGATGTGGCACTTGGAGATAAGGTTGCCACATGGCACACTGGAGGCCTAGCCTACGTGCTATCTTATCTTGCCACGTGTCGCTTGGAGAAGCTCACGGAATCTGCTAAGATGCCGACGGAATCTTGAAGATTCTGTCGTCGTTTTCGTTGGAGAGGCCGATTGGAGCTGTGTGAGTGCGTTGGAAGCCAGTGGTCATCCAGTCATGGGCTCTTGAAGATGGCGTAGACGTTTGCAGGAGCTAAGTCCTTGAAGCGCTGCTGCAAAGGTGTAGACAGGGAGACGAGTGTGTCCGTGGCTATGCAAGAAGCAGTTGTTGAAGTACCATGGAGTGAGAGCCAAAATGGGTCGTGTTGCAGCTGTTGGCAATGGCGCTTGGTTATGTTGATGGAGACGGAGCTCATATGGTGAGGCAGTAGAAGACTACGCTGAAGGAGTCGTTGGAGAGCAGTCGATCGTGAGCGGTAGAGAAGGAGTCGATTAGAGCTCCAGCCCGTGGCTATAGGTGAGCTTGCATTAGTGCTAGACGCAGAAGGTCGTGTGTTGCACTGGCGTTTCGAGATCTAGAGGCGTAGACGCTCATGAGCCATCCACTTGTTGTGGGCTATCATAGGAGCATAGCCCGTTGGCTGGAGGTCGCCCATAGGTTGCGAGCAGAGCCGGACGTTGCTGTAAGTAAAGTCACCGCTCTCTGCCTCTACTAGAGCTTGCAATTCAGCTTCCAACTTGAGCTTAGCTCTCTGAAACTCCAAGAGTGGCTTCTGCACACAAATAGCGGAAAGCAAGATAAAATGCGAAGCACCTGCGGTTCGTCCAGCTTCTAAGCAATTCTTGGTTGCTTCATAATCAATTTTCCAGGAGTCCTTAACACCACCTGTCCTACTCGCTAGGCAAGAAATGACAACATGAAGGGAATGCCGAGGCTGGCAAGTTGTGCCTTCAACAAGGAGGGGTTTGTGGTGACATCTGCGAAGCAAACGGTGGCACCTTGCAGCTCTTGGCTGGTACGCTCTGGGTCACTCTTTCCATCGATGCCACTGCGCTCTCTGGCAGTTGCAACAATGTTGAAGCTGACAAAATATGAAGAGGGGAGAGGAGAAGAGTGGAGATGAGGAGAGAGGGCACAGCTAGAGAGCACACCACAAATGACTAACTGTACACTAGAATTAGTTGAAAAAATAGAATATATACAAACCCTTTTAGGGTTAGGGTTAGGGAAGCTAACCCTTTCCTTTATAGCACTCTATAAGGTTAGTGCTATGCACATATGATCACGTGATGGTGCTATGCACACATGATCACATGATGTTGAGCATGAACTCTCAACACCTTCCCTCAAGATCAACATCATGAAGTAGGCCTTCCCTCAAGATGATGATTCTGGGGAATCGAAGAAGGACTGAGCATTACATTCCATCACATCCCTTTAATGGGAATGTCCTTCCTCTGCATCAAACCAAGAGCTAGTCGGTGTTTCTCGAATAGCTCTTTACCGAGTGGTTTGGTAAAGATGTCTGCAACATTTTCTTTGCTATCACAATGCTGCAGTGTGATGTCACCAAGTAACACTCTTTCTCTGATGAAGTGCTCTCTGACATCAATGTGCTTTGTCCTGGAGTGATATACTGGATTTTTGGCCAATGCTTGAGCCGATTGATTATCACAGTATATTGTTGTTGGCTTTGACTCATCAAAGTAATCTGTTTCTGACAATAGTCTTCTGAGCCATATAGCCTCACATGCACCTGTAGTGAGTGCCCTATATTCTGCTTCAGTCGAAGACAAAGAAACAGTTGGCTGTTTGTTTGACAACCATGATATAGCACCTTGACCAAGGAAGAATGCATATCCCTGTGTCGATCTCCTGGTTTCATGATCTCCAGCATAGTCACTATCACAGTATCCATGCAACCGTGGATGACTTCCTCTGTATTCTATCCCAAATTGTCTTGTACCTATGATGTATCTCAAGACTCTTTTGGCTGCATTCCAGTGAGACTGTTTTGGATTTGCCATAAATTGTGCTAGTGAGCTTACTGCATAACAAATATCTGGCCGTGTGATTGTCAGATATATAAGAGATCCAATGAGTTGCCTGTAGTATCTGTCATTGACTGTAGGCTTTTCTGAATCTTTAGTAAGTTTCAAACTCTGTTCCATGGGAGTGGCTGCAATCTTGCAATCTGCCATATGAAACTTCTTCAGGAGACTGTCAACATATTTGAGCTGACTCATGAATGTGCTATCTGAATCTCTCCAGGACTCAATTCCAAGACAATAGTGCATAAGTCCAAGATCTTTCATGTCGAACTCTGCAGATAAGTCTTGTTTTAGCTTTCTGATGAAGCTATCCTTGCTTCCTGTCACAATCAGATCATCTACGTACAAAAGTGCAAAGGGAAGGCCTACTTCATGATGTTGATCTTGAGGGAAGGTGTTGAGAGTTCATGCTCAACATCATGTGATCATGTGTGCATAGCACCATCACGTGATCATATGTGCATAGCACTAACCTTATAGAGTGCTATAAAGGAAAGGGTTAGCTTCCCTAACCCTAACCCTAAAAGGGTTTGTATATATTCTGTAGAGAGTTGCGAACATATCCCATGCTTCTTTTGATGTCTTGACTGTGTTGAGCTGTGCTAGCATGACATCTTGCACATTCTGCTTGATCAGGTGATAGGCATACTTGTCTTTCTTATCCCATTCTGCTTGAGCTCGGGCAATGGCAGGATCTGCTACTGGTGCGGAAACTGTTTGTGTAGATGTAGATCCCGATGTAGATCCCGTTGCTGGTGCTGTGACAACAGATGGAGTAGAGCTACTGGTGGCTGGATCTGCCAATGGTCTAGGTATGGATCCATCGACATACTCCCATTTGTCCTGAAGCACAAGAATGGTCTCCATTCGGTATTTCCATGTACCGTAATTGGAGTTGTCTAACTTAGCAGATGCCTCCAGATTGAGGTTGCTAGTCGACATGGTGCAAACAATGTACTCAAAAAGTGTCCTCGAAAACTCTGTATGAATCAACTGCAAATACACTGAAGATGCCAAGTGAAATCTCTGTACCGTCGGTGAAGATAGAACTGCAGTAAATAAGATCTGACCTGTATTACAAGGCTTGTGGCAATGATGCCGGGAATAGCCAAGAGGCTTTACAAGGCTGAAAAATGATGTGCACGATGCCGTGAGATAGCCAAATAGGCTTTACAATGGTGGCATGTGTGTGTGAAATCAAGTGCTATCTGCCCACTGAATCAATCTCTGCAATGCCTCTGAACTCTGAAGTCTGCTCACTGAACTGATGAACGTAAGGTTTCAGGTAATGTAATGATGTGAAATCGGATGTGAGCGTATGGACTGACTCCGAGTAGGTACTAGTCGGGAATTTCGGGCATGGCTTAGATTGGCAACTTGGGGAATTCAAAGCGTCCCCTCTATGGCGATCTAGTCTACTCTGATCTAGATCTAAACCAACCATCGATTGATGAAAGAGCAACAAATAATTCCTTTTCCTTTGTTCTTTTTAAGTGCTGGGTCAGATGCGTCGATGTAGAGGCAAATGTGCGTGAAGGAAGTGGTTTTGTCGGCGAGGCTCAAATGTGAGTGTAACTTGCGCCGAAATGTGCGCGTGATGTAACGAGCGCGTAGAGCACAAAAAATCGAGCGACTTTCCTTTTTGGAGCACCCTCAAATTCTTCCTGGATCAAGAGATATGACTTGATCTAGGTGGAGGGGCAAAAGGAGTGCAAATGGTGCTCAATGATGATGTGTCACTGTGAGTCACATGCAGTGATGATGTGGCACTGTGCTTAGCAAGAGGTGTGCCAGTGAAGCTCTGTGCTGAGGTGGCAGTGCTGAGGTGTCACTGATGATGTGGCAATGATGACGTGGCAATGATGACGTGGCACAGATGACGTGGCACAAGTGACGTGGCAGATGACATGGCAGATGACGTGGCACAAATGACATGTCAGCTGATGTGGCAAAGTGACGTGGCACTAGATAAGATGATGACGTGGCAGATAAGATTACGTTGCCACGTGGCACAATTGTGACCAAACCACCTAACTAGGAGTTGACAGAACCTTAGCTTGGTTAGGTCCTATCTGCCACGTGTTGCATGGAGAGTGACCGGAATCTTTTGGAGATTCCGTCGAAGATGCCACGTGTCACAATGACGACGATCGGAATCTTTGAGATTCTGATGGAATCTCAAAGATTCCGTCTTCTTCTTCGAATGAGCCGTCAATGGAGCTGGGTTGAAGAAGCCGCCGTTCGAGGCGTTGTAGGAGGCGTCGCTCGACGAAGAGGCTTGGAGCGCTGCACGAAGGAGGTCGTCGGAGTTCGTGGGAGCTGTTCGTAGCGAGAGGAGTTGGGAGACGAGGGCGCTGTAGAAGGCTATGGCGGCCGTGAAGCTATGAATGGCGGCCGTGGAGAGCTCTTGTGAGGTCGCTGTTTGTGGAGGTGCCACAGAGGCGCTGATTGCTGGAGACGCTGCGTGAAGGAGCTGCTGCTAGCGACTGAAATGCAAAGTCAGGTGCGCTTGGAGATTTGGGAGGCCCGTAGATGAACCGTGGTCGTTGCTTTGAGTCGCAAGAGATCGTTGGTCGAGGTGTGAGCGGTTATCCAACACACTCTCATGACTTCCGTCAAATTCGTAAAATGCGTAGCTTGATCGCAACCTTCATGCTTCTTCGGAACAAGAAGAGCTTGACACGCCTGAAGGTGTTGCAGACTATACGGCTTTGCTCCCCGATGAGTGTTTAGCTTGCATCTTTCAAAAGATGTGCGCCACTGATCGCAATCAGTGCTCTCTTGTATGCAAACGCTGGCACTCGGTGGAGGGGCAGGGACGCCAACGCCTTTCCCTCCTTGCGCACGCTGAGATTGTTTCGCATCTGCCAGCCCTCTTCACTCGATTCGACCATGTCACCAAGCTTGCTCTCAGATGCGACAGGAAGACTGCTAGCATCACTGACACGGCTCTCTTTTTAGTCGGCCGAAACTGTATCCATTTGAGGAAGCTCAAGCTCAAAGGTTCGTCGTTTGCAGTGGAGCTGTAGTATGTCCCTCTCCAGTCCTCAAACTCTGAAAAAAAAAGACTCTTACTCCCTGGCTTTTCTTTCCATCAACAACTCTCTTTTTCTCTCAAAGACAAGATTTCCTCCTCCAAATCTCAACCTCACGGAACTCTCCCTATCTTTCTCACAAAGATAATGGATGGACAATCTCTCTCTCACTCATAATGGAAGTCCTCACAAAGAATGAACGGAATGAATAACTCTCTCAAATGACGGAAATCTCTCAAGAACAAATGACGGAAATCTTCTTCCGATGGACGGAATTTTCTCTCAACGGAAGAGAATGGAACACTCAATCTCTCTCAATCTCTCAATCTCTCAATCACTCTCACAAGAAGGATGGCGCCTCAACGGAAGGCAGAACCAAGCTCTGATACCATGACAAAATATGAAGAGGGGAGAGGAGAAGAGTGGAGATGAGGAGAGAGGGCACAGCTAGAGAGCACACCACAAATGACTAACTGTACACTAGAATTAGTTGAAAAAATAGAATATATACAAACCCTTTTAGGGTTAGGGTTAGGGAAGCTAACCCTTTCCTTTATAGCACTCTATAAGGTTAGTGCTATGCACATATGATCACGTGACGGTGCTATGCACACATGATCACATGATGTTGAGCATGAACTCTCAACAGAAGCCTCTATTCAACCTCCCCGCACTCCTGCCTATGAGCCGGGCGGTCCTCAGCATGAGACATTGTGAGCTTGGAGCTCCTTCGTTGGCGGTTGGAGAAGCCTTCGGTAGGCTATGTGAGCTTGGAGCTCCTTGCTTGCAGGTTTAAAAACTATGGCGATCTCTCTCTCCTTCAAAGGCTCACTAGTACTAAGATTTCACTGAATCTCTCCAAAGAAAACACTCAAAGATTGAAGAAGAAGATACTTTCTCTCACACCTCAAGAAGCTCTCAAATCAAATCGAAACTACGGACAGAAATTTTCTTCACATGAACGGAAATCTTTCATCAACGGAATGAAAGATAGAAACCTCTCAATCTCTCAATCTCTCTCACACTCTCAAGAATCTCAATGTCTCAGCGGAAGACAAGGAAGCTCTGATACCATGACAAAATATGAAGAGGGGCGAGGAGAATAGTGGAGATGAGGAGAGAGGGCACAGCTAGAGAGCACACCACAAATGACTAACTGTACACTAGAATTAGTTGAAAAAATAGAATATATACAAACCCTTTTAGGGTTAGGGTTAGGGGATCTAACCCTTTCCTTTATAGCACTCTATAAGGTTAGTGCTATGCACATATGATCATGTGATGGTGCTATGCACACATGATCACATGATGTTGAGCATGAACTCTCAACAAGCCTTTGGATCAAAGTGTAGATCCAAGGGTGAAGATTGATAGCAGTAGGTGCCTCCATGGTTCCTCGTGAGCCATGTGATCAAGAGTATATCCCATGTTCTAGAAAAGGCATAGAATGCAAGCTATTAATTCATGAATCAAGATCTATAGTGGAGAAGTAATACTATTATGATACATCAAGTTTCCCTTTACCACAATTTCCCTTGTAAATTAAGGAATTCCAATGGTTCTATATTGAAAGTTATTCCAATCTTTATTTCAATGCTAATTCAAAATGAAGGAAAAATTTCTAAGTCATTTAATGTCAAAAAAACATTCAAAAAATAGGATGATTGTAGCAATGAATATTGGGAAAATGCAAAAGGAAAAATGGCATGCTAGCAGGTTTGATGTTGTGAGTTATGAAATGTATAATTATTTTACATGTTTCATAGCCCCATTTAAAGGGAGTACATGGGAAAGGAAGCAATGCAAAATGATACATAATGTTCAATTTATTCAAATAGCATTGCACTGAATATTTTCTATTACATGTATCAAAGGGCTAATTAAGCTATAAATATCACTAAAGACCAATGTTTTGAGACCACCATACACTGGCTCCAAAGTGTGGAGCCCAAATCTTCAAAAATTTCTAGCTAAAAATAGGGGGAAAAAAAGCTATGGAGCAATATAGCCACCAAAGTGCATGTGTGATTAGGGTGCAAAGTCCAAACAAAGCGAGAAAGTCCAAAACTTTTGAATAGTGTGTTGGCATTAACCATCTCTATGTAGCCTTCCCCCAGAATATCCCAAAATGTTTCAAAACCCCCATTGTGAGGTCATGTGGACCGGGTGCCTTATAATTGGCCTTAGCATTGAGGGCCTCACCTAGCCCTTTGATCGTGAAGGGTTTGGCGAGAAGCCTTCTTTGAAAATCCGATGCTCACAGGTGTAGGCCTTCGAGAAGCACATCAATGGTAGCCTACCATTCCCCGTTTTAACCCACAACTGACCTTAATTCTCTACAAAATGTATCAACAATGTGCTAGAATTTGGTATTGAAGTTTCCCTAGGCATCCATCACCCTATCATTGGTTCTCTCTCCTTCTTTCTCTTGATGGTTTGAAAGAAGAATTTATTCGAGTAGTCCCCAACTACCATCCATACATTAGGGAAAAAGGGAATTCATTTTGGGGCCCTGTAAGAAATTCACTATTTTTTGATTTATTTCTCTCCTAAAAGACCTCAAAAATAGTAAAATACGGAAACATGGCTCATAACTATCAGTAAGGACTACAGAACTGTCAATTCAAAAAGGAATAAGATAATCTTTTGTCTGACTAACACGATTTTGCATTAATATCTCCTTAGATTTTTTTTTGTTTACCAAAGATTCTGCATCTCTTTTGCCGACGTGTGTAGGCCTTTTATAAAGAATCCATCACTGAACTTGGTGATTGCAAGTTTTCAAAATATTCACATGGATACCGCCACACTTCCACGATTCATGTTACAAAATGACTATGAGATTGGCAAACAAACTTCGCAACCTCAGAAGCACAAAAAATGGCTGATACTAGTGAGTCACTATCTCAGAAGAAGCGATTACACCATCTTCACATCGACTTAGAAGAACAATATGCTCCAGCACAAAAAAGACAAAAGGATACGGTGCTGAATGCTCAATAGCGGGAAAATATGAGAAGAGAAGGGCTTCAACATATTGACTTATGGTGCGATGGAAGCATATATCCAAAATGTCAAGTAAAAAACTCTACACCTCCATTTGTCAATCCTACCACATTACTGAGGTTTGCTGGCGATGGACAAAATGGACTTCTTGGTTATATTTCAGCGTAGTCTGCATTTGCAGAAACGTATAAAATGATGTACCTACAAGAAAAGGGGGCCAAGATGCAGGAGATAGCCATTCGTGCAAAATTGGAGCAGTAGTTGCAGAATGAAATTGAGGAGCATTCAAAGAGTAAAAAAGACTTGACAAGAGCAAGAAAGAGGAGAACCATGCTTGGAGACAGACTAGGAGCAGGAAGATTAAAAACATTGCAAATTTGAAGGCTGGGACTGGTGGATGCAAGTGACGAATTCAGGAAGCAAGGTTAGATTGAAATTTATCATTTTGTATGCTCAAAAAGGCTCTCAAATGACTATATCTATTTCGTCCCTTATTGCAAAACAAGAATGGAGATGCTGAATTATATAGGCATATTGTGTTGTTACTATAGGAAATTATTGGAGCCTGCAAAAGAAAATATGGATCCAAACCTTCTTCCTATTAAACAAATGAAAGGATTGCTTTCTTGTGGTGTAGCAAAAGGTTTGATTGAGGAAAAAAAATACAAAACAATCAAATGCAATGCTGTAGAGGACTTTGTATCTAATAATCAAGTTGATGGTACTATAATCCAAGAGGCTCTTGATGTTAGTGGAGTTAGCAAGAAGGGATATAGTTCGATTTTCCATGCGATATCCTCAACTTTGAAAGATCAAAGGATTAAACGAGTTTTACTGCCAAATCCAGCAACCGTGTGGAGGATAAGAGGTCATTTGAATGAGAGTATAGATGAATTTATTGGGCAATATATCCATATTGAAGAAATATTTCATGGTGGTAAAGGAACCACTATGTATGATCCTTGGAACAATATATTTGTAGATCTACAACAACTTCAAAGAAGAATGGTTGAGTTTTATGGAATAACATTTGAGGAGTGCAAAGGCATTTTGAAATTTGTTATCAAACTGGATGAGTGTGAGGTTGTAAAGGAAAATAAAATGGAAAGAGTTACTATTACATTGATGAATGGAGCAATTGATACATCATTGACTGAAGCGAGTTCGAAGTATTTTAGTGTGCAATCAGAGAAACACATATGGTGGTTAGGCTCGTTCTAGGTATGATCATTTTTTGTTTTGTACTTGATTTTGGTCATTGTTTTCAAATCTGTTATAGTAAGACTTTTTTTTTCTATAATCTAGCAGGTGAAGACAAAAGATTTATAGTAGAGTCTATACACCAGTATTTGCACCACTTTGCATTAGAGGATTGGCAAAGCCTCGGTCAAATAGATCGAGACATAAACTCCTGTGACACAAAGTGGGAGGGTCTTGCTATAGATGCCAAGGTTCACGTACATTAAGAATGCATGTCAAGGTTTCAAAGGCAAAGGAGCTGCCTCGACCTCCCTTCCATCAATACACCCACACCCCCAAGCACAACCGCAACCATAAGCACTAATGCACCCATGCCCCTAGTCACATGCTGCATTGCACCCACCGCAACCAGAAGCACCAATGCACCCACGTCCCCAGTCACATTCCACATTCCACCCAATGTAGCCACAGGCACCACTATAGCCATGCCATGCATATGCACTAGTGCATCAACCACAACATGTCTTTCCCCGTATCCCTTTTTCCCAAGTTTTTCCATACCCGGAAGAAGTTCCTCCTCCTGGTCCACATCTCCCACCACATGCACGCCCACATTTTGTCACATCTTTTGCTTCTCCATTTGTGCCTCCTATTGCACATGCAGACCAGTTTCCATCTCCTGCATACTCGCTTGCACCAAGAATGCATAGTCTATCTGCACAAGCAGATACATTTCCATCTCCTTCATTCTTTCCTGCACAAGCACCATGCTCATCACATGGATTGCGTGATCATGTAGCAGTGCCAAGACCCATGTGGCCCATCCTACTTTAGTGTGACGAAACATTCGATTCATGCCTAGTGTGGTTGCGGGCACAGGCACACGCAAAACAGTCAACATGTGCAATCTTCTTGTCGCTCCCTTTGATTTGCACAAGATTTATGGATGTAAGGTGCTGAGGCTTTCTGTGCCCACTGATGCATTGAAGGACAAGGCCTTGAAAGAAGCCACATGCCTGGGCAATTTCATACATCCGGACATCATCCAAGCAATAGGTCTAATCCATGATGATAATCCAATGATACTATTTTCGTTCTGGAATGGAAATCATTTGGAAAGATGGCTAACCTACCTTGAACATGATGGAAAGCAACCATCTCCGGTGCTTCACAGAGATGATGTAGAAATGCCTGCTAGAGCTCCACGGGTCTGTCAGTATGTATTTGATATTTTAAGTGCACTAGTTCACACTATTCATTACATGCACCTACAATATCCTACATAATGATGTGCATGCGCAAAACATTATGCTATACTTCTCGAAGTCATCCGAGGAAGTGTATTTGGGCATTTGTGATTGGGGAATGATGACCCCATGCAGCACTAGGAAGCACTATTCCACATTACTCAGCTTGACAGCCCCAACATTGTGTGAAGTTCCATTGCAAGATTCCACCACATTGCTTTAGAGTTCCTCTGCACCAATCCCCCACCTTTCAATGTTGCACAAGATGTGTATGCTATGTCTCATCACATCTTGAAGATCTTAGACATTTGTGCACCATCACCAAGTAGGAGATCTGTAGAAGCTCTAATCGAGCATCTACAACAATTTGCCGGTTTAGGAAAAGTCAGATAAACCGAATAGACATCTTATTACTACTGCTAATTTTTATGGGGTTTTTGACCATTTTCCTAGATGTGATATACAACGCAGCCCAAACCAAGGACTTCGACCAGCAAATGACTGAGTCTTTCTTGGACAATTTGTAATATGAGTGACCGATCATGAATACTCATAACACTGTTATTTTTTTATATCATCCAAGTTTGGATCCAATCCATTGTTCAAGTTTGTATATTTACAATGAGATGATAAATGATGCGATAAGTAATGTTTAAATATTATTTCTATAAGTGAATGATGCGATAAAAATGATGATCCAATTTTAAAATATGATAAATGATGCAATAATTAATGTTTAAATATTATTTGTATAAGTGAATGATGCGATAAAAATGATGGTCCAATTTTCAAATATGATAAATGATGCGACAATAAATGTTTAAATATTGTTTGTATAGGTGAATGATGCAATAAGTATCCATTTGAATTTAATTTTTTAATATTGTTTATGGTTATAAATTAATTCTATCTTGTTGTCATTTTTTAGGTTAAGTATGAGCATGGAGGGAGAGAACTTAGAGAACGTTCTTCCACAGGATCCTCCCCAACCAGAGCAACCTTGACTTCAAGAGGGCCCACAAGTTGCTTTTGTGGCTTAAGAGGCTGATTTAGCAAACCAACTAAATCATACCGAGGCTAAAGCTATCTTATAGGTGCAAAGTGAGATACTGGGCAAAGAGGGGCTAGGTATTTTTGCTATTGGTCCAATGGATGATGATACCATGCAAGGCGACCTGCTCTCTTTTTGACAAGTAATGAGGCTATGTCCATCAGAGTTCATAAGAAACAACTTGTTTCTTCATTTAGAAAATGCTAGGAATAAATATGCATAGCCCAAGTTGTCAGACTTGCGGCACAAAATCCTAGCCCACATCCTTCTCCAGTAATTCATAGAGGTGGAAGGGAGTATCCCCAACAACCAACAAATACCCATGTATTTCATTCAACGGGTATATGTCTACGACGTCTTGCATCGACGTGTGAATTGGAATAACAAGCATCACTTGTCAAGAATAGGAAAGGGATGTCCTACAGAGCATAAGCGAGCAAGAATAGAGAATAGAGAGCCTATGTCTTAGAGACCTCATGTGCTAAATCCCCAAGCACATAGTGATCGTGTTGACTTGGCCACATCTGCCATACCTCTTCGTCAATAGTGTGTTACTACTTAATGAGTCACACGATCGCGTTGCATCACAAGCCAAAGAGATTGAGTACTTATGCAAGCATGGATACAGACATTGGAGACTGAGCTTGCATGCTACAGACATACCTTTGGAGATTTGGATGCAGCTGAGGATACTGATACATTTGATTTTGAGGACCTCACTAATATAGATTCGCAGGGTGCAGGACCCAAGCACTTAGGGAATGGCAAATGTGGATCCTACTACATAATTATGTACATTGTGAACTTCATATATAACTTTGTAATACTCTTCTTTGAATATAATGATCTGGGTTAAGTACATTTTTTTCATTATACAATTTTATCATTCTCCAACTTCTTGTGCAATGGTGATTCAATTTCTTTTTTTAGTATCTCCTCCAATGGCATCAATGGTGTGATATTAGACTACACATTAATATGTTTTCATTTGACAATCCAGTACTTACTGACTACCAGATCTAAAACTTATCCCTCCATCCATATTGAGTAGTACCTTGCAAAGCTATACTCAATCCATATTCAGAATTAATCCATTTGTATTTTTTGCAAAGCTGTACTTAATGAAAAGAGAGGGGTTGATAGAAATGGTCATTTCCATGAACCCATGGAAACCACCATTTTTACCTACCTCTATGTTTTCATATAGTCAAGTTTTCCAAAAAATTACAAAAGAATTAAATTTGAAAAGCTCCATTGGTTAGGAGACACTACTAAAAAAGGATGAAAGATGAGTCTTAGAATGGATTTGATTTTTATTAGAGGAGATACTATAAATAAAAAGTTATAAATATTTGGTCAAAATATCCCACCATTAATGTTCCTAGAGGAGATACTAGAAAATAATTCAAAACTTTAATGTTGATACCGACACTATCAGCACATCTTGACTTAATGTGAATGAAGTGGACTAAGTGGTATAAGTGATTTAAGTGATTTAATTGATTTAAGTGGACTAAGTGGTATAAGTGATTTAAGTGGTTTCAATGGATTAGGTGGGCTTGTAAACTTAATAAAAAAATATTGAAATATATCAACGTGAATTAGTGCACATGATAGCTAGATCAACCCTTGTGACTTGAAAATATAAACTTCAATTGCGCATAGTTCGATTATTCTTTCCAAATTTCTGATGTTGTCTTGAAAGTGTTTGCAAGTCACAAGGTTGGCTCTAGCTATTATGTATACCAAAATCATCCACAATCTCAATAATTACAACACATCGCTTGTAGCACACAAGGTTCTAGCTTTCAAGTACAAAAGGAGATGAGATGGATACAAGCATATGCGCTCTTCCATCGCTTGACATATTCTCCCATCCATCCCCTCACATACAACATACCATCCTATATAATTAGAGCTTCATCCATCGCTTCTATCACCTATCATATTCTCCTATCCATCCCCTCATGTGTAACATACAATACTCTATATTGCATTCAACATACGTACAACATCGTCTATCTCTTCGACCTCACTGTTGTCACCACTGAGTAGCTCAAGCTCGTCTTCCTCTTCGCTGAATGCATCCTAGCAACTAATTTTGTAGTCAATCATTGTCCAGCAATTCTCATTACAGCGGCTTCACTTGCTGCCCTAGCTGCAACATTAAATCCTTTCAACAATCATAGATTTCCAAAGAAAAATACCAAATTTGAAGCTCTTGATGGCTTTAAGTAATTGCATCTCTTAGAATGAATAAAATCGTATGCACTCCAATTTTGTTCACATGCACCTACTGATGCAGCAATAGAGAGCACACGAGTTGCAACTCCAATGTCTCTCCACCATATTCCTTCCACCAAGTAGGTGCAATGGTTGTCTTAATAGCATCAAGATTCCAACGATCTCTAAAAGAGCCTTCATGATTCATATACCTCACTTGTTGTTGGTAGGCCAGTTTCCCTTTATCTCCTAAAATCAAGTTTTAACAAACCTCTCAAAAGTTACTTATGACTTCAGGATTATGTGATTGAGCATGCATTTGATATTGTGCATGTACTTCAAATGCAGCTCCATGCAAAGGGATGTGCATTTTCTTCCATCTCTTATCAGCCAATTATACCACTTGTTTCTTTTCTCTAGGTGCAAAGCGCACAAATTCTTTAACTTGTCGTATTGCTTCTGACATCTTCCAATACACTTTACCCATAACAAAGGCATCAGCATCGACCATCCTCAATACTATTACAAATGGCTCCACACCTTCTTTTATTCTTTCTACAATTTTCCAAAATAGAGATGATTGTACAAGATGCATACATTTAGAGCCTGGTATTGCGTACTTCGTTTTTTTCTCAAGCCAATTCACCCATCATCTATCAGCAACAATCTCGACTAAAGCTTGAAGCACTGCAACAATCTAGCAAGAACTAGAAAAGAAGTGGCAAATCTAGTTTGACAAAGTTGCCTTAGTTGCTTCACAGAGTGCTCTCTAAATACTGCATGTAAGTATTGATGACTCTTTATAAAACTCACTGCGGCATTAGCATCTTGTAGTATTGGTTACAAAATGGCAATTGTCCAATATCCTTCAATAATAAGTTGAGAGTATGAGTGCCACATGGCACCCATGTCAGAGTGGGATACTTTGCCATGAATCCAAACAATCCAGATGAGAGACCACCTACGTTGAAGATACAAATTAGGTGCTAGTAATTATATTCATTTATGCTCAAGTATTTAAAAATATATATATGAGCATCTACCAATATTTGTTTAAAAATGAAGATATTAGCTTGTAATCATTTCATTAATGTGTACCTATTCACAATGTTCTAGAAGAACAAAAGTATTCACTTTCATTGGTCCAGGGTCTTGGTGGAGTCAATGGCAAAGAAACCACAGTTATCTCTCTTGACTGTAGCATTGGGACCATTGTAGATAGTTCTAAACCATTTGACATCAAGAATGAAAATATTAAATTATCTAAAATCAACTTCATAGATGTCACGGATGGTCCCACC
This sequence comes from Dipteris shenzhenensis, assembly GCF_047967505.1. Taxonomy (NCBI): domain Eukaryota; kingdom Viridiplantae; phylum Streptophyta; class Polypodiopsida; order Gleicheniales; family Dipteridaceae; genus Dipteris; species Dipteris shenzhenensis. The sequence continues at coordinate 31,274,070 of NC_141609.1, read as the reverse complement.
ATAATCTAACTATGAGGAGAGAAGATTGGTATCAGAAGCACTTTCTCAGCTCTCTTGTACAAAGTTAGCCATGACTCCACAATCACATGTGACTCTTCTTGAATCGATGCATTCCACATGAAAATGTCATCCATGTGACCACAATGCATTATACTTTTTGTACTACAAAAGAATATGATAAAACAATGAGGATGGTTTCTATAACGATTGTGATCATAAATACCCAAATTATGTAGGTTAAAAAGCTATATGTGGCATACATCCGACTACAAGCTTCTGTTCTCGATTAGTTACTTCCTCTCCATCATCTTTGACTTTACAAAGAGCTTCTTGTAGCCAATAATGGGATATTTGTCTGGGGAGAAGAGCAAGGTCCGGTGGATATGGCACCCTTCTCCTATGCATGACTCTAAATCTTGCCCTCTCATTTATTCGTTTTGCTTTGGCCTCTTCATATCTCTTCACCAATCTTTGCATCTCAGGACTATTGAGGATACATAACTTATTGAATTTGTCTCTTTGCACTTTGCTCATCTTCCTTTCAACCCCTTTACCTTGGGGAACCTCTGCAGTGACACTGTCATCATCCTTGATGTTCCAAGCATGTGGCATATCAGGATTCATGGATGCAAGAAACTCTATTATGTATACTAATAACTCTTGCACAAGACATCCCTCTGCCATGCTTGCGTTGGGTCTAGCTCTTTGCCTTAAAAATCCCTTCAAGGTTTTCATAAACCGTTCAAGAAAGAAATTCAATGACTACGAACGGTTCCTGCAATGGCGACCTCATCAACTAATTGTGAGATGGTGGTATGTGGTGCAAATTTCTCCTTGAAGCAAACATATTTTTGCAGATAGGAATGTGGGTACAGAGATGCTGGTAGAAGAGCCAAATAATGATGCCGATGGATTTAGGGAAGAGGATGAAGATGATGATATGGGCCACCAAGAAGGTGACAATATTGACACTATAATGGAGGAAGGTGGAAATCACGACTTTGGGAAAGAAGAGGGAGAACTAGAGGCTAGTGAAGAGGATCAAGTCTTAAGTAAACATACAATAGGGGATGATTATGTAGGTGATCAGTTGTATGTAAACCTTGAAATAGACATATTTGTTGGCATGCAAGACTTGGCTCAAGATGTAGTCATCAATGTAAATTCTAGTGATTCATAGTTTTGACATCAATGAGACTTCTTATGTGTAATTTGGCCCCCACATTTTTATAGTGACATTTTGTACATTAATTTGTATGTTAAGTTCTCTATTAATATATGAGAGTTTTGATCTCAATTTTTGTGTACATACTCTTATATTTTTTATCTTTCAAATGACCAAACTTGTGGTCCAAAATTATTTGGGACCCTTGGAAATGACGTTCTATAAAAACGTTGCTATGGAAAATTGTAACCAGAAGTCGGTGAAAGTGTCGATGCAAGGGTTGGTAGTAATCGGTATATATGCTGGTATAGGGGTCGATATATACTAACCCCTATACTGACATATATACTGATTGCTATTTTGACATCTACACCAACACCTTCCCCACCCACCAACCGTATCGATAATCTTTGTGCCCATGCCCATGCCTACTGCGAAGCATCGATAGACATTGTCGAAAAGAGGCCCGTGTCTTGTAGTGAGAGTTGTTAGAAATATATAGGGGGTGTATAGATACACCATTTGATTGTATGGAAAAGGGTTTGTTGAATTCAATATCTAGGGGCTGTATAGATATACCATTTGATTGAATAATATATTTAAATATGATGTAAAGATACACCCTTTTTTCAGGAACAAGGCATACAATATATTATCCTATGCTTCTGAATCTCGTTTAGAGTCATTAGATTCTAGTATTGCATTTTCACTCAATGGGTTAAGCCTAGCCAAACGATATTTGATATGTGCAAGACTAGGATTAAGAATTGTGATAATTTTTTCAACATCATAGCCATGCTTCTTTTTGTAACTTTGAGTCCTTGATTTCTTTTGCAAGCAACCCTCATTGTTTCATTGTATATTTTTTGGGGAGACTTTTCCAAGGCTTTGGTTTATACCATAAAGTTGTGAATGTTATAGGCATTCCCTTCTCATCCCTTGCTATATGAGAAACCTTTGACACCCAAATTGGGCCACCTTGTTCATCCAACTCCGAATCTGCATCAAATGCCCAAACAACTTACAAACATATCCTCTTCAATCGCATTAGATGGTACAAACTCAAGTAAGGCTTTATCCCCCTTCCTACCACAATATTATTGAGGTAAAAGGTAGTGTTCAACTTCTTCCCCATCTATTTCCGTATTGGTATCCAATGTGGATCTTGGTGACATAGCCTATTCTATAAAAAAAAAATCACAGTATTCAATGCTCATTAATTTTTCTTTTTAATCGCATCAGATGGTACAAACTCAAGTAACACTTTATCCCCCTTCCTACCATAATATTTCTGAGGTAAAAGGCAGTGTTCAACTTCTTCCTCATCTATTTCCGTATTGGTATCCAATGTGGATCTTGGTGACATAGCCTATTCTATATCAAAAAAATCACAGTATTCAATGCTCATTAATTTTTCTTGTTTTTGTAAAGATTTGACAAAGTTCCTCCATTGACTTGATTATCTTCCAATTCTTTATTGCTCATGATATTTTTGTGTCATACTTTGAAGATGTTTAATAAAGGCATCCAAGCCTTTCATTTCATCTACATCAAGTGCTTTGTTCTCTCGCCATTCCCTTCTGATCTATTGCTCCTTCCCATCTCGCTACTCTCTTGTTATTCCCTTCTCATCGTTCCCCTCCTTCCACTCCTTCCACTTTGCTACTTCTCATTGCTCTCTCGTCTTTGACTCTCATTGCTTCCTTCTCATCGATCCCTTCTCGTCGCTCTCTCTCTGCTACTCCCAATAGCCCCTAGCCAAGAATTTCTCATAGCATACTTGGAGGAGCTATACTATCAATATTATGATATAAAGGATGGGGAGGTAGATGTATCATCTCTCCTTGGAGAACATTAGTGTCCCTCCACACATGCCATGGGCGAGGATTATTCTGACCAAGACAAGAGTGATCACGAAATCCTAAAGGATTCTATTGAGCATATGCTGAGCTACATCCAAGAGGAAGGCCACACACCCAAGGAAGTTCCTTGGAGTAAGAAGTGAAGGATAAGAAGAAGAAGAGAGATGACAAAGGAGAGGGTAGCACTTCATCCAAGACCACACGATGAGAAGACCAAAGTATTATAGAGTCTCTGAGTTGGAGAATGTAATTACAATTTCTAGTATATGAGAGGGAGCCCTCTCTTGGATATTTGTTGTAACCCCTCTTGGATATTTATTATGCTCTATGATGAGATTATGTTTTATCCCTCTCTTTGTTATTTTGTATGCTATATGTTTTGGAAAATAAAGAAAAGATAGGGGAAAAAGAGGGGAGAAAAGAGGGGAAGAAAGGGAAATAGAGGGGAAGAGAGAAGAACAAAGGAGAAGAGAGAAAAGAGGGAAAAAAGAGGAGAAAAGAGAGAAAAGAGAGGAGAAAAAAAAGGGGAAAAAGAGGAAAGAGAGAGGGGAAAAGAGGGAAAAGAGAGGAGAAAAGAGGGAAAATAAGAGAGAAAGAGAGGAGATATAAAAGAGAGGAAATAAAAGAGAAAGAGAGAGGGGAGAAAGAGGATGTGAAAATAAGAGAAAGGGAAAAGGAGAGGACTGAATGAAAAGAGAGGATGGAAGAGGAAAAGAGAGGGGAGAAAGAGGAAAAAGAGAGAAGAAAGAGGGAGGGAGAAAGAGAGGAGAAAAGAGAGGGGAAAAGAGGGAAGAGGGGATATAAGAGATGAAATAAGAGGATAGAGGAAATAAGAGAAGAGAGGAAATAAGAGGAGAGAGGAGAAGCGAGGGGAGAAGAGAGGAAATAAGAGATGAAAGGGATAGCAAGGGAAAGAGACTCAAAAAGAGAGGGGAGGAAGAGGGAGGGAAAGAGGGGAAAAGAGGGAGGAAAAAGAGAGAAAAGGGAGGAGAAAAGAGAGGGGAGAAAGAAGGAAAAGAGAGGGGAAAACAAGGAGGGAAAAGAGATGAAATAAGAGAAGAGAGGGAAAGAGGGGAAAAGGGGGAGGAGAAAGAGAGGAGAAAAGTAAAAAAAGAGGGTAGAAGAGAGAGGGGAGAAAAAGGGAAAAGAGAGAGGGAAAGAGAAGAGAGGAACGAAGAGAGTATTTGTGGAAGGACTAGGATGGAAGAATACAAGTTGAATAGCACAACATTGAGGGTGATGAGTGAAGAAAATAAAATAGAGCAAGAATGAGAGAAAGGTGTGTTCGCTAATGATAAGCATGGGGGAGCGCCGTAGTGTGTTTGCATAGATGAGTATGGGTAAATGGTCCAACTGACACTTTAACTGATAGTGTGAAATGAAAGCTTTGGAATACAGTGAGTGGAGCATTGAGAATTCTCTACTTTAAGTGAGTAGAGCATTGGGAATTGATACTTGGAAGTGAAAGATACAATTATTATGTTCTTCTCATCACACATTCAATATTTCCAAATAATCACATCATCACACATTCATATCATAAAATTATATGCATGAAATAATGAAATAAATATCATGGTGAGTAAATGCCACTTTAGTAATAAGTCACATTTAAGATAATCAACAAAACAACATCATGATTTAATACATTGCAGAAACAAGTGTCAACCATAATACTCATGGAATAAACAACATCACGATAATATGCTCCTCATGCATATCTACAAAAATAACATCATACATGCATTACAACTCTTCTTATGCTTCCAGTGGAGGCTGTGGTGCTCTAGGTGTACACTGAGTCTCTACTTCTTCTGTAGTGTGTAGTGCTTTCGGAGTAGACTCTGTCTCTTCTTCCTTCACAAGCTCTGATATTGCTTTAGTTGCATGTTGTTTTCCAATGGCAGCAATTAGGTCTCAAATGGTTTTAGCCCTAAATAATTGTAGATCCTCCTCTGATTATTTGATCTCTGAAGATTCTTTCAATGAGACCTGTGGCTTCAATGAGAAAATTTCATTGAAGATCAACATGTAGTTATAGGCAACTCTCCACCCACAACTATGCCCATCTTCCTGCTCTACTGCTAAACACATTTGGTAGTCTGGCGAGTCTTTGTACTGCTCTTTTGATAGTAGCAAATACCAACTTTTCAATTGACCTGCTCATCATGACATATTTAAAAAAAATAGTGTATCTATTACATAAGACACGTAACATAGACGTGACTATGGATTAATAAAATCTGCTATAACATTACTACAAAAAAAAAAGAGTATTAGCTTGTTGGGTTTAATCAAAATATGAAAGTATAAAGCCAAGGAAAAGTTTGAATCAAACCTTAGGATGGCTATAATGACTTTGACATTAACCTCTTTATTAGGATTCAAGAGGCTTAAAATCTCCTCTTCACCAAATTCAAAAGAATGAGGTTGTTGTTGAATTAACAACATAGCATTAAATGAACTTCCAATTTGCTGCAATAGAGTCAAATTCTTATGTTTCATCTTACTGAGAGAGTGGTCTACATCATATTCTTCTTTTCTTGCTATGTCTTTTACATCCTCCTTCTGCTATAAAAATATTAAAAAGTTATGAGATTTAGACATCCCAAATAAAGGCTTTGTTAAACAAGCATAGAAGCATAAAGATAAGATTCCATACCTGCTGTGCAATGTAGTCATATTCTCAAATTGTTCCCCAATGTTAACAATGGTGGTTTCATTAGAGTGAGTCTCTTCTTCTCTTGAAGGATTTGTTGCTACTTTACTTGCACGGTCTTTCTCAATGTTAGCAATTAGATGATGAATACTCTCAGCCTGAAATGCTAGTACATTGGCCTCCATATATGATTCCATTTTGATAGGTGACTCCAAATCATAATTTTCACTAAGGAACAACATGTAGTTGTAGGCAACTCTCCACCCACAACTATGCCCATCTTTTTGCTCCACTGGTAGATGTTTTTTAAAATCTACTTGGTCTTGTTGCTCCCTAATTGTTCTTATAGCAGATATTAGCTAGTGCCGATATGCAGCACTGTCCATCATGACATATGAAAGAATGTAATATGTCATGATCATAAGATACAAAATTAGAAAGTACAAAAAATATTGAGAGAATAGTTACCTTGGTGAGTTGGCATGATGGCCTGCCATTGAATTTATAGACCACAAATGGTTGATTTCAAGGTCGCAAGTGATTAGACTCCAATGTGAGCTACACGACCAAACTAGAAACAATGATTCTTTGACAAAATATTGCCAAAGTAATAGTAAAAATAAGGTTGGAGTCTCGGGGTGTTCACTAGATGTAAATCCTCTATATCATGTGCGTTCAAGGCCTAATTTAGAAGTTCCTTATCTATAAATTTTTCATGAAAAAAACACACCCTTTTTCCTATTCAATTTGTGAATATGTCCCAGGTACCCTTCTATATGTAAAAAATGTGCAAAATGAAGCTTTTAAAAACCTCTTTTGTTGAACCCACATGATATGCTTACATATTTATGAGTGATCCCCCCGAGTTTGGAGTTATACTTACTTCTCATAATACGGTATAAAGATGACTCGCACCCCATCTATATTTAAAGGGTTTAACTAGGAGGTACAAATATCTTGTATTGTTTTGAGGAGAGCTAAGTATAGAAGAAAGGAGGGAATAGAGCATGTAGACACAATTTTGCACTGCATTAGGAAACTAAGATATAACTGCAATGATATAACTGCAATGCACCAACAAATAAACAAACATTAGCTCATTAGATTTAATTAAAAGATTGAAGTAGCAACCAAAGAAAAAGATAGTATCCAACCTGAGGATGGCCACAATAACATTGTCCTTAACCTCTTATAAAGGATTGGAGAGGATTGAAACCTCCTCTCTACCAAATCTCAAATATTTGAGGTTTTTGTTTCAAAATGACCCTAACATCAAATGAGATTTCCATTTTATCCAATGTAGCCAAATTTGCAGAATGGATCTATGTCATAGCTTGTATTCTATATTTGCACTTATTTTGCTTTTCTATCATGTCTTCAAGGCCCTTCCTCTCATGTGATTCTGCAACCAAATTAGAGGTGATTGCACTGATAAAGTAGAAGGGAGTATCTCCAAATCTCTACCCTTCACTAGTGTAGTATTGACTTCATCCATTTCTTCTCCCTCTATTGCCTATAAACAAACATGAAAGATTATATTCATTATATTTAAATTTAAATCTTATTTAAAAAATGGTATTCAATTAAGAATAGAGATTTCATACCGCTAAGTATTGTTGTTGTGGCCTTTTTACATAACCCTGCAAGCCATAATTATCATGGAAGGCATCATCATCTTTCTCTTCATCCACCAACCTCTCTCAGACTGGGTCATGTGAGTCCATCTCTTCATCATCATCATGTGGGACATTATGATCTTTGAGTTCATCATCCATGTTATCAGTCTCCTTGTGCTCTACCTCTTTTTCATAGCCTATAGCTAGATCCACTTGAAGCCAAAAATAGGCTATGAATTGCTTGTTTCCAATAATATTTGGAGCACCCTTTTCTAAGGAGATTCTCAAATAGATATCCCATCTTGCACAACGTGACCTCCCAACTTGTGCCTATAGCGAATTCTCCAGCATGGTAAGTAGGAGACTCCCACTTTTTGCAAGACTTTCATAGTTGCCTTTTTAATCATGTATGGACTTGGGAATATCTTGATCTTCTAGCATCAATCGCAAACTTTTTGAATTCTCTCTTATGTTCTTTTGTAGGGAGTTGGGACTCTGCATACACAACAAGATTGATTCAAGATATTGAATCATTATGCCACATTCTCTCTTGCCTCTCTTTGTTGCATAAAAACCACTATAGATCTTCAAATCTGAGGAATATGCTAACCTGCATGCCTTCTTTGTCTTGTTTATCATACAAATGACAATGTTGCAAATTGATATTTTGCTAATAGTGGTATACACTATTCTATCAATGAAGTTATGGATCTCATTGCTAGAAACTTCATTGATTAAGAATAGTTAGACCCCTGCACTCCATCCTATTGCAAGGGACCACTCCTCTGGACCTCTCCTTGAGAGAAGGTGGTGACATTGTCTAATGTCTACTGTTGAGAACATATGCTCCTAGATCAAAAGGATGTCCACTATCCGCCCTACCACTACACTTTGCAACTCCTGCCGGAGTATCAGGTACTGTGGTTGACTACAAGCATGGTCATGGAGCCTATGCACATTCCAACTCACTATTGTCTAGCTCATGAGGATGGGGGTACAGGGAAGAAGGCTCTCCTATGAGTGGGTGCCTGTTCTAGAAAGACTGCCTTATGTGACTTTGCCGGGGGTTTGGAAGGTGATTAGTCTTTTTTTGTGCGACGATGTACTAGGGTGGATACCGACTCCATGCCGATCTTTCATGCCCACTTCATCATGAAGGACACTTCCACCCCAAACCGCTCCGTACAGTTATGGAGGGGCCAGTAGTATGCATCATCCACCGTTGCCTCAAGTGGCAATTTGATAACTCCTACCGCCAAACCACACGTCAGCTCTTCTTGTGTGAAGCTCAGCTAAAAATTCACCTCCATAGCATGAGCGTACCAAAGATCCAACCCCTGTGCTCGAACCCACTTGTCCATCATGCATGAAATCTAATCTCCCATGATAGCATCAAACACCTCTGGGGTCCAATTCTCCAACCCTGTGGAGGCAAACTAAAAACTCTTAATGGGGTGTGTCTGAGAGCACACTATGCTGATCAAAACCCCCCTTCTGTGGCTACAGGATCATAAGCGTTACCTGTAGTGGTAAAGGATAGGAGTATAGGATCTCTAGGTAGTTCCAAGGTCCCAACCTCTAGAAGTCCTGTGGTAAGGGGCACCCAAGTTGTAGGTGGGGAGCCGTTGACTTACATGACAAGCCCCATCCCTTTGGCTCCCTCCTCAAATGGGCCTAATGCTACGATGAGGGAGCAAAAGGGGATGTCATCTTACCCTTGCCTACTAGTAGGGATGTCAAAGTAGGGGAGGGGAGTGAGGCTAAGGAACTTGCTACAGAGGTGGAGAGGGGGGCGGTGAGGGCAGGCGGCGACGGGAGGAGGTGGGGGTGAGAGGAGGTGGGGGGGCAGAGGGAAGGGGGTGGATCATGAGAGTGATCATAGGAGGAGGGGTGGGTGGGGCAGGGGGAACCCAAGGGGGGGCAAGTGGAGGGAAAGGGGGGGGGAGGGGGGGAATAGGGGCAATCACAGGCTCCCCCTACTGATCAAGCTCGTCGAGGCTCTATATCCTCTCCTCCTTAGCCACTGTCTAGCTACCATTTGCCATCGCCTCCTCAGGAACCCCTGGGGCTCACTGATGATGCAAGGGTGGATGCGAATGCTGAACCTCCATCACATGAGGATCGTCTGGTTAGGCGGTGGCATCTTCTGCTAGAGGGAGGTGGATCCTCACGTAAGGGTTCATGCTGCTGTGCCTCCTCCTCCTCAAGTGCCTCTGAACAACCTTGTCTCTCTCTCTCTCTCTCTCTCTCTCTCTCTCTCTCTCTCTCTCTCTCTCTGTGCGTGTCTGGCCCTCTTCCTGCGACACTTGCAAGCTTGTTTGCTTGGTTTCTTTTTCGTTTTAACTTGGGTCGAGCCCCTTTTGAGGGGGTCACACAAGGGGTCTGAGACTCCTGTTGCTCCTATCTGAGGGGGTGTGGGACTCTAGTCCACTGGCTCTATCTACTCTAGGGGGTGGGGGGGAGACACTTAGCCATGGCCATGGGGGCAATCTCTGGCTAGGTGACCCATATGTTTGCACCGAAGACACTAGCCTGTAACCCAAAAATCTCCACTCACCGGCGAAGTGTGCCCCTTTCAAGGGTCTCTAGGAGGATCAACTCTGGGAGGGACTCTAGGATCTCAACCACCAGTATAGTCCTAGGGACCCCATCATTTGTGGCTAACTCTAGTGGGTACTCAAGCACGATGCCAAATGCTCAACCAATGGAGGGGAGGATCGTTCGATACTTGTTGGGGAGCCCTAGGAAGCAGAGCATAATTGGAAAATGGGGAACATGGTGTGTCGTGTCCCATGTCCTCCACTATAAAGCCATGATACCAAGGAAAGAGGTAAACTAGATGTGGGCTAAGAAGGATGGGGCTCTACTCTATGAGTGTCAAGGCAGTGTTGGGGGAGCTCATCTCAATGAGGAATATGCATCTTCCATAGATGGTGACCTCCTGGATGTGGTGACCCTCTAATGCCAAGCTCGCCTAGATGCACTCTCGCACCTGTCTCCTTGTAGGCATGAGGCCCACAATTCTACCCATGAGCATCTTGTCCTGAAGGACTGAACTGCCTACTATACTTGCTGCTTGTCAGCTGGGGAAAGAAGAACCTTAATGGATGTGGGATTCAAGGGTGTTGCCATAGAGCCTCCAAGTGTCACCACCAAGGTTTTCTTTCACCTTAACAAGCACAAATGCTCCCGTTGCAAGGAGGAAGAAGAAAAAGGGAAGGGTGAGGAAGAGCTTCAAAGGGGGAGGCAGAGATGAGGCAAGGTAAAGGAGGGAGAGGGCAAGGATAGAAGTGGAATAAGGAGGAGGGCAAGGAGGGTGAGGGGGGGATGGCGGATGATGTAAGAGGAGGGGGAATGAGAAGGCAAGGATTGAGAGAAAGAGGAAGATGGAATGAGAGGAGGGAAGGAGAGGGCAAGAGAGCAGAGAGGAGGCAAGGCATGGGAGCCAGAAGGGGAGAGGACAAGGAAGGCAAAAGAGGCAGTAGTGGCAGGGGAGGAGGTGGAGGCGATGGGAGGCAGAGCTACTGGAGGCTGCAGGAGATGGGGGTGATAAGAGGTGGAGGGATGGGAGCAGAGCAGGTGGGGTTGGTGGGGGTGCAACAAGCAGAGGGGGGAGGCAACAGAGACAAAGTGCAGCAGGGAGGGAAAGGGGGCTATAGAGGAGGCAAAAGGGGTGGACGGGATGAGGTAGTAGGGCAGCCAAGGGGGGTAGCTCAGTAGGAGCTCGCAAAAACTATGAAGTCATCTTTTGAAACTCCCCTGTAGTTCAAAAGCTTTCTACACTCTGACATAACCTCTACACTGAAGTGAATTGAAAGCTGTGATGCATATTTCATATTTATTGGCATCCTTATCTCACTAATCAATCTTTCCACATATGCAACCACTTGTTGTGGGATTTATTTTCTCCTAAGCAGAAAAAGTCGAATTCGTAAATCGAAAAATGCAGGATAATCGCTTGAATGATTCAAATGAAGGAAAAAATTGGGTAAAAAATCGGTGACACGTCACATTTTTAGCATAAATTGACACGTCATATTCATACGAATAAACCTATATTAGGATGAACATGTGGTTGCATTTTTGTATATAAGCTCACTGTTTGCTAGTGTCTCTTATCTCATGCTTGGTTCCCCAGCCGAGCATAAGAGATCAAACAAGGAAAAGAAGAAGAAAGGTCCTCAAGGTTGTGAAAGCAATCTAGAAGATCTGAAATAAGATGGATTTTTTGCTAGGGAGCTTTAGGATCTCATTTTGAGTTCCTGAGATCTCTTGTGAGGTTTTTGGTTTTGGTCTTTGTTTCTTTGTTTGTGGGAGTTCTAAGTTCTCTTTATTGAGTTCCTTCGATCTCTTGTGAGAAAAGTGTCTTATATATTTTTGTGTTTGAAATTTGTTTGTCGGAGTTCTAGGATCTCCTTGTTGAGTTCCTTACATCTCTTGTGAGATAAATTTATTTGTGGAAGTTTGAGGATCTCCTTGTTGAGTTCCTTAGATCTTTTGTGAGAAATGTGCTTGTTTTTGTGTCTATGAAATTTGTTTGTGGGAGTTTTAGGAGAGTTCTAGGATCTCCTTGTTGAATTTCTTAGATATCTTGTGAAAAGATTTTTGTTTGTGGGAGTTCTAGGACCTCTTTGTTGCGTTCCTTAGACCTCTTGTGAGAAATGTGCTTGTTTTTGTGTCTATGAAATTATGAAATTTGTTTGTGGGAGTTCCAGGATCTCCTTGTTGAGTTCCTTAGATCTCTTGTGAGAATTTTTGTATTTGGGAGTTCTAGGATCTCCTTGTTGAGTTCCTTAGATCTCTTGTGAGAAATATGATTTTATTTTTTGTTTGTATTCTCACACTTTCTCTGAATATTTAATATTCTTTCAATAGAATGTGAAAGAATACAAAGAGTTTTAAAGGTGTACGAATTGAAAGTTTTAAAGGTTATTAGAAGACTGGTCTCATTCTTACATTTTCTTTTGAATGAATATTTAATATTCTTTTAATATAATGTGAATGAATGATTTTCAATTTGAGTGTATTCTTTGAATAAAAATGAATCCATGTCTCTTTTTATTACTCATTCTTTTACTTTCTTTTAAATGAATATATAATATTCTTTTAATAGAATGTAAATGAATGATTTTCAATTTGAGTATATTTTTTCAATAGAAATGGATCAATGTCATTATTTTTATTACTCATTCTTACACTTTCTTTTGAATGAATATTTCATATCCTTTCAATAGAACTTGAATGAATGACAATTAATATATTGCATTCTTGAACGTGTTTTTTAAAGGATATGGTTGTTTTTGATAAAATGTGTATTGTAGTATGTTTCTATTGCATACTCAAATTAAATTTTTTACATTTTGTTTTTTGGCAACTTCAAAAGCATGGTGTGTGGCAAGATTTGGTCAGATGTGATGGAGATACAAAAAGTACATGCCTCGGTCTCTTTCGTGTAGTGTAAATATTGTGGACACAATTTCATAGGCAACTCTACTCGCATCAAGCAACATTTTCTCGAAATAGGCAGTGACATTGAAGCTTGCACATGTACTCCATCTGATGTTCTTCCCTTATGCAAATCATATTTATAGAAAGTGAAGAAAGTGGTTAATCCGATCCTGATAAGGAATTGTCCAAATCAACAAGATGTGAGCATTGAGGTTGATGAGATGGTTGAAGGATAAGCACCAATAAATGTGAGGAGTGTATCCATACATGAAGGTGATGTAGATTTGCTAGCAAGCAGGTCACAGGTGAGTTTTGATGCAACTAATGCTTGTTAGGTAAAGAAGAGAAAAAAGGGAGAACAATGTTCTATGGAGATGGATTTCTTCGGCAACAAGTGCATGAAGAGCACTTAAGATGGTCAAAAGCATTTGTTAAAAATGGTATACCATTCAATGTCATGAGAGATGTAATTCCTTAAAATCATGTGCAAGACCAAGATTTATTTTTTTGAATTATAATAAAATGCATACATATCATCTTGATAGAGTCAAACAAACAATGGCAGACTCCTTGAAAAAAAAGATATTGGATTTTACTCCTACATATGGGTGCACTCTTGCTTTTGATGGATGGACTAGCAAGTAGGCCAGACCCTTGATAAATGTAATGTGCATTACTCCCAAGGGAACTATGTTTTTGGAGAGTATTGATATGTCTCTAAAAGAAAAAGTATCAGCATATATTGTAAAAATATACAAAAGAGCAATTCGTAAAGTTGGTGGCAGTGAAAATGTTACTACATCAGTAACATATAATGCATCAAATTACAAGACCGCGGGTGAGACGGTCACTAGAAAGTGCACCTAAGTCAGCATAATGCTTTGAGGTAAAGTGCTTCTCAAGCAAGCACACAACTTCAATGGAGTCCACCTTATCCCTCTCAATGCTCGATACAAAGATGTCTTTTTGTGAGATCCACCTATTTCACATGCACTTGTAAGATTCAATATTTAATACCCCCATTATTTAAAATTTTATGAAACATAATGAAGGTGATATGATAGTAAGCATACCTAACAATGCCACTGATCTTGTAGATAGCAGTCCTAACATCTTCTGATAAGCATTCTCTCACTGTAATTGGGAGGATAAACTACCCAAGCAACAAAGGAGTTATAACAATGTCTCACAATCATATAAGTTACATGAAAGCATCACAATCTTAGTTCTACTCTTCTTTCAAGCTAACATGTAGAATACATGTAAGACCTTGTGCCAATCATGGGACTTAAGGCCACTAAGCTTATTGTACTTTGTAAATGCTCCCCTTGGCAACACACGTGTCCCAAGGGTGCCTGAAAAGATGTAATATCTACATTGACACTTGCCTCCTCTACCTTGCAAAGGATCCATGGTGCCTTTGGGAGAACAATTCTAGGAGGATGCACTTGGGTTCTTGATCCACCCTCTTGAGTTGTAGAACCACACTCTTGTGTTCTATGCAGCCACAAGTGAGGCATCCTACCCATCTCGTGCAAGTCTTATCGCACTCCCATTGTGACTTTGTCACAAACCAAGTGTGTCCAAATAGAAGCCCCAACATTCTTGAAGATATGCATGGGGTCCAAGAGGTGAGTGATTTGCAACTTGCCCCAATATGGAAGCTCGTGAAAGGTAGACAGCTAGTCCATACTAGGAGGAGGCTCCTCACTATTAACTCTCCAATCCCAAATCCAATCACTTGTCTTCCTACGATGGACCAGTGGTGGATCAAGTTGACCTTCATGTGTAGGATGATCAAGCGGAAGATATTGAGCATGACCTTCATAAACCATCTTCCTCATGTGTTTGGAGTGTTGCACATTCAAACTAGGGCCACAAGAGAAGCATGGTACTTCCATGTTTCAAGTCCTACATATATGCATGGACACAAAGGTCATTAGACATGCATATATCACACCACAATAGAATCATAAAGGTATCAATAGGCATGCAAAAGCATGTACCATATGCACTTCCCAAATCCTAGATAGTCATGCATGGTCCACATCAAAATTCTTCTAATACACATGTCTACGGCCCACCGCGGAGCTCTAGAAATATCAAAGACATGTATGCTCCTCCATAGGGTCTGTAGCTCTTCGATCAAGGGTTCCATGTATACTTCCATATTTTTGGCCTTGTACTTTCCTAGCACAAGTAGGGCAAGCGTGAGGTGTCCCTTCTTTATTGTTACCCATGGCGGGATATTTTAGTTCACCAAGACATGGGCCATGTCGACCAAGATGTGGAGCATAACCCAAATGGATTCACGCCATCTATTGTGAGCCCGAGATGTAAATTGTGTGGCTCCCTTGGAAAGTCCGGCCACATGTCTATGTGCTTCCGAGCAGTACAATCTATTGCTATCCTCAAAGTGTCATCGGTGGACTGGTGTGTAGCATGCCACATCATCAGTTGCACAATAGACTTGCATCTAAACATGTACTATATTCTAGGAATGATGGAAAAATGTCTCAGGACCTTCACTGGGATCGTCTCTCCCAGCAAGTCCTGTCTGTAGCAGTGTGCTCTATAGTCTGATCAATTAACCAAATTGCCATATCTCATGACAAAACAAAATACATGGGAAAATGTCTCAGGACCTTCATTGCGATCATCTTTTGCACAAAGCCTTATCTGTAGTGCTATGCTCCACACTCCAAGAAATTAATTGAACCACCATACTCGTGATAAACAAAATACACAAATCATTAGGGCAAGCATGGATGGTGTCATAATCCATCCCAACCATCGTCAACTTTTTCTTTGCTTCATCTCTGGAATTGGGCATGGTATTTGGGTCAGGCAACATCTTTTGGAGCAACCTATTACAATTTTCATATCCAAGAAACCTTGTGAATGAGATACTAATTAATTAAAACAATTAGGAATAAGATACTAAGATCAAGGCTCCAAACCTCATCAATGTTGAGACACTTGTGTTCGACCATCCATACTTTGCTTGCAAATTCAAGATCGAGAGGCAAGCCCATTGTTTTGACATCCTTGTGCCATCATACAATAGTGTTGATGCCAAATCTTGCATCATAGTCTCATGCTCAGACATCTCACCCCCATCTCCTATTGTGCCTCCAAAAAGAGAATCCATCATGTCCGCCATACCCTTGTCCTCCTTTAGAGGATCATCCTCAAGATCACCTTGCTTGAACTATGGTGGCGGTGGTGCACATGCTTTCTTGTTGCTCTCCTCATGCTATATAATATAATGATGCATGGTTAGGGTGTGTAACAAGGACAAGCAATATAAATATCCATGAATCATTCAAATATCAATGGTTTACTGATGATGCACTAGAATGTTGAACAATATCCTTTTCTAATGATGCTTGTCGATACATCTACAAGTGGCACATGACAATATGGCACTGATGATGAACTCCTCATCTACAATTTGTGCAAGGACAAGGAAATCTCTCATGAAGCCACTCCAAACTCTCGGGATGTGGCCCCCCATCTATCACTACTCATCCTCTCCACCTGAACACATCCAAAACCATCCCCCCAAGTCAAGTCAAACAACCAAATCCCCCAAATTCCCTCAAACCCCCTAGTCCCTCTCTTTCCCCAAACACCTCGGGGCCTAAACCCCTTCAAACACCCACTCACCCCCCAAAATCTCCCAAGCCCCCCAAAAAACCTAATTTCTAGACCCCCCAAAAAACCCCTTTTTTGTCGATATGGGCATCGATATATACTGAAGACCATATCAACACTTTGCTTTTATATTACCACTTTCATACTGATGCCCGTACCAATGAATTTTGGGAACCAAAACCTGCTCTGTTCATCCCACAATGCCATTTAATTTCTCATCCCTCGCTTTTTCTTTCAGCTCATGATCACTCACAACCCTTGCCTCCTCCCATCCCCCTCCCAGCTCTCCATCCTCTCCTGCATTGCCCCTCTACACCTACAAGACTTGCAACAACTCCCTCTCCATCTCAAGGTAAGAATTCCTCTCTTCCCCTTCTATTTCAAGTTTGTTTGGTTTCTTTGGACATCTTTCTTTCTACCTCTCCTCTTGTTTCCCGTCCTCTACTTTCCTTTTCCCTTCCTTTCTCTAAAGTTTCTCTCCTCCTTTGCTTTCCTTTTCTTTCTCTAAAGGAAGAAACAATATATGAAAAACAATCATGAAATAGAAGAGTATTAAAGCTATACCTATTGTTTTCGTGCTTTTTGCTTGTTTGTAGGCGTCTCTTTGTCTCCTCAATCAATACCCTTTGGAATATTGCTTCTCCAAACTGGAGGACCTCCAAACCTACTCACTACTAGAGCCATCTCTCTCTTGAAAACCTCATCCTCTCCTTTAACTTCTAGCTAATAATATTCATCATCCCTACCACTTGGGAGATCATTGGATGCAATTGAGATGTTCAAGCTCCATTTAGCACCCTAAAAATTAGTTAAGCTGATTCATTGACTATACATAATGGCTAATTTTCTCAATTCTACCAAACATTGTCTTAATACGATTACCATCTTGACCTTGCCATAATAGTCTCTTACACAATTCCACCTCTATGTATACTCCTTGTCATTCCTTCTAAATAGTAATTCTACAAATTCCAAGCATTGGCTTTACAATATATTGGGTAGAACCTCACTTCAGAGTTGTAGGAAAAGAGCCAACATTATAAATTTCTTCTAATCTTCGATGGTCTCTTAATATCAGATGAATCCTAGCATAAATCCTAAGCTTAGCTATGGTATCACTAAGGAACCATTTCAAGGATGCCCTTGAGAGGCTAATAATACTGAGTTTTTAAGTCTTCCTAATGTGGGAAGTCATTCTCAATGATAAAGGTGAAAATAATGAATATTTAATAGGGAGAGAGAGATAAAGATAGAGAGATGCTTTCAAAGAATGAATATTTAATGTCAGTTTTTCGGTCTTCCTAATGTGGGAACTCATTTACACTCATGGATGTGAAAAGAATGAATATTTAATGTAGAGAGAGAGAGAGAGAGAGATGCAAGGATCAAGCTTTTGCTAACAATTAAAACATGTGAAAAGGCATACTAACCAAATTCCAAGTCATGACTATACCTTATTGTTGATAATTTACTGCTCTAATGAATGGGGAAGATTTGGGAGATGCAACAATACAATGATGGGCTTGGGAGAAGTAAACTAATTTTTCAGTGCTCTGTTTGGAACTCATTTGGAGCTCTTTTGGTATGTTGTGGGGCATGCAATTCATTTAAAGAGAGGGAGGAAGCCATAATATTTCCCTTCTACCTTATGCTAGCTCACATCAACTCCCTCTGATCTTTTTGTTTCTCTTCTACTGAGCTTCTACTACTACTCTCTCTCTCTCTCTCTCTCTCTCTCTCTCTCTCTCTCTTTCTCTCTCTCTGTCTGTCTGTCTCTCTCTCTCGCTGACTACATCTCCTACGTCATACTCATGAGCTTTCCTTTTTTCCTCTCCCTCTCCCTCTCCCTCTTATGTTCTATCACACATCTCCTCTTGTGGGTGACATCATACTCATGAGTCTTTCTTTCTTTTAGGATTCAAATCAGATCCCCTTAGGAATTCTTGCACTAGTCAGTTAGGTGGTTCATTTCAAGGAATCTCTAGTATACTTATTTTCAATAACTTTCAATGTGTAGGTTTTATGTACTTTGCCTAGGAGATGCACTTAATTTGAGAAGCAATGTAAGAAAAGTGAACAAGTTTCTACTTTTGTCATTGTTCTTGCATATTGACTCTTCTTACATTGCATATTCACTCTTCTTGCATTGTATTCTAATATAATCAAACCATCACATGTTTCAAATAGAGGAATCAACACTTTGCAATAAAGGATCTTATCTATATGGAGCAAATGAGAAGCTAATGCATAGGAAATGAGAGCTCTTCAAAGGCCTTTCTGTTGAATCATAGGAGTTGAAGGTGGAATGGAGCTTCATCTTTGCAAGAGATAAAAATCAAAGGCAACATCATCATGGATGGTTTACCAAGGTGTGAATTTTTTCAACTATTACTCCAAGAAAGCCCCTACCCATACATGGATTTATCTCCTAGAATAATCGATATCAATATATGATGAGAGAACCAAACATAATTGGGTGTATCAATTTTTGTAAGTATTAATAAGAGATATATTACATTTTTGTAGCTTGTGCATTTCAAAAGTAAACTACATATTGCGTGTTTCTATAGCTTGCATGTTGCTGAATCATTTTGATAAGCTTGTGTCTACACTAATTTACACATACCAAACTTGTATATAAGACCAAAGTGCACACAAGGTTGTGTCTAAGCTTGTGTCTAAACTATTTTCCACATACCAAACCTGAATACAAGAAAAGATTATTATGGATTTTTCTTGTTCAGATATTGAGTTCATCAAACCATTGCAAGTGCTATTTAGAGTGCAAAGTTCTATGTCTCCATGTATCCTAAGTTGTATAGGATATTAAGATGTATTTGAAACCATTAAACTCTTATTCTATACCAACATCAAAGTAATTTTTCATTCAAAAATGCTTTGTTCCAAGAGCTTTATCACAACTAAAGGACCATCAGTTGACAACTGTTAAAGTAAAAAAAAAGGAAAAAAGAGGAAGCACTTTCTTACTTGGAAAAGTGCCGCTCGGTGTTTCATGGACTGGTGTTACAAAAGAGAGGAAACATACCATTTTTCATATAACTAGTTAGAGAAAGGAGGAGTTTGGAGAAGCAACTTTTCAAAGGGATTGGATTGAGGGAACAAGCATAAGCCTACAAACAAGGAGAAAGCACGAAAGGAAGGGAAAGAGGAGGAAGAGAAATACAAAAAAGAGAAGAGTAAATCTCCTTTTTTGTCACTAATCTCTGAAAATCAGGCATGAAAATTAGTACATAGGCTTAGCAATGCAAAGAGAAACATGCTTCAACTCTCACAAAATGAAATCTCATAAAAAATGAACCTTTAGTCCCCCAACGTCGCTATATAGCGACACTAGTCAGTCATTATATAGTGACACTTATACCCTAAAAGTGTCGCTATATAGTGACACCATACCCTAAAAGTGTTGCTATATAGCGACACTTAACCCTAAGTGTCGCTATATAGCAACACTCATACCCTAAAAGTGTTGCTATATACTTATACACTAAAAGCATTGCTATATAGCAACGAAACAAGGCAAAGTGTCACTATATAGTGATAGTTCAGGGCACTTGATCGAAGAAGAGAGGGAAGGAGCTCATGGGTGGCTATTTTTTGGATCTTAATGGATTTCCTTGCATTTCGTGTTTTTAGCGTGCTTGCTTTCCTTCACATACTTTTAGCATCGTGCGGCTTGCTTTCTTATTAATAGACACAACTCTGGGCATCCACACTTATCTCCAAGCACCCACACTCATCTCCAAGCTTACGTAGTCATCCCCAAGCATACAAGAGAAGAGGGTGAACAAGGAAGAGAAGCAGCTTTGAAGAAGGACAAGAAGCTTCCATATCTCTATCCAAGGTAAATCTCTTGGCAGTTGGTCTTCTTTGGAAGTTGCTCTCTTTGGATTCGTCCTTTGTCATATGTAGGGAAGGGATATTTTCGGTACTAGTAATGTTTTTTTGGGGTCGGATGCATGTCCTTTTCAGTTTCTTTCAAAAAGGCATCTGTCGGAGTGCATCTATAGACGTGTCTAATTTTTGGAGAAATAGACAACCGTGCCTATAGACGTGCTGTTAGACGTGCTATGATAATTTTTCTTGTGTGTTCTTCCCTTTCCCCTTCCCCTTCCCCTTTCTTTTCCTTCTCTTTCCCTTCCCCTTCCCCTTCCCCTTCCAAGAAAGGGATTGCATGAATAATGGAAATAAGTGATTGCATGAATGATGGAAAGGGATTGCATGAATGAAGAAAGGGATTGTATGAATGATGGAAAGGGATTGCATGAATGAAGAAAGGGATTGCATTTGTGAGAAAATAAGGGATTGCATTCTCTTTTTCTCTCTTTTCTCCTCTCTTTCCTTCTCTCCTCTCCTCTCTTTTTCTCTCTTATCTCCTCTCTTTTCTCATCTCTTTCCTTCTCTCTTTTTCTCTCTTTTATCCTCACTTTTTCTCTCTTTTTCCTTCTCTCTTTTATCCTCTCTTTCCTTCTCTCTTTTCGTCTCTTTTCTCCTCTCTTTTTCTCTCTTATCTCCTCTATTTTTCTCTCTTATCTCCTCTTTTTTTCTCTCTTTTTTCTCCTCTCTTATCGCCTCTCTTTCCTTCTCTATTTTATCCTCAATTTTTCTCTCTTTTTCCTTCTCTCTTTTATCCTCTCTTTTTGTCTCTTTTCCTCTCTTTTCTCTTGTCTTTTTCTCTCTTATCTCCTCTCTTTTTCTCTTTTTTCTCCTCTCTTTTTTGCTCTCTTTCCTTCTCTCTTTTTCTTTCTTTTATCCTCACTTTTTCTCTCTTTTACCCTCTCTTTTTGTCTCTTTTCTCCTCTCTTTTTCTCTCTTATCTCCTCTCTTTTATTCTCTTTTCCTCTATTTTCCTCTCTTTTCTTCTCTCTTTCCTTCTCTCTTTTTCTCTCTTTTATCCTCACTTTCTCTCTTTTTCTACCTTATCTCCTCTCTTTTTCTCTCTTACTTTTTTCTCCTCTCTTTCCTCCTTTTTCTCTTCTTTTTTTCTCTCTTTTTTCTCCTCTTTTTTCCTCTCTTTTCTCCTCTCTTTCCTTCTCTCTTTTTCCCCATGTGAAGCTTCAATAGCCTGACATTGAGCAAGTAGATATAGACTTCTATCACTCTAATTCAAAGAATGTAGGAGTCTGTAAATGCTTGCTCAATGTCAGGCTATCACTCTGTTTTTTCGTTTGCATCTCATGAGACGAGGGCATGCATGATGGAAAGATAGCATGCTCGATGGTAATCTTGTTCTTTTCTTTTCTTCAGTTCATCATGTGGCCAGGAAGCTCTTCAGCCTCACCTGATCTTTGGGATGCCATCTTTCGGGAGTTATATAACATTTTGGGGAACCCTCCCACTCCTAGAGTTTTATATGACGGCGGGTACTCCAAACACCCCCAGGAGTCGATAGTACAAACTCCAAACCACCCCAACCCCACACCAGCTGAGATTACCCCAGTGGAGTCGAGACAGCCCAGCTAGCTATAGAGCCGAGTCCCTTCTCCCCCCCTATGGTCAGGAGGCTCTTATGCCTCGTAGAGCTGCCAACGTACTCCCTTGCAGTTGAGAGTCACTTCTCCAGCTATGAGTGGCCAGTGTACTCCTGTGTAGCTGAGAGTCACTTCTCTAGCTAAAACAAGTGGTCAACGTAGTAGCTCGACATGACAAGATAGCAAGCATAGTAGCAAGGAGAGTGGTGGGGGATGCATGGCACAGTGCTTTGGGGGAGTAATGGTGGAGGAAGGGATGATTCAGATGATGCAGACATGCCAGAGGGTGATGGTACGATCTTCTATGACATCACTCAAACAGGAGGCATCTTAATGGATGCATGGGGGAAGGAGATCATGGCCTTCATGCGCTCTATAATTGCTAACAACTATAGAGATTTCTTTATTCACTAACAAAGACCAGCCAGAAAAGTTAGCTGATGAGACCCTAGTTATTCGCTCTAGGCATCCCAATCCCCCCAATGTTCAATTCACAGATAAATGGGCCAAGTCAAAGATTTTATGATATTTGCCAATAAAATATCTTTACTTAAGAGGCAGTCGAGATTGCCAGGAGAGAGGGAGGTCAACCACCAAGGGGCCAGCCCCACACCGCTCACAAGCATGAGTGGAAGAAAGCAATGAAGGTAGTGAAGACGGACCCTATTTTGCAGCACGTGGAGGCATGAAGGATCCAAATGGAGCAATATGGAAACGTGCATTTTGGAGCAGGGGGTATTGAATCATGGGAGGCCCAATTTTAAGTATCGATCTCAAATTATATTGTGTTTATGTGGTTTATTAGGAGGTTTTTTCTTGGTTAGTCCGCAAATTGTGTCATCTTGCAGCTTGATATTGTGGGGAGGTACCCAACTCCCGTTGAGACATCCTACCACCGCCACCATCACAAAGGAGATACATGGAGGCACTTCTATGATGATGGGTTAATAACTGAGGAGCAGTATATCCAGGCTACTGGAGTGCCCCCGCAGGTACTAAAAAGTAATTAAATAATGTCAATATTATAAATAAAGATTTGATTTTTCATACATTGATACATGTTCTTCCTCGTTTACAAGGCCCTACGGTTAATCAAAAGGAAGAAGATGAGGAAGAAGGGAGCGAATAAGGGAGCGAGGACACGGAGAACTTAGATTAGTCATAGAAGTAGTGCCAGCTACTCTTTTTTGTACTTGAAGCCATTGGCTTAGCTCCGTGCCTCTCTTGTATATACACTCCTCTTATTTTTTGTACTTGAAGCCACATGATGTAGCTTGGCTTCATGCTATATGTACATACAAGCACTTTTTGGGCTATGAATTAATATACACTCCTATTATTTTTTTAGCTTTCAATTTCCTTGTGCAACGTTCTATCAATGAATGCCTTGTGAACTAGACATTTTGGAGTTGTAATGTTTTATTCAGAATTGTAATCATCGGCTATAGACCTACTTGGAATCGTGCTAATTAAAATGCGATTGGTTGTAAGAATTGAATTGCACAATGTGGAAATGGGATTCTTGTAACCACATACCATACACACCATACATAGCATTCTAAATTCAACCACACAAAATTCTACTTTTATTAAAAAAAAGATTCTGTAGAGCATCTATATATGCATCTTTTTGTTTTTTTAAAATTTCTACAGAGCATTTGAAAGCATGTCTATAGGCAGGTTTGTCTCTTATGTAGATGAACCTATAGATGCGGGTCTATAGATGCGTAAATAGATGCACCTGTAAGTTTTTTTTAAGTTAAGGAAACGCGTTTGTTGGTGCTTTGTCTTGTTGTGCGATATACTGATGCTAAATACGAATAATTTATTAAAAAAAACAGGTGGAAAGTGTTGGAAATTCCATCGGTGTGGATGTCGCAAAGAAAACGTCGATGCAAGAGGTGTCACCATCGATAAAATATGACCGACAGGTCAATATGGGAATCAATATAGGCATCAGTATATATCGACACTACAGTGTCAGTACAGGCATTGGTATATACCGACATTTTTACAGAAGCTTAAAAAAACTTTCTGAGGTAGGATGGGAGTTGTGTCAGTCCCATCTTGGCCCATGTAATTTTTTTCCCCATTAAAATCATGATTAAATGTTACAAATGTAGAACTGTACATTACAATTTTGCAAAGAGGGTCTACAAAGTAATGGCAAATGTGCCTACACAATGTGCTACAAAATGGAAAATCCACCAAAGTAATGTGCTAATGCACTACAAAATGGCAAAAGTGCCAAACTCCAAAATGGCAAATCCATTGTGGTAATCTACTACAAAAGGGTAGAAGTGTCGAAATACTGAATGACTAAATGTCCTATCCCACTATTGCTCCTCCTTGTCCTCCTCACCCTCCTTGCCCTCGATCTCTCTACATGCGCCCCTCGTCCTCCTTGCCATCCTTGCCCTTGGTCTCTCTATGTGCATTCGATCCCTCACCCTCCTCTTCAGCTAGCCTAACCGCTTCTTTAGATCTAGTCTCTCCCTCCGAATCTCCGGATGGGTCGAATGCGCCTCCCTAAGAATGAAACAAGTTAGAAAAGCTAAGAGTGTTGATTGTAAGACAATGGTCATAACCAAACGATAACGAAGAGGAATAGGCTATACTCATATGACATGCCACCACCCTTTCCCAATCGATGTGGACTCCTTCTTTCTCCTTCTTAACACTAGTTTGGTAGCATAACAAGACATAAAAGTGTCTTTTTGAGGTTTGGGGAAAAAACCACAACTTGTTGTAGATGTGTTTTTTGGTTATTTACTCTCTCGAGCTTAAGGTACTCATAGGACTATTATCTAAAAATATAAGGAGCACAAAAAACTATCACATTTGACTGAAAATGCTCACAAATGTATGGTAACATAGTCTTTCACCCATACGGTACTCATATTTGAAACTTTATCTAGCATGTTTGAAAATAAAATTGATTTCAAGGAGCTAGCATTTTTTACAAAGTGTTTATAAGTATATCAAACACCTAAGGATGACAAAACTTTGGTTAAAAATCATTTTGGCAAGATTAATTTATCAATTGACCAGAGTGGTTAGCCTAGCAAGTTGCATTATATGTTGTATTTCATAAATAAGCATCTTTATATACTACGCATAATAGCCACAAAGTGTCATATCTTAAGTATAACAATATTATAACATACCAGAAAGTCACCATATCAAAATAAAGGCTAAAACTTAAAGATATTAAGTGCCCGTAATATCTATTAGATATCAATGCTCCACTCTCGTGTAACTACGCAAGAACCAGCTAACTCTACTTGTAAGCCCCCATATGAGGAGAAGGCATTTGAGTAGCTTGGTTATCTGGTAGGTCTTGGTTTGGACACTAGATGGGAGCCATGTGTGGCCTAATGGCTGGACAGCTTCAGATAGAGTTGGCACACTGCCAACTAGGCTACATGCAAGTGCAGGAAGGCATCCCATGACTGACCGCACTTACTGCGCGTAGACAGAGCATTTCCCGGGGTAGCCCACTCTCAGGTTGTGGGGCTCGTTTGGAGCCCCAAATGATCTCGAATGGCTGTGGGTCGAACGGAGTCCACAGGTTAGTTGCTCTATTCTGTGCCATGGTTCTATCATGTGGTCGATGGCCTATTTCGGGACTGTGATCTCCAGTCGGCCAGTTTGGGCGGACAGGGTCGGCGGTCTCCCAATTGAGGGTCGATCTCCCAATTGAGCCTAACTGACTATGACTGGTGGCTATATAAGAGCAAGCCCGTGAAGCCCATTATCATCACTGGCTACAACAACCCTGATTATTTAGCATCCAGCCTCTGTCCTCTACTATTTCCAGCATGCCATTGAAGCTTCTCTCACAGGAGCGCACGGCTGGGAGGTAGTGCCATCTATTGTATCAATTTTATAGTCATCAAAATTTTGATTCTCCATACTATCTGCTTTTCTCTCTTACATACGAGATCGTGTTATCTATTGAGCACAGATGTTGTATTGTTTTCTTACATGGTATCAGAGCCCAATATCAACTACCAAAACAGGTTTTGCATTAAATCTCACTTTTATAGTTTTGAATTATCACATATATAAGTGTTTAGCATGTAAAATTTTTAAATTGGCATCACTCATTCATGATTAGAGGAACTCAATAGGTACAATTTGAACATATGAAGGTTCTTATGATATCCTTTAACCCTTATATCTTGAATTTAGTGTGAATTACAACATAAGGAACAATCAATACACAATTTGAATTTGGTGTTCTACATGACATTAGGTCCCATAAAAACTCATGCTACTCCATAATTTCCTATTGAAAATACATATGAAGTATGGTTTATTTTGGAATTTGTTAGACATGTCAAAGAATTTGTAAAAGATCATTTTTTGCCTCGCCATTAGCATTCACTAAAATTACATCTAAGGCCATTGATCATAATGAATATGATTATCTATCTCCAAGATTATATAAACACATGTGTTCTAGTGATCCTTAGACTCTAGGACTTAGAAACTAAGTTGCATTAATTCGGGTGTATTTTTTTTAAATAAAAAACAAAACGCTCAAATACGCGTTTTTTATGAATTAAAACGTTTCAAACGTTTTTTGTCTGAATGACCTATTCGTACGGATAACCTATTTGTATGAATAACTGGATATTCGTACGAATAACTTTATTTGTACAAATAACCCAATTTATTCGTACGAATAAACATAGTATAAACTTGGAGCCACTGCCATTTTTGGTATTCGTACGAATACATCCACCTGTCTTCCTTGCCACCTTAGCCACTTGCTTGCCAGCCTTGCTACCACCTGCTTACTTACCTGCTACATCCTGCTTGCTTCCATACCTATCAGCTCCCTTCATAGGTATCTTACTACACCCTTGCTTGTGTTGCAGTCTTTCGTTTTAGTAATTAATGTTTGTTTTGTTTTGTTTTGTCTAGGACTAGCACTCATCTCTCTTAGGAGAGTTGTGTGTTGGAGTCTTTTTAAATTATTTAATATTTATTTGGTATTGTATTTTAGTGTGTAGACAGGCTGGTACTCATCTCTCTTATTGCAGTCTTTTTTTGTCGTGTGTTGCAGTTTCAATTTTAATATAAATAATTATTTTTTCCTTATGGCTGGCACTCATCTCTCTTAAGAGAGTTGTGTGTTGCAGTCTCAATTTGTATAAAGTTGCTTGTTTGTAAGAACTCTTGGGCTGGCACTCATCTCTCTTAAGAGAGTTGTGTGTTGCAGTCCAAGCTTAGTGATGTTTTCATAAATGCTTATTCTGGCACTCATCTCTCCCTTGAGAGTTGTGTGTTACAGTCTAAGTTTAGAGATGTTTTTAAGCACACTTAGTCTGGCACTCAACTGTCCCTTGATAGTTGTGTGTTGCAGTCTAAGTTAGATATCATGCGACGTGCTCTTAAGCACTTAGTCTGGCACTCAACTATCCTTTGATAGTTCTATGTTGTAGTCTAAGTTAGATATCATGCAATGTTCTCTTAGACACTTGGCACTCAATTGTTCCTTTATAGTTGTGTATTGTAGTCAAAGTTAGATATCATGCAATGTGCTCTTAGACACTTAGTTTGGCACTCAACTATGATAGTTGTGTGTTGCAGTTGAAGCCTAGTGTTAGATGGTGAAGTCCATGGTTAGGGTTATACCTAGGTCATTTTTTGTGCAGGTTACATGCTTATTTTTTGTGTTTTGATTTTCTATAGTTTGTTACATGATGTGAGCTTGAGTTGAGAGGTTATATCTCAATAATTTCTTAGACTGCTTGCATTGTTAATTGTTATGGCTTAATGAGTTTCTTATTGCACCTGGCACTAAATTCTTTTTTGAATTATGTATTGCAGCTTACTTCATATGAGATGGCTCACGCAGGTGAGAAGAGGAAGTGTCAGCAACTTGATCTCACTAAGATTTAAAAGAAGGTGCTGAAAAAAAAGAATGTCAGCAACTTGATCTCACTAAGATTCAGACGAAGGTGCTAAAAAATGAGAATGTATACTTCTTAATGAATTTTGATCAGGACATCATTGAAACAACTTTCCAAAATGGTGAAAGCCATGTACATAATTTGGTGAGGACAATGGTAGAGCATGGAGGGAGGACCTTGCGTGACCTATTTCTAGATGTATTTACAGTAGAGTCTATAGACCAATATTTGCACCACTTCACGTTGGAGGGTCGACGATGCATCGGTCAAATAGATCGAGGCATAAACTCTTGTGACCTGAAGTGGGAGGGTCTTGCTGTAGATGCCACGGTCACGTATATCAAGAATGCGTGGTGAGGTTTCAAAGGCAAAGGAGCTGCCTCGACCTCCCTTCCATCAGTGCACCCATGCCCCCAAGCACAATTGCAACCACAAGCACCAATGCACCCATACCCCCAGTCACATGCCGCATTGCACCCACCGCAACCACAAGCACCAATGCACCCACATCCCCAGTCACATGCTGCATTCCACCCAACATAGCCACAAGTACCACTGCAGCCATGCCATGCATGTGCACCAGTGCATCGACCACATCATGTCTTTCCTCGTATTCCTTTTTCCTAAGTTCTTTCATACCCAGAAGAAGTTCCTCCTCCCGATCCACATCTCCCACCACATGCATACCCATATTTCACCACATCTTTTGCTTCTCGATTTGTGCCTCCTACCACACATGCAGACCGGTTTCCATCTCTCGCATACTCACTTGCACCAAGAAGGCACAATATATCTACACTAGCAGACACATTTCCATCTCCTTCATTCTCACCTGCACAAGCATCACACACATCACATGGCTTGCGTGATTGTGTAGAAGTGGCAAGACCCATGTAGCCCATACTGCTTCAATGACAAGACATTCGAATCACGCCTAGTGTGGCTGTGGACACAGGCACACGCAAAACAGTCAACATGTGCAATCTTCTTGTCATCCCTTTGATCCACACAGGATTTATGCATGTAAGGTGCTGAGGCTTTCTGTGACCACTGATGCATTGAAGTCTAGAGCCTTGAAAGAAGCCGTGTGCTTGGGCGATGTCGTATATTCGAGCATCATCCGAGCAATAGGTTTAGTCCATGATGATATCCCAATGATACTATTTCCATTCTAGAATGGAAATCATTTGGAAAGATGGCTAACCTACCTCGGACATGATGGAAAGTGACCATCTCCGATGTTTCACAGAGATGATGTGGAAATGCCTTCTAGAGCTCCATGGGTCCATCAGCATGTATTTGATATTTTAAGTGCACTAGTTTGCACTATTCATTGCATGCACCAACACAATGTCCTGCATAATGATTTGCATGTGCCAAACATTATGCTACACTTCTCGGAGTTATTCGAGGAAGTGTATCTAGGCATTTGTGATTGGGGAATGATGACCCCATGTAGCACTAGGAAGCACTATCCTTCATTACTCAGTGATAATCCCAACACTGGGCAGAGTTCCATTGCAAAATTTTGCCACGTTGCTCCAGAGTGCCTCTGCACCAATCCCCCACCTTTTGATGTTGCACAAGATGTGTACGCTATGTCTCATCACATCTTGAAGATCTTAGATATTTGTGCACCATCGCCAAGTACCAGATCCACGGAAGCTCTAATCGGGCATCTACGACTATTTGTGGTTTAGGGAAAGTCAGTCAAACCGAATAGACGTCCAAGTACTACTGATTTTTATGGGGTTTTTGACATAATATGCTCCCAGATGTGGTATACAGCTCAGCCCAAACCAAGGACTTAGACTAGCAAATGACTATCTTTCTTGGACAATTTGTAATATGAGTGACCGATCATGAATACTTGTAACATTTACAGTGTCATATGTTTACAAGAAATATTGCTCTCCATGAGTCTTTTTACAAAGGAGTATGGCACGTAGCCTTTTCAATAACTCAATTCTACCTTTCCAAATGTGTTAAGTACAAATAGGTAACTAGTTTGTTTGAATGTCCGATTCATTGTCACTTGTTGCTTGGATGCTTGAATGGTATTGTCTGGGCATTCTTCATTTGTGCTATCTCCTTCTACTTCCTCCTTAGCGAGCATCTACAAAAACTCTGTAATGTGCAAAATAATGGGTAGTGTATTCTTATTTTTTCTTCTACATCATATCCCATGTTCTTCCTTGTTTCCTTTGTCCTTGATTTCCAAGATACTATGACTGTTTCTGTGAAAAGCTCTAAAACTACTTCATGGTTTGGAACCCATTCCTTTTTCAAATAGCCAATATACAGTGTATTGTTATCATGGTCTTCCTACCCCTTGGCTCATACCATAGTTCGATAAATGTTGCAACTTTTCCCTTGTCATCCATGCTCACATCCACCACTTTTGCAACCCAGAACTTAACATTCTCATGATCATTGTCCGATAATCTAACTACAACAAAATAGTGGATGTCTATGTCTACTTCTGGCATAGACTCTGTCTTTCTTGGACCACAATATGGACATGGAAGTAGCAATTCAAACTCATTTTCGAAGACATCAAACGATGGGCGCAAGTCGTTACCAACATTTAGCCAAAATAAAGGCCATTTTTCCTTGGCATCATCTGCTCGCATTTTCTCAAGGTCCTTTATCAATTAATAGGTCTTCTTAATTACAACAGTAGTGTGTTCCTTCCAAGAGAGCTTCCAATCAAGAAATCTATGAAGCATTTCCTCTTTGTATGTAATAAAAGATTTAAGCCTTCTATTTCACCTTTAGATTTCTCGCTGAATTCTTTTATAGGAGCCCATAAAGGATGCATTTCTTTGCTCAAGATTGAAGTTAAGGGACAATAAGGTTCTTCAGGTTCCCATGTTGTATCATGAGAATAGTATTGCCACTGCATCACTGGTTTTTCATCCTTTAAGAAAAAGTGAAAGTAGTGAGGAGCGCTATGACCAATCAGGGCATCACCACCTTTTTGTATGAAAGGTATAATAAAGCTCTTCCAATCATACATCCTTTCAACCATGGAGCATACTATACCTTCCTTGTGGCCACCAACTTGCCTCCCACATTTTCTTATCAAGTCATCCATCATCTCCATGTACTTGGGTTTTAGCTCTCTTGATACTATGCTAAAAACCAAATCGATACCCTGATGTGTGTGTCCAACCAACAAAAACCCAACTTCAATCTCATTGAAGATTTGACGAGTGATTAGCATTAAGCAAAATGCAAAAAAGAGTACATCCTTATTCTCTCATCCACAATTGTTTGCTTGTATTCTCAAATTTGTTGGTAGGTGACCTTTTTCTGCATGTACACTGTGAATTGCCTTCATAACTAACATTACAACTTGATTGCTATCATGTAGATGCAAGGAATCAATCCATATGTCTACAAAAAACTTAAATCCATGCACTAACACTCCACATAGATGTGTCTTTAAAAAGTATTTTCCTTGTAGCTTAGGTGGAGTTTTTATGAATCGAGGTAATGTTGTTGTGTTCTAATCCATGCCATCTACAATAATGGACATGTACTCATTTGGATGAGAAATAGCTTCCTCCTCCTAAAATGCCGAACCAGTACATGATGAAATTCTCTCTTTTTTTGGTATGATTCTGTTTGTTTTGGAGATGTTGCACTCTCAAGTTCTTGCTTAAGATCCTCACAATCACTGCACTTTGAAATTTTTTGCCTTTTTGGGATTTTAACATGCACAAAGCTCTTCTTCCAAAGAGCATACAAATCATGAAAAGATGTGGGAGCATGCCCTCTTTGCCTCTGTGTTTCTCCAATAGACTCAAACACTTCTTTTTTTGTCAAACCTATCGGAAGATGCATTTCAGATAGATAAGGTTGAGGTAAAGCATTTTCATGAATATAGTCTTTTAAAATTTTGTTGCCGAGACTGTTGAGGATCTTATTTTGGTCCTTTTTGTGTTTCCATGAATGTTAAACTTTACTCCATACTTTGCTTTGTTTTCCAAATCCCAGTATGTGCCATGTGATAATCCTGTAGTAATGTGATATTTAAGAAAATAATACAACATCTGTGCTCAATAGATAACAGGATTTCGTATGCAAGAGAGAAAACATAGTATGGAGAATCAAAAATTTGATTACTGTAGAACTGATACAATAGATGGCGCTGCCTCCCAACCATGCGCCCTATGAAAGAAGCTTCGATGGCATTCTGGAAACAGTAGAAGACGGAGGCTGGATGCTAAGGAATCAGGGTTGCTATAGCTAGTGATGAAATGGGCTTCATGGGCTTGCTCTTATATAGCCACCAGTCATAGTTGGTTAGGTGCAATTGGGTGACCAACACAGTCCGCCCAAAACAGTCGATTGGGGGTTGGTCTCAAAATAGGCCACCAACCATACGATCAAACCGGTGCACAAAACAGAGCAACTAACCTATGGTCTCCATTTGGCACAAAACAGAGCAACTAACCTATGGTCTCCGTAACCATCTGGGATCATCTGAGGCTCCAAACGGGTCCCCGCAACCCTAGAGTGGGCTGCCCCGGGAAATTCGGTTCCCATTTGGTCCTAGTAGCATCAGGGACATGCACAAAATAGTCACATCCAAAAACTCTAAAATGTGTAGTTGAAGGTTTCTTACTAGAAAAGGCTTGCAGTGGAGTCATCCCATTCACAGCCTTCGTGTAGCTATGATTCAGGATGTAAATTGTAGTGTTACATGCTTCATCCCAAAAGTCATTGGCAAATCTTTCCCTTTCATCATACTCTGGCCCATTTCGCAGATGATGCACATCTTGCATTCTGCTACTCCATTTTGCTGTGATGTATGTGGTAGGGGTTTCTACCTCTTGATTCCGTGACTTTTGCAGTAACTTTCGAATTCAGTTGATGTGAACTCTCCACCTCTGTCTGATCTCAACTTCTTTACCTTCCTCCTCGTCTCTTTCTCGACCATTACATGCCATTCCTTGAACCTACTAAAAGCCTTATCTTTAGTCTTCAGGAATATATCGATATCCTTCTACTGTAGTCATCGATTAGCATCATGAAGTAGTAGGAACCACCCAAAGCTTCCATCTCCATCTTTCCTCAGAGGTCCATGTGTACGAGCTCTAGAGGAGCCTTTGCCTTGCTGGCCTCTTTAGGAAAGGGATGCCAATGCTGCTTGCCCATCATGCAAGCTTCACATACATCGGGCAGATCTGAAATTTCTGGTAGGTCTGCAATCATTCCACTTTTATGCATCTCTTTCAAAGAACTAAGGTTTAGATGACCAAACTTCTCATGCCATAGCTTAGTGTTCTTCACATCCGCTCGAGCACTGAAAGCTGAGAGTTCGTAAACGTTGTTGTGCCATGTATCTTTAGGAATGACCTTTCCTTGAAGATCCAGAATCTGTGCACCATTCTTATCGAATTGAACTTTGAGGTCCCGATCCGTGATCGTGGAAATGGACAACAAGTTTCTCTTGATATCTGGCACATAAAGACCATCGGACAACTGTTTTACAACTCCATCTGACTTGAGAGCAATCGTACCTTTTCCTTTTGCTAGACATTTTGCATCATTGCTGACTGCTACAAGGATGTCATTCCCTACCGGTTGTAGAGAGGTATACCAATCCTTCCGATTGGTCATGTGGTGCGATGCACCACTGTCAATTATCCAAGGTTCATTTGCAGGTACACGAACTGCCTCCATGCAAATCTCCTCAATTGCGATGAACATCTCTATTGGTACTACCTATGCGCTATTGCTGGACTCTTTCTTTACTCTGTTCTTCTCATCTGCAATCTTCTTTCAACACTCATTCTGTTTGTGCCCTGCCTTGTTGCAATAGAAGCACTTGATCTTCTTCTTTCTCTTTTTATCATCACAAGAAGATGGGTTACCAGAGTCCTTACCCTTATCTTTCTTTGATCCGGTCTAGAAAGCTGAATCTTCTCTAGTCCTCGTCTTTTGATGCATCTCCTCCTCCAAAAGCATCGCACTGAAATCCTCAAAGTGGAGGGGCGGATTTCTGTTCTGCGTATTTAGCACCGTAAAAAGACCATCATACTTTGGTGGGAGAATCTGTATGCACCTTTCTCCTAGATTCTCGGTAGTGATGGTGATGCCAATTGCAGTCATGTGATCATCTCGTGATCGTGTAGATTCTTCACCCTGGTGATGAACTTCTCTACCGCTTCAGACTCAGACAACTTCTCATTTGCGAGTTGAGTCTCCAGATTCTGAATCCGCATCTGATTCATGGTCTCGTACTGATTTTTCAAGATTGTCCATGCCTCCTCCGCTGTGGTGACATGTTGAATTAACGCCATGATAGAATCACTAACACTGCAGATGATAGAACACAGCGCATCTACATTTCTTCTTGTCCATGCAAGAATCTCATCCGCAGTTGGTACTATCTGTTGTCTTGCATTGGTTGGATCTGGTCTCGTAACCGGCCTCTCATCCACCCCAGTAGCAGTGTCCCAAAGCTCATATGCACTTAGGATGGTCTTCATCTTGAACTTCGTTGAATTATCAAATCCCAAATCCAACGATTAGATTTAGGAAGATTGAAGTTAATTTTTACTTTTACTCCTTAGAGGATCAACAAAGAATATTAAAAATAAATCTAGTAATTCTCAAACATGACCAAACATTTCAAAAATGTCAATATTTTTAGTCCTCCATATGATGAATAAGAGGAAAAAATTTTGGTTAAATTTGAGTAAGGGAAAAGTACAATATGGCCTCCAAGAGTGAAATCTCCCTTTTGTGGGGGAAAAAGGGCCACCCAAGCCTAATACCAAGACAAGGTAGGCTTGGTATTAGGCTTGGTGAGGTAGGCTAGGAGCATCATCGACCCTAGTGGCAAGCCTTTGGAGTGTGCATGCTACCCATGCAGAAGGTTGAGTCATCTATTTTTGCCTTGCAACCATGCCATGTTGTTAGACCGCATGGTGCCATGTCATTAAGGAGATGTGACATCACTCCTTGCCATGTCACCTTACATTGCCACACGTGCTGCCACATCAGCCACATGTGCCACCTCATCATTCCACATCATAGGAACTCTTGGAGCCATGTCATCACACCTTGCCAACTTGGCATACCTCGTCAACCTTGCCACATCACCAATCCCTTCACCTCAATTTGCCATGTCAATCTACCACCTCATGAATGCCAACTCATCATGCCACATCACATTTCCACATCATGGAAGAGACTCATATATTCCACACCATATTTCCACATCGTGAGCATGCATGGTGCCACATTAGCCACATGTATACACATCACGATGTGCGCGAGGCATAGAATACCTCGATCGAGGTTTATGACTACGATGTGCGAGGCATAGAATACCTCAATCGAGGTTTATGACCTACGTGAGGCGTAGAATACCTCGATCGAGGTATATGACTGTGGGGCATAGAGTACCTCGATCGAGGTTTATGACCTGCGTGAGGCATTGAATACCTCGATTGAGGTATATGACCTAGGCATAGCATACCTCCATCGAGGTTTATGACCACGATTGAGGTATTTGGAGGTACAAAATCAAATGATGCAAATATTCGAAATTAACGTTGGATTCCAGCCAATTAGTTTCAATCTTAGCACCTTCTCCACCAATAATAATCAAGAGCAATCTAGTGGATGAGTTGAGGCTCTCTATAAGACACCATGAGGACACCACGTTTTGGTTCATTTCACCCATTCTTAGCCAATGTTGCCTCCCCATCACTTTGTCACACCTTCCATCCTACTTTCATTGAGAATGGGTTCTCAAAGCCATAGAGCTAGTAGACATGAAAGATGTGGGAACCCCCCCCCAAATCTCATTGATGAGGAGCGCAAGCGGAAGGCTCATGAGCGCAAGAGAGCCTCTAGAGCTAGAGCTCATGCTGCCACCACTGATCCACCTCCACCTCTACATCCCACCCCCACCTCCACCTCCACCCCCACCCCCACCCCCACCTCCATTGTCCCCCCTCTAATCCTCATTCGCTCCCCTACCTCCAACCTCCGCCCTTCCCCTAGCCACCTACATTTTGGCCTCCACCTCTACCTCTTCCCCCTCCACCCTCCCCCCTCCCCCTCCCCCTCCCCCCCTTCCCCTTGGCACCTCCCCTCCCCCCTCCACCCTACCATCTCCCATTGATCCCCTTGCCCCACCTTGCAGCAGCAGTGTTGCTTCACAATGTGACTTGCCAAAGTCCACTATCCGTCGTCGTACTAGCAAGATTGTGCAGTCTTTTTTTAGTGACCTCTTGCCAGATTCACAGTCGGCTCTTCTCACATCCTTGATTGATCACCCTGACTTTGTAGAGTGTAGGAGGCTTGCTGGTCTTGGTGCACATAGAGATAGGGTTGTATGTAGCGAGGTCCTTAGCAGTGTTCGATGTTCCTATGCTTCTATTAAGCATAGGAACTCCAGTGATGCCTTGGCAGCACGTCGTGCTATTGTGGCTACCATTAGTAGACCTCATATGATAGGCCATGTGTGTATCGCTTCATGTCTTCTTCAGATTGCACCGCACATCACTTCTACATTAGTGATGATCGATCACATGATGCCCATTTTGTGCAGCATTGCTTCACTTTGCATGATAGTTTCTTGAGGGATCATGGTGTCACATGGTAGCGACGCTAGATCTGGTCAGACGGCTATGGTGGTCAGTTCAAATCTGCTAGACAATTTTATTGGTTCTGTAGATGGCACCGTGAGACAGGCATTCCGATCATATGGAGCTACTTCAAGACAGGGCACGATAAGGAAGAGCAGCACGATGGTGTAGGTGCTTGAATGAAGCGTGCTTTGCGTCGATACCAGTTGCATCACAGTGCCGATCGCTTCAAGGATGCACATGATGTGGTGCGGTGGTGCAGCCAGCACTTATCCACTAGTGCTATCTCCTCATTTCAGTCACATGATGATAGGGTGGTGAGCCGGTATTTTTGGTGTGTGGACATTGGGAGTCTTGATCGGTCTAGGCCTTTTGATTGTCGTTCAGTGTCTAGCACTCTTGATTTCCATTCCATCAGGAGCATAGGTGAGTCTCACCCCATGATCTTTTCTCGACAATTCACATGTTTTTGCTCTGCATGCATTGATGATGATTA
This sequence comes from Dipteris shenzhenensis, assembly GCF_047967505.1. Taxonomy (NCBI): domain Eukaryota; kingdom Viridiplantae; phylum Streptophyta; class Polypodiopsida; order Gleicheniales; family Dipteridaceae; genus Dipteris; species Dipteris shenzhenensis. The sequence goes on along the minus strand of NC_141609.1, from coordinate 31,237,139 downwards.
GGGAGGGTGCTCCATGATACCATGGGCTGATCCATGGGCACAGCGAGTGCTTTCTCCCTTCCAGCCTTGGGAGGAGGTACATGATGATCAAGAGCGGGATTTGGTTCCTCTAGAGATTATGACCAGCTTATAGATATGTTGTGTATTGGTGATATCTTCGTGATTATTGCTTTAGAGGGCAATGAGGAGGGTGTGGATTATTACTTGTTGCGATGCTCTATGGTGAAGAGTGTGCTGAATGAGGATACAATGGATGGGCATGGGATGCACTTCAATGCTCATAGCATGATCGTAGGTGGCCACTATTTTCAGCAGATACAGAGGCGTGGTCACTATATTGAGTTCCAGGAGTACATGGCAGGGATCAGGAGGCATACTGTATTCTCATCTTGTTGTTGCGATCAAGATTACTTTGAGTCATGTTTGCACTCGCAAGGCGACGTTCACTCCACGATGGCACCTTGCAGTGGCAGATCACGAGAGCATAATTGCAACTATTGGCATGAGAGCCAATCCTAAGGAGTAGCACATTACATATCATTTTTTTTGGGATCATCAATTAATCAGATTGATTTTTATTGGGTATCACTAGTTGATTACATATTTTTGTATTCGATATGTATAGGCTCACTGTGTGACCGTACCATTGTAATTTTCATGGACTCATATTTTGTATTTCACTATGATGGTTGTATACACGTTCATACACAACAATGATGACATATTCATTACAATCTCTAACCATTTAATAGCATGATTCTCATATTTCAGCCTTTGTAGTAGTGCCTTGAGAAGAAATTTTGCTTCATGTATAGTGAATATTTCCTTCTTTAAGCAAAGGTGGATAGCCATAGCCATTGTTTCTCCTCACATAATTTTTCGTCTTCAATTTTAATATTGAATCCATCAAGTATTGCTATCTCCTCGGCATCAAGCTCTTCATATATAGATTGTAACCTTTTCTTTTCCTTCTTTCATTGTTTGTTCTTCACTTCATCCACAAAGCGCTTCTTTTAACCCCTTGTGATTCATTGAATCCTTTTCCCACCATGCTGTCATCCTTGTCACATCTAGCAAACTCTAAACCATTTTACATACATATGCCTCCAGTAATGTTTTCTCCATAGTATCTTGGTTATAACTATTGTTCTTCTTCCAATTCGTAGAGCCTCACTCATAGCATACCCCCATGTATATGCATTTGTGACACAAGTTACCAAAGGACAAAAAGATTCAACCAACATTCTATAATATGAAGGATCGTTTTCAAACTTAGTCAAACACCCTCCATGCATTTTGCAACTTTCAAAGCATGATAGGCCTTTTGAATTGCTCATTTATATATATTTTTAAAGGGTTCACTTATGAAATGTCTTCATTGTTGCTAGTGGACTCTACTCCATCATAATAAATAAGAGAAGGAATTGTACTTGAAACTACAAGGTCAATCCAATCATTGCGCCGCTCTTCCTTTGATATGAAAGTAAGAATAATAGAAATGTCATGACTAGTGGCATACTTCTTCTTAGTTTGAGTCCCTCTCATGTACCATCCATATTCAATATGAGTATTTCCCTATACTTGAAGGAGAGTGTTATGAAGTTCACATGAGATTTTAGCATGAGGAACAAACACTATCAAGACATATGCATCATTTATGGATATTCTAGCAATGTAGCTAAGCAACCTTGTGAAAGCATCGCTATCCCACTCGTGAGTTTTTCCTTGAGATGTTATGTCAAGAACCTCCACTATAACTTCATTCTTTGGGCCTAAAGCAAAGAATAGACCATATCTATCATCTATATATCCTTTGATCTTTTAAGTTTAATTGCTCCCATCAAAATCATGTCTTGCAACGGGCTTGCAACTTAAAGATTTTCTTGGCAACAATGAAACATTCTTTCACTTAGAGTAGTGCTTGATTCTTTCCCTATATCCCAAGCTTTAGTGCACTCTTTGTGTCCTCAATTTCTTCCTACATATATTTTAGTTTGATGATGAAATATTTGTTTGCAAGAGATCCTTGCATGTGCAAATCCATGATCTTCATCCACTTGTCAAGAATCTCCTTTGAGAACACTAGCATATGCATATCATGCTTCAGAGACATACCTATTAAGGTATATGTAACACCTTCAATAAAATCCTACACACAAAATTATAGTGTCTTTTAAAACCATTGAATGCCTAACATATTTTCATGAAAATAAAGAAAATATATATTACCCCAATTAGCTTCACATACCTTCTAATTAGAATGCCCTCTTGCCAAAGCATCTTGGTAGGGAGTTTTTATCATGACCTTTTGATGAAGATCATTCATTGTTTTTTAAAAGGCCACAAATTCCAAAGGATCTTGTGTGCATAGTATCCTTGAATGGATTGTTATCAGCTATGGCAAAAGTGAGCCACAACATGTCAAATTCAAGGATTTCTCTCTTTCTAGTAATAGCTATAAAGTATAATATATTATATAGTATTTTACAAACATGTGCAAGTTGTTACAAGTTGGCACCAACAAACCTCCGAATTGGAACAAAGACTAATGTATGTTTTGTAACCATATGCGAGTAGTTACAGGTCCGCATACCCACTCCCCCCATTGGCACATGTGACATAGATATCTTGTATCCAAATGGGAGTAGTTATGGGTCAGCATACACGGGCACCCCATTGGCACACATATATTTTCTTTCAAAATATTTATAAAAAAAAGATTTTCTTTATAAAAACAACCTTTTAAAATCTCAAAGGATAAATTGTAAACTAAGAGCTATGGCATTTATCCATTTTGCATCCTAGTGTAGGTATATATATATATGCTAGCCTAAACGAGCCCACCATTGACATTGGACACTTTTTAAAAGGATTTAAAAAATGTACAAATTTGTTTGGAATATTTGTTTATTCTTTTTTTGTTTTTTTGAGACTCCAAGTAGTTCTAGAATCTCAAAAATTCAAGTTGTACCTTGTGGGTACAAAGACATTGTTTGCTTGGGTGTAGCCATTTTGGTGAGGATCAGGGAATTTGCTGTATATAGGTATCTTGCATGACCCATAACTTCTGCATTCCTCAATGAAATTTGGGAAACTTTGTCTTCAAGTTGTAGTACACATTCCAAAATTGAACATGATATCATGAATTACGGAATAAAGATTTGGAACGAGACCATTAAAGCATTACAAGTGCTATGTTACATGTGAAGCATGCATTGCAGTGAAGACTATAGGATATACCAATTTATTCAAAACATCAAATTTTTGCTCTATACATACACAAAACCAAGTAGTCATTCAAAAGGACACTATATGTGACTTCTCATCAACCCAAAGACACACCTAAATGAGTACATTGGATATGGTTAACGGGCCTCCAATGTTGTGCTAAAGTGTTCACCAATTTGAGGGCACACTCCATAACTGTTTTTTGATTTGTTGAAAACAAAAAAGGATTGCAAATTTGGAATCCAAACTAGTGGGACTAGTGCATTGGTGGTCTTAAAACATTGATAGTTGTTGATATTGGTATCTAGATTCACCCTAAAATGAAAGAAGTTAAAAAAGTGCAATATGTGCATGTGCAAAGTTGTTTTAATAAATCCAGCAGTATTTACAATTTTGAATTGTTTCTTTTTCCATGCACTTGCTTGCTATATGTCTCATAAGCATGCCAAAGGTCATTGCATTTCATAATACACAACATCAAACCCGATAGCATGCCCTTTGGTAGATGTAACCTTTTGGTCTCTAAGGCTCTTAGAAATTGCTAAGTTTTTACAAATGTAATTTCTTTTGTTGAATTTGAGGCTCTTAGTATAAACTCAGTATAAGCTGTCGTTAATTTTTATATAAACCACTCAGCAAAGTGTGAGTGGTTATGGTCGCTAGATGTAATCTTTTGGCCTCTAAGGTTCTCAGCAATTGCTGAGTCTTTGTAAATATAAGATCTTCTATTCAATGTTTTCTCTCAGTATAAATTGTTGTTAAGTTTTATATAACCTATTATTGGATGTAGACGTAATGTCTTTTGCTCAATTTTTACTCGATGAATTGTAGTTGATTATTTGGATGGCACCAATGAGCCTCTAGTCACCACGGTTTCTCCTCATTTAGGATCTATTGCAACAAGGACTAAAATAGAAGTAGAGTAAGACTACATTCTCCTTGGTTTAGGACTAAAATAATGCTAAAATAGCTTTAACAACCTAGCACAGTGGTTGCATGGAGATACATCTAGAAAAATGCAATTAAACTTTTATTATCCAAGATACCACTATATAGATATGGCATGTTGAAATGGTCCTTGCTCCTAGAAGGGACCCCTCAAGGGCCATATCATCAATTGGATTTTCCTTTATTGTATAAGGAAATACATTTTCCTTTGTCCACTAATATATAACTCTAAGAACTATCATGGTGGTTGTCATAGATCTCCTTCTATTTGCTAGCGTGGTGGTTATCATATATCTCCTTTTGTAATAAGTAAAAATAGGTAACTCCATAACTCCAAGAACTAGCACAGTGGTCTCTCCAAGCCAACCTTGAGTTTTCCTGATCTGCATAAAAGTGTTTCCCAGTGATAGGTGGCAAACCCGCTACAAAAGGTTGGGCGATGACAAGTGGTCAGGCCAGAGACTGCGCTATGGCAATGTTCATAATGATAGATTGTGTCTCATTATTTTGCGAAGAACCAATGCGGTGGTCTCTCCAAGCCAACCTTAAATTTTCATGATCTATATAGACACACTGCCCAGTGACAAGTGGCAAAGCTATGGCCAAAGGCTGTGCGATGATAGGTGCTCAGGCCAGAGACTGCACTACATGAAGCAGGGCAAAGGTGCATGATGTAGTCAGAGACTACACTGCGATGATAGGTGCTCAAGCCAGAGACTCAAGCCAGAGACTACACTACGTGAAGCAGGGTAGAGCTGATGTGTTTTGAGTTCTACGGTGTTTAGAATAAATAGATTTCATCTCATTATTATGCCTATGTAGTATCATGACATCGGGAAAATTTACGGCAAGAGCGTGGGTCTATCCAAAATTCAAAATATCACCCACGAGCGCATGGCATCGTGGCTTCAAAATGGCCCCAAAAATAGTGTCGTGATTGGCTACACCCAAGCAAATGTTGACCCTACAGAGATTTTTATAATCAATTATAATGCCAGGTAAATTAATAATAATGTGTGGTATTTAGTGTAATATTGCACAATAATTTGAATATATTGCACGATATATAACATACCACATGGTAAACTGAAATACTATGTGGTATTTTCACCATGTTACTGTGTGGTGTCTGTATTTATCGTAGGGTAACCTGCAACAACTGATCCCAATACAAAATCATTGATAGATCGATTCAAATCACTCTAGAGCCCCAAAAGAAACGTTTTAATCAACTGAATTAAAACAACCATTTTAAATCCCTCCCAAATCCTTGGTTGCCTTGTGATATTCTTTTGTCTTGTTATCGTTGACACATTGCACATGAAGCAAAATCAAACCAATGGGATGAAGAGGATTTTTATCATTTCATAACACTCTTGGATTCAATTAACAAGAATGATCAATTTTTCCACCTTGCATTCATCAAGGAATTATAAGTCATTAGAATGGTGGTTGGATGTAAAAAGCAACGAAATTGGACTATCACCTTTGAATGGGGTTCATATGACAAGAATGCCAATCAAACATCTCACTAATACATGTTTCGCACCTTGTTTTATAAAGGCAATGATTATAATCCTCACCAAAACATGTCATTGGATTGTGAACCCAAACTCTCTTGGGTAGAAATAAAGGATGTAGAAGAGAGATGGAATTTAGAATAAGTTGTTGGTTTGATTGATTCATTCTATCAAGATGGACATCATGTTGTAAATGTATATATATAGGTGGGGTTGTCACTCGAGTGGAACTCTTAAATAAAAAATATTTGTAGCCCTCACAAAATTAGAAGGCGATGTGGGAGATTCGGAGGCAATGTGTGCACACCTTATTGAGTAAATGAGTCTTTGAAAGTATGGATGGGAATAGACATCCAGAAAGACATGGCATCAGACAAGGCAGCTCCAATAATGACGGAGAAAACTCTTGAAAAAATACTTAATAAAGCGAAAAACCCTCCTCGAGAGTCTCGAAGTATTTCCAATGATAAGGTGAAGATATGACAGACAAAGAGGACTCAAACAATGAGGATGTATAAGATATTTGGCATTAATTTTTGGTACATTGGATTATTTGTATTTTTGCTTTGTTAGTTCGATGTAGCTTTTATTGTTTGATGTTCTTTTGTGTGTGAACTTTAGGCTTTTCTTATGTACTCAAACACCCAAAGGAATTTGCAATGATGTGAAGAACACTTCACCCTAAATTGCTTTATTTTAAATGACACAACTTGTTTGTATGTTCTTCAATATATACCTGACACAACTTATATTATTTTTCATATGGATACTTGACAAGCACTTTTCAGTTAAGAACCATTGTCAAGGAAGATGTTCATGAAGATATAGATATTCAAGAATCATCCAGAAGCATTCATGTGCATGGAAACATGAGAATATCCCCATAATGTAGGAGATCGGACAATAGATGAATCTACTCATTTGAATCAAGAAGAAGGAAGGGATTCTATGCATTTTTTGAATGGTTTCTCACATGAGTCATTAAGCTATGATATGCATGATGCAAATAATCTAGAAGTACAAAAGGATCTTGAGACAGACATCCCTAAACAAGATTAAAGAGAAATGTTAGAAACAAAATAATTAATGGAAGGATCCATGTAGGGTTCCTTGCATACAAGGGAGACTCTTAAGATTCATAAATGCGCCATGATCCTAGACTTAACTGGATTATTACTATGTAAGGCTGATAATAACTTCTCTAATAATAAGTGTTACATCATTTGGAGAGAGAAGATAGTTGTTCGAACAATGATCTTCATAGATCCTTTTGGTCAATGACCAGCGGTACTAGGTCATCCCTTTTATGGATACTTTGAGAGTGTGTTCAAAATTTATTGATCTCTATTCCTCCTCTAGAAATATTTTGGGAGTATAAAAACAAATGAAGGAGATAATGAGAAAACCGACACCACCAAGGAAATTATCTATAGAACAACATGTTGTATTACAATCAATGTGCAAGGTAGACTCCACGAGTGATGTGGGAGGAGATATTAAGGGCTGAACAACTTGGATTCTTGGTTTCATATATTATGCAAAGAAATGCAAGAAATTTACCTTTGACATTTGGATAAGAGAAAAAGTAAGAAATGATCCCATTTGTCAAACTTAATTACTTGTCTAGTTTCTCTACAAGGGGTGCTACTTTAAAAATACTCAAAGTAATGGAAACAAATTTTGTGTGTTATTATTCTCTTTTTGTCAAGGATCACGATTAGGTCTTCATGTTTGCATTAATGGGTTATTAACATTCATTAATTACTCTTACAAGTAGCATGAAAACAATGTGATCAAGTAGATTACCAAAAAAAATCACCTCAGTAAACTGGATAAATGTACCACCAGTACCCAAGACACTACCGGTAGTAGAAATAATATTCTCGGAGGTAATATTAATTATCCCAGTGATGTAAATACTGACGGTAATATATACCACCTCGATAATTAATATTATCGTGCCGAGAATATTAGTTCTACCACCGGTAGTGTCTTGGGTACCGACGGTGCTGTGGGGTGCAAATTCCCAGTTTCTCATGCACCCCAAGGCTATATATCGGTGGAAATGGCGATAGAGGCTCATCATTAGATCCAATTGTGGTTCATATCTTGATAAGTTGGGAAAGAAAGTGAACCACGATTTGGATCTAAATAGTTGTAAGGCTAAGTGGGTTAGAGTGAGTCAGCATTCATTATACCTCTGGGTATGGTTTGCTCCTCCGATTCCTTGCATCTTGGAGAAACTGTAGACCACAAACATGAGGGCTAGTGGGTGCGAGTGTTTTTTGTGTGTTCTTGAGGGTGGCCTATACTCTGACTCCTTGCATTTTGGGGAACTTGCAGACAACGATCATGAGTGCCAATGAATGTGATTGTTAGTGAGCAATCTTGACTCTTAAGCTAAGGGCCTTATGTATGGAGAGAAGGGGGAGACGAGATGGCAATGATTTGAGTAGAAATAGGGCACGTGTTGTGACTACGAATGCACATTCAAAAATTTCTAAATTTAGAAATGCTCGTTCACAATCTTCAAGATGCATTGTGATTAGGCAAACTGTGGATGCATCAAGCCATGCCCATGCCAATATTGATATGCCTGAAAATGTTCCTGGGGTTGAAGAAGGAGTTGCAAAAGAGGATCCTATTGCCAAAATACGCTTGATCCACCCTGTGAGGTTGTTAACCAAGATACGGCCCGAGAGGATTTATGTGGGTGTCACAATCCTCTCAAAGAGTTGTTCCATGCACACATGGGAAAAAACTTCAGTCACATGGCCCAGAGTGGGACTTTGTTATTAATATTCATTACCGTTGAGTGGAAATGCAAGTATTGTGGAATACAAAAATCTTGGGGAGCACCTCGCATAAGGGGCCACTTGCTTGGTGACTCAAGAAAGAGCATTCAGCATTGTGCAGCCCCAGGAGCTACTGCAACATCTCGCACCTTGACAGAGAAGATGCAAGCTTCTAGAAAAATACGAAGAAGATCAATTTGGGAAAGTCAAGGTATAAGTGGAGTAGAGTCTGTAAGCGTACACAGTGATGGAAGTACTAGTGTTGTAGGCTCCCATGATAGAACTCCTTGTGTGGATACTAGCATGCAAGATAGATCGCCACCTAAGGCTCATGAAGCTAGATCAGCAACTACTACTTCTAACTTGAGGCAACCCACGATAGTTGAGAGCATCCGGGTTCAAGACTTGGAGAATGCATAGTATGTACTTTGTAGATCAGTCTTGCGATCAGGATATCCACTGAGTATGGCCAATAACAATGATATGAGAGGGGCATGGAATTGCATTGCTAACTATGGGTCGGGCTTCAAGCCTCCTTCTTACCACACATTGTGTATGTCATTGTTAGATAAGGCATATGGAGAAGAGAAAGAGCACATAAATCGTAGCATTTTCAAGCAACTGCATAACACCGGATGCACAATTATCTCAAATGGATGGAGAAGCATAAAATGCCATGCTTTATTGAATGTGATGGTTATATCGCCATGTGGGGAGGCCTTCCACACATTTATTGATGCCTCACATGTAAAGAAATCAGTGACATATATGGCTGGTGTGTTATCCAAGGTTATAAGAGAGTTAGGCCTTGAATTCGATACCCTAAATCCTAAACCCTAATCCCTATAGCCTAAACCCAAATTCCTATACCATAAATCCTATTTCCTATAACTTAAACCCTAAAACCTATTAACAAAATATGAAGAGGGGAGAGGAAAAGAGTGGAGATGAGAAGAGAGGGCACAGCTAGAGAGCACACCACAAATGACTAACTGTACACTAGATTTAGTTGAAAAAATAGAATATATACAAACCCTTTTAGGGTTAGGGTTAGGGGATCTAACCCTTTCCTTTATAGCACTCTATAAGGTTAGTGCTATGCACATATGATCACGTGATGGTGCTATGCACACATGATCACATGATGTTGAGCGTGAACTCTCAACACCTTCCCTCAAGATCAACATCATGAAGTAGGCCTTCCCTCAAGATGATGATTCTGGGAAATTGAAAAAGGACTGAGCATTACATTCCATCAGACTCCTTTAATGGGAATGTCCTTCCTCTGCGTCAAACCAAGAGCTAGTCGGTGTTTCTCGAATAGCTCTTTATCGAGTGGTTTGGTAAAGATGTCTGCAACATTCTCTTTGCTATCACAATGGTGCAATGTGATGTCACCAAGTAACACTCTTTCTCTGATGAAGTGCTCTCTGACATCAATGTGCTTTGTCTTGGAGTGATATACTAGATTTTTGGCCAATGCTTGAGCCGATTGGTTATCACAGTATATTGTTGTTGGCTTTGATTCATCAAAGTAATCTGTTTCTGACAATAGTCTTCTGAGCCATATAGCCTCACATGCACCTGTAGTGAGTGCCCTATATTCTGCTTCAGTTGAAGACAAAGAAACAGTTGGTTGTTTGTTTGACAACCATGATATAGCACCTTGACTAAGGAAAAATGCATATCCCTGTGTCGATCTCCTGGTCTCATGATCTCCAGCATAGTCACTTTCATAATATCCATGCAACTGTGGATGACTTCCTCTGTATTCTATCCCAAACTGTCTTGTACCTCTGATGTATCTCAAGACTCTTTTGGCTGCATTCCAGTGAGACTGTTTTGGATTTGCCATAAACTGTGCTAGTGAGCTTACTGCATAACAAATATCTGGCCATGTGATTGTCATATATATAAGAGATCCAATGAGTTGCCTGTAGTATCTGTCATTGACTGTAGGCTTTTCTGAATCTTTAGTAAGTTTCAATCTCTGTTCCATGGGAGTGGCTGCAATCTTGCAATCTGCCATATGCTCGCCATATGAAACTTCTTCAGGAGACTGTCAACATACTTGAGCTGACTCATGAATGTGCTATCTGAATCTCTCCAGAACTCAATTCCAAGACAATAGTGCATAAGTCCAAGATCTTTCATGTCAAACTCTGCAGATAAGTCTTGTTTTAGTTTTCTGATGAAGCTATCCTTGCTTCCTGTCACAATCAGATCATCTACGTACAAAAGTGCAATAGTAATGTCTTCCCCTTGAACTTTGTAGTAGAGAGTATGATCTGCATTGGACTTCATGTATCCCAGATCAGCAAAATACTTGTCAATTCTGCTGTACCAACTTCTGGGTGCTTGCTTTAAGCCATAGAGACTTTTCTTGAGATGGCAAACCTTGTTCTCCTTTCCTGGTTCAACATAACCGGCTGGTTGTTGCATGTAGACTTCCTCGTCTAGATAACCATTGAGAAATGCATTCTTGACATCGAGCTGATACACATTCCATTTACTGAGTGTCTCTAGTGATATCAAGAATCATATGGAATCCATCTTTGCTACTGGAGCATAAGTCTCATCATAATCTTGACCATATTGTTGTGCAAATCCTTTTGCAACTAATCTGGCTTTGTATCTCTGAATACTGCCATCTGGATTGTACTTCACTTTGTATACCCATTTGTTGGCTATGGCCTTCTTTCCTGGTGGAAGGTCGCATAATTCCCAAGTGTTATTTTTATACAAAGCATCCATTTCTTCATTCATAGCAGTTTGCCATTCTGGCTTATCTACTGCGTCTTCGAAGTACACTAGCTCTTCTGTAGCCATGATGGTAGTCATAAGAGCATAGTTGGTGGTTTCCACCTGAATTGCTTTGCCTTTCTGAGCATATGTCAATCTAGCTGGTGGTCTGCTTTCCCTAGTAGAACGTCTGAGCTGTTGTGGCGCTGCTTGGGGTGTTGCTGGCAATTCTTGCTCTTCTTCATCAACCTGTTCTGTAGATGACTGTGAAGTCGATGCTTCTATCTCCTATGTAGGTGAGGTTTTCCATTCCGATTCCTCATCAAAGATTACATCTCTGGAGATAATGACTTTGCGGTTGATGGGATCATACAATTTGTATGCTTTGCTTTCTTCACTGTAGCCAACCATGATGCATTTGCGTGACTTTGCATCCAATTTCCTGTGATGATCATCATGTATGTGGGCATATGCTATGCAACCAAATATGCGAAGATGCCCAATGCGTGGCTTGTGTCCAGTGAATGCTTCATAAGGAGTCATACCTTGTATTGGTTCGGTAGGAAGCCGATTAAGCAAATAGTTAGCTGTAGCTATTGCTTCTGCCCAATACTGATTCGAAAGATGCTTTTCACTAAGCATTGCTCTAGCACTGTCTTCTAAAGTCGCATTCTTCCTTTCAGCTCTTGCATTCTGCTGAGGAGTACCTGCACATGTGAACTGTCTTTGTATGCCATGATTTTTGCAAAAATTCATGAATGCTGAAGACATGTATTCACCTCCTCTGTCTGATCTCATGACCTTGATCTTTCTGCCTGTCTGGTTTTCTACCATGGCTTTGAATTCTTGAAATCTGGAAAACACTTTAGATTTCTCTTTCAGAAAGTAGACCCAACAATATCTGCTGTAGTCATCGATGAAGGTCAAGTAGTAAAGTGAACCATTGATGCTGCGGGTCTGGGCATAACCCCATACATCTGTATGAATCAAATCAAGAATACCTCATGCATGAGAGGCACTTCTGACAAAGTTGGTCCGCTTTTGTTTGCCGAAGCAGCATGCTTCACAAACCTGTCCAAGAAACTATAGCTTCGGAATCCCAATTGCCATATTCTGATTCTTGAGATCTAACAAGTACTTGAAGTTGACATGACCATATCTCTTGTGCCATTTTGCAGATAGTGGCATCTGTTGCATTTGAGCTGACATGGCATGCTTATCTGGTACTGTAGCTAGCATTCTGTATAAGCGTCCTTCCTTGACACCTTTTGCTACTAGCTGACCTCTTTTGGATTTGTCTCTGATACTGCATTCATCACCGTCGAAGATGACTTTGTAGTTGTGTTCCGTCATTTGACCTACTGACAAAAGGTTCTTGCTGAGCTTCGGAACATAGAGCACATCTTTAACTAATCCTTTTGTACCAGTGAAATTGTTCATAGGGATAACACCTATCCCTTGAACCGGATTCGGTGTATTGTGTACTGTGTAGATGACATTCTTTTGACCTTCTAATGGCTTCATTTCTGTGAACCATTCCTGATGATTTGTCATATGAGATGATGCACCGTTGTCGATGTACCAAGGATCCTATTCCACTTGGTCGACTTGATAGCTGAAATCCTCTTTGGGATTGAAATTAGTGTCTAGGTGCATTGTATCAATCTGATGCAATTCCTCACTTGCAAGAAACATATTTCCATGTTCATTTGCAAAATGACTGTGACTAGAATGTCCACCACGATGATTTCCTCTTCCTCGGGAATTCCCTCGATTACTGCTGGATTGACCGCCTTGGTCGTACTGTTTCTTGCGGCAATCTCTTTGAGAGTGTCCAAACTTGTGACAGTAGTTGCATTGGATGTTTGACACATTGGTGGATGCATTCCCTCGTCCTTGAAATCTTCCTCGGTTGGAATGATTTCCTCTTTGCTGATTCTATGTTGCTGAGGATGATGCTGATGCTGATGCTGATTTTGACTTTGATTTTGTTGATGATGACCACTTTTCTGATATGTTCTACCTCTGTTTCTACCTTTGCCTCTACTTCTATCTGAAGCTGTGAATGCTTGATCATTAGAATGACCTTTACGTGCTTGAATGGCCTGAGTCCTGAGTTCTTCACCAAGTAGAACTGACTGAAGTTCTTCCAGTGTTGGAATTTGCCGTTGGATGGCAATACTCTGAACTAGATTCTCATATCCTTCTCCTAGTCCATTTATGATTACTTGAACCATTTCTGTGGGATTCATAGTCTCTCCTATTGCTGCAAGTTGATTGTTGTAGTTTTTGATGCAGAGTACATAAGCATGACCAGTTTCACTGCTGTTGCAGAAACTCTGGTTGATCTGGTTTCTTAGGGTGAGAATCCTGGATGTGTTCTTGGACTCGTAGAGAGCTGCGAACATATCCCATGCTTCTTTTGATGTCTTGACTGTGTTGAGCTGTCCTAGCATGACATCTTGCACATTCTTCTAGATCAGGTGATAGGCATACTTGTCTTTCTTATCCCATTCTGCTTAAGCTCGGGCAATGGCAGGATCTACTACTAGTGCGGAAACTGTTTGTGTAGATGTAGATCTCGATGTAGATCCTATTGATGGTGCTGTGACAACAGATGGAGTAGAGCTACTGGTGGCTGGATCGGCCAATGGTCTAGGTATAGATCCATCGACATACTCCCATTTGTCCTGAATCACAAGAATGGTCTCCATTCAGTATTTCCATGTACCATAATTGGAGTTGTCCAACTTAGTAGATGCCTCCAGATTGAGGTTGCTAGTCGACATGGTGCAAACAATGTACTCAAAAAGTGTCCTAGAAAACTCTATATAAATCAATTGCAAATACACTAAAGATGCCAAGTGAAATCTCTGTACCGTCGGTGAAGATAGAACTGTAGTATATAAGATCTGATCTGTGTTACAAGGCTTGTGGCAATGATGCCGGGCATAGCCAAGAGGCTTTACAAGGCTAAAAAATGATGTGCACGATGCCGTGAGATAGCCAAATAGGCTTTACAATGGTGGCATGTGTGTGTGAAATCAAGTGCTATCTGCCCACTGAATCAATTTGCAATGCCTCTGAACTCTGAAGTCTACTCACTGAACTGATGAACGTAAGGTTTCAAGTAATGTAATGATGTGAAATCGGATGTGAGCGTATGGACTGACTCCGAGTAGGTACTAGTGGGGAATTTTGGGCATGGCTTAGATTGGCAACTTGAGGAAATTCAAAGCGTCCCCTCTATGGCAAACTATTCTACTCTGATCTAGATCTAAACCAACCGTCGATCGATGAAAGAGCAGCAAATAATTCCTTTTCTTTTGTTCTTTTTAAGTGCTGCGTCAGATGCGTCGATGTAGAGGCAAATGTGCGTGAAGGAAGTGGTTTTGTTGGCGAGGCTCAAATGTGAGTGTAACTTGTGCCGAAGTGTGCACATGATGTGACGAGCACATAGAGCATGAAAAAACGAGCAACTTTCCTTTTTGGAGCACCCTCAAATTCTTCCTGGATCAAGAGATATGACTTGATCTAGGTGGAGGGGCAAAAGGAGTGCAAATGGTGCTCAATGATGATGTGTCACTGTGAGTCACATGCAGTGATGATGTGGCACTGTGCTTAGCAAGAGGTGTCCCAGTGAAGCTCTGTGCTGAGGTGGCAGGACTGTGCACATGCAGTGTGTGCACAGTGTGCCTGGCAAGAGACTGTGCCTGCAGAGGGTCAGTGCTGACTGGACTACTGAGGTGGCAGTGCTAAGGTGGCACAGATGATGTCGACAGGGTGATGTGGCAATGCTGATGTGGCACTGATGATGTGTCCCTGATGATGTGGCACAAGTGATGTGGTTGATGATGTGGCAATCGATGATGATGTGGTAGTCGATGATGATGTGGCAATCGGTGATGACATGGCAGTCGATGATGTGGCAGTCGGTGATGACATGGCAGTCGATGATGATGTGTCAGTCGATGATAATGTGTACCTCCTTTATACCCTAGCCTAATTATTTTTTGGTCCTATGCAGCATGATGAGAAGCTGGCTTCACCCCTCTGTACAGCATACAGTCCATATTATTGATCCTGCCATTTCTTCTAAGTTAAGAGATGCAAAGGAAACTCCCATCAGTATTTCTAGCTGGTTCAGACAAGCTGGTTTAGACACTGCAATTTTGAAGTAATTGATGTTTTGCTACTTCCATACCATAACAGGTATGTGGGTGACTACTTCTTTTAAGATTCTTCTTTAAGATTGAGAACTCTTGTAGCCTTTGATTTTCTAATGCTTTTTTCCTTATGCAGTGACCACTGGAGTTTTGTTTCTATTGACATCTAGCAAAAGCAATGCTTTATATTCAACTCTCTTAAAAACACACATAGAGAGCTGAAATTATAAGTGCTGTGTGTGCTTTTTGAACTTAAAACTTCATTATTTTGATATCATACTAACTAAATTATATATATTGCAGTTGTATTAGAAGGCTTCTAGATGCATTGGATCACTGTCCTCCTAATGTCTCTCTTTTGGATTCAATAGAGCCAATAAATCTAGAGGTAAAAAGTCGTTCCCTCTACTGATGTCTATTTCATGCTATTTGAACTTATTGAATAATTTTGTTTTGTTCAGATGTTAATAGTTTCTAACATATCTTTCCAACTGTACAAACACCACAACAAGATGATTCTAGTAGCTGCAGATGGAGAGTGCTGATCAGTGCCAAATATCTACTTTCAAGCTATTTTGAGAAAGAACAGCCAGACCTTGTAAGAAAAAATAATTTTCATTTAGCTTGAAGATAATTCATAATGATACAAAGTGTTCTAAATTATCATATGCCATTGTAGATGAAAGAAGATAGCTTCAGCTCAAACTATGTATATAATTTTAGAGCTCATACAATTTGGAGGTTTTTGAGCTATGCCTCCCCCAAACTTATTGTACCAGCTACTGTCGAGTTGGGTGAGAGCTCTAAAGTACAAGAAGGTGTCATACACCTTGATGCCACAGATGAAGCTAATGTGGTGCCATAGGAACAAGCACCTAGTGCTGAGGAGGAGAAGCCACAGGAGCAAGGACCTGCTGCTGATGTTGTTGAGGAGAAAATGGAGCAGTAGCAAACAGATGCTCCTGGGGCAGTGGAGGAGGCAATGGAGCAACACCAACATACTGTACAGGATGATAGGATGGAGCAGCAGAAAAAAGATTCTCCAAAAAATGATGATAGGGAGATCTTGGACCATGTAGAGCAGCCTCTGGATCAAGCTGGACATAAATAGAAAATGGATGTCAGAAATATGTTTTACATGTACAACTAAACACTTCTGTACAAAATCTTACTTGATTGAATACAAAAGCTTTGTTTATGGAGTCTGTGTTATCTCAATTTTCAAATTTTCAATGTCTTTGCATTTTATTGAGCTCTCTCTTCTTTTGAGCAACTGCAAAAAAGCAATATGAATTAGAGTGGTAAAGTAAACTAATAGCAATGCTTAATGAGACTAGGATAAATCAGATGGTGTCAATTTCCTTCCGTTTTGACTGTACTTGAATTCCCTACCGAAGAAATAGAAGAAGTAGGTCGATGGGGTAAGGATGTGTGGTATAATTCTACCTTCATAGCATTATCATCCACAGAGCGTCTTCCACAAGAATGGCCATGGTTTTTATTCACCATGGAGATTTTTAGAATCTGTAACAATAGCAAAGTAATGTAAATAAGATAACAAATTGAAGTTTCAAGAAAGAGAAAGTGGGCAAACAGACAGTTGACAAGAAACATCTTACTCTACACCAAACAGGATCAAGGGAGCAGTTTTGGAAAAGAAGAGGCTGCTGCACAATGAGGCAGTGGTGTAGAATGGTAGACCTTTCGAAGGAAAGGTGGCACAACATTTCAAAGTTCAAAGGAAGGTGGAAGCGGGAAGGCCCTTGTCAGATAAAATGTCAGTTTAGATTCTATCTTCTTGTCCAAAGATCTTGTGAGAATAAAAAACCAATCTCCACATTAATGTAGCACACTTGTACCTACATAAAGTATTGTTTCTTTTTTCTATTTTCTCTTATTTTCATGAATTTCCAACGTTACGTTGGCCCTCTATTGATTGGTTGAGAGCTTATTTTTCCAAACCGTAAAAGGCTCCAAAATGAGCTCCCTTTTTTCCTAATGGCTAATGCGATTGGCTAATGCGATTGCACAACCTTGCAGTCTCTGCTTCTTCAGGCTCTACTGAATGGCAACTTCTATCTCCACTAAGATCGTGGCAAAATAGATATCCTATGGAGCACTAACTAATTCTGCCCTTAGTGATTTCCTGACATGGGACAAATCATTTGTGACCTCCTTCTGATAGCAGCATCCCATCTTGTGTAGGTGCCGTCAACCACCTCCTTTGCCTACTCATTTCTAATTTGTTTTTAAAATTCTCTTGATGACAGGTGCGTTTTGTTGAAAGAAAATGAGGCATCAACCAGGCTCCTTCTCAGTGTCAGAATACAAAAACATGATTTCAAAGACCCCTCTCTACTAGGCACTTGCCCTTCATAGGGCCCTACATCCACAACCCTTCCTCAGAGGCATAAAATCTGTCAAGGCGAGCTGAAGGAAATTCTGACCCCAATTTTTGGTTCAACCATGTGAATTGAGCGATACCTTGTTGATCTAGATCTGCACAGTCAACCAACCCTTTACTTAGGACTAGCTCATCCCATGCCTCACATTCATGGATGAGTGTCGCTAACGAGATGTGAGACCTATCCTCCTAGCCCTTCGTGAAATTCCAAGCTTCTCTTATAAGCTAGTGATCTCCCTACATCTCCAATTTTAGAAACACCTAGCATTTCCTTCTATCTTGAGAGGCCCTTCGGGGAGTGTACACATGCAAGGTGAATCAACATATCTTCATGCATGACCGACACTGCTAAGCACACCCTTCCTCATCTCTAAAAACTTCATTGGCCTTGAGTGACTTATGCACTAAGATAGCATAGCCTCCCTTCCCCTTCTATTGGGATAGTTAACAAACACATCAAAATTGAATTTTTTGCAACCAAACCAAAAAACGTGCTGAACACCACACTTGATCTCTTAAAGAAACACTACGTGCAGTTTTCTTCTCTTGCCTACCATTAAGCAACCCTTTTCCTTTACCTTCCCATACACTACAAGGCATAGGTCCTTTTCTGACAAAAATACCGACCTTTTTTACTCTAAAAAGTTTTCTTTTGATGGGCGCAAAGGTCATTATTCATGTTGTGATGATAAGCATTGAAAAAGAACGGTCGCTATATAGCGACATTATTAAACATCACTATATAGTGACACTGGTAAACATTGCTCTGTAGCAACACTGGTAAACATTGCTATATAGCGACAATTAACAGAAGCTTTTTAAAAAAATTAGTGGGGCTAAACAAGACCACAGCAAGCCCTGTTTTACCCCACCTATGTTTTTTATTTAGTAATTACAAAAGAATGTTTTTTATTACAAAATTTCCCTTGTGGAAAGGGTGATACAAAATCACCCAAATGAACCGAGCGACAGAAGCATATACATGTCGAAGATATACAACATTGTTTGTTACAAAATTACCCTTTTGAAAAGGGTGATACGAAATCGCTCAAACGAGCCGATATACAAAAGCATATATATGGCGATGTATATGCAAACTACTACTAATACTACTACTACCACTGGTCATTCGAATCATTGTCATCGCTCGCATCCTCGTCTTGCTGGCCTAATCCTTGGCCCTCATGAGCTTTGCCTGATCCCTGGCTCTCGTGAGCTATGCCTGATCCCTGGCCCTCGTAAAAGCCATGTAAGGCTAATCCCTCATCATCACCACTCACCTCTGCTGATGGGATGTTCGAGCTTTGATTCTAAGAGTGAAACCATATTAATTGGAAATTAGATTGGAACTTAAAGAATAAAACTATTTAAAAAGTGAGATTACAAGTAGGAGTAGACTTATACCGTGCGAGTAGCCACCTCAGCCCAATCGACCATCACTCCTAGTGCCTCCTTCTCAATAAACCACAGCTTTGTTCCTACACGAAACACACGTCTCATCTTTGTGTCTATAGGAAGGCGACCCATCGCAATTTGTTGTGGGCCCAATTTACGAGAGTTAGATAAAGTGCATGAAATATGTAGTAAAACAAATAGAATAATACATTCAATGAGAAGAAGTAGACTTACCACTATTGCCTCGAATGCCAACCGTCTGCCTGCACCAAAGTGCAAAGTACCTATGGAGTCTAGTCATCTCCTCATAGCCATCGTCTGACCCTCGAACATTTCGAGATGATCCCTAGTCTACTTCTTGAAAAACTTCCAATTAGCTTTGTCTACTCAGCTGGATTTAGCCTTCTCCTTTGCGATGGAATATGCAAGGTTGACCTACGAAAACCAAAACCATGCGCTCTCGCATGTAATTCTCATTGAACTCCCAATTTGGCATTTTAGTGTATTTTCTTTTCAATTACTGCCTTCTTCTTTTGGTCATCTTGGTACCGCCAGTCAACATAGCTATGCTGCTCCTAAAGTGGTGGCTCATCAACCACCTCATGGTGGCCATCAATGCTGCGTCCTTTTTATCTTCTATTATCTCTCCAGCAGCCGTGATTTGATAGGACAGGTCCTCGATCGGGTAAGGAGGATTCATGGTAGTGGCAGAGTCAAAGCGACTAGTGTTTGTGCAAGCGCTTTCAGAGTGAGGAGTAGCAGTGGGAGTAGGAGAGGGCAAGGGACCTGACTGGTATTGGGTCTCGAGACCAAGTGGAGACCTGTAGGGATGTGAGTGTGCTGACCCGTCTACATCTCCCGAGTCAACAAAACATAAGCGACCCCTCCTACTCTTCCTTTCCTTATGATGGGCATGCCCGTGATGACCCCTCAGTCGAAGGAGCTAGAGGGGATGGCTGGAAAATAGGTCTAGCCATCGGTGCAGGAGAGAGATTTGTTGAGGTCCTCTGGGATAGTAGAGAGAATAATCTCGCTGCCTCCGCATTAGTCATTTGTGCGACAAACTTGTCGGGACTCCTGACAAAGCCATGGGCTGTTAGTAGCAAAGGAGTTCCCCGAGGGGTAGTCACAATGCTACGTCCAAGAGGAGTCGGGCTAGGGGTAGTCATAGGGGTAGGCCCCTGAGGTGTCACTTGAGTGGAATCAAAGTCCTCTGGAGAATAGAGATCATGATGTCTCCTCCTACGAGGGTTTCCATACTCATCGGATGTGCGACGTGATCCCATGTCTAATTTGGGGGGATTGGACAAACGTAGACACAAACATGAAAACAAAAAATAAAAAACAAGAGTGAGTAAGAAGCAGAAAGCATATGAAGGAAAGTATATGCATAAGAGAAGGAGAAGCATAAGAGAAGCAAAAGAGAAGGAGAAGCATAAGAGAAGGAGAGGGGAAAAGAGGAGAAAGAAAAGGAGAAGAAAAGGGAAAAAGAGATTGAAAGAGGGAAAAAGAACCAAATATGCATGACAGAAAAAAGAGAGAAAGCATATGCATAAGAGAAAAAGAGAGAAAGCATATGCTTATGCTTATGCTTATGCATAAGCATATGAGCATATGCTCATGGATAAGTATAAGCATAAGCATAGGCATAGGCATATGCTTATGAAAAGAAGAGAAAAAGAGAGGGAAAAAAAAAAGAAGGAAAGGAGGAGAAGGAGGAGGAGAAGGAGAAGGAGACATATGCTCATGCATAAGCATAAGCATAAGAGAAGAAAAAACATATGCATAAGAGAAAAAGAGAGAAAGCATATGTTTGAAAGAGGGGAAAAGAGCATAAGCATAAGAGAAGGAAGAGGGGAAAAGAGATTGAAAGAGGGGAAAAAAGAAGAGGGAAAAAGAAGAGGAGGAGGAGGAGAAAAATAAGAGAGGAAAAGAGCATAAGCATAAGAGAAAAAGAAAGAAAGCATATGCTTATGCTTATGCATGAGCATATGAGCATAAGGGAAAAAGAGAAAAAGCATAAGCTAAAGACTTATGCATGAGCATATGAGCATATGCTCATGCATAAACATAAGCATAGGCAAATACATGTGCTTATGAAAAGAGGAGAAAAAGAGATTAAAAAAGAGAGTGAAAAACAAGAGAAGGAAGAGGGGAAAAGAGATTGAAAGAAGGGAAAAAGAAGAGGGGAAAAAGGCATAAGCATAAGAGAAAGAAAAACATATGCATAAGAGAAAAAGAGAGAAATATTATGCTTATGCTTATGCATGAGCATATGAGGGAAAGAGTGGGGCAAAGAGAGAGAAAAGGAGGAAAAGAGGGGAAGAAGAGGGACTAAGAGAAGAGAGGGGAAGAGAGGGTTCCTACGTCCATCACTGCAGCTAGCGCATAAGACACTAGCTGCACGCCAATGCAAATAATAAAAATAACAAAAGAAAAGAAGAGGAAGCACTTTCTTCCCTAGAAAAGTCATGCTCGATGTTTCGTGGACTGGCCCTATAAAAGAGAGGAAACATACCATTTTCAGATAACTAGTTAGAGGAAGGAGGAGTTTGAAGAAGCAACTTCTCAAAGGGATTGGATTGAGGAGACAAGCATAAGCCTAAAAAAAGGAGAAATCATAAGCCGACAAACAAGAAGAAAGAGGAGGAAGAGAAATACCAAAAAGAGAAGAGGTGAGTCTTCTTTCTTTCACTAAATCTCATTTTTTGTCCTTAACCTCTCAAAATCAAGCATGTCAATTAGAACATAGCCTTAGCAATACAAGGAGAAACATGCTTCAACACTCACAAAACAAAATCTCATAAAAAATCAACCTACATTGTTTAAAGAGACTCACCTTCTTGAAAAACTTCCTTTCACACAAGCAGAGACGGAGAAGGGTGGAGAGGGAGCATAAGTATTGGGAGAGGGGCTGGGTAGGGGTGAGGAGTGGGGAATAGAAAGGAGGAAAGTGAGGTCGTCGAATATAAGGTGGGAGGAGAGATTTTTGCTTTTCCCACAATAGAGATGTGAAAGACGGCATCGCACGAGGTTTCAGGTTTAAGCTCCCAATGTCGCTATATAATGACATTGGTCAGTCACTATATAGCGATGTTTATATCCAAAAAGCATCGCTATATAGTGACGAAACAGGGCGAAGTGTCGCTATATAGCGACGCTTCAGGGCACTTATTGTCAGAAGAGAAAAAAGGAGCTCATAGGTGGCTATTTTTTGGATCTTAATAGATTTCCTTGTAGCTCATGTTGTAATTTTGGAAGTGTGTAGATGGAAGGGACGAGTGGAAGCTCATCAGATGATGCACCAACACCCGGGAGCATAGAGTGGCTTACAGAGAGATTGTATTCTCATTGCACTCATTGCAAGCGAGAAGTATGACATCAACGTCGTATTGTCATGCGCCACTTGCAGATATATGGGGAGGAACCCGAACCAGTACCCACCGTTGGTGTTGCACATGGTGATGGATCATCGGTAAGTCAATGCTATTTGAGTTCGTAATCAATATTGGATACCATTATGACATGAAACCTTGAGACAAGATCTTATATTTACACAAAATCTTGAGACAAGATGAGAAGAGTGGCGAGGGTGTATATATACCTTCACACTTTGAGCAAGACTATAGTCTCCCGGACTCCTCCCGGATGTGCCAGATGATGATGAGATGGATTCTATTTTTAGGGGCACTACATCACATGTACACGTGATGTTAGAGTGTGAGGTGAATATGCGAGAGTTATAATTAACACAGTTGTACAAGGGTGCTGGGATGTCTAAACTACGAGCTTGTCTCTCAATCTTGAATCTGTAAGCAAAGTATGGGTGGTCAGATACAAGTGTCTCGACCTTAATGAGGTTAGCTCCTACATTAATTTGACTCATTATTTGGATATTGTTTGTTTTGAGAATCATCATGTATGTTTGAGAATCATCATTATTCGAAGCCTATGTATGTTTGAATTATGACTCTCTTCTATCCTCTCTTTTTGTCTCTTTTCTCCTCTCTTTTTCTCTCTCATCTCCTCTCTTTTTCTCTCTTTTTTCTCCTCTCTTTTCCTCTATTTCCCTCTCTTTTCTCCTCTCTTTCCTTCTCTTTTTTTCTCTTTTATCCCCACTTTTTCTCTTTTCACTTTCTCTCTTTTTCCCTCTTATCTCCTCTCTTTTTCTGTCTTTTTTCTCCTCTCTTTTCTCCTTTTTTTCCTCTCTTTTTCTCTCTTTTTTCTCCTCTCTTTTCTTCTCTTTTCTTCCCCATGTGAAGCTTCAATAGCTTACCATTGAGCAAACAGATACAGACTTCTGTCACTCTAATTCAAAGAATACAGGAGTCTATAAATGTTTGCTCAATGTCAGGCTATAGGATTCTAAGCTTACTAAATGTCTTATAGGTATTCTAAGCTATAGGATTAGTGACATGACTTCTTTGTTGCTTTGAAAGAGGGGAAAAGAGAGGTGAGAATCATCATGTATATTTGAGAATCATCATTATTCTAAGTCTATGTATGTTTGAATTGTGATAGGTTGCTCCAGAAGATGTTTCCTGCACCAAATACCATGCCCACATCAAGAGATGAAGCAAAGAAGATGCTAACAACGGTGGGTATGGATTATGATACCATCCATGCTTGCTGTAATGAATGTATTCTCTTTCATCGTGAGCATGGAGATTTGGCTAGTTGTCCGAAGTGTGGGGAACAATGATATAGAGATGACTTGCAGGTTGAGCAGATATCGATAAAGGTCTTGAGACACTTTCCCATCACTGCAAGAATATAGCACATGTTCTGATGCAAATCCATGTACCAGAGTTGATGACCTGGCATGCATCTCATTGGTCCACTAATGACACATTGAGGATTCCCACAGATTGTGCAGCTTGGAGGCACATAGACAATCAATGGCGGGACTTTGCAAGGGAGCGACGCAACCTGCATCTTGGACTTGCCATGGATGGCATGAATCCTTTTGGGTTACGCTCGACATCTTGGTCGACATGGCCCATAGTCTTGGTAAATTACAATATCCCACCATGGCTAACAATAAAGAAGGGACACCTCATGCTTGCACTACCTGTGCTAAGGAAGTACAAGGCCAAAAATATGAACGTGTATATGGCAGCTTTGATAGAGGAGTTACAGAGCTTATGGAGAGAAGTACAGGTCTTTGATATTTCCAGAGCTCCTAGACATACCAATGATATTTTGGTCAGGGGTATCTTAATGTGGACCATGCATGACTACCTAGGATATGGAGAGTGTGCAAGTACGTGGTTGTGTCTTTACATATATAATATAGGATTATGATTTTATAACTCTCTTTCACACGCATGTCTTATACTAACACATTCATGCACACGTGTAAGACTTGTTACAAGTGGGTACCAAGCTTGTCCTATTTGTGGACCGGATTTGAAATCGCTTGCACGATACTCAAAACATATGAGGAAAAATGTTTATGAAGGTCATCCTCGATACCTTCCGCTGGACCATCTCACGCGTGGAGGTCAGCTAGCACCACCATATTTGAAGGCAAGTGATTGGATTCAGGCGTGGAGGGCGAATGGAGAGGAACCTCCTCGTGGTATGAAGAGGCTATCGATCTTTCACGAGCTTCCTTATTGGGGTCAGTTACAAATCAGTCATCTCTTGGATCCCATGCATATCTTCAAGAATGTGGGGGCTACTATTTGGGCACACTTGGTTGGTTCCAAAGACTTGAGAGGAGTGTGAGAAGACTTGCGTGCTATGAATAGAATGTCTCATTTGTGGCCCCAAGTGCATGCTTCAGGAAAAGTTATCCTCCCGAAAACATGGATCCTCTCTACGAGAGAGGAGGCAGTGGTTAAGGCGGACATTGCCTCTTTTCAAACACCCACAGGGTACATGCATTGCTTGAATGGAGCATTTTTAAAAGACAATAAGCTTAGTGGGCTGAAGTCCCATGATTGGCATAAGGTCTTATAGGTATTCTAAGCTGTAGGATTAGTGTACCGATAATCGTGATGCATTAGTGTAATTATGATTATGTTATATTATTGACATAACTTCTTTGTTGCTTTGATAGTTCATCCTCCCAATTACAATAAAAGAGTGCTTACAAGAAGATGTTAGAAATGCTATATTTAAGATGTGTATTGTGAGGTATGCTTACTATAATTTAATATGAATAATTTGTAGACTGATTATGAATATATTACATGGGCATGTGACATAGGTGGATATCTCAAAAAGAGAATTCCATATCGAGCATCGAGAAGGCTAGGGTGGAATCCATCGAAGCCGTATGCTTGCTTGAGAAGCACTTTTCCTTGAGCATTATGACAACTCAAGTGTACTTGCTTGTGCACATAGTTGATGAGATGGCCCCATTGCAGCAGGTACCGTTCATAGTCAGTGGATGTTGTTTCTCAAGCAATTCATGAAAAATTTGAAGGGATTTGTAAGACAAAGAGCAAGACTAGAAGCAAGCATGGCAGTGGGATGGCTTGTGCAAGAGTCATTAGTATATATCACAGAGTTTCTTGCATCCACGGATCCTAGTATGCCACAAGCTTGGCATAACGAGGATGATAATCGCATCGTTGGCGAGGTTCCCTAAGGAAAAGGAATTGAAAGAAAGATGAGCGAAGAGCAAATGGACAAATTCAATAAGTTTTGTATCCTCAATAGCAAGGAGATGCAGAAGTGGATTGAGAGATATGAAGTGGCCAAAGCAGAAAGAATAAATGCAAGGACAAGATTCAGAGTAATGTATAGGCGATTGCAACCATATCCATGGGATCTCGCCCTTCTCCCCACTCACATGTCACTTGATTGGCTACAACTAGCTCTACGTAAAGCCGAGCACGATGGAGAGACAATAAACGAGCGCGAGTGAGACTTATCATATAGATGTATGATGCATGTAAGTTTCTTACCTCTTGACATAATTAAGTGATTATTTGTGGCAATATATGCTATAAAATAGATGCATCTTTATTGTTTTAATGATGCTCTTTTGCAGTACAAAAAGTACAGTGCCTTATTGTCATATGGACAACATTTTTGCATGGAACGCATCGATTTAAAGACTAGAGTCACGTATGATTGTGGAGTCATGGCTAGCTTCACACAAGATAGCCAAGCAAGTGCTTCAGATACCAATCTTCTCTCCTCATAGTTGGATTATTGTGGAACCATATGCGAAATCTATGAAATTGATTTCACACGATTTAGTATTTTCATTTTTGATGTAAAATGGTTTAGAACTACTTACAACGGTCCCCATGTTACAGTGAGATAAGACAGTAGCGATTTTTTTGCAATAGACTCCATCAAACTTTGGACCAATGAAAGTGATACTTTTGTTCTTCCCGAGCATTGTGAGCAAGTGCATACTAACGATTTAATTAATCGAAGCTTTCGTTTTTAAAGATCCATTGATACATGTACTTAAGCATAATTTCATATATATAATTGATGGCATTTGGCACCCATCTTTAATATAGGTGGTTTTTCATCTGGATCGTTCTGATCCAAGATGGTGATACGTGATCCAAGTTGCACCATGAAATAAGCAAAATTTTAAAGATAGAGATGTGGATATGGAGATGCCACTACCAATGCCAGATCCAATTGATTTAGATGGATCTAGCGAAGAAGATGAAGATCACAATATGAGACAAGAGGAAGATGCACATAATGACATCGTACGGGAGGAATATAGAGATCACGATATTAAGAAAGAAGATGACGATCATCAAAAATCACCACACTTTATTGAAGAAGATGATCAAGTACTCTTAGGTGAACGTAGGATGCTAGAGTACGATGATGATATAGGAGATCAACTCGGTATAGAGTTAGAGATAGACTTGTTTGGCATGTTAGACTTGCTCAGGATGAAGCTGTTGATGTAAATGCTTTTCATTGATTTTTTTCATCTCAAACTTGGACATGAATGTATGAGCTTCAAAGGCTTGATGTACATGCTCTTGTACTTTTATTCTCTCAAAGGCTCAAACATGTATGAAAAGGAAAAAAAAATATCATTGGGAAAAACTATCTTTTAAGGTCAGTATGGGAAAAAACACTCTGTAAAACGTCGTTATAGGAAACTGTCTCATTATCATTATATAGCGACCATTCACAAGTCTAATAAGTGTCACTATATAGCGACCATTTACAAGTCTAATAAGTGTCGCTATATAGCGACGCTCTTTAAACATCACTATAAAGCGACATTTGTCTAAAGTTGCTATATAGCGACACTTAATGAATCCCGCTTTGGTTATCGATGATTAGCGCCCCACGCATGCTAAATGTTACTACTTAAGGGTCGGAATAGGATCCGTGTGTAGTAGTGATAGTGATCTCGACATTCCATGACATAACAGATAGCCTATCTCTACTTCTATCACCTTGCATCTCAATCAGTCGTAGACTTTCGAGCATCCTTAAAAAAATTGAATGTATTTTCATTAGCCACACCCACGGCCCTTTCCACCTCCTTAATTCTAATGTTGAGGTTGCGAGTTGCAGACATTTTAGGATTTGAGGTAGGTTCCTCTTGTTGCGGGTCTTCCACCTTCTTCTCTTCATGCATTCTCTTCTTATGATTAGTGTCATGCCACTCCTCTTCTTTGACATCACCATGCAGAGGCGATTGCGACTCATGCACCACAAACTATTGCAAAGAGCCCTCACCTTGCCTGTCAGCCACATTTGGTTGTTCTTTAACCAACTCAGTAGTCTCATTGCTCGCAAAGGGGCAATCATCGACTTGCATGACATCTGATGCGACCTTGGTATTCCCCTTCTTTCCCACTATCTTCCAGTCCTCCATATGAATCGACAAAAAGGCCATCTTTTCTAACAGAATCGTTGGCTCTGTGGGTAGAGGAGGGGCGATAGCATGGACATCATTTGGTGTACTCGCAAACGTCTCCCATTCATACTTGATCGAAGGGTCAAGCTTAATCCCTTCCCAATGAGCCAAGGTAGTATTCGCCAACTTTCTTAAACACGACCTTGCAAAGTGATCGGTCTTCCTACAAAAATAAAACATGCATGTGGAAAATAGATGAACTTAGCTTGTTGTGCCAGTATAAGACCTCTAGAAAAATGAGCCTCTATGAAGTCTGGGGTCAGTTGAGCATGATCCCAGAGGATCCATACCCTCTTCCTGCCAAGGGGAGATCTTGGTAGTGGCCAAAGCTGCAATGAGAAGAACTCTGCCAAGGGAAGATGCTAGCTTCTCAAGAACGTCTCCCAGCCAGGAGGGGAGATTGGGGAATTCCACCCAGATAGGGCAATCGTCATACAAGAACTCATCGATGGAGGAGGAGCTCCATGGGATAGCTAGGACTGCAACGCCTAAAAAGACATTGTGAAAGGCTTCCGACACACACCTAATGAGGAAGAACCCTTTCCTAATAAATTTCATGGGTATACACATCTAGGGGGAGATCACACTCATATGAGAGAGACTGGTGCAGTTCGTCAATGATGGAATTCATCCAATAAAGAAAAGATAGGCCCCACCTGGAGACAACCGTGCCATCTTTGACATTTCTTCTTCAAGTTGAAACTTTTTCCCAAGATTCGAACCAATACTTTATGTCCACTTCTTTGGCTCATCGTGCAACCTCCGCTTGCAGCATCCTCGAGGCTTCCTTAGTCTCTAATGATGAGAAGCTAGCGTGCACCTTGTGTACCATGACCCACACATAAGAAGGGGAACCAGACGATTCTCCTTTCTCTGATTTCGAACCTTTAGTCTCTGACACGGCATCATCACCACCCCTTACGACGTTTATCTCCTGCCCAACTAGAGAGGGTGCTACTCGCATGTGCTTAGGGGGAACACTCTCCCCCACCCCGTCTAACGACTGTGTGTCACACATGCACTGGCGGGAACGGAGCATCACACCATAATGTGACAACTTACTAGCTATTTCCATGCAGGGGAAAAAGTGCCATTTCCCTTGCTGGGAGATTTTCCATCTGACACCGGTGGCTGTGGGGATTCCCAAGCGCCACCCCATTTTGTGTTTCCACGCCTAAGAATTCGGGTGCTGCATTGCAGCTGCAGGACCAGGGAGGAGCAGTGCAGACCACTGCAGACGCAGGCAGAGCTATGCATGGGGAGGTTCACAAGGCAGAGGCTCTTTCTTCAACGGAAGTTGCATCCAGGAGGCCATTTGGATCCAAGCATTTTTGTTGGGTCCAAATGACCATCGTTCGCTCCCTTGAGATCCAAGCATTTTTGTTGGGTCCAAATGACCATGGTTCGCTCCCTTCGCCAGCTGAATGCTCAAGCGTGGGAACTAAAGAGATGTGAACGCGGCAATTCAAATGGGGCTTTTTGCCCTGCGTGGAAACAGCTAGATAGACTAACGATCTTTTACTGCTAGAAAGAACCCATGGAGTCCATGACACGGTATTCCCAACGAGGGCAGTGCTATAATCATAGATGGAGATGGAGATGGACGCAATTCCCAACGATTGTAGTGTTCTACTGATGTATGGGTAAGCTCATCGTTTTGCGCAGCCAGACATAGACAGGCTACAGCCATCTCTTCTGTCAAGCTTCTCTCATCAGTCCTGCTCTTCTTCCTCTTCCTTTAGCACCCACCCCCTCTAACAGTAACTACATCTTTCCTTCGCCTCATCATCCATGGCTGCCTTTCGCCCTCTGCTTCCCTTGCTCCTCTTGCTCCTGTTGCTTCTTCTGCCCTTGTCTTTTCCCGCTCGGGCTTGGCTCTCCCATGCAGTCGGTGCTTGCTTTCTTCACTTTCCTTTCTTTGCATTATATTCGTTTAACTTCCCAAAAGGAAAACGCAACCTCCTGCCTGTCTTATCACGTCGATTTTTTAAGTGAAAAAACAACTTACAGTGCTATGAAAAATTCGGTTGCAAATCGGGCTCTTCTCAAGTGGGTTCTTTTGGGAATAGCTGTTGTCTTGGTGATTTTCCAGCTGGGGGAAGGCCGCCTTGCATCGTGCCTCAGCCTATGACACCTGGCCTCTGCTGTAAACCCGTGGGTGCGTGTGCACGTTCGTGGGTGATAGGAGGGAGAGAGAGAGAGTGAAACAGAGTGACTTACATTTGGCTCTGATTTGCAGCGTTTTCACGAAGGGAGCGTTACGGAAACGATGCACTTGTAGAGGTAATCGTTTGGTTCAACTGTAAGAATGTAAAGAGAACCCAAGGGAAATACTGCCGTCCTACACAATATATTCGCGCTTTGGCGCGTTTAGATCAACGCTACGCCCAGTTTGAGACGTCTTTTTTTTTTATAAATGTGTTGTGTTTTGATTGAAAGCTATCTTGGTAATCCGTATGGCGAAAGCTGTAGCCTTGCCACAAGTGAAAGCGACCACGTATTTTTGCCGCATTGCAGAGCAGGCATTTCGTCGATCGCACGTTGAAGCCATAAGCTTTAATCCTGTGTGTTGCTGTGCTGATCGTTACCTTCGTGCGTTTGCTTCCGGATGCTCCTAGGAGCAAACGTATATCGCTTCCTGCAACGTTACTGCCATCCAATCAGATAAACAGTGATAACAGATGACTGTATATAATTGTGCAGTCTTTTCGCACTGGCTGATATGAGAAAGGCTTTGCCGAACTTACTGCCATGATTCAAAACTTATCTGGACAATCGACCAAACGGTACACGTTTTATTTCCAAGCAACATCGCTCGTTAGTATGATGCCTTGGCGCGTACTTCGCAGCTCTAAGGTGTGGGGTTGCAGCGGATCTCCCCTACGAGTGCTGTCGGTAAACCCTTCGAGAGGAACTTACAGTATCGAGTCTATGCCTTGACGGAAAGGAGGTGAAAAGTAATGCCGCTGAAAAGTCTTGAATTCTGCGAAGTGTGCTCAATATATTGAGTCCCTTAGACGCGCAAAGGCCTCTGCAAGTGCTATTGCGAGGTCCTTATACCGTATCTTTGAAAGGGCCGACTTGGGAGTTTGATAGCTTTAAAGAACGCATGTCAAGTACCAATGGACGCTCGCGTCTAGATAAAGGCCGTTTCTTGTTTCTGCAATGCCGAGTTTTCTTTGTTCTAATGTCCTGTTCTATCTGTTCAGGAATGGGCCTTCCGTCACAGAATCATGATTTCAACACAGTCGAAGGACCAAGGGCAACCGGGATCCAGGCCTCCACAGTGTCACAATGAATGCCCCGAGTGCCGTGGGGAGTGCATTCCTAGGCCGAGCTACATTTCAGGGGGTCATGGCGTCTCCCAGCATGCAGTTTGGACCTGTACGTGTGTCTCCTGAAACGGGCACTTGGACGAGCAGTAGCATTGCTCTTTCGGCTGTTGAAGGTTATGCAGCTTCCTGGCACGGCTGGCATGATCAATTATATTGCCTTTTGAAGCTCATGTCTTCGGTCATTTGTACTATACCCATGTATATGGTAAACTGGCTTTCCACAACCTACTTTTGTCGGATAACTCGCTGAAGGTTGGGCATAAGCGATACATTTTACTGGAGTCTTATCCTTGCTGAAAACGTCCATGCCGTACTCAATTTTGAGAGTCTGATTCTGTACTTGTATATCGTTGCTCCACTATGCGAAATTAACGAAATTAACGATTCTAAACAGAGTCTTGTAATGGAATTTCGTGGTTCTGTGATGCCGGCTGTATTGTCGATCAAATACATGTCATCTCCATCTCAGGAGTTATTATTGACTTGAGTCTTTTCACATGGTGAGCTCAAAACATCTTTTACTGTTGTGAATATTTATAAGTACACCCTTGCAACTCTTCTTTTGATCTAGCTGCTAAAGAATCGTCATGTCTGATTATATAAATAACTGTAGAGATACTCCTTACGATTATAGTAGAACGAGATCTAAAAATGGCATTGTAGCCAATGAGTTTGTGCTATGGGGACAATTACGTTCTCGTAAGTAGAGGAGTCTCAACTAAGTCTTAGCAAATTTGAGGAAATAGGAAGGGAATGGGAAAAGGCGATCCCATCCATATTCAATAGTAATTTTGTCTCATTTCCATCCGTTCTTGAGCAAGAGGATACACTCATCACTTCATGTGTTTAGTAGGTGGCACAAGGACACATGTCATCATTCTCACTTCCAATTCCTAGAGAAGAAGATCCCAATGCTAGTTCATAGGGTCATTAGGCCATGATCCAAATGGGAGAAAATGTGGTTCTTGCCCTAGACCTTTTGGTTGGAGT
Source organism: Dipteris shenzhenensis (assembly GCF_047967505.1). NCBI lineage: Eukaryota > Viridiplantae > Streptophyta > Polypodiopsida > Gleicheniales > Dipteridaceae > Dipteris > Dipteris shenzhenensis. The sequence continues at coordinate 31,204,750 of NC_141609.1, read as the reverse complement.
TGGAAGTAATGACAACAAATATCTTTCTATTTGAAATTCATTTGAGTCCCTCCAAATGTGAAGGCATTACATTATCATTGTCCAATTGATAATTGGGTCATATTTGTATCAAGGTTGTGCCAAGTCTTTAATTTTTACAATTCAGCAACTTTTTGGTGTCATTATGCTTCTAGAGTGGTGAATCCCCTTGTTCTCTTAGTAGGTGAATATCTGATCTCTCTCTTGGAGGCCTACACATTTCGGTTGGGAGGATATCAACAAAGGCATGTGGGTTGAGTTATAGGAAAAATAAATATATAATAAGAAAGATTTACCATTTACATTGATTTGTATTCTTCCAACTAATGTGTGGGAAAGGCCTATCCAAGAACAAAATAACAATTCAAAGGAACAAGTAGCACTTTTTATTTCCTCTTTGTTGCATTGTATTTCCTGTCATAACCTCATTGTATTCCCTTTAATAACCAACGTATAATCTATCAACATCTTGCTATACCAAGATGCTTGTAGTCATATAAACATGCAAATGTGTCAGCATGCATAACTACACACATGCTTGCCAACATGTGCATTTAGTTAGTGGGGGTTTCTAAAGATGGCCATGGACAAGTTCTAGCTTCATATGGAAACAAAACCATGGGCAAAAAGTAGAAAAATTTTGGGATAGGAAGAGAGTGGGGTATGCATTAATGCGCCTTTTGATGACTTGAAATCTTGTAACATGTGGCAAACTTTCTGATTGAATCTCTAGATATTTGCAATGATTTGTAATTATGGCACCTTTTCCTATGGTGTGCGCATCTTTAAACACATGGCAAACCTACCCATAATATGTAGAAACTATAGGTTTCATTTCCCCCCCCTTCTCCCCCCCCCCCCGCGCCACACACACTAGCACCACCAAATGTTTTCACTTGACCCAAACGTGGCACCTTTGTGTCATGCAATCCATTCCAGCAGTGAGTTGCCTATGCGTATGAGCTTTGTTTGGTCCCACCCAAATGTTTTTAATTCCTAGTATAGTAAGACTTTGACTTGGCATCCTAATGGGTTATTCATTTCACTACTAGTACTACTTGGACTTGGCACCTTAATGGGCTATTCATTCCACTAATGAGCACTTGTGTGTAAATATGTTTACCTTCGCCTATAAAATAATTGAATATAAAACCACCTTAATTTAAACTTTCCATCCCAAATTCTAATGATAAATAGATTACTAATCAAAATTTAGGTCTTTCACTACTACACATGGATCCTATTGCGATATTTACGTACCGACGTTTAGCGCCCGCTTAGTGTTAATCGTTGGTATGAAAAGCGGGTTTCGTAAAGCGTCGTTATATAGCGATGATTGCCAAAATTCGCTATATAGCAACCTTTATAAACGTCGCTATATAGCGACTTTTAAGTGTCGCTATATAGTGACACTGATATACTATTTTATAGCGACGTTTTTCTCAGAGGTTTTTTTTTCCATATAGGCCTTAAAAGTTAGTTTTTTCCAATGACAAATTTTTTTAATTTTCATACATGTTTGATCTCATAGAGAATAAAAAAATGAGCATGTACATCAAGCCTTTCAAGCTCATATATTCATGTCCAAGTGTGAGATGAGAAAAATCAATTAAGAGCATTTACATCAATTGTTTTATCTTGAGCTAAGTCTAAGGATCCAAACAAGTCTATCTCCAACTCTATACCGAGTTGATCTCCTGTATCATCATCGTACTCTAGCATCATATGTTCACCTAAAAGTATTTGATCATCTTCTTCAATAAAGTGTGGTGATTCTTGATGATCGTTGTCTTCTTCCTCAATATCGTGATCTCCATCTTCCTCCTGTGCGATGTCATTATGCACATCTTCCTCTTGGCTCATATGGCAATCTACATCTTCTTTGCCAGATTCATCAATTGGATCCGGCATTGGTAGTGGCATCTCAATATCCACATCTCTATCTTCAAAAATTTGCTTACTTTGTGGCGCAACTTGGATAACGTACCACCATCTTGGATCAGAACGATCCGGATGAAAAACCACCTATATTGAAGATGGGTGTTAAATGTCGTCAATTATATATATGAAATTATGCTCAAGTACATGTATCAATGGATCTTTAAAAACGAAAGCTTCGATTAATTAAATCATTAGTATGCACCTGCTCACAGTGCTCGGGAAGAACACAAGTATCACTTTCATCGGTCCAATGTTTGGTGGAGTCTATTGCAAAGAAACCGCTACTATCTTTTCTCATGTCGCATGGGGACCATTGTAAATAGTTCTAAACCATTTTACATCAAGAATGAAAATACTAAATTGTCTGAAATCAACTTCATAGATGTCATGTATGATTCCACCATAATTCAACTATGAGGAGAGAAGATTGGTATCTAAAGCACTTGCTCGGCTATCTTGTGTGAAGTTAGCCATGACTCCACAATCATACGTGACTCTCTTTGAATCGATGCGTTCCACGTGAAAATGTTGTCCATATGACCATAATGCACTGTACTTTTTGTACTGTAAAAGAGCATCATTAAAACAATGAAGATGCATCTATTTTATAGAGTATATTGCCACAAATAATTACTTAATTACATCAAGAGGTAAGAAACTTACATGCACCATACATCTAGATGATAACTCTCGCTCGCGCTCATTTATTGTCTCTCCATCATATTCGGCTTTACGTAGAGCCAGTTGTAGCCAATCAAGTGACATGTGAGTAGGGAGAAGAGCCAGATCCCGTGGATATGGTTGTGATCGCCTGTACATTACTCTGAATCTCGTCCTTGCATTCTTTCTGCTTTGGCCACTTCATATCTCTCAATCCACTTCTGCATCTCAGCACTATTGAGGATACAAAACTTATTGAATTTCTCCATTTGCTCTTCGCTCATCTTTCTTTCAATCCCTTTTCCTTGGGGAACCTCGCTAACCATGCGATCATCATCCTTGTTATGCCAAGCTTGTGGCATATCGGGATCCGTGGATGCAAGAATCTCTGTGATATATACTAATGACTCTTGCACAAGCCATCCCTCTGCCATGCTTGCTTCTGTTCTTGCTCTTTGTCTTACAAATCCCTTTAAAGTTTTCATAAACAGCTCGAGAAAAAACATCCATTGACTATGAACGGTACCTGCTATAGCCACCTCATCAACTATGTGCACAAGCAAGTGGACTTGAGTTGTCATAATGCTCGAGGGAAAGTGCTTCTCGAGCAAGCATATGGCTTCGATGGATTCCACCCTAGCCTTCTCGATGCTTGATATGGAGATGTCCATGTAAGATATTTTCATAATCAGTCTATAGATTAATCAGCTTAAATTGAAGAAAATACATTCAATGCGATTTGATAGTAAGCATACCTCACAATACCACAGATCTTGAATATAGCATTTCTAACATCTTCTTGTAAGCACCCTTTTATTATAATTGGGAGGATGAACTATCAAAGCAACAATGAAGTCATGTCAACAATATAACATAATAATAATTATGCTAACACATCACGATTATCGGTACACTAATTCTACTTAGAATACCTGTAAGACCTTGTGCCAATCATGGGACTTGAGCCCACTAAACTTATCGTCCTTTGAAAATGCTCCTTTCAAGCAACGCATGTACCCTGTTGGTGTTTGAAAAGATGCAATGTCTGCCTTGACCACTGCCTCCTCCCTTGTAGAGAGGATCCATGTTGCTTTCGGGAGGACAACTTTTCCCGAAGCATGCACTTGGGGCCACAAATGAGACATCCTATTCATAGCAAGCAAGTCTTCTCGCACTCATCTCGAGTCTTTGGAACCAACCAAGTGTGCCCAAATAGTAGCCCTCACATTCTTGAAGATATGCATGGGATCCAAGAGATGATTGATTTGTAATTGACCCCAATAAGGAAGCTCGTGAAAGATCGATAGCCTCTTCATACCAGGAGGAGATTCCTCTCCATTTGCCCTCCAAGCTTGAATCCAGTCACTTGCCTTGAAATATGATGGTGGTGGATCAAGCTGACCTCCACGTGCGAGATGGTCGAGTGGAAGGTATCAAGCATGACCTTCATAAACATTTTTCCTCATATGTTTGGAGTAGTGTGCAAGCAATTTCAGAGTGGGTCCACAAACAGGACAAGCATGGTACCCACTTGTAACAAGTCCTGCATGCGTGCATGAATATATTAGTACAAGACATGCATGTGAAAGAGAGTCATAAAAGCATAATCCCTCATTGTACATGTAAACACACAACCATGTACCTAAAAAATCTCCATATCCTAGGTAGTCATGCATGGTCCACATCAAGATACCCCTGACCAAAATATCATTGGTATGTCTAGGAGCTCTGGAAATATCAAAGACCTGCACTCCTCTCCATAATATCTGTAACTCCTTTATCAAAGGTGCCATGCACACGTCCATTTCTTTTGCCTTGTACTTTCCTGGCACAAGTAGTGCAAGCATGAGGTGTCCCTTTTTTATTGTTAGCCATGGTGGGATATTGTAATTCACCACGACTATGGGCCATGTCGACCAAGATGTGGAGTGTAACCTGAAAGGATTCATGCCGTCCATGGCTAGCCCAAGATGTAAGTTGTGTGGCTCCCTCGCAAAGTCCGGCCACTGATTGTCTATGTGCTTCCAAGCTGCACAATCTACGGGAATCCTCAATGTGTCATAAGTGGACCGATGGGATGCATGCCATGTCATCAACTCCGCTATGTATTTGCATCGGAACATGTGTTGTATTCTTGCAATGATGGGAAAGTGTCTCAAGACCTTTATCGGTATCCGCTCACCCTGCAAGTCATCTCTATATCATTGTTCCCCACACTTCGGGCAACTAGCCAAATCTCCATGCTCATGACGAAAGAGAATACAATCATTACGACAAGCATGGATGGTATCATAATCCATACCCACCGTTGTTAGCATCTTTTTCGCTTCATCTCTTGATGCGGGCATGGTATTTGGTGCAGGCAACATCTTCTAGAGCAACCTATGACAATTCAAAACATACATAGGCTTCGAACAATGATGATTCGGTATATACTATCCAAATGATGATTCTCAAAACAAACAATATCCAAATAATGAGTCAAATTAATGCAAGAGCTAACCTCATTAAGGCCGAGACACTTGTATTTGACCACCCATACTTTACTTGTAGATTCAAGATTGAGAGACAAGCACGTAGTTTAGATATCCTAGCACCCTTGTACAATTGTGTTGATTGCAACTCTCTTATTTTGACCTCAGACTCTGACATCACATGTACATGGGATGTAGTGCCTCTAAAAAAGGAATCCATCATGTCGACCATACCCTCGTCATCATCCGGGAGACTATAGTCTTGCTAAAAGTGAGAAGGTATATGCGTACCCTCGTCACCCTACTCATCCTGTTTTAAGATTTCGTGTACTAAATATAAGATCTTATATTTTCTAGTATACAATATACAATAAGACTGTGAACTTAAATAGCTTTGACTTACCAATGGTCCATCAACACGTGCAACACCAATGGTGGGTATTGGTTCGAGCTCCTCCCCATACATCCACAAGTGGCGCATGATAATACAACGTTGATGTCGTACTTCTCGCTTGCAATGAGTGCAATGATAGTATAACCTCTCTGTAAGCCACTTCTTGCTCCAGGGCATTGGTGCATCATCGGACGAGCTTTCACTCGTCCCTTCCATCTACACTTATAAAATCACAACATAAGTTGCAAGAAGAGATATTAACAGTTATAAAATAGCATCTATGAGCTTCCCTTCATGCTACAACAAAAAATGACTTAAAGCGTCGCTATATAGCAACGTTGTGGGTTAAAACCCGAGACTCCCGTCGCACGGTGCTTTCTTTATCCCCTTCTCTAATCTCTCAAGTAAGCAAGGCAATCTCTCCTCCCACCTATTTTCAATGACCTCCCACCTATTTCCGACAACCTCCCACTCTATTCTCCACTCCTCACCCTTCTCCTAGCTCTTATACTCCCTCTCTATCATTTTCCCTCTTGGTCTCTTGAAAGAAAGTTCTTCAAGAGGTGAGTTTGTTTCAATAATGTAGGTTATTTGTTTGTTAGCTTTAGTTTTGTGAGTGCTTCTCCTTGTATTGCTAAACCTGCAAACTAGTTTTCATGCTTGTTTTCAAAGGATTGAAACAAAAAACAAGATTTCATAAAAGAAAGAAGACTCACCTCTTTTCTGTATTTCTCTTCGTTCTCTTTCTCCTTGTCTCCTCAATCTCCTCCTTTCCTTGTCTCCTCAATCCTCAATCTCCTCCTTTCAAGAAGTTACTTTTGTAATCTCCTCCTTCCTCTAACATCTTATTTGAAAAATGGGCTGTTTCCTCTCTTTTGTAGGGCTAGTCCACAACATCGATCGGGACGTACTATTTCAAGTAAGTGCTTTCTTTTTTAGCCATTTATTATTTTTGTTATTTGCATTGGCCTGCAGCTAGCACCTTAAGTGCTAGCTACAGTGATGGGTGTAGGAACCCTCTCTTCCCCTCAATCTCTTTCCTTCTTCCCTCTCTTCCGCCTTGAGCATATGTCTCTTTTTTCCTCTTTTCTCTTTCCCTCTTCTTCTCTCTTTCCTTTTCCTCTTTCCTTTCCCTCTTATGCATGAGCATAAGCATGAGAATAAGAAAAGGAGACATATGCTCATGCATTCGCATGAGCATATGTCTCTTTTTTCCCCTTTCTCTTATTCTCTCTTTCCCCCTTCTCTCTTTCTCTCCCTCTTTCCTCTTTTCCAATCTCTCCTTCCTTTCCCTCTTCTTCTCTCTTTCTTTCCCTCTTTTTCCCTCTTTTCTTTCCCTCTTCTTCTCTCTTTCCCCCTTCTCTTACGCTTATGCATAAACACAAGCATTAGCATAAGAATGCTTATGCTTATGCATGAGCATAAGAGAAGTAGACATAGCATGAGCATATGTCTCTTTTTCTCTCTTTTCTCTTTCCCTCTTTTTCTCTCTTTCCTTTCCCTCTTTCTCTCTTTCCCCCTTCTCTTATGCTCATGCATAAGCATAAGCATCAGCTTATGCATATGCTCATGCATAAGCATAAGCATGAGCATAAGAAAAGGAGACATATGCTCATGCTTATGCTTATGCATGAGCATAAGAGAAGTAGACATTCTCTTCCTCTTCTTCTCTCTTTCCCCCTTCTCTCATGCTCATGCATAAACATAAGCATGAGCATAAGAATGCTTACGCTTATGCATGAGCATAAGAGAAGTAGACATATAATGCTCATGCATTCGCATGAGCATATGTCTCTTTTTTCCCCCTTCTCTTATTCTCTCTTTCCCCCTTCTCTCTTTCTTTCCCTCTTTCCTCTTTTCCAATCTCTCCTTCCTTTCCCTCTTCTTCTCTCTTTCTGTCCCTCTTTTTCCCTCTTTCCTTTCCCTCTTCTTCTCTCTTTCCCTCTTCTCTTATGCTCATGCATAAACATAAGCATGAGCATAAGAATGCTTATGCTTATGCATGAGCATAAGAGAAGTAGACATATGCTCATGCATAAGCATAAGCATGAGCATAAGAAAAGGAGACATATGCTCATGCTTATGCTTATGCATGAGCATAAGAGAAGCAAACATTCTCTTCCTCTTCTTCTCTCTTTCCCCCTTTTCTTATGCTCATGCATAAACATAAGCATGAGCATAAGAATGCTTATGCTTATGCATGAGCATAAGAGAAGTAGACATATGCTCATGCGAATGCATGAGCATATGTCTCTTTTTTCCCCCTTCTCTTATTCTCTCTTTCCCCCTTCTCTCTTTCTCTCCCTCTTTCCTCTTTTCCAATCTCTCCTTCCTTTCCCTCTTCTTCTCTCTTTCTTTCCCTCTTTTTCCCTCTTTCCTTTCCCTCTTCTTCTCTCTTTCCCCCTTCTCTTATGCTCGTGCATAAACATAAGCATGAGCATAAGAATGCTTATGCTTATGCATGAGCATAAGAGATTCCTCTTCTCTTATGCTCTTCTCTCATTTCCATGTTCTCTTCCCTCTTCTTCAGATTTCTCTTCTTCTCTTCCCTCTCATTTCCCTCTTCTCTTCCTCTTCTTCTCTCCCTCTTCTTCTCTCTTTCCTCCTTCTCTTATGCTCATGCATAAACATAAGCATGAGCATAAGAATGCTTATGCTTATGCATGAGCATAAGAGAAGTAGACATATGCTCATGCATTCGCATGAGCATATGTCTCTTTTTTCCCCCTTCTCTTATTCTCTCTTTCCCCCTTCTCTCTTTCTCTCCCTCTTTCCTCTTTTCCAATCTCTCCTTCCTTTCCCTCTTCTTCTCTCTTTCTTTCCCTCTTTTTCCCTCTTTCCTTTCCCTCTTCTCTCTTTCCCCCTTCTCTTATGCTCATGCATAAACATAAGCATGAGCATAAGAATGCTTATGCTTATGCATGAGCATAAGAGATTCCTCTTCTCTTATGCTCTTCTCTCATTTCCCTCTTCTCTTCCTCTTCTTCAGATTCCTCTTCCTCTTCTTCCTCCTCTCCCTCTTCTTCCTCTTCCTTTCCCTCTTTCCTTTTCCTTCTCTTTCCCCCTTCTCTTATTCTCTCTTCTTTCTCTCTTCTTCCTCTTCTCTCGCTCTTCTTCCTCTTCTTCTCTCTTCTCTTCTTTTCCCCTCTCCTTTCCCTCTTCTTTCTCTCTTCTTTCTCTCTTCTTCCTCTTCTCTCCCTCTTCTTCCTCTTTCCTTTCCCTCTCTTCCTCTTCTCGTCCACTTCCTCTTTCCTCTCTTCTTCGTCTTCTTTCCCTCTTTCCTTTCCCTTCTCTTTCCCCCTTCTCTTATTCTCTCTTCTTTCTCTCTTCTTCCTCTTCTTCTTCTTCTCCTCTCTTTCCCTCTCCTTTCCCTCTTCTTTCTCTCTTCTTTCTCTCTTTCCTCTTCTCTCCCTCTTCTTCCTCTTCTTCCTCTTCTTCCTCTTCCTTTCCCTCTTCTCTCCTCTTCTTTTCCTCTTTCCTTTCCCTCTTCTTCCTCTTCTCCTCCCCCTTCTCTTTTCCCTCTTCTCTCCCTCTTCTTCAAATTCCTCTTCCTCTTCTCTCCCTCTTTGCCTATGCCTATGCCTATGCTTATGTTTGTTTTTTTGTTTTTTGTTTTTGTGTTTGTGTCTATGTTAGACATGGGATCACATCGCTCATCCGACGAGTACGGACAGCCTCGCAGGAGGAGAGCTCACGATTTATATGCTCCAGAGGACTTTGATTCCTCTCAGGTGACTACCCCGAGGACTATCCTTGGTCTGACTCCTCTCGGACCTAGCACTACGACCGACTCCTCTTCCACGTAGCACTATGACTACCCCTCGGGGAACTCCTTTGCTAGCCGTGCATGGCTTTGTCAGGAGTCCACGAGTTTGTAGTGTAGATGAGCGATGAGGAGGCAACGAGATTCTTCTCTCTGCTATCTTAGAGGACCTCAGCTATTCCCTCCCCTACACTGATGACTGGACATACTGCCCAGCCGTCCCCTCGTGCCCCTTCGATCGAGGGGTCATCACCTGCGCATACCTCTCGTAAGGGAAGGAAGAGTAGGAAGGGCAGCTTATGTTGTGCTGACTCGGGAGATGTAGACGAGTCAGCACACTCACATTCCTACAGGTCTCCACTTGGTCCAAAGACACAGTATCAGTCAGGTCCCTTTCCCTCTCCTACTCCCACTACTACTTCTCGCTCCGGAAGCGCTCGCACGGGGCTCGCACAGCTTCCACTCCTTCTGACTTTGCTACCATCAATCCTCCTTACTCATCAGGGGATCTCTCCTATCAAATCACACTTGCCGGAGAGATAATAGAAGATAGAAAGGGCAAAGTAGTGATGGCCACCATGAGGCGGTTGATGAGCCATCACTTCAAGAGCAGCATTGCTACCGATTGGCAGTATCAAGATGGCCACAAGAAGCAGGCGGTCATCGATAAGTTAAAATAAAAATACCCTAACCCACCAAATCGGGAGTTTAATGAGGATTATATGTGAGAGCGCATGGGTTTGGTCTTGAAGCATCGCAGATCAACCTTGCATACTTCCATCACAAAGGGGTTGGCTAAACCCAACTGGGTAGACAAAGCTGATTGGAAGTTCTTGAAGAAGCAAAATAGGGACCATCTCGAATTGTTCGAGGGTCAGAGGAGGGCTATGAAGAGACGGCTGGACGTTGTAGGTACTTCGCACTTTGGTGTAGGCAGACGGTTGGCGTTCGAGGCAACCGTGGTAAGTCTACTTCTTCTCATTTAATGTATTGTTCTAATCGTTTTACTACATATTACATGCACTTTAGCTAACTCTAACTCTCATAAATTGGATCCACAGCAAGCTGCGATGGGTCATCTTCCTACAGATGCAGAGATGCGATGTGCATTTCGGATAGGAACAAAGCCATGGTTTATTGAGCAAGATGCAATGGGAGTGACGGTCGATTGGGCTGAGGTGGCTGCTCGCACAATATAAGTTTACTCCTACTTGTAATCTCACTTTTTAAATTGTTTTATTCTTTAAGTTCCAATCTAATTTTCGATTTATATGGTTCACTCTTAGGGTCAAAGCTCAAGCGTTCTATCATCGGAGGCGAGCGATCAACAGGGCCAGGGATCAGACGCAGGTGACGAGGATCAGGGAGAATACATAGCTCACGAGGACCAAGGAACAGGCCAACAAGATGAGGATGATTCGGATTCAGATGAGTAGTAGTAGTAGTAGTGGTAGTAGCATTTTCTTTGCCCTGTATGTCATTTTGTATATCCGCTCGTTTGAGCAATTTTGTATCACCCTTTCCAAAGGGTAATTTTGTAACAAACAATGTTGTATATGTTCGACATGTATATGCTTTTGTTGCTCGATCATTTCATTTGAGCAATTTTGTATCACCCTTTTCGCAAGGGAAATTTTGTTATTAAAAAACTTTGTTTTGTAATTACCCAAAAAAAAAAGGATTAGTGGGGCTAAACAGGGCCATAGCAAGCCCTGTTTAGCCCCACTAATCCTTTTTTTTAAAGTTCTGTTAATCGTCGCTATATAGCGACATTTACTAGTGTTGCTATATAGCGACGATTAACAGTGTCGCTATATAGTGACATTTATCATTGTCGCTATATAGCGACACTTCTTTTTCGATGCTTTTAGTGACTTTTATAGCGACGTTTCGCCTGTGAAAAAAAAAAATTTAATGTAAAAAGCGTCGGTATTTTCATCAAAAAATGGCCTATGCCTTGTAGTGTTTGAAAGGATTACCATTGTGGATTGCAAAGGAAAAGCAAAAGCTCAACTAGAACAAAACCTAAGAATTCGCAAAAAGAAATGAGACAAATGGGCTATCTATCAATATGTCAAGGCATTGAGCAAGGAATTCAAAGATAAATCAATAGAACCTTAGTCTATTGATTAAGGAGTTCAAAGCTAAATCAAGAAACCCTTAGTTTATTGATCAAGGATTTCAAAGCTAAATCAATGGACCCTTACTCTACAACTAATATATAATCTCCAATTGCTTTCTTTTCTTTGTCTTTTGGCTTATTAGTTATGTTGTTTGAGCCAATTGTAATTAAAATTTCAACTTTAATTTCTTTCTTATGTTTAAGAGATAACAGTTAAGTAGTATAAGTCCCTTTTGGTACCCCAAGTCTACCCTTATGCATTTTGCATAGGGGCTTGGCACATAAGCTAAGGTGAAATGGTGACATGTAGGCATTGGAGAAATGAAATGCTCTTAATACAGGGCTCTTGATGCAAGACATATATCATTCAAATAATCCAATGAGGCTATAGGAGCACATCAAGTAGAAATCAAGAAAGTGGGGTGCAACTAAAAAGCACAAAACTATATACTAGAGTTGCATGCAATAGATGAATTCTCTTGCATATTTTTTATGATGTAGTTGAGGATCTTGCTCTTTTTTTTTTTGGGCACAAACATTTAAGGCTTTGCAATAGGACAATTGGTGTTGCAAGTGGTTAAGAGGATGTGAAATGGTTGAGGAATGGTGACTTGAAAGGCACTTTCTTGAATGATAACCTTTTGGATCTGCCATTGCATTGTTGACACTTGATTATTAATTAATTCTTTTTTACTTTCTCAAGCATGCATTGTTTGGTCTAACTCTTTCTACCCACTATAAGTTATTAATCAATGATAAATTGTTGGGGACTTCACTATATGTAAATCCTCGGTATCATGTGCATTGAAGGCCTAACTTAAAAGAATCTTACTTGTGACTTTTCATGAATATAACTTTTTCTATTTAATCTGTGAATGTACACCTCCTTTAAATGGCATGCTTCTACATGTAAGAAATGTGCAATATTTTTAAAACAAAAATTTCTTGTGTTGGACCCACATGCTATGCATACATATTTGTGAGAGTGAGCTCCAGAGTATCAATTAGTGTCACAATTTCCAATTATACAATTATTCTTATATACCATCACTTAGTCATCTTATTGCTGAAATTTATGAATTAGGACAACACCTCAAGGCAAGAATACTATCACTAAATTTTGGATGGGGACTAGCTCCCTCAAGGCAAGAATAGTATCATTGAATTTTGGATCACCTTACATCACCTCCCTCATTAGGGTCCCCTATGAAATGTCTATTGGGGATGCTAATCCTCTTCCTTGTTGTTCATGAATGAGTGTTGATGGGAGTTCTCTCACTATTTTCTAGAGTTTATTGTCACAATTGAAATGAGTGCCACATTTCATGCAATTTGAGTTCAAATTATTTCTTTGTAACCGATGCTTTTTGTCTTAATCATCAGGGAATGTTATTATGAGCCATATTATCTCCCATCAATGGCCTCCATAGCCATGTATCATATCATCTAGCTATAGTACCAGATTTGGTCATGGTGATGTATATTGAAAGTTTGTGAATGACTTCATTAACACCCAATATAGTCTCATCATGCATCATGCTATTATTATTTGTGTTTTATTTGTTTATTTTTCTCAATGCATGATCAAAGGTCTTTTACTACTTTGTGATGGCTAGACTGAATCTCAACATTCATATTAGTAAGTAATCCATGGTCATTGAAAATAAAATCATCTCCTCCGATATTTGGTGGTTTGTTTCTTCTCTAATTGTATTTGGATCTAGAATAAGTACAATAATCATCATGAGCAAGTAAAACCTCCATAAGATGATCGCTTTAGCTTCTTATATCATTATGCAAAATAGATTTTTGGAAAAGGGAGATATGAATGAAATCAAAGCCTTAGTAGGTGCACAAGATGAAATGATTGTGATGACTGCTAGTAGCCTATTCATGCAAATTAAAGTTTGTCTAATAACTCACATGACTAACTATGACACACACACTTGTTATGTAATACATGCTTTTCAACACTTTAATCATTTTATGTATTACAATTAAATATTTTTATATGAATCTATAATTCTCCAAACATTTAGACGTAGACTATGCCTCAATATAACTTTCAAAATTGAAAGCTAGCTATTTGATGATGTTGAAGGATAGCTATGTTTCTCTTAGCTAAATCTTGAAGTGACATAAATGTTTTAGCAAAATCCCTCCCTCCCCCATCCTTTGGTGTTTTATATCACACTCAATTTCCACAAATGGGATTGAAGATCACGCACTATCCTTTGACATGAGGTTGTATACATGACATAGCTTCATAAAATGTTTTTGTATGATTGTTTTACCTGATATAATTACCTCCAAGATTTCATGGATGTTTTTATTGAAGCTATACTTATATACTAATATAAAATCTTGGCGAAAGTTTATTGATCTATGTTTTTGAGTTTCATAATATTAATAGGCCATATTATATTTTTATATATTTTCTTTTGATTTTTGAGATAAAAAATAGAAATCCTCGCGAAACTTTTTATTTTTTGGCATAAAAGTTTCAAATCCTGACGAATATTTCAAACATTTATTTTTATTAGGGCATATAAACTTTTGACAACAATATTAAAGTTTCGCTTGATAACGAAACTAACTTGAAAAAATCATCCTGAATAGACTTATGTGTTTTTAACTTTGAGGCTTTTTTAAGAATCGTTTTAAAAAAATGTTTTCTAAATGTATTGTAAATTTTCCTTGAATTTTGAATGAGAAAATCCCTTTATTTGAATTCACGTGGTAGCTTATATATTTTTAGGTGAACCCTGTGAGCTTATATTCCTCAATTTTTGTAACTCCATTAGAAAATAACACCCCTTTTGTTTGTTAAAAAATAAAAATAATAAAACAGTTGAATATATTAAGCAAAAAAGACGGGTGGACTTCTTAGAGCCCTGGCCAGATGGAAATAATGCAAGATAAACAATGTGAAAAAGAAAGTTACATGCAAAAACAAGCTACGGAGGGAATTGATAAAAGTGTAAAGCCATCTAAAATAGAGCAGTTTTGAGATGATATCCTTACAAAATTCACATGCAGTCTATTCGATGAGACCATGGGCATGGGAACAATAAAGTAGATGACGTAATCATTAGAAGGAAAGGAACGCAAAAGGATTGAATGGATTGGGAGGACACATGAGCATGGCTTCTATGTTGGTGCCTTTGGTTGGACACATGGCTTATGGACTTGATTTTGTCGAGTTACCAGATGTCCTCCAGCATTGCAAATGCAATGCAAATTCTTGAATTGCTCCAAGTATAATGCTATTTATAAGTTTAGTTTCAAATGTTGCTCCAAAATTTGTGGGGCATGTCCTTTTTTTCATGCCGGGTAGGGTAGATCTTATTGGAGATTCAAAGTGCACACGTCCAAGATTCGAAAATTGGCATTTGAATTTTATAAATTCTTTGATTTTTAATTATTACACTTGCTATTTCATTCCCTACAAATCCTCCATCTCTCTCTCTCTCTTCTGCATGCATCATCTCCAAGAGTATCCACCCCCATTTTTGCACACCTTCTTTATTGAGCATCCAATTCGTCTTCTTTTTCGCTTTTATCATCTCAAGAGTATCCACCCCCTTTTTTGCACACCTTCTCCATTGAGCATCCAATTCGTCTTCTTTTTCGCTTTTCGGATCTCACCCAGGCCTTATGAATGATTGAATATCATGACTCGACCATGCTGCTTGTTTTTGATGGCCACTAATACAAATAACTCCATCGCCGATACAAATAACTCAATCGCCGACGATCCTGCTATGCCTGATAAGAGCACACTGCCAAGTTGTCGCGATGCCTGAGCAGTCATTCAATTCTCGACGCTAATTTATGTTGACAATTCGTTGTTACCGTGTAGTAAGTATCCAGGGGAATGAAAACTTAGCGAAGCCGCTCGCAAAGGGAAAAACGTAAGCAAGAAGGATTGAAGAAACTGGAGTTACTGGTCTACATACAGTTTGAGGAGTTGATTGTAACACTGCAAAGAATTCAGCTGAATTGCCCCTGTTGGAGGCTAAGGGTTTGGAGACTCGGGATTTGCGAATGGTCCCGATAGATGTCAGTACCTAGGAACTTGCGCAATGGGCGGTGTGTTCCGTGGACGTTGTTAAAGGGTTGAAGCAATCGAGAAAGCTGCTTTATGATCAGGTACAGATGATCCGTGGGCGTGATGTGGAAGAAAGAGTAAATTAAATAGTGTGTTTGTACAAGCAACACGTTATTCTTTGCGCTTTGGGCAAAGCGGTGCGAGTCCGTGCAAATCACGACTCTGGCGGCGAGGTATGGTACTATCATCTATGGGCCATGGCTGATGGGCATTGGGGAGGGCATAAATGATTGGATGAGGGAAGGGCCTTCAAGGAAGGCGACGAGTGAGAGCGAGAGAGGGAGGACAGGCGTACTAGTAGGCAGGACTGATGTTGATGCTGAAGGATGGCTTCGACGGCGGCCATATGCACGGCTACGGTATATTGGAGGGAAATCAGGGTTTAAGCGGTGCATTTTCTGGCCACATGCAATCAAGAAGGTGCCCCCAACATCCAAGGAAAATCAACGGTTTAGCGAGGCCTAAACAGGCCCGCTAAAGCCTCCGAAGCATCATTAAGAGCTTTTGACCGCTATTTTTAAAGTCTACTTCTAGGAGAATTTGATGTTTCTACGTCCACGACGTCTTCATCCCGCCCTCCTCTCTTCAGCCCAGAGTATTGCTCAGACCTGTGCATAAGTTTTGCTCGCTCTTGCAGGATGGATCTCAACCTTTCCTGGGAAGAGAACTGGGAGGTTGTAGACGGTTCAGATGCTGACTACGAAGATTTGCAAGGCAGCTATGGCGATGAAGTGCAACGCAGCTTTGCAAACTATGGTGATGGCGTGCGACTCAGCTATTGCGATGAAGTGCAACCCACCATTGGCGATGAAGTGCAACTCACCTTTGGCGCTGAAGTGTTCGGGGATGAAGGGGTAGTACACACCACTGGCAACCCCAGAACCAAGCTTGCCAAGCTTGCAATCGTAGCTAACGGAGAAAGACCCTGTGAAGACGGAAGTTACAAGGACAGGGAAGGAGGCTGCACGTTGTGAGAAAGTGACAACAAGTTGAACTGGCAAAAGGAAAATGGGCAAGCCCACATCGGAGACTTGTGCTCAGTGAGGATGGAGCCACCGCTGGTGTTGGGAAAAAAAGAAGCAAAGCAAGTCGTGGCCAGCAACACCTCGAGGTGGAGGCAATGGGAAGTGATTGCTCTCTTGGATAGCAAGAAGAAGTCTGACTTGATGGTGAGGGATCGGGGTTTGTTTGCCCGGCTGAAAAACAAATGGGTGCTGGTCTCCATGATTTTGAAGGAGCAGCACGTTGATTGCACGTCGAAGCAAAATTTGAGAAGGTGAATGGTTCCTTTCACAAGATTGGTGACTTCGAAAGGAAACTCACGCCTGGTACAAGCACAATCAATGGCAACTCCTGGAGGATGAGAGAAGCAGCGTTCTACCGTTGGTAGAGAAGCTTACGTTTGAGGTGTACATAACAGCTTTGAATCTTTTTGGGAACGATTGACCAGGCCGACGATCGTGGACTCTGGTGACATCAACGAAGGTATTTCCCTGTTTCCCTTAATATCGACCGTTTGCTTGCCCTCTTTTTTACGCTTGAGCTTCATACATTTAGACTACCAAAGAAAAGCCCGTAGAGCGTGACCACAAGCTTTCCTACTTCCTCCATCTTGACTGGCTCTCGGTTGAGTCCACCTTTCTTCTACGTTGTTATTCAAAGACTTATCATGCAGAAATAAAAAAGTATAGCATATTAGCA
The DNA here is from genome assembly GCF_047967505.1 of Dipteris shenzhenensis. Classification (NCBI taxonomy): domain Eukaryota; kingdom Viridiplantae; phylum Streptophyta; class Polypodiopsida; order Gleicheniales; family Dipteridaceae; genus Dipteris; species Dipteris shenzhenensis. Next base: position 31,187,566 of record NC_141609.1, on the reverse strand, counting down.
ATATGCATTCAAACTTGCATGGAGCATTGATACGCATCATATTTTGTATCATGTAAAGTACCTCACAAGCTCACCCATCTTATAAATACAATCTTTCACGTCCTTCGATGCACTACGTGAAATGCTAGTAGGTAATATGAACTGAACCCATGAGGAGGTGGTTGATTAGTTGCTTATAATTATTCACTCACAAATTTGAAAGGAAAAAGATAATATGCACATAATAAAATACTTACTTGGAGCATCTTGTGCCAATCATGATAAAATTTCAAGCCATATAATTGCTCTACATCTCTTTTCTTGCTCTTTGTAAAGGCTCCCTTCAAACACCTCATGCATCCAGTGGGAGTATGAATTGTAGTAATAGCGCGCTTCACCGTCGCCATCAACACCTATTTCATTAATTTTGGACTTTTTCTGTTGTTTTTGGATGAAGCCCAAAAATCCTTCCCAAATGTTTTGTTTACTTTGTGAAAATATTCTTCCCAAATCAAAATTTTACTTTCTGAAAATATTCTTCCCAAATCAAAAGTTCACTTTGTGGCACTATCATATTCACATAAAAATATTGTTTTTTCAATCTATATTTCTGCACCAACATGCAAGAATTTGAAATAATCCTATATTAGAAATTCTAGCTATATCTAAGTTATTTGTTAATTTAATTATTTTTAATATTTTTCCTTGATGTGATAAATTTATAAATCCATGAAAGGAGACTTAAATATTTCATGAAAATAACATTGTCACTCGTAATATGCACAAAATTTTTAAAACTTTTAATAAATAGAAAAAAGACATGATGCCATAAGACCCAAGCTTTGCATTGAACCAAAGAGGTATAATAGCAATTATAGCTATTATTATATGATTACATTGAGAGACGTTGCTCTCAGCTAGAGTCTTTATATCCAAAATGATATAGATTGAACATATGTTTACAATTTAAATTGTTGCTCTTAAAGAGCCTCAATTCATGCCATCTGCATAATTTGACTCCCCATTGTCTTATTGCTCAATGTCACGACAGTCCCTTGCCAGGTGCCATTTGCATTAACTCCCACTTGTGTCGCTAAGCCTTGCCCCTTGGGTGCATTAACTCCCCATTGTCTTATTGCTCAATGTGATAGTCCCTTGCCAGGAATGTTATAGCTCTCCCTTGGTCATCATTTTTGCACATCAACTACTTTTGCAACCCAAAACTTCACATTCTCATATTCATCATCCGATGGCCGAACCACAATAAAAAAATCGACCTCTATATCTACTTGTGGCATAAACTCTCTCTTCTTCGATTCACAATATGGACGTGGGAGTAATGATACAAATTCATTTTCAAAGACTGGGCTGGGCGCAAATCGTTATGAACATTTGGCCAAAACATATTGCATTCTTGCTTGACATCCTTTGAGCCTCGCATTCTCTCAAGGTCCTTTATTAAATTTCGTGTCTTGTTAATTACAGTGGTAGTGTGTTCTCTCCAAGTAGGCTTCGAATCAGGATATCTCCGGAGCATTTTCTCTTTGTATGTAATAAATGCTTTTAATCCTTCTATTTCATAGTTAGAACTCTCATTGAATTCTTGTATAGGAGCCCATGTTGGATACCTTTCCTTGCTGGGAATTGAAGTTAAGAGACTGTAAGGTTCTTCAGGTTCCCATTTTGTGTTATGAATGCATCACCACCCGTTCGTATGAAAGGTAGAATGAAGCTCTTCCAATCATACATTCTTTCGAGCCTCTCACATACTGTACTTTCCTTACGACCACCAACTTGCCTGCCACATCTTCTTACCAAGTCATCTATTGTCTCTACATCCTTGCATTTAAGCTCCCTTGAGATTGTGCTAAAAACCTGATCGATATTCTCATGTGTATGCCCAACATACAAAAATCCACATTCGACCTCATTGAAGATTCGATGAACAACTAGCATGGAGCAAAATGCAAACATGAGTACATTCTTATTTTCTCGCCAGCAATTATTAGCTTGTATTCTCAAAGTCGGTGGTAGGCAACCTTTTTCTGCATGTACATTGCGAATTGCCTTCATAATAGATGTTACAACTTGATTGCTATCATGTAGATCCATGCAAGGAATCAATCCATATATCTGCAAAGAACTTAATTCCATGCACTAACACTCCACATAGATGTGTCTTTAGAAAGTGCTTTCCTTGAAATTTAGGTGGAGTGGCAACAAAATGAGGCAATGTTGTTGTATTCTGATCCATGCCATCTACAATAAGGCACATGTAGTCATCAGGATGCGAAACAGCTTGCTCCTTTCAAAATGCATATTTTTGTCTGGAATGTCGAATAAGGTCATGATGAGATTTTCGGTTTTTTTTGTATAATTCCCTTTGATTTGGACATGTTGCACTCTCAATCGCTCGCTTTAAATCATCACAGACATTGCACTTTGACATTTTTTGCCTCGGGATTTTAACATATCCGAAGTTCTTCTTCCAAAGAGTATACAAAGTATGAGAAGAAGCTACAACATCCCCTCTTTGCCTTTGCTTTTCTGCAATAGAATCAAATACTTCGAGCTTTGTCAAGCCCATTGGAAGGTGAATTTCAATGATCGCGCCGTCACCGTTAGGGAGTTTGGTAGATATATGGGGTTGAGGTAAAGCATTTTCATGTATGAAGTCTTGCAAAATTGCTGCTGCCCTGACAGTTGAGATTCTTGATTTGGACCTTCCTCTATTACCATGAATGCTAAATTTGTTGCCACCCTTTGCCTTGGTGACTAAATCCCAATATGTACCATGGGATAATCCAGTAATATTGCGATATGCCTTATTGCAAATCTTTTTTCCATTTACGAGAGGTTTTACCTTTTGTCTTGAACTTAGCCTTTTATTGCCATTCTGAAGAAAGCAAGAGAGACTTGTGAGAAGGTATTCATTTCTTTCGCTTCCTCTTCTTTGCCACACGTGTCCTCTACATTCCCTGGTGTCTGCAAGATCAATGAAGCGCATACATCTTTGCTTGCAACATAGATATCCCAATGCATTTAACATGTTCTCCTCCTTCATTACTCTCTTTCTCTTTGGTTGCTTTTGTGGATCTGCCTGGATTCGCTTTCTCTTCATGCATATGTATGACCGTTTTCGTTCCTTGTGCATGTTGTTATTTGTATTTATGCACTTCTTCTCCTCACATTTGTACCAAGCATCCATGATTGGTCGTTGCATCCTTGGCCATATCACAATCAAAGTTAAATATTGAATAATCCTCTGTTGATCTCATCCTCGTTTTTAACATACTCTTAGGACCATTCAATGAATTCAATATTCTACGAGAGTATTGAGAACCTTGAAACTCTTCCGCTCCTGAGAGAACATCACTCATTGGGACATCTTGCATGGCTTTCACAAATCCACAAGCTTGATTGACACCAGGTTTGTTAATAACTCATCCACACTTGATAAGACATCGCTATTAAAACCTTTGCCCTTCTCACTGTGCAAGAATTCATCCACCCCAGATAAGGCTTCGCTTCTAAAATCATTTTGTTTCTCGAAACCAATGAACTCATCCACTCCAGATAAGATGTCACTTCTATAATTGAGTACATTGAAATCATCCACATTTGAAGTGATAGAGCCTGGCACATGGGCACGCTTTTTAGGTCCTTTGATATTGTAGTATACCTTGTCTTTATTATTGAAAACCACGTGCCTCTTTCTCATGTTAAAAAATTGCATGCTCCATCTCATATTCTTGCCTACCTCATAGTAGGGATCACATAAGGATGTTATGTTATCAACCATACTATCATCAGTGACTTTTAGAATCCTCATCTGTGCAAATGACCATTGCTCCACTTGTTCAAATCCCAATACTTTACCTTCTGCTACAGTCTTATTTGCAAATGATCTCATTTGTAAAATGTCCCCTCTAGTAAAATCCAAGGTGGTGCACTTTGTATTCTTGATAATGTCTGTTGCATAAGTCTCATCTTTGTCCCATGCTATAAATGATTTGTTGGATGTATCGTAGGGCATAACATCTCCAAGTGTTTCCATATCTCCACATTTATATTTTAGCTCAACATGTGCGCTAAGAATCTTTGACACAGTAACTGCCACCTTATCTTCACCAAGTCTTCGAAAGTGGCAAACTGAATTGGGATCACTATCATGGATTGTAGCAAATGCAACTACTTCTCTTTTGCTATCTAAAATCACATCCATCCCTGGAATAAAATCTATAGCCATCTCCTTTGTGAGAGTCCTTCGCAAGCAAGCTGTAGTAGCAACAATTACATAAATATTAGTCTCTTTTTAATAATCTACTAATTTAATATAATTTTTATTTAGTACTTAATTTATTGGTGGGAGAAGTTACTCGATCAAGTACTCATCAAATAGACACGCCAAGTTATCCTTTGCATGGTCGATCGAGCATTAAATACTATTTTTGCTCTAGTGTCATGCACATCCCTAAAAAAACACGTTGCTAGGTATGTTATTCGATCAAGCACTTATGGGATGGGCATGCCACTTTGCATGTAAGTCAATTGCACCTAGTTGAAGGTGTGTGCAAAGTATTATGCCCATCAGATATGCTTTGCATTGTCCATCAAGCATAAAACACCGTTTTTGACTTAGTGTCATGCACAACCATGAAAAAACACGGTCCTAAGTGTGTTAATCAAACAAGTACTTATCGGATGGGGGCTCCACTTTGCACGCAAGTTTGTTTTAACTAGGTTGAGATGCGTGCAAAGTATTGTCACCATCGGATATGCTCTGCATTGTCGATTATGCATTATACAACGTTTTTCCCGTAGTGATATGCACATCTGCAAAAGAACACGCCCTTAGGTATGTTTTCTAACCAAGTACTTATTGTATGGGTATGCCTCTTTTAGAACATTTCAATACCACCTACGTTAAGGCGTAGGAAAAGTGTTGTGCCCATCGGATATCCTTTGCATGGTCGATCGAGCATTAAATACCATTTTTGCCTTAGTGTCATGCACATCCGTAAAAAAACACGCTGCTAGGTGTGTTATCCGATCAAGTACTTATGCGATGGGAATGCTACTTTGCATGTAAGTAAATTCCACCTAGTTGAAGGTGTGTGCAAAGTATTGTGCCTATCGGATATGCTTTGCATTGTGGATCAAGCATAAAACACCGTTTTTGCCTTAGTGTCATGCACAACCATATAAAAACACAGCCCTAGGTGTATTATTCAAATAAGTACTTATCCGATGGGGGCTCCACTTTGCACGCAAGACCGTTTCAACTACGTTGAGGTGTGTGCAAAGTATTGTCACCATCGGATATGCTTTGCATGGTCGATCATGCATTATACACCGTTTTTTCCCTAGTGATATGCACATCCGCAAAAAAACATGCCCTTAAGTGTGTTATCTGACCAAGTACTTATCGGATGGGTGTGCCTCTTTGAAAACATTTCAATACCACCTATGTTGAGGCATAGGAAAAGTGTTGTTCCATCGGGTATCCTTTGCATGGTCGATCGAGCATTAAATACTATTTTTGCTCGTGTCATGCACATCCATAAAAAAACACATTGCTAGGTATGTTATCCGAAATGCACTTATGGGATGGGCATGCCACTTTTCATGTAAGTCAGTTCCACCTAGGTGAAGGTGTATGCAAAGTATTGTGCCCATCGGATATGCTTCGCATTGTCGATCAAGCATAAAACACCGTTTTTGCCTGTGTCATGCACAACCATGAAAAAACACGGTCCTAGGTGTGTTAATCAAACACTTGGTACTTATTGGATGGGGGCTCCACTTTGTATGTAAGTCCTTTTCAACTAGATTGAGGTGCGTGCAAAGTATTGTCACCATCAGATATGCTTTGCATGGCCGATCACGCATTATACACCGTTTTTTTCCTAGTCATATGCACATCGGCAAAAAAACACGTCCTTAGGTGTGTTATCTAACCAAGTACTTATCGGATGGGTGTGTCTCTTTTAGAACATTTCAATACCACCTAGGTTGAGGTGTAGGAAAAGTGTTGTGCCCATCGGATATCCTTTGCATGGTTGATCGAGCATTAAATACTATTTTTGCTCTAGCGTCATGCACATTCGGCAAAAACACATTGCTAGGTATCTTATCTGATCAAGCACTTATGCGACGGCCGTGCCACTTTGCATGTAAGTCCATTCCACCTAGTTGAAGGTGTGTGCAAAGTATTGTGTCCATCGGATATGCTTTGCATTGTCGATCAAGCATAAAACATCGTTTTTGCCTTAGTGTCATGCACAACCATATAAAAACACAGCCCTAGGTGTGTTATTCAAACAAGTACTTATCCGATGGGGACTCCACTTTGTACGCAAGTCCGTTTCAACTAATTTGAGGTGTGTGCAAAGTATTGTCACCATTGGATATGCTTTGCATGGTCGATCACGCATTATACACCGTTTTTTCCCTAGTGATATGCACATCCACAGAAAAAGACGCCCTTAGGTGTGTTATCTGACCAAGTACTTATCGGATGGGTGTGCCTCTTTGAGAACATTTCAATACCACCTAGGTTGAGGTGTAGCAAAAGTGTTGTGCCCATCGGATATCCTTTGCATGGTCGATCGAGCATTTAATACTATTTTTGCTGTAGTGTCATGCACATTCGTAAAAAAACACATTGCTAGGTATATTATCCGATCAAGAACTTATGGGATGGGTGTGCCACTTTGCATCTAAGTCAATTCCACCTATTTGAAGGTGTGTGCAAAGTTTCGTGCCCATCGGATATGCTTTACATTGTCGATCAAGCATAAAACACCGTATTTGGCTTAGTGTCATGCACAACCATGGAAAAACTTCGGTCCTAAGTGTGTTAATCAAACAAGTACTTATCGGATGGGGGCTCCAGTTTGTACACAAGTCCATTTCAACTAGGTTGAGATGTGTGCAAAGTATTGTAACCATCGGATATGCTCAGCATGGTCGATTACTTATTATACAACGTTTTTCCCATAGTGATATGCACATCCGCAAAAAAACATGCCCTTAGGTATGTTATATGACCAAGTACTTATCGTATGGAGATGCCTCTTTGAGAACATTTCAATACCACCTAGATTAAGGCATAGGAAAAGTATTGTGCCCATCGGATATGCTTTGCATGGTCGATCGAGCATTAAATACCATTTTTGCCTTAGTGTCATGCACATCCGTAAAAAAACACGCTGCTAGGTATGTTATCTGATCAAGTATTTATGCGATGGGAATACCACTTTGCATGTAAGTGAATTCCACCTAGTTGAAGGAATGTGCAAAGTATTGTGCCCATCGAATATGCTTTGCATTCTCGATCAAGCATAAAACACCGTTTTTGCCTTAGTGTCCTGCACAACCATATAAAAACACGGCCGTAGGTGTGTTATTCAAACAAGTACTTATCGGATGGGGGCTTCACTTTGTACGCAAGTCCCTTTCAACTACGTTGAGGTGCGTGCAAAGTATTGTCACCATCGGATATGCTTTGCATGGTCGATCACGCATTATACACCGTTTTTTCCCTAGTGATATGCACATCTGCAAAAAAACACGCCCTTGGGTGTGTTATCTGACGAAGTACTTATCGGATGGGTGTGCCTCTTTGAGAACATTTCAATACCACCTAGGTTAAGGTGTAAGAAATGTATCGTGCACATCGGATATGCTTTGCATGTTCGATCGAGCATTAAATACCATTTTTGCCTTAGTGTCATGCACATTCGTAAAAAAACACGTTGCTAGGTGTGTTATTCAATCAAGTACCTATGAGATGGGAATGCCACTTTGCATGTAAGTCAATTCCACCTAGTTGAAGGTGTGTGCAAGGTATTGTGCCCATCGGATATGCTTTGCATTATCGATCAAGTATAAAACACCGTCTTTGCGTTAGTGTGATGCACAACCATATAAAAACATGGCCCTAGGAGTGTTATTTAAAGAAGTACTTATCGGATGGAGGCTCCACTTTGCACGCAAGTCCGTTTAAAATACGTTGAGGTGTGTGCAAAGTATTGTCACCATCGGATATGCTTTACATGGTCGATCATGCATTATACACTGTTTTTTTCCTCTTTTTTCCCTAGTGATATGCACATCCACAAAAAAACACGCCCTTATGTGTATTATCTGACCAAGTACTTATCGGATGGGTGTGCCTCTTTGAGAACATTTCAATACCACCTAGGTTGAGGCATAGGAAAAGTGCTGTGCCCATGGGATATCCTTTGCATGGTCGATCAAGCATTAAATACTATTTTTGCTCTAGTGTCATGCACATCCGTAAAAAAACATGCTGCTAGGTATGTTATCCGATCAAGCACTTATGGAATGGGCACGCCACTTTGCATGTAAGTCAATTCCACCTAGTTGACAGTGTGTGCAAAGTATTGTGCCCATCGAATATGCTTTGCATTGTCGATCAAGCAGAAAACACGGTTTTTGCCTTAGTGTCAAGCACAACCATGAAAAAACACGGTCCTAAGTTGTTAATCAAACAAGTACTTATCGGATGGGGGCTCCAGTTTGCACGCAAGTCTGTTTCAACTAGGTTGAGATGCGTGCAAAGTATTGGCACCATTAGATATGCTCTGCATGGTCGATTATGCAATATGCAACGTTTTTCCCATAGTGATATGCACATCCGCAAAAAAACACGCCCTTAGGTATGTTATCTGACCAAGTACTTATCGGATGGGTGTGCCTCTTTGAGAACATTTCAATACCACGTAGGTTAAGGTGTAGGAAACGTATTGTACCCATCGGATATGCTTTGCATGCTCGGTCGAGCATTAAATACCATTTGTGCCTTAGTGTCATGCACATCCATAAAAAAACATGCTGGTAGGTGTGTTATCTGATCAAGTACTTATGAGATGGGAATGCCACTTTGCACGTAAGTCAATTCCACCTAGTTGAAGGTGTGTGCAAGGTATTGTGCCCATCGGATATGCTTTGCATTGTCGATCAAGCATAAAACACCGTTTTTGCCTTAGTGTCATGCACAACCATATAAAAACACGGCGCTAGGACTGTTATTCAAAGAAGTACTTATCGGATGGGGGCTCCACTTTGCACCCAAGTCCATTTCAACTAGGTTGAGATGCGTGCAAAGTATTGTCACCATGGGATATGCTCTGCATGGTCGATTACACATTAGACAACGTTTTTGTCATAGTGATATGCACATCCGCGACAAAACACGCCCTTAGGTATGTTATCTGACCAAGTATTTATCGGATGGGTGTGCCTCTTTGAGAACATTTCAATACCACCTAGATTAGCGCATAGGAAAAGTATTGTGCCGAAAGAAGTACTTATCGGATAGGGACTCCACTTTGCACCCAAGTCCCTTTCAACTATGTCGAGGTGCATGCAAAGTATTGTCACCATGGGATATGCTTTACATGGTCTATCACGCATTACACACCATTTTTTCCATAGTGATATGCGTTACATGGTCGATCACACATTATACACCGTTTCTTCCCTATTGATATGCAAATCTGCAAAAAACACGCCCTTAGGTGTGTTATCTGACCATGGAAAAGCACGGTCCTAGGTGTGTTAATCAAAGAAGTACTTATCGGATGGGGGCTCCACTTTGCACACAAGTCCGTTTCAACTAGGTTGAGATGCGTGCAAAGTATTGTCACCATCGGATATGCTCTACATGGTCGATTACACATTATACAACGTTTTTCCGGTAGTGATATGCACATCGGCAAAAAAACATGCCCTTAGGTATGTTATCTGACCAAGTACTTGTCGGATGGGTGTGCGGCTTTGAGAACATTTCAATACCACCTAGGTTAAGGCGTAGGAAAAGCATTGTGCCCATGGGATATGTTTTGCATGGTCGATCTCGAGAGCATGAAATACCATTTTTGCCTTAGTGTCATGCACATCTGTAAAAAAACACGGTGCTAGGTGTGTTATCCGATCAAGTACTCATGCGATGGGAATGCCACTTTGCATGTTATTCAATTCCATCTCATTGAAAATGTGTGCAAAGTATTGTGCCCATCGGATATGCTTTGCATTGTCGATCAAGCATAAAACACCGTTTTGCCTTAATGTCATACACAACCATAAAAAAAACACGGTCCTAGGTGTGTTATTCAAACAAGTACTTATTAGATGGGGGCTCCACTTTGCACGCAAGTATCTTTATGCTAGGTTGAGGTGCGTGCAAAGTATTGTGACCATAGGATATGCTTTGCATGGCCGATCACACATTATACATCGTTTTTCCCCTAGTGATATGCACATTTGTAAAAAAACACGCCCTTAGGTGTGTTATCTGACCAAGTACTTATCGGATGGGTGTGCCTCTTTGAGAACATTTCAATACCAGCTAGGTTGAGGCGTACAAAAAGTGTTGTGCCCATCGGATATCCTTTGCATCGACGATCGAGCATGAAATACTATTTTTTCTGTAGTTCATGCACATTCGTAAAAAAACACGTTGCAAGGTATGTTATCCGATCAAGCACTTATGGGATGGGCGTGCCACTTTGCATGTAAGTCAATTCCACCTAGTTGAAGGTGTGTGCAAAGTATCATGCCCATCAGATATGCTTTGCATTGTCGATCAAGCATAAAACACCGTATTTGGCTTAGTGTCATGCACAACCATGAAAAAACACGGTCCTAAGAGTATTAATCAAACCTTGGTACTTATCGGATGGGGGCTCCAGTTTGCACGCAAGTCCATTTCAACTAGGTTGAGATGTGTGCAAAGTATTGTCACCATTGGATATGAGAGTGCTCTCAACGGAAGCAAGAACGGAAGAAGGAGAGAGAGAGAGAGACAGAGAGCCACAAGTTTTGGTGGGTGCAGAACCACCCTAATCTTCTTTTTCATTCATTTATATATGTGTTTCAGTATTGTACATAACCGGGGTAAAGGCACACTGACCTTTAACCCCCACAACCTCCCACTTAAAGGACAATGTGCCTTTAAGGGAGAACAACCAGTGAGCATACTATCCAATGCCCATTAATATGCGACAATACTCAAACCGCTGACTAGGTAGACTCTTCGTCAGCATATCTGCAGGGTTATCATCTGTATGAACCTTGACAAGCTCTATGCACTTGTCCTCAAGTACCTCCCTAATGAAATGGTACCTGACCTCAATGTTTTTGGTCTTTGCATGAAAGACCGGATTCCGTGCTAGCTGAATAGCACTCATGGAATCACTATGCAATGTCGGTACACCTGTATGAATCCCCAAATCTCCCACTAGCCGATCAAGCCCTATAGCCTCCTTGCAACCCTCTGTGGCTGCAACATACTCAGCCTCTGTGGTAGACAAAGCAATGCACTTCTGTGCACGATGAGACATCCACGACACTGCACCACCTGCAAAGGTGAACACATAACCAGAAGTGGATCTCCTACTATCCACATGCCCTGCATAGTCTGAATCTGTGTACCCAAGTACACGCATGTCTCCTTTACCAAAGCAGATGCACATCTCCTTGGTACCCTTCATGTACCTCATGATGCACTTAACTGCCTCCCAATGCCTCTTTCCTGGATTAGCCATATACCGGCTAACAACTCCCACTGCAAATGCAATGTCTGGTCTAGTAGCTATCATAGCATACATAAGACTCCCAACCGCTGATGCATAAGGAACCTTAGCCATCATGGCCCTCTCCTCTTTTGATTTGGGACTATCTGTATGACTCAGTTTCACATATGGAGGCAATGGAGTACTCACTGCCTTCCCCCCCTCCATATTGAAACGCTGCAATACTTTTGTAACATACTCTTTTTGTGAAAGCCAAAGGAGTCTCCTACTCCGATCACGCGTGATGCGCATACCAGGAATATGACGTGCAACTTGGCCTTTAATGCATCTAGCTCATAAGTATTCTTGCTAGCCAATAGCATATCATCCACATATAGTGCCAGGATTATCAGGCTATTATCCTTAGCCCTTTTAGTGTAGAGGCAGTGATCAATTTCACTCCTTCTAAAACCCTGGGACCGAATGAAAGCATCAAACTTCTGATACCATTCTCTAGGTGCTTGCTTAAGACCATAGAGACTCTTTTTCAGCTTGCAAACTAAATGCTCTTTTCCCTTTTCTTCAAAGCCTTCCGGCTGCACCATGTAAATTTCCTCATGCAAATCCCCATGCAAGAAAGCTGTCTTGACATCCATCTACATAAGCTCCATATCCTCTGCTGCCACTAGTCCAAGCATGCATCTAAGTGTGGTCATCTTCACAACTGGAAAGAATATCTCATCAAAGTCCACACCCTTCTCTTGCTTGAACCCTTTAGCAACCAAACGGGCCTTGTACCTAGGCACATCATCACCTGTGACCTTCATTTTGTAGACCCATTTACATGGCAATGCTTTCTTTCCATGTGGCAAAGAAACCAAGTCCCAAGTCTTATTCTTCATAAGTGAACTCATCTCTGATTGCATAGCATACTCCCACTTGCGTTGATCCTCACGCATCCATAGATGATTTTTTCCTATCAGTTTCGTTAAGAAGCGAAACTTTTATATTGGTATCGAAAGTTTGTATGCCCTAATAAAAATAAAGGTTTGAAAAATTCGCCAAGATTTGAAACTTTTATGAGAAAAAAATTAAAGTTTCGCCAAGATTTACAACTTTTTCTTTAAAATTCAAAAGAAAATATATAAAATTGTAATATGCCCTACAAATATTGTGAAACTAAAAAAACTAGCTTGATAAACTTTCGCCAAGATTTTATATTAATATATAAGTATAGATTCGATAAAAACATCCCTGCACGCATCATAGCCTCTTTGTAGCAAGAAGGCTCCCCGCAATCAGTAAGCATCACATAGTCTACCCTTGGAACAAACCTATCAGGCGGTCTAGACACTCTAGATGCTCTTCTCAATGGCATTTCAGCTTGCTGTCCCACTTGCATATCAGCCACATTTGGCTCATCATTTCCACCAATAGATGATCCATCATCTACCCTTGATTGTATACCTGTGGGAGTACTTGGTTGTACCATTTCTTGCACATTTGGTGCATGGACAGCTTGCTGTCTATCAACATATGCAGGTGGATTCACATCCTGGAAAGTGATTCTCCTCATTTCCACATCCCTCATGGGTGCCTTATGCATCTTCTTCTCATTGAAGACCACATCATGGCTGCGTATGATCTTCTTTGCTTCTGGATCCCAGAGACGATAGCCCATCTCTCCACTTTCACCATAACCCAGAAAGATGCATTTCCTAGACTTAGGATCTAGCTTCTTTCGAAGCTCTTTTGGCACATGTGCATATGCCTCACACCCAAATATATGCAAATGAGAGTAAGAGGGCTTCTTGCCACTCCATGCCTCTTCAGGAATACCACCATCCAAACTCTTACTAGGTGATCTATTGATCACATGCACTGCAGTCTTCATTGCCTCAGCCCAAAAACCACTAGAAAGACTTGCATTGGAAAGCATGCATTGCAACCTTTCTTGAATGGTACGGTTCATCTTTTCTGCAATTGGATTTTGCTCTGGAGTACGAGGGGATGTGAGCTCCCTCTTAATCCCACGTGTATCACAGAAATGCTGAAAGTCATGAGAGAGATACTCTCCACCATTGTCAGTCCGTAGGCATTTAAGCATTCTACCTGACTGATTCTCAACCAAGGCCAGCCATTTCTGAAATACCTGGAACACATCACTCTTCCGAGCTACAGCATAAGCCCACACTTTCTTAGTTGCATCATCAATGAATGTCACATAGTATTCAGCCCTGCCTAATGACCGTGTAGGCATGTGACCACATACGTCTGAGTGCACCAAATCAAGCATTTCAAACTCTTTCTTTCCCCTTCTTTTATGGGTTGATTTAGTCTGCTTCCCATAGAGACAATGCTCACAAAATTCAAAATCAGAGAAACTCAAATGCGGTACATAACCCAAACGGCATAGGAGTTTCATTCCATTCTGGCTCATGTGCCCTAACCTGCAATGCCACAAAGAAGTGCTTGGCTGCTCGGTTATTGCAACAACATGATCAAATACCCCTGATACATGTAAGGGATACAAAGTCCCACACTTGGCACCCCTGGCCAAAAGCATAGAGCCCTTCTGAATTTTCCAACTTTGAAAGCCAAAAGTGGTGTGAAAACCAGCATCATCTAGCTGACCTACTGAAATAAGACTCTTGGTCAGCTTAGGCACATGTCTCACATGTTTCAAAACAAATGCAGACCTATTTGTAAAAGAAAACTTTATGTCACCTGCTCCCACTATGTCACATGCATAGTCATTTCCAAGATGCACACAACCTGTCTTTCCACTATCATAAGTGGAGAACCATTCCCTATGGGGAGTAACATGGAATGAAGCACCAGAATCCAAAATCCAATCCTGGGAATATGCATCATCTGAAGTGGTAAGCAACTCTGCAGATAAAGTAGACATGAAGAGAACATCATTGTCACTATCATGTGTGACTGCATTGATCTCCTCGATCTTCACTTTTCCTTTGTCCTCCCTTGGACTCTCTTCCTTTTGATTTGCACCCCAATTTGCATTCTTTTTCTTATCCTTTTGCTCTCTTTTCAGCTTGTAGCAATCCTTTTTCATATGGCCCTTCTTGCCACAGTGGTAACACTCAATGTTTCGTGCCCTGGATTTGCTACGAGACTTCCCTCTTTCTTGGGACTTCCCCCTGAGCTGTGATCTACCCCTTGGCACATTTAAGGCTGCATCCTGCTTGTTGCCATCCATAGACTTCTGTCTAATCTCCTCGGCCAACAAGCTATCCACAACATCATCAAATTTCAGTACTCCACCAGGTGCAGAGTTACTAACAGCTGTATGGAAGGTATCCCATGAGGATGGCAATGAACATAAGAGAAATATTGCCTTAGTCTCCACATCAAAATTCATCTTCTGAGCCTGAAGCTGGCTGAAAATAATATTGAATTCATTCAAGTGAGAAGCAATGGAGACCCCTTCCTTCATCTGCAGCTCAAACAACCTCTTCATGAGGTAAACTTTATTAGAGGCAGTTTCCTTCTCATAAGTGGCACACAGTTTCTTCCACAAATCTTTCGTAGTCTGCTCATTTACTACTGTGAAATAAACTGACTCTGCAAGATGAAGTCTAATAGTAGACTTTGCTAATGCATCCAACTCATTCCAATCATCCTCAGACATATTTGCAGGCTTAGCTTCAATCCCTGCCAAGGGTTTAATCTGCTTCTTTTGAATAAGCACATCCCTTATTTGTTCTTTCCACAAATAAAAGTTTGTCCCATCAAACTTTTTAATGCTGAAAAACTCCTTTTCAGACGTGGAAGAGGATGCCATGATGCAAATGAAACAAAATCCCAAATGCTAGTGCTTGCAAGAGAGAATCACACCAAATACTAGGTGCATCCAAATGTGTATGCCACAATAGAGTGAAATATCACCAAAATTCAAAGCTCAAAGCATCAAAAGATGCATCTGACTCATGTGCATATACTATGCATCCATATGAGCAAATCTGGCCCAAAAGAAAATGCCAATAAGTGCCAAATGACTCAAGCATAAACACCGTCCACTGGCATATGCATTAATAATATCTCATCCAAGAGAGCATAGCACTATCAGTGCATCACCTGCAATGTGTCAAAGCTGTCCCTCAGCTTAAAATAGCATCCATGTGCAAAGCGTCCATAAAAATAGCATCCCACAAGGCAATTTGGGCCTATCAGCACATCCAACAAGGACCGCAATGCATCCAAATGGCCTATAAATCATCCACTGCAACCCAATGCATACCACGAATGAGCGCACAATGCTCAAACTGCAACCAGAGTGATCTGCATAAGGTATGCTCAGGAAATCATGGTCCCACGATAATGACCGCTACTGAAAATAGAACCTGAGATGCCTCAAAACATGGGTGCCATTGCATAATCGCACTCGGAAAGAAAATCTGCAAATATCTCTCTTCTGCCAGAACTCCAAAATCCCAACCGATGAGTGAGAAATGGGAGTCAACACTTATCCACTGCCATGTGGCATAAATCTAAGGTTTCAAAACCTTAGAATGAAAAATGCATAACAGAGAGATGAAATCGAATACATAGAGATCTATAACTCTGAAAATCCTCCACCAAATCGTGCAAGAACTGACAGGTAGGGGTTTTTGGGCGTCCGGAACGCAATGGGATAGACGGTTTTGGAAACCGTGGTCTCAATCACTGGGTCCAACACACAGACTGAAAAACGTTTTTGGAAATAGAGCTGTTTGTAAACTCCACCGGAGTGCGAATGATGAGCAACATAGAAGTTTTAGGACCTCCTGAGTCCATCGGAATTGACAGATCTGCAAATGGTTGCTCCAAACTTGAGTTCTAACACCCGGGCAAAAAACGCAGGAACTGACACAGTGAGTCAGAAATCCACTGAAATGATCCCAGATTCAAGAATGAAGGTGTTTCCAAGCTCCTGAACTAATGTGGACACCAAAAGCAAGCAATAGTTGCCTCTACAAGTCAATATGGAGTCTCTGTCATCGAACAGAACAGGGAAAAGCTCAAAAAACGACTTTTCTTTGAAAAGCTCTTAACAGGCTCTCAAAACCACTTCGCAAAGCCAAAGTGACTTTTCCAAAGGTTCCTCCAAGGTCTCTGCACACTCGGATGCAAGTAAAGTCACCCACAAAGCTTCCCACAAAGCTTCTCCTTCCTCCCACAGAGCTACTGAGCTTCAAGCATTCACGCACGCTTAGCTAGATCACCCGGGCTCTGATACCAGTTGAGAGTGCTCTCAACGGATGCAAGAACGGAAGAAGGAGAGAGAGAGAGAGACAGAGAGCCACAAGTTTTGGTGGGTGCAGAACCACCCTAATCTTCTTTTTCATTCATTTATATATGTGTTTGAGTATTGTACATAACCGGGGTAAAGGCACACTGACCTTTAACCCCCACAGGATATGCTTAGCATGGTCGATTACTTATTATACAACGTTTTTGTCGTAGTGATATGCACATTCGCAAAAAAACAAGCCCTTAGGTATGTTATATGACCAAGTACTTATCGTATGGGTGTGCCTCTTTGAGAACATTTCAATACCACCTAGATTAAGGCGTAGTAAAAGTATTGTGCCCATCGGATATCCTTTGCATGGTCGATCGAGCATTAAATATCATTTTTGCCTTAGTGTCATGCACATCCATAAAAAAACACACTGCTAGGTGTGTTATCTAATCAAGTACTTATGCGATGGGGAAACCACTTTGCATGTAAGTCAATTACACCTAGTTGAAGGTGTGTGCAAAGTATTGTGCCCATCGGATATGCTTTCATTGTCGATCAAGCATAAAACACCGTTTTTACCTTAGTGTCATGCACAACCATATAAAAACACAGCCGTAGGTGTGTTATTCAAACAAGTCCTTATCGGATGGGAGATTCACTTTGCACGCGATTACCTTTCAACTAAGTTGAGGTGCGTGCAAAGTATTGTCACCATCGGATATGCTTTGCATGGTCGATCACGCATTATACACCGTTTTTCACCTAGTGATATGCACATGCAAAAAAACACACCCTTAGGTGTGTTATCTGACCAAGTACTTATCGGATGGGTGTGCCTTTTTGAGAACATTTCAATACCACCTAGGTTAAGGTGCAGGAAATGTATTATTCCCATCGGATATGCTTTGCATGCTCGATCGAGCATTAAATACCATTTTTGCCTTAGTGTCATGCACATCCATAAAAAAACACGCTGCTAGGTGTGTTATTCGATCAAGTACCTATGAGATGGGAATGCCACTTTGCATGTAAGTCAATTCCACCTAGTTGAAGGTGTGTGCAAGGTATTGTTCCCATCGGATATGCTTTGCATTGTCGATCAAGCATAAAACACCGTTTTTGCCTTAGTGTCATGCACAACAATATAAAAACACGGCCCTAGGAGTGTTATTCAAAGAAGTACTTATCGGATGGGGGCTCCACTTTGCACGCAAGTCTGTTTCAACTACGTTGAGGTGCGTGCAAATATTGTCACCATCGGATATGCTTTACATGGTTGATCACGCATTATACACTGTTTTTTCCCTAGTGATATGCACATCCACAAAAAAACATGCCCTTAGGTGTATTATCTGACCAAGTACTTATTGGATGGGTGTGCCTCTTTGAGAACATTTCAATACCACCTAGGTTGAGGCATAGGAAAAGTGTTGTCCCCATCGGATATCCTTTGCATGGTCGATTGAGCATTAAATACTATTTTTGCTCTAGTGCCATGCACATCTGTAAAAAAACACGCTGCTAGGTATGTTATCCGATCAAGCACTTATGGGATGGGTGTGCCACTTTGCATGTAAGTCAGTTCCATCTATTTGACAGTGTTTGCAAGGTATTGTGCCCATTAGATATCATTTGCATTGTCAATCAAGCATAAAACATGATTTTTGCCTTAGTGTCATGCACAACCATGAAAAAACTCGGTCCTAAGTGTGTCAATCAAACAATTACTTATCGGATGGGGGCTCCACTTTGCACGCAAGTCCGTTTCAACTAGGTTGAGATGGGTGCAAAGTATTGGCACCATTAGATATGCTCTGCATGGTTGATTACGCATTATACAACGTTTTTCCCATAATGATATGCACATCCGCGAGAAAACATGCCCTTAGGTATGTTATCTGACCAAGTACTTATTGGATGGGTGTGCCTCTTTGAGAACATTCCAATACCACCTAGGTTAAGGTGTAGGAAAAGTATTGTGCCCATCGGATATGCTTTTCATGCTCGATCGAGCATTAAATACCATTTTTGCTTTAGTGTCATGCACATCCGTAAAAAAACACGCTGGTAGGTGTGTTATCCGATCAAGTACTTATGAGATGGGAATGCCGCCTTGCACGTAAGTCAATTCCAGCTAGTTGAAGGTGTGTGCAAGGTATTGTGCCCATTGGATTGTGCTTTGCATTGTCGATCAAGCATAAAACACCATTTTTGCCTTAGTGTCATGCAAAACCATATAAAAACGCGGCCCTAGGATTGTTATTCAAAGAAGTACTTATCGGATGGGAGCGCCACTTTGGACGCAAGTACCTTTCAACTACGTTGAGGTGCGTGCAAAGTATTGTCACCATTGGATATGCTTTACATGGTCGATCACGCATTATACACCGTTTTTTCCCTAGTGATATGCACATCCGCAAAAAAACACGCCCTTAGGTGTATTATCTGACCAAGTACTTATCGGATGGGTGTGCCTCTTTGAGAACATTTCAATACCACCTAGGTTGAGGCATAGGAAAAGTATTGTGCCCATCGGATATCCTTTGCATGGTCGATCGAGCATTAAATACTATTTTTGCTCTAGTGTCATGCACATCCATAAAAAAACACGCTGCTAGGTGTGTTATCCGATCAAGTACTTATGCGATGGGAATGCCACTTTGCATGTAATTCAATTCCACCTAGTTGAAGGTGTGTACAGAGTATTGTGCCCATCGAATATGCTTTGTATTGTCGATCAAGCATAAAACACCGTTTTTGCCTTAGTGTCATGCACAACCATAAAAAAACACGGCCGTAGGTGTGTTATTCAAACAAGTACTTATCGGATGGTACGTTGAGGTGTGTGCAAAGTATTGTCACCATCGGATATGCTTTGCATGGCCGATCACACATTATACACCATTTTTTCCCTAGTGATATGCACATCCGCAAAAAAACATGCCCTTAGGTGTATTATCTGACCAAGTACTTATCGGATAGGTGTGCCTCTTTGAGAACATTTCAATACCACCTAGGTTGAGGCGTAGGAAAACTATTGTGACCATCGGATATCCTTTGCATGGTCGATCGAGCATTAAATACTATTTTTGCTCTAGTGTCATGCACATCCGTAAAAAAACACGCTGCTAGGTATGTTATCCAATCAAGCACTTATGGGATGGGAGTGCCACTTTGCATGTAAGTCAATTCGACCTAGTTGAAGGTGTGTGCAAAGTATGGTGCCCATCGGATATGCTTTGCATTGTCGATCAAGCATAAAACACCGTTTTTGCCTCAATGTCATGCACATCCATGAAAAAACACGGTCCTAGGTGTGTTATTAAAACAAGTACTTATCGGATGGGGACTCCACTTTGCACGCAAGTCCGTTTCAACTATGTTGAGGTGTGTGCAAAGTATTGTCACCATCAGATATGCTTGGCATGGTCGATCACGCATTATACACCATTTTTTCCCTAGTGATTTGCACATCCGTAAAAAAACACGCCCTTAGGTGTGTTATCTCACCAAGTACATATCGGAAGGGTGTGCCTCTTTGAGAATATTTCCATACCACCTAGGTTGAGGTGTAGCAAAAGTGTTGTGCCCATCGGATATCCTTTGCTTGGTCGATCGAGCATTGAATACTATTTTTGCTCATCCGTAAAAAAACACACTAATAGGTATGTTATCCGATCAAGCACTTATGGGATGGGTGTGCCACTTTGCATGTAAGTCAATTCAACCTAGTTGAAGGTGTGTGCAAAGTATCGTGCCCATCGGATATGCTTTGCATTGTCGATCAAGCATAAAACACCATTTTTGGCTTAGTGGCATGCACAACCATGAAAAAACACGGTCCTAAGTGTGTTAATCAAACAAGTACTTATCGGATGGGGGCTCTAGTTTGCACGCAAGTCCATTTCAACTAGGTTGTGATGCCTGCAAAGTATTGTCACCATCGGATATGCTTTGCATGGTCGATTATGCATTAGAAAACGTTTTTGCCATAGTGATATGCACATCCGCAACAAAACACGCCCTTAGGTATGTTATCTGACCAAGTACTTATCAGATGGGTGCGCCTGTTTGAGTTCATTTCAATAACACCTAGATTAAGGCATAGTAAAAGTATTGTGCCCATCTCATATGCTTTGCATGGTCGATCGAGGGCATTAAATACCATTTTTGCCTAAGTGTCATCCACATCCGTAAAAGAACACGTTGCTAGGTGTGTTATCCGATCAAGTACTTATGCGATGGGAATGCCACTTTGCATGTAATTCAATTCACCCTAGTTGAAGGTGTGTGCAAAGAATCGTGCCCATCGGATATGGTTTACATTGTCGATCAAGCATAAAACACTGTTTTTGGCTTAGTGGCATGCACAACCATGAAAAAACACGGTCCTAAGTGTGTTAATCAAACAAGTACTTATCGGATGGGGGCTCCAGTTTGCATGCAAGTCCATTTCAACTAGGTTGAGATGCGTGCAAAGTATTGTCACCATCGGATATGCTCTGCATGGTCGATTACACATTAGACAACATTTTTGCCGTAGTGATATGCGCATCCGCGACAAAACACGCGCTTAGGTATGTTATCTGACCAAGTACTTATCGGATGGGTGTGCCTCTTTGAGAACATTTCAATACCACCTATATTAATGCATAGGAAAAGTATTGTGCCGATTATATATGCGTTGCATGGTTGATGGAGTATTAAATACCATTTTTGCCTTAGTGTCATGCACATCCGTAAAAAAACATGCTGCTAGGTGTGTTACCCGATCAAGTACTTATGCGATAGGAATGCCACTTTGCACGTAATTCAAATCCACCTAGTTGAAGGTGTGTGCAAAGTATTGTGCCCATCGGATACGCTTTGCATTGTCGATCAAGCATAAAACACCCTTTTTTGCCTTAGTGTCATGCACAACCATATAGAAACACGGCCGTAGGTGTGTTATTCAAACAAGTACTTATTGGATGGGGGCTCTACTTTGCACGCAAGTCCATTTAAAGTACCTTGAGGTGCGCGCAAAGTATTGTCACCATCGGATATGCTTTGCATGTCGATCATGCATTATACACCGTTCTTTCCCTAGTGATATGCACATCCGCAAAAAAACATGCCCTTAGGTGTGTTATCTGACCAAGTACTTATCGGATGGGTGTCCCTCTTTGAGAACATTTCAATACCATGTAGGTTAAGGTGTAGGAAATGTATTGTGCCCATCGAATATGCTTTGCATGGTCGATCGAGCATTAAATACCATTTTTGCCTTAGTGTCATGCACATCCGGAAAAAAACACGCTGCTAGGTGTGTTACTCGATCAAGTACCTATGAGATGGGAATGCCACTTTGCATGTAAGTTAATTCCACCTATTTGAAGGTGTGTGCAAGGTATTGTGCCCATCGGATATTCTTTGCATTGTCGATCAAGCATAAAACACCATTTTTGCCTTAGTGTCATGCACAACCATATAAAAACACGGCCCTAGGAGTGTTATTTAAAGAAGTACTTATCGGATGGGGGCTCCACTTTGCACGCAAGTCCCTTTAGACGATGTTGAGGTGGGTGCAAAGTATTGTCACCATCGGATATGCTTTACATGGTCGATCATGCATTATACATCATTTTTTCCCTAGTGATATGCACATCAGCAAAAAAACACGCCCTTAGGTGTATTATCTGACCAAGTACTTATCGGATGGGTGTGCCTCTTTGAGAAAATTTCAATACCACCTAGGTTGAGGTGTAGGAAAAGTGTTGTGCCCATCGGATATCCTATGCATGGTCGATCGAGCATTAAATACTATTTTTGCTCTAGTGTCATGCACATTCGTAAAAGAACACGCAACTAGGTATGTTATCTGATCAAGCACTCATGGGATGGGAGTGCCACTATGGATGTAAGTCAATTCCACCTAGTTGAAGGTGTGTGCAAAGTATTGTGCCCATCGGATATGCTTTGCATTGTCGATCAAGCATAAAACACCGTTTTTTCCTTAGTGTCATGCACAACCATAAAAAAACACGGCCATAGGTGTGTTATTCAAACAAGTACTTATCGGATGGGGGCTCCACTTTGCACGCAAGTATCTTTCAACTATGTTGAGGTGTGTGCAAAGTATTGTCACCATTCTGATATGCTTTGCATGGTCGATCACGCATTATACACCGTTTTTTCCCTAGTGATATGCACATCCGCAAAAAAACACGCCCTTAGGTGTACTATCTGACCAAGTACTTACCGGATGGGTGTGCCTCTTTGAGAATATTTCAATACCACCTAGGTTGAGGCGTAGGAAAAGTGTTGTGCCCATCGTATATCCTTTGCATGGTCGATCGAGCATTAAATACTATTTTTGTTCTAGTGTCATGCACATCCTAAAAAAACACACCGCTAGGTATGTTATCCGATCAAGCACTTATGGGATGGGAGTGCCCCTTTCATGTAAGTCGATTCCACCTAGTTGAAGGTGTAAGCAAAGTATTGTGATCATCGGATATGCTTTGCATTGTCGATCAAGCATAAAACACCATTTTTGCCTTAGTGTCTTGCACAACCATGAAAAAACACGGTCCTAGGTGTGTTAATCAAAGAAGTACTTATTGGATGGGGGCTCCACTTTGCACACAAGTCCGTTTCAACTAGGTTGAGATGCGTGCAAAGTGTTTTCACCATCATATATGCTCTACATGGGCGATTACACATTATACAACATTTTTCCAGTAGTGATATGCACATCGGCAAAAAAACACGTCCTTGGCAGCTTGATGACGCTTCAAAAACATGCCATGGTTATCTTACCAAGTCCTTGTCGGATGGGTGTGCGGCTTTTAGAACATTTCAATACCACCTAGATTAAGGCGTAGGAAAAGTATTGTGCCCATCGGATATGCTTTGCCTGGTCGATCGAGCGTTAAATACCATTTTTGCCTTAGTGTTATTCAAACAGGTACTTATCCGCTCAGGGCTCCAATTTGCATGCTTTCAACTAGGTTGAGGTGAGTGCAGAGTATTGTGACCTGTTGGAAAACTGAAGGAAAAGAGTAGAGTGGACACAAACTCAGAATACTTGCATTACTTCAATTGTAGAATGAAGAAGAGTGAGGTCCTTAAGTAGGCACCTCATACATGCTCACTGACATCACTGATGACCTCAGAACTCCACAATCATCTCCTCAATCTGCTCCTAGATTCTCTCAATCATCCTATGTGGCTCTCCACCACCTAACTGTGCTTGTGGGCACCTAACTGTGCCTCTAGCACTCACACATAGAAACATAAGGTGTGCCTGAGGCATATACCTTGAGATATCCCAACAAACCCCCCCTCAAGGAAATGCCTCAGGCTATGTCAAGGATACATCTAGTCTCATAGTTTCTCATGCCATCTCATGGTGGTCAAGGATAAATCTATGGCTAGGTTCTCATGCTAGCAAGGGTTCCCTTGGGTGTAAGGTAAACAAAAAAGGGATATAGAAAGACCTTCCAATGGTTATCTCCCCTGCATGTACATGCACACAATGTCTGCAGGAGGTACCATGGAACAAAACATACACATGGCCTACATCATAAGGTGACCAGAGGTGTTTACAAAACACACAAAATACAATAGTTTATTTTTATTCATTTTGGAGGACTATCCAGGCTGAGTACCTTGACATAAAAAGAGAGATCTGGAGCATGCATAGAGATGTTTAAAAAAGCATAATCTTCAAAGGATGCCTCATCTTGTGGAGGCTCAGTAACTGTAAGTGCATTTTCTGTCTTTGCTTTGTTTCTACAAAACTTCTCATTATGGTTGTTCTTGCCACAGTGCTTGCATGGATTAATTTTGAAGCAGTCCTTTGAAAGGTGATTTGTCTTTCCACAGTGATTGCAAGGGGTATACTTGCCCTTCTGGAATTTTATAGCATAAACAGTGTCATTGCCTGTCCTAGTGTCATAGCCTTTCCTGAGCTCCATATGCCTTTCTTCTTCTTGGAGAGCAGAGATAATACCTTCAAGATTAGGATTAGGAAGATTTTTCAAAGTGGTAACTATGTGATCATAATCTTCAGGCATACTCTTAAGTAACACTGCCATAGCATCATTTGGAGAAATAGGAGAGTTGATAGAAGCTAATTGAGTCATAAGACTCCGCATATAGTTGACATGAGCTGCCAAAGTAGTACCACTAGCCATCTTCAAGTCAAAGAAAGAGATTTTAAGTGATAGTTTAGAGATGTGAGAGCTAGCACCAAAAATTAAGTCAAGCTTCTGCAAGCTTCCGAAGGAGACTCCAAGACAGAGATATGGTGAACATAATCATCTCCTAAAGCAAGAGCAATGATACCGTATGCTTTTTCTTCTCTAGCTGGATCCCTTGCCAGTCGTGTCGGAGTTGAGGATTCTCCAGCATTGGAGGCCGTAGAAGTAGCGGTAGGAGTAGGCTTGACAAGTCCCCATAAGTTCTCCCTCATCAATGGAAATTTCACCTTCATCTGCCATGTATGGAAGCCCTTTCCATTGAACTTTTCTAGATTCAATAGGGTAGCCATGAGAGGGTCTAACCCAGATATTGGGCAGTGTCTATCTCTCTTACAAGGCAAAAAATAACTGAAAGACTTCCAAAATATGAGCACTTGATGTAGCAAAGACTAGTGACCAATATTCAAACAATGATGCTTCTTCTTACATGCTTCACAGAGGTGGCTTAAAATGAGAACTTTCCAATCAAAACCAGGTCTAGTAATTCAAAACAAAACTGAAGCCACACTTGTACTGAAGTTATTGAAAGCTTCAAAAGACCAGAAATGCTACAGTAGCATTTTATGTAGCATCATCTTCAAAAGCTTATCAAAACTGTCAAAACTAAAGAGCTGAACTTGGAGGGCTTATAGCTCACTCTTCAAAGCAAAAGAAAGGGGGCTTTCTGAGGCAAAAGAAAGCTGGTATACCACAGTAGATCCTCTGGGAAGAAGAGGTGCAAAAACGCGTCAGGTCGCCTTCTCTTCCTTCTATAAAGTCGACTGGTTTTTCTCTATTTTCTCCTTCAATATGCAGCCATTGTTGCTTAGATTTCCGCACAATAGCACAAGGTAGCCCAAGGTATGGAGAAGCTTCCCCTGAAAGGAATTAGAGAAAGAAAGAGCAGGCGCAGAGAAAACGCAGGAAGAGAAAACGAAAACCGTGTAATGGCGACCAGCAGAGATGGAGGTTCTTCAATTCCTTGCAGCCGGAAGTTCGCCCCTTCAAGGTGGATCTCCAGCAGGAAGGGCGTGGGAAATGGTTGAGAACCTAAGGAGAACAGGCTTAAGCAAATTTTGGGAAGAAGAGGGAGAGATGGTGAAGAAGAAGAAGAAGATGATGATGATGATGTGGCAGAAATGGGCTCAAGGGGGATCAAATGGCTCTGATACCATGTTGGAAAACTGAAGGAAAAGAGTAGAGTGGACACAAACTCAGAATACTTGCATTACTTCAATTGTAGAATGAAGAAGAGTGAGGTCCTTAAGTAGGCACCTCATACATGCTCACTGACATCATTGATGACCTCAGAATTCCACAATCATCTCCTCAATCTGCTCCTAGATTCTTTCAATCATCCTATGTGGCTCTCCACCACCTAACTGTGCTTGTGGGCACCTAACTGTGCCTCTAGCACTCACACATAGAAACATAAGGTGTGCCTGAGGCATACACCTTGAGATATCCCAACAGACCATCGGATATGCTTTGCATGGCCGATCACGCATTATACATCATTTCGCCCCTAGTGATATGAACATCCGTAAAAAAACACACCCTTAGGTGTGTTATCTGACCAAGTACTTATCGGATGGGTGTGCCTCTTTGAGAACATTTCAATACCACCTAGGTTGAGGCGTATGAAAAGTGTTGTGCCCATCGGATATCCTTTGCATGGACGATCCAGCATGAAATACTATTTTTGTTGTAGTGTCATGCACATTCGTAAAAAAACACGTTGCTAGGTATGTTCTCTGATCAAGCACTTATGGGATGGGTGTGCCACTTTGCATGTAAGTCAATTCCACCTAGTTGAAGGTGTGTGCAAAGTATCGTGCCCATCGGATATGCTTTGCATTGTCGATCAAGCATAAAACACCGTTTTTGGCTTAGTGTCATGCACAACCATGAAAAAACACGGTCCTAAGTGTGTTAATCAAACAAGTACTTATCGGATGGGGGCTCTAGTTTACACGCAAGTCCATTTCATCTAGGTTGAGATGTGTGCAAAGTATTGTCACCATCGGATATACTCAACATGGTCGATTACTTATTATACAACGTTTTTCCCATAGTGATATGCACATCCGCAAAAAAACACGCCCTTAGGTATGTTCTATGACCAAGTACTTATCGTATGGGTGTGCCTCTTTGAGAACATTTCAATACCACCTAGATTAAGGTGTAGGAAAAGTATTGTGCCCATCGGATATGCTTTGCATGGTCGATCGAGCGTTAAATACCATTTTTGCCTTAGTGTCATGCACATCCGTAAAAAAACACGCTGCTAGGTGTGTTATCTGATCAAGTACTTATGCGATGGGAATACCACTTTGCATGTAAGTCAATTCCACCTAGTTGAAGGTGTGTGCAAAGTATTGTGCCCATCGGATATGCTTTGCATTGTCGATCAAGCATAACACACCGTTTTTGCCTTAGTGTCGTGCACAACCATATAAAAACATGGCCGTAGGTGTGTTATTCAAACAAGTACTTATCGGATGGGGGCTTCACTTTGCACGCAAGTCCCTTTCACCTACGTTGAGGTGCGTGCAAAGTATTATCACCATCGGATATGCTTTGCATGGTCGATCACGCGTTATACACCGTTTTTCCCCTAGTGATATGCACATCCGCAAAAAAACACGCCCTTAGGTGTGTTATCTGACCAAGTACTTATCGAATGGGTGTGCCTCTTTGAGAACATTTCAATACCACCTAGGTTAAGGTGTAGGAAATGTATTGTGCCCATCGGATATGCTTTGCATGCTCGATCGAGCATTAAATACCATTTTTGCCTTAGTGTCATGCACATCCATAAAAAAACACGCTGCTAGGTGTGTTATTCGATCAAGTGCCTATGAGATGGGAATGCCACTTTGCATGTAAGTCAATTCCACCTAGTCGAAGGTGTGTGCAAGGTATTGTTCCCATCGGATATGCTTTGCATTGTCGATCAAGCATAAAACACCGTTTTTGCCTTAGTGTCATGCACAACAATATAAAAACACGGCCCTAGGAGTGTTATGCAAAGAAGTACTTATCGGATGGGGGGTCCACTTTGCACGCAAGTCTGTTTCAACTATGTTGAGGTGCGTGCAAATATTGTCACCATCAGATATGCTTTACATGGTCGATCATGCATTATACACTGTTTTTTCCCTAGTGATATGCACATCCATAAAAAAACACGCCCTTAGGTGTATTATCTGACCAAGTACTTATCGGATGGGTGTGCCTCTTTGAGAGCATTTCAATACAACCTAGGTTGAGGCATAGGAAAAGTGTTGTGCCCATGGGATATCCTTTGCATGGTCGATCGAGCATTAAATACTATTTTTGCTCTAGTGCCATGCACATCCGTAAAAAAACACGTTGCTAGGTATGTTATCCGATCAAGCACTTATGGGATGGGTGTGCCACTTTGCATGTAAGTCGGTTCCACCTATTTGACAGTGTGTGCAAGGTATTCTGCCCATCGGATATGATTTGCATTGTCAATCAAGAATAAAACACGATTTTTTCCTTAGTGTCATGCACAACCATGAAAAAACACGGTCCTAAGTGTGTTAATCAAACATGTACTTATCGGATGGGGGCTCCACTTTGCACGCAAGTCCGTTTCAACTAGGTTGAGATGCGTGCAAAGTATTGGCACCATTAGATATGCTCTACATGGTCGATTACGCATTATACAACGTTTTTCCCATAGTGATATGCACATCCGCAAAAAAACACGCCCTTAGGTATGTTATCTGACCAAGTACTTATCGGATGGGTGTGCCTCTTTGAGAAAATTTCAATCACACCTAGGTTAAGGTGTACGAAAAGTATTGTGCCCATCGGATATGCTTTTCATGCTCGATCGAGCATTAAATACTAACTTGCCTTAGTGTCATGCACATCCGTAAAAAAACACGCTGGTAGGTGTGTTATCCGATCAAGTACTTATGAGATGGGAATGCCGCTTTGCACGTAAGTCAATCCCACCTAGTTGAAGGTGTGTGCAATGTATTGTGCCCATTGGATATGCTTTGCATTGTCAATCAAGCATAAAACACCATTTTTGCCTTAGTGTCATGCACAACCATATAAGAACACGGCCCTAGGAGTGTTATTCAAAGAAGTACTTATCGGATGGGAGCTCCACTTTGCATGCAAGTCCCTTTCAACTATGTTGAGGTGCGTGCAAAGTATTGTCACCATCGGATATGCTTTACATGGTCGATCACGCATTATACACCGTTTTTTTCTTAGTGATATGCACATCCGCAAAAAAACACGCCCTTAGGTGTATTATCTGGCCAAGTACTTATCGGATGGGTGTGCCTCTTTGAGAACATTTCAATACCACCTAGGTTGAGGTGTAGGAAAAGTATTGTGCCCATCGGATATCCTTTGCATGGTTGATCGAGCATTAAATACTATTTTTGCTCTAGTGTCATGCACATCCGTAAAAAAACATGCTACTAGGTGTGTTATCCGATCAAGTATTTATGCGATGGGAATGCCACTTTGCATGTAATTCAATTCCACCTAGTTGAAGGTGTGTGTAGAGTATTGTGCCCATCGAATATGCTTTGCATTGTCGATCAAGCATACAACACCATTTTTGCCTTAGTGTCATGCACAACCATATAAAAACACGGCCGTAGGTGTGTTATTCAAACAAGTACTTATCGGATGCGGGCTTCACTTTGCATGGAAGTCCCTTTCAACTACGTTGAGGTGCGTGCAAAGTATTGTCACCATCGGATATGCTTTGCATGGTCGATCACGCGTTATACACCATTTTTCGCCTAGTGATATGCACATCCGCAAAAAAGCACGCCCTTTGGTGTGTTATCTGACCAAGTACTTATCGGATAGGTGTGCCTCTTTGAGAACATTTCAATACCACCTAGGTTAAGGTGTAGGAAAACTATTGTGCCCATCGAATATGCCTTGCATGGTCGATCGAGCATTAAATACCATTTTTGCCTTATTGTCATGCACATCCGTAAAAAAACACGCTGCTAGGTGTTTTATTCGATCAAGTACCTATGAGATGGGAATGCCACTTTGCATGTAAGTCAATTCCATGAAAAAACACGGTCCTAAGTGTGTTAATCAAACAAGTACTTATCGGATGGGGGCTCCAGTTTGCACGCAAGTCCATTTCAACAAGGTTGATATGTGTGCAAAGTATTGTCACCATCGGATATGCTCAGCATGGTCAATTACTTATTATACAACGTTTTTCCCATAGTGATATGCACATCCGCAAAAAAACATGCCCTTAGGTATGTTATATGACCAAGTACTTATTGTATGGGTGTGCCTCTTTGAGAACATTTCAATACCACCTAGATTAAGGCGTAGGAAAAGTATTGTGTCCATCGGATATGCTTTGCATGGTCGATCGAGCATTAAATACCATTTTTGCCTTAGTGTCATGCACATCAGTAAAAAAACATGCTGCTAGGTGTGTTATCTGATCAAGTACTTACGCGATGGGAATACCACTTTGCATGTAAGTCAATTCCACCTAGTTGAAGGTGTGTGCAAAGTATTGTCCCCATCGGATATGCTTTGCATTGTCGATCCCGTTTTTGGCTTAGTGCCATGCACAACCATATAAAAACACGGCCGTAGGTGTGTTATTCAAACAAGTACTTATCGGATGGGGGCTTCACTTTGCACGCAAGTCCCTTTCAACTATGTTGAGGTGCGTGCAAAGTATTGTCACCATCAGATATGCTTTGCATGGTCGATCACACGTTATACACCGTTTTTCCCTAGTGATATGCACATCCGCAAAAAAACATGCCCTTAGGTGTGTTATCTGACCAAGTACTTATCGGATGGGTGTGCCTCTTTGAGAACATTTCAATACCACCTAGGTTAAGGTGTAGGAAATGTATTGTGCCCATCGGATATGCTTTGCATGCTCGATCGAGCATTAAATACCATTTTTGCCTTAGTGTCATGCACATCCATAAAAAAACACGCTGGTAGGTGTGTTATCTGATAAAGTACTTATGAGATGGGAATGCCGCTTTGCACATAAGTCAATTCCAGCTAGTTGAAGGTGTGTGCAAGGTATTGTGCCCATTGGATATGCTTTGCATTGTCGATCAAGCATAAAACACCATTTTTGCCTTAGTGTCATGCATAACCATATAAAAACATGGCCCTAGGAGTGTTATTCAAAGAAGTACTTATCAGATGGGAGCTCCACTTTGCACACAAGTTTCTTTCAACTACCTTGAGGTGCGTGCAAAGTATTGTCACCATCGGATATGCTTTACATGGTCGATCATGCATTATCCGTTTTTTCCCTAGTGATATGCACATCCGCAAAAAAACATGTCCTTAGGTGTATTATCTGACCAAGTACTTATCGGATGGGTGTGCGGCTTTGAGAACATTTCAATACCACCTAGGCTAAGCTGTAGGAAAATTATTGTGCCCATGGGATATCCTTTGCATGGTCGATCGAGCATTAACTACTATTTTTGCTCTAGTGTCATGCACATCCGTAAAAAAACACGCTGCTAGGTGTGTTATCTGATCAAGTACTTATGCGATGGGAATGCCACTTTGCATGTAATTCAATTCCACCTAGTTGAAGGTGTGTGCAGAGTATTGTGCCCATCGGATATGCTTTGCATTATCGATCAAGCATAAAACACCGTTTTTGCCTTAGTGTCATGCACAACCATAAAAAAACACGGCCATAGGTATTGGGCCCATCGGATATGCTTTGCATTGTCGAACAAGCATTAAACACTATTTTGTCCTTAGTGTCATGCACAACCGTCAAAAAACGCGGTCCTAGATGTGTTATTCGACTAAGTACTTATGGGATGGGCACGCCACTTTGCATGTAAGTCAATAATACCTAGGTTGAGATGTGTGCAAAGGATTGTGATGATCGAATATGCGTTGCATTGTCAATTACGCATAAAACAACGTTTTTGCCTTAGTGTCATGGACAACAACCAATAAAAAACATGGTCCTAGGTGTGATATTCTAAAAAGTACTTGTCAGATGGGGGAGCCACTTTGCAAGAAAGTCAATTTCAACTAGGTTGATGTGCATGCACAATATTGTGTGTATCGGTTATGCTTTGCATGGGGGATCACACATTATACACCATTTTCCCCCTAGTGTTATGCATATCCATCAAAGAACATGCTCTTAGGTGTATTATCATACCAAGTACTTATTGAATGGGCGTTCCACTTTGCATGGAATACCATACCACCGCTTTTGAGGCACGTGCAAAGTATTGTGCCCATCGGCGGATATGCTTTACATGGTAGATTGAGTATTAAATATAGTTTTTGCCTTGGTGTCATGTACAACTATCAAAAAACACGATCCTAGGAGTATTTTTCAAACAAGTACCTATCGGATGGGGATGCCACTTTGCACACAAGTCAATACTGCCTAGGTTGAGGAACGTGCAAAGTCTTGTGTCCATTGGATATGCTTTGCATAGTCGATCGCACATTATACACCATTTTGTTCCTAGTGTTATGCACAATCATCATAAAATACATTTGGAGGTGTGTTATCCGAACAAGTACTTATGGGATGGGTGCACCACTTTGTATGCAAGTCAATATGACCTAGGTTGAGGCGTGTACAAAGTTTTGTGCCAGTCGAAGAAATGTAGATGCGATAATATTAGAAAATTCTTGGTATGTGTATATGTGTGTGTGTGTGGCAAACAATTTTGATACAACAAAGTAAACACCTAGTGCACAAATTATGCACTTCATACCTTGAGCATTGTGTCAAAATAAAAGCTGAAATAAGCTTGTTGATGAGAATAAATATGCCCTTGAATAAAAGCACAGTTGTTGTATGACCACAATAGGATCGCTTTGACACCTGTGATTTTGCCCACATGTAAGTTTGCAAATAGTATAAAAAATCATATAATAATATATTAATAGTTTGCAAATGTGTATAGCAAGTGAGTAATGGGAAGTGGAAGTGGAAGTGAGGAGGGAGGAGTGGAATGGGAGAGGGAAGTAATAGGGGTGTATGATAATAAGTATAAAAAATAGGGAAGTAATAGGGGTGTATGATAATATATTAATAGTTTTCAAATGGCAAGTGAGTAATGGGAAGTGGAAGTGAGAGTGGGGAGGGAAGAATGGAATGGGAGAGGGGGAGGTAATAGGGGAGTAGGATAATAAGGTAGTGAAATGAGTGAGGGGAGTTAATAGGGGATGAAAAAGAGGAGGGTGAGATGGGGAAATATGGGATTTTGGGAAATGGGAGGAGTATGGGACGTGGTGGAAATGTGGGATGGGAGTGGTGGCAATGGGGGAGGAAGAAGAAATGGATGGGGGGAGGGCCAATGGAAGAATGGGATGAGGGATGGGGGTCCAATTGGAGAGGGGGAGTAATGGGAGCCAATGGGAGAGGGGAGAAATGAAAAGCCAATAGGAGAGAGGGGAGGAATGGAAAGCCAATAGGAGAGGAGGAGGAAAACCTAATTTTTCTTATATATAGTCTTCCTTCTTCATTCATTCTCCTCTCATTTCATTCATTGAAGCAAGAAAGCAAGGACGAGCAAGAAAGCAAGGAAGGAAGAGCAAGAAAGCAAGAAAGAGCAAACTTACAAACTTTTTCCAGGTACTTTTTTTTGATTAATTCTTTATCTAGATTTTTCTTTTAAAATTTGAAGAGAGAGAAAGAAAGAAAGAGAGAGAGGGGGGGCGGGGTCGAGGGGGGGAAGGGGGGGTTTTGGCGGCCACGGTCGCCAGGACCCCAAGGAGGGGATGGAGGGGGGGAGGGGAGGGGGGGCAGGGGCAGGGTCGAGGGAGGGAGGGGGGGTTTCTAGCAACCACGGCCGCCAGGACCCAGGGAGGGGAAGGAGAGGATGGAGGGGGGGGGAGGGTGGGACCAATATGGTAAACGATAAAAGATGGAGTATCTAAACAAAAGTTGGTGTTAGCGGGCAATCTTTATTTCCAGCCAATATAGCACACAATAGTTACAAACCCTTATCGGCTCATGCCAAGTGGTGGAGGAGTCGTGGAACCGTCCCAAATTCTCATCCAATCTCCCATGGTGAGTGATTGTGGGAGGAATTCATTCCAAGGGGCAACATATCTAGGATGATCAGGTGGGAAAAATCGATGGTAATTCTCATCGATGACCTTATTTAATGTGTCTGCCCGTGAGGCAACTAGCGAAGGACCACAAACAGGACATGCATGGTAACCCAATGTAGTGAGACTTGAACAATAGATGCAATTAAGAGTTAAAGGTGGGTTTAGGGTGCCACATCCTTTGCCTATTCATACTTAGAAGTGCAATGCTTACCTGAACAGTCGCCATAGCTTGGGAAGTCATACATCGTCCACATCAAGACTGCTTTGCAGTTGACGTCTCGTGACGAGGGAGGCCTACTCACATCATGCACCTCGATACCTCTCCAAAGTATCTCTAGCTCGTCAATCAAAGACTCCAAATAAACATAAGGATTTTTGACTTTCTGTTTTCTTGGAATTAGAAGGGACAGCATAACATGTCCTTTCTTAATAGCCATAGAGGGTGAAAGATTATAATTCACCAATATCACTGGCCATACACTGTAAGAGGTGCTTTTGAGACCAAATGGGTTCACACCGTCCATACCCAATCCAAGTCTCAAGCTCCTAGGTTCTTCTTTGAAGCTTGGCCATGTGTCTTCAATATGCTTCCACGCAGGAGAGTCCGCGGGAGTTCGCCACTTGCCATTGGTTGATCGATGGGAGGAATGCCATGACATGAGCTCTGCAATAGATTTGCACTTGAACATATGTTGGATGCGAGGGATTATGGGAAAATGTCACAGAACCTTACGAGGCACATCCAAAGTTTTGAGATCTGCTCTATATCTTGCCTCTCCATAAGTAGGACACTCTCTTGCATCCTTATGTAGTCCACGAAACAAAATGCAATTGTTGATACATGCATGGATGCGCTTGTAATCTAATCCTCCAAGAGAGGTCAAGTGTTGCCTTGCCATATCTCTTGAGGTCGGTAATTTATTCTCCCTTGGAAGCATTTTACAAATAGCCTACACGTGAAGACCATAAATGAGGAAAAGCATTCGAGTAATTGACCCACTAGCATAATTCACTTTGTTTGCAAAATAGACTTTAAAGCTTACTTGAGTAATACATTCAAACTTGCATTGCTCCATCCATAGATGGTTTGCAAGTTTAGTAACTCAAGGGAGGCACGTAGAACAGAGAATGTGCACCCCTCAAATAGTGGAGTCGATGCTGCAGTAAAAAGATCATCCTGCTCCATGCTATCATCCCTCCCTTGATGGACATATAAATCCCGCACCATATCATCAAACGCCTCCTCCTCCACGGCTTCATGAGGTAATGGTGGAGGACTACTATCACGATCACTCAATGCATTCGTAATGGTCCCTCCTGAAGATCCCACCTCATATCGTTGATGCTTCACCTCCTCACGGCGAGCATAGGGCAACATATGCGGGTGTGGCACTGCATCCTGTATCAAATTAAAACGGGATCATAACTCAAACATATGAACACCCATAGGTATCTCAATGAACCTTAACTTACAAATCCTTACCATGTTTATGGTCGCATCCCATTCTCCATACTTTGAGATGTGATTGAGTGTAATCCTGCGTGCACGATACATGTTTCCTCGACATGCTCCAACCACATTTTACGATGGTGGATACAGAGGGATTCATCCTCACTAGAGCTACTTGTTGAAGATGAAGACATCCTACAAACAAACAACCCAAAAAATTTTGCTTTTCTTTAAATATTTAATTTTAAACTCTGTGGCGTGTCTAAAGGCACGTCTAAAACCACGTCTGTCTGTTCTGTGGTGCACATCTACAAGTGCATCTAAAACCGCGTCTGATCTATGTAATTAGATGCGTATATAGATGCACTATTAGATGCATCTATAGACGCGGCTTTTAAACCTGCTTTTAGCATGCTCGCTTTGCTTTTCTTCACATTACTTATACTTCGGGCGGTTGGCTTGCTTTGTTATTAGTAGATCCACAATTTCGACGCATAAGAGGAAGGCACTGTGATGCCAAAAATTGATATTTTTAATTTGGCATTGGTATTGTTTTTCTCTATGTTTGATAAGAGTTTGAGAAACAAGTGATAGCCTAGCGGCTCTCACTTATTTCTATTTTCTATGATATTGTATGGGATTGAGAGGATGAGTGGAATGGCTCATTGTAAATACCATAGGTATGAATTATAAATACCTTGGTATGGGGTGAGAGTTATTTGTGTATGGGATATTATGAGTTTTTTAGAAGATAGAAAGAGTGAGTCATATAAAGAGGTGGGCTCATGTCCATGTGTTCCAATAATATAAGAGAGGCCACATGCCAAGCGTGTGGAAGGCATGTGGAGGAGTGTGAAGTCAAGAGGAATCCTTCTAGAACTCCTATGTGGAATAAGGAGGATGTGGACATGTGGAAAAGAGAGGGTCCCTATGGGCTCCATGTGAGGAGACTCTTGACTTTCTCAATATTTTAAGAGTCTTGAGCATCTTTTGATGGGCACATGGCAAGAGTAGCCAAAAAGGACATGGATGGTGACATACGTGCTTATGTGATTGATGGGGAAAGGAATCTACAGGCAGCAATTGTAAATGGGTGAAGGAGGGTAACAAAATCTCTATAAAAGGAGCCCTCCTCTCCCTTGTTCATCAGAATCTCTTCCACCATTGGGCCTTATGTTGCTGTAGTTCTAGTCTCCCCAAGCCTCTTCCATGAGCCTTCTCTTCCTCTTGTAGATATTCTCTTATGTAGACTCTTGAGTCCTTCTCTCTCTAGTTTATTCTCTCTCTATGAGTAGTCTTGGAGCTTCCGCTCCCTCTTGTATGTATGAAACCTCTTCTTCTCCCTTGTGTTTATAGTGTTGAGGTGGATTCTCACTTTATTTGTAATGAAGGTCACTTCAAGTTCTCTCTCTCTTGAGTGTCTCTTCCTTTTTCTTTCTTTCAAAGCCTTAAAAGTTCTTTCTATTCGGCTGCTCACTATGCACACATGGTCCATTTGTTTCCCCAGCTCTTCCCGATCCACTATGCAAACTTCTTCCCCTCTTCTAGGCGAAATCTATGAGGGGTGGATCGTTGATGAAGGTGGAGTCTTGAGGGAGCATCCTGCTCAGGCGAAATTAGCCTGGGTGGAGGATAGTTTTCATGATGGTTTGACCCCCTATTAGTGTTTTGCTCATAACTTTCTGCTCGATAGTCCGATTGTAATGAAATTTATATCAGCGCAAATATCTCTTCAAGACGCATGTTTCTATCGATCAGATCTTGAATCAGATACTGATGCAAAAAGTTATGAGTCTCTGTGTTTGACAGTCTGTTTTCATGATAGTTTTTACCCCCTTCCAGTAAACTGTCCATATCTCTTCAACCGTTTGTTTGTTTTCAATGAAACTTATATCAGCACGAAGCTCATCTCAAGGCGCATCTCTTTGTGTGCTTGAATCTCTGATATCATGTCTCTACTGAAAGTTATAGGCCTCTGTGTCTAATGACAGTTTGTAGAGTGTTTTGAGCTAAGTGTGAAGGTGTCTATGAAGGAGGTGCAATGTTTCCTCGGAATCTACCCATCCGACCTAATCAGCCCCTTCAAACTCCTCGATATATATCAGTTCATGTCATGTTGAGTCGCAAGATCTTCTTTCAACAACGTATCGCTCTTCTCTTTGGTGCAGATCGGCTCGCTAAGATTATGGCCTCTCCTGATCCTTTCCTTCTCCCTATGCTTAACTACAACATCACTTGGGATGTTACCATCTTCATTCTCATCTAAGGGAGGAAAGTATGGTGTGGTATCTTGGCATAAAAGCTTCTTTCTAATGTCTCATTCTCAATGATAAGTATCTTTGGCAGTCAGTTCGAATGCTACAGGAAGTGAAGAGGTGCGTGAAGTTTATTACCCCCAACTTCATGTCACAGCACCCACACTTACTTCCAAGATTAAAGGAGAAGAGGGCGAACAAGGATGAGAAGCAACTTTGAAAAAGAAGAAGAACCTTCCATACCTCTATCCAAGGTAAGTCTTTTTGCAGTGATCTTTTTTGAAAGTTTGCTCTGTTTGGATTTATACTTTCTCGTATCCAAAAAACACATGATTTGGGTATCAGTGTTACGTTTGTGTGTCGGGCGCATGTCCTTTTCTACTTTTTAGAAAAGTTTATTTGTTGGAGCGCATCCAAAGGCGTGTCTCAGAGCACGTGTAAAACCACGTCTACAGGCACGTCTAGACACACGTCTAGCCTGTTTGCAGACACAGACAACCACATCTATAGATGCGCTGTTATACACAAAAATAGATGCGCTAATTAGATGCGTCTATAAATGCACTCTGACAGTAATCCTCTCTTCCCTTCCCCTTTCTTCTCAGCTCATTAGTAATCGTCTTTTTTTCTTTTTTCCAGTTCATCATGTGGCCAAGAAGTGCTTCGGGCTCACCTGATCTCCGAGAGTCTATTTTTAGGACTTATATAACCTTTTAGGGCACCCTCCTAGTCCTACGGAGTTATATGGGTATATGATGGGTACTCTAAACACCCCCCAAGAGTCGGCACTACAGACTCCAAACCACCCCACACCAGCTGAGATCACCCCAACGGAGTTAGCATAGCCCAGCCGGCTACACAGTGCAGGCCCATCTCCCATGCCGTCTTATGCCCCTTCCCCCATGCTGTCTTATGCCCCTTCTGCCATGCTGTCTTATGCCCCTTCCCCCATGCTGTCAGGAGGTCCTTCGGTCTCGTAGAGCCGTTGGCGTACTCCTATGCAGTCAAGACTCGGTTCTCCAACTACGAGTGGTCCACGTAGTCCCGTGCAGTCTCTAGCTACAAGTGACCAGCATACTAGCTCGACACGACACGGTAGCAGGCATAGTAGCAGGGAGAGCAGTGGGGGATGCATGGCATAGTGCTTTGGGAGGGGTGGTGGTGGGGATGATGATGATTCAGATGATTTAGACATGCCTCCAAGTGATGGTACGATATTCTATGACATCACTCAGACAGGAGGAATCTTGATGGATGCACGAGGGAAGGACATCATGGCCTTCATGCGCTCTGTAATTGCTAACAATTACAAAGATTTCTTTATCCACTTCAAAGACTAGCCAAAGAGGTTGGCTGATGAGACCCTCATTGCTGTTTACTCTAGGTATCCTAACCCCTCCAATCGCCAGTTCACAGATAAATGGGCCAAGTCAAATATTGTTACGATACTTGGCAATAAAAGATCTTCGCTTAAGAGGTAGGCACTAGCGGGGCTTGCCAGGCTCGAGGGAGGTCAACCACCAAGGGGCCCACCCCACACCGCTCACAAGCATGAGTAAAAGAAAGCAATGAAGTCAGCGAGGGAGGACCCCAGTCTGCAGCACGTGGAGGCAGGAAGGATCCAGATGGAGCAATATGGAAGCATGCATTTTGGAGCAGGGGGTGTTGAATCATGGGAGGCCCAATTTGTAAGTATCGATCTCAAATTATATTGCTTATGTAGTTTATTAGGAGGTTGTTTCTTTATACTAATCCCTCTACAAATTGTGTCGTCTTGCAGCTTGAGATCGTGGGCACATACCCTACTCCTATCGAGATAGCCTACCACTGCCACCATCGCAGAGGAGATACATGGAGGCACTTCTATCATGATGGGTTGATTACTGAGGAGCAGTATATTCAGGCTACTGGAGCGGCCCCCAAGGTATTTGAAAGTAATTAAATAATGTCAATATTATAAGTAAAAATTTGATTTTTCATACATTGATATATGTTGTCCCTTGTTTACAGGCCCATGCACAAGACGACGAGGAAGAAGACGAGGAAGGAGGCGCAGAAGGGAGCGCAGAAGGGAGTGCAGAAGGGAGCGTGGAAGGGAGCGAGGACGTGGAGAACATAGATTAGTTGTAGAAGTAGTGCTAGCTACTCTTTTTTGTACTTAAAGCCACTGGCTTGGCTTCGTGCCTCTTGTATATACACTCCTCTTATTTTTTGTACTTGAAGCCACATGACGTGGCTTAGCTTCCTTATTTTTTGTACTTGAAGCCACATGACGTGGCTTAGCTTCATGCTATATGTACATACAAGCACTTTTTGAGCTTTCAAATTTATTGCATTTTGGAGACACTTGTATCTAACCACCCATACTTTGCTTGCAGATTCAAGATTGAGAGACAAGCCCGTAGTTTAGACATCGTAGCATCCTCATACAACTGTGTTAATTGCAACTCTCCCATATTGAGCTCATACTTCGACATCACGTGTACATGTGATGTAGTACCCCTAAAAATAGAATCCATCATGTCCACCATACCCTCATCATCATCTGGCACATTCGAGAGACTATAGTCTTCTTTAAAGTGTGAAGGTATATGTGCACCCTCGCCACCTTCTCATCTTGTCTCAAGATTTTGTGTAAATATAAGATCTTGTCTCAAGGTTTCGTGTCATAATGGTATGCAATATTAATCACGAACTCAAAGAGAATTGACTTATCGATGATCCATCACCATGTACAACACCAACAATGGGTATTGTTTCGAGCTTCTCCCCATACATCTGCAAGTGGCGCATGACAATATGATGTTGATGGTGTACTTCTGGCTTGCAATGAGTGCAATGACAATACAGCCTCTCTGTAAGCCACTCTACATTCCCAGGCATTGGCGCATCATCTAACGAGCTTCCACTCGTCCCTTCCATCTACACACCTCTAAAATCACAACATGAGCTACAAGGAAATCTATTAAGATCCAAAAAATAGCCACCCATTTTCTCTCTTCTAACAATAAGTGCCTTGAACCATCACTATATAGCGACGCTTTGTCCTATTTCATCGCTATATAGTGACTGACCAGCGTCGCTATATAGCATTGCTAGGGAGCTAAAACCCGAAACCCCATGCGATGCCGTCTTTCAGATCTCTATTGCACGAAAAGTAAAAATCTCTCCTCCCACCTTATATTCGATGACCTCACTTTCCTCCTCTCTATTCCCCACACTCCTCACCCCTACCTAACCCCTCTCCCAACACTTGTGCTCCCTCTCCACCCTTCTCCCTCTATGCTTGTGTGAAAGGAAGTTTTTCAAGAAGGTGTGTCTCTTTCAAAAATGTAGGTTCATTTTTTGTGAGATTTCATTTTGTGAGTGTTGAAGCATGTTTCTCCTTGTATTGCTAAGCCTATGTGCTAATTTTCATGCTTGATTTTCAGAGGTTGACAAAAAATGAGATTTGGTGAAAGAAAGAAGACTCACCTCTTCTTTTTTTGGTAGTTTTCTTCCTCCTCGTTCTCCTTGTTTGTAGGCTTATGCTTGTCTCCTCAATCCAATCTCTTTGAAAAGTTGCTTCGCCAAACTCCTCCTTCCTCTAACTAGTTATCTGAAAAAATGATATGTTTCCTCTTTTTTGTAAGGCTAGTCCACAAAACACCGAGCAGGACTTTTCCAGGTAAGAAAGTGCTTCCTTTTTTTCCCTTTTGTTATTTTCGTTATTTGCATTGGCCTGCAGCTAATGCCAATGATGGGTGTAGAAACCATCTCTTTCCCTCTCTTCTCTTATTCCCTCTTCTTCCCCTCTTTTCCTCCCTCTTTCCCCCACTCTCTTTCCCTCATATGCTTATGCTTATATGCATAAGCATAAGCATATGGTTTCTCTCTTTGTCTCTTATGCTTATGGTCTTTTCCCCTCTTCTTTTTCTTTCCTCTCTTCACTTTTCCCCTCTTCCTTATCTTCTTTTCATAAGCATATGTCTATGCCTATGCCTATGCTTATGCTTATGCATGAGCATATGCTCATATGCTCATGCATAAGCATTAGCATATGTCTCCTTCTCCTTCAATCTCCTTTTCTCCTCTTTTCATAAGCATATGTATTTGCGTATGCTTAAGCTTATGCATGACCATATGCTCATATGCTCATGCATAAGCACAAGCATATGATTTCTTTCTTTTTCTCTTATGCTCATACGCTCATGCATAAGCATAAGCATATGCTTTCTTTCTTTTTCTCTTATGCTCTTTTCCCTCTTTCAATCTCCTTTTTCCCTCTTCCTTCTATTCTTTTTACCCTCTTTTCAATCTCTTTTTTCCCTCTTTCAATCTCTTTTTCCCTCTTCCTTCTCTTATGCTTATGCTCTTTTTCCCTGTTTCTTCTCGTATGCTTATGCTCTTTCCTCTTGTATTGTTCCCCTCTTTTGATTCCTTCTCTTCTTTTTCCCTCTTCTTTTTCGCCTCTTTCAATCTCTTTTCCCCACTTCCTTCTCTTATGCTTATGCTCTTTTCATAAGCATAAGCATATGCCTATGCCTTCTCTTCTTTTTCCCTCTTCTTTTTCGCCTCTTTCAATCTCTTTTCCCCAGTTTCTTGTCTTACGCTTATGCTCTTTTCATAAGCATATGCCTATGCCTATGCTTATGCTTATGCATGAGCATATGTTCATATTCTCATGCATATGCATAAGCATATGCTTTCTCTCTTTTTCTCTTATGCATATGCTTTTCCTTCTCTTATGCTTATGCTCTTTTCCCTTCTTCTTTTTCCCCTCTTTCAATCTCTTTTTCCCTCTTCCTTATTTTCTTTTCATAAGCATATGCTTATACCTATGCTTATGCTTATGGATGAGTATATGCTCATATGCATATGCTTTTCCTTCTCTTATGCATATGCTTTTCCTTCTCTTATGCTTATGCTCTTTTCCCCTCTTCTTTTTCCCCTCTTTCAATCTCTTTTTCCCTCTTCCTTATCTTCTTTTCATAAGCATATGCTTATACCTATGCTTATGCTTATGGATGAGTATATGCTCATACATAAGCATAAGCATATGTCTCCTTCTCCTTCTCCTTCTTCTTTCTTTCTCTTCTTTTTCCTTCTCCTTCAATCTCTTTTTCTCCTCTTTTCATAAGCATATGTATTTGCCTATGCTTATGCATGAACATATGCTCATATGCTTATGCATAAGCACAAGCATATGCTTTCTCTCTTTTTCTCTTATGCTCATATGCTCATGCATAAGCATATGCATATGCTTTCTTTCTTTTTCTCTTATGCTCTTTTTCCCTCTTCTTTTTCCCCTCTTTTCAATCTCTTTTTCCCCTATTTCAATCTCTTTTTCTCTCTTTCTTCGCTTATGCTTATGCTCTTTTTCCCTCTTCCTTCTCTTATGTTTATGCTCTCTTCCTCTCTTCTTTTTCCCCTCTTTCGATCTCTTTTCCCCTCTTCTTTCTCTTCTTTTTCCCTCTTCTTTTTCCCCTCTTTCAATCTCTTTTCCCCTCTTCCTTCTCTTATGCTTATGCTCTTTTCATCAGCATATGCCTATGCCTATGCTTATGTTTATGCTTATGCATGAGCATATGCTTATGCTTATGCTTATGCATAAGCATAAGCATATGCTTTCTCTCTTTTTCTCTTATGCATATGTTTTTCCTTCTCTTATGCTTATGCTTCTCTTTTCTCTTATGCTTCTCTTATGCTTATGCTTCTTTT
Source organism: Dipteris shenzhenensis (assembly GCF_047967505.1). Lineage (NCBI taxonomy): Eukaryota > Viridiplantae > Streptophyta > Polypodiopsida > Gleicheniales > Dipteridaceae > Dipteris > Dipteris shenzhenensis. Next base: position 31,144,052 of record NC_141609.1, on the reverse strand, counting down.
CTTAGTCATATTCGGTTCTTTTTGTTGAGATATCGAGCTCCACTCGTGATATGCCAGGGTGATCGTTGTGCATTTATGTCACCGACTTATTAGCTACAGATAAAGTTGGTACTGTAAAGAATAAGGGAGAGAGATAGGAGACTCAAGTTCAGCTTTCTTCACAACACACAAAAGAGAGAGGACACAAGGTTGGAGGGTGAAGCCTTTCTTCACTTTTGCATACAACTACAATACAATAGAAGAGGGAAATACCCTATATGTCAAAACCTAGAATACGTGGTTCATATGTGAACCCAAACCAAAAACATACGTGGTAGTCTAACTACACCACGAGTACAACTAACATAGGCGGTGACATAAATGATAGTCATCCAGGAGATGTATCAGGGGTAGAGCTTGATATCTCAACACTCCCCCTCAAGCTCAAATCCATCTCACGTACACCAAGCAAGCTCCTAAATCTGCGAAGCTTCTCGGTACCCAATGCCTTCGTAAAGATATCAGCCACCTGCTCCTCAGTGCTGACATAGACAAGATCAATCTCACCAGCTAGAACCTTCTCTCTCACAAAGTGATAATGCACCTCAATGTGCTTCATTCTAGCATGATAAACTGGGTTATTAGCAAGCATGATGCTGCTAATGTTGTCACAATGAATGACAACTACTGCATGAACTGACTGTCCCATATCTGCAAGTAGCTTCCGTAACCAAGCTACCTCACATGCAGCCATTGCTGCACCCCTGTACTCAGCCTCTGTGCTCGACAAGGCAACTGTTGGCTGCTTCTTGCTGCTCCAACTGATGGCACCACTCCCAAGGGAAAACATAAAACCACTAGTAGATCTCCTGTCTGAGACACTACCAGCCCAGTCAGCATCTGTGTATCCATGTACCTGTAATGCACACCCAGCTTCATAGAACAGTCCATAATGCAATGTGGACTTCACATACCGCAGTATGCGCCTAGCCGCATCCAAATGTGGCTTCCTCGGTGCCTGCATAAACTGACTCACCAGCCCCACAGCATAGCTCAAATCTGGTCGGGTTATAGTCATGTAAATCAAGCTACCTACTATGCGCCTGTACATAGTAATATCTTCAAGAAGCTCACCTGACTCTGCATTGATCTTCACATTCTGCTCCAATGGAACAGAGATAGGCTTACAGCCTGTCATCCCATATTTGGACAGCATGTCCAAACCGTATTGCCTTTGCAACAGCCATATCCCACTCGGGGATCTAATAACCTCAATGCCCAAGAAGTAACGCAGCTCTCCCAAATCCTTCATCTCAAATTTCTGCTTCAACAGCAGCTTCACTTCATTAATGTCTGCATCACTATCACCTGTAATAATTAAGTCATCAACATAGATGACTATAAGCACAATCCCTCTGTTTGTCCTTTTCACATAAAGTGAAAAATCTGAATTGGAAATCTGAAATCCAATAGTGACAAGATATTGTCCTATCTTGTCTGACCATGCCCTCGGCGCCTGTTTTAAGCCATACAAGGCTTTGCGCAACCTGCATACAAAATCGGGGTGTGCTTTATCCTCATAACCTTCTGGCTGCATCATATAAACCTCTTCCTGCAAGTCACCATGCAAGAAGGCATTTTTCACATCCATCTGATGCAAAGACCATCCCTTTGCAGCAGCCATAGCAATTACTGCTCTCACGGTTGCCATCCTTGCAACTGGGCTGAAAGTTTCCTCATAGTCAATTCCATATGTCTGTGCAAAACCTTTGGCAACCAATCTTGCCTTGTACCTGCTAACAGACCCATCAGCATTGTGTTTTACTTTGTAAACCCACTTGCAGCCAATAGCCTTCTTATCATGAGGCAAAGGCATCAAATCCCAAGTGTGGTTTGCATCCAAGGCAGCCATCTCTTCATCCATAGCTGCTTCCCAATTTTTATGCCCTGCTGCATCCTCAAAACATGTGGGCTCTGGCTCCTCTAGAACCTTGACCATATAAGCATAGTGATGTGCTGTATACCCATCATATCTCAGCCTGTCAACTGTTGGATACTTAATACGAGTGGACCTCCGTACAACTGGATCAGTTGCAGGCGTCTTTAAATCATGCCTGCTTTTCCTTGCACCAGGTGTAACAACAGAAGGAATCCCAAGTTCCTCATCAAGGCTCATTTCAGAGCCGCTTGACTCTCCATCAACATGAGAGCTACCAGCAGACACATCAAACACTGGAGTATGGTCCACTTTTTCTTTTCCCTTATGTGATACCTGCACAACACTATCAAGACTGCCATGTGACGATTCACTAGATCTCAATCTCCCTGTCCATGCATTAGATCCACTAGTAGAGGACTCTCTGGGTCCACTCAAGGCTTGAGATTGCTGCTCTGCATTTATTGCAGCATTCCCATTTCCTGCATCTGCATCTCCTACCATAACAGTTGGTGCATACCAGCTGCTCATTTCATCAAAAACAACATCTCTGCTCACTTGCATTTTGCGGGTGGAAGGGTTATAACAGCGATACCCTTTCTGGTGCTGAGCATATCCAATAAAGATGCATTTTTCTGCCTTTGGATCCAGCTTGGTTCTCTTCTCATCAGGAACATGAACATACGCTATGCAACCAAATACCTTCAAGTGAGAAATATCTGGTTTTTGGCCTGTATACATTTCTTCAGGCGTCATGCCATGGACAGCTGCAGTGGGGGTTCTGTTCATAATATAAACAGCAGTTGCTACTGCTTCAGCCCAAAAATAATCAGGCATGTTTTTCTCATTTAGGATCGCCCGTCCTACTTCTGCAATATGCCTGTTCTTCCTTTCTCTGCAACCCCATTCTGCTGAGGGGTAGACCTGCATGAGTACTTCCTTTGAATTCCCTGTTCTTTCAGATATTCACAAAATTCTTCTGAAAAGTACTCTCCCCCTCCATCAGATCTTAGCACTTTAATATGCACACCTTTCTCTTTTTCAACCATGGCCTTAAAAGCCTTGAAATGGCTGAACACTTCACTTTTGTGCTTCATAAAATAAATCCACACCTTCCTAGTGTAGTCATCAATAAACGTCACATAATAATGGCATCCACCAATAGAAGCAGCTTTGGTTGTCCAAACATCTGAATGGATCACTTCCAAAGGTCTTCTGCTCACCTTAGCATTTTTGGGAAATGCATGTCTGGCCTGCTTACCCATTTGGCATGCTTCACATACCTTTTGCATTCCCTCAACTCTGAATTTAGGCAAACCTGCAACAATGTTTTCCGTTTGCATAGATTTCAGCCTTTGTATATTCACGTGCCCAATGCGCTTGTGCCATATCTCAATATCTGCAATGACACCTCTCCCATGCGCAAACATAGCAGCTTTCACCTCAGGCATATCAACATCCAAGGTGAACATTCTTCCATTTTTGTTGCCTTTCGCAACCAAGCGACATTTATTTTTCAGGTCTTCAACAAAGCATCCATCAGGATTAAATCTAACCTGCAGACCTTGCTCAACCATCTGGCCAACTGAAACCAGGTTCTTAGTGATTTTTGGAACATGAAGTACATCTGCCAAGTACTTCGTTTTGCCATCCTGCATAGCCAATGGCACTTTACCAACCTGCGTAATTGGGTGCGCAGTATCATCACCTGTTTCAACATAACCTGGCTTATCCAAATTTCTGACATCATGAAACCACTCAGCATGACTGGTCATGTGGTTAGAGGCACCTGAATCAACATACCAAACATCATTGCAAGCTGCAGCATCTCCTGACATGGAGTTAACCATATGCTGCATCACAAAAAGGTGCTCATTTCTGTCGTCACCATGCCCACTTGATGATGCATAGTTGCTTTGCTGCAACTTTCCACTTTTGATGTCATTCTGCTTTTTATAGCATGTATTCTCCTTGTGTCCAGGCTTTCCACAATAATAGCATTCTGTGCTGCTATTTACTTGCTGGTTCCTTTGCCATGAACCACGGCCTCTTTGGCTCCCCCTGCCTCTAGAACTACCACGTCCTCCTCCATAGGACTGGTTTTCCTGTTGTTGCTGTTGGTTCTGATTTCCTGCACGGCCACCAGAACGGCCTCTTCCTCTACCCCTGCCTCTACCTGTATTCGAGTAGAAAGCAGTCTCTTGAGAAGTTGAGGTGGCTGAACCACCATTCCTTTGCCCTTCACTCAGCAAGAGAGCAATAAGTTCCTGAAAATCAGGAAATGTTTCACGGACTCCAATGGATGTCCGAAATTGTGCATAATCTTTCCCAAGACCATTCAAGGTCACGGACACTAAGTCCTCATCATCAACAGGTGCTCCAATGGAGGCAAGAGAATCTGCAAGGCCTTTCACCTTCAAGGAATACTCATTTATATTCATATTTTTCCTTTGCACATTGTGCAACTCCTGCTTTAGCTGCATCTTTCGTGCTTTGGTATTTGTGCTATACAGCTTCACCAATGTATCCCATGCCTCCTTAGGCGTCTCTAGATCCTGTATATGCACAATCATAGAATCTGAAATGCTAACGGACAGCCAATACAGGCATTTTCTGGCTTTTTCATGCCATTCTTTAAAGGCCTTCAATTCAGCAGGAGTGGGAGCAGCACCCAAAACTGGTTCTGCAGTTTCACCACTGATGTAATCCCAAACTCCCTTTCCCATAAAGAAGTTTGTCATCCTGAACTTCCATGCTTGGAAGTTGTTCTTGTCAAGCTTCTCACTGACAATGGTAGACAGATTCTCAGACATTTTACAAATCACGAATTGCAACAGCAACCTGTAAACACAGCAAATGCCTCGGAAGGGCAAATAGCAAAACTTCTGCAAAGAGCCTCACAGGGGCAGATCTGCAACACTGACGAAAGTGGTATTTCACCACACAGTCACTTCCTCGTGACGATTTTGCATCAACAGGCAACAGGCATGAATCTGCAACTCCCAGTATCTCTGCACATAGGCATACGATGCAATTTCTGTGGCACCTTTCCACCGACTAGCCGCGCGGTGGTCGCACAGCAAAAACAGGGCCTTTTTCTGAGTGCCTGCGAAGAACTTCCGCCTTCAAAACGGGCCCCGAAACAGCCTCAGATCAGAAAAATAAAGTCACACCGCGAACGGCCTCAGATCAGAAAAATAAAGTCACCAAGGGCTTCGCCCTATCCCGCAGCATATACTGCGCTCTCGCCGCACCGCGAAGGGCCTCTCAATCTGAAGCAGTGCACTCCTGCACTTCTGGCTGTGCTACCTACAGAGATTTGCTCCCAAACTCGAAATAGGAAAGCTACACTGGTCCTCTTACCAGGACACCAGAGACTTGGCTAGCTTTCTTGAGCTCCTTACCACGAACAAGGCTCTGATACCATGTAAAGAATAAGGGAGAGAGATAGGAGACTCAAGTTCAGCTTTCTTCACAACACACAAAAGAGAGAGGACACAAGGTTGGAGGGTGAAGCCTTTCTTCACTTTTGCATACAACTACAATACAATAGAAGAGGGAAATACCCTATATGTCAAAACCTAGAATACGTGGTTCATATGTGAACCCAAACCAAAAACATACGTGGTAGTCTAACTACACCACGAGTACAACTAACATAGGCGGTGACATAAATGATAGTCATCCAGGAGATGTATCAGGGGTAGAGCTTGATATCTCAACAGGTACACCACCCATGAATAATATTTGGATGACAGCTATCTTTATGTACCTTAGTTAGTGGCTCAGTTAGTATGCCACCTTAGTTACTGAGTTTGGTTTGAGACCCACATATAGGGTTCACCTATTCTTTTATACTTAGAGTTCTTTTGGCTTTCACAACTAAGAAGAGGAAAATTATTTTCAGCCTCCACCTTTGTGTATATTCCCCTATTGTGTATGTGAGAAAGCTGCAAGTGAGACTGCTTCCTTCTCTCCCACTCTCTTCACTGTAAGAAAATAGTATGCAGCGGAAGATAACAACAAAACGCAAGTACACGATGGAAAGCTGGAGAGAATACAAAAATTCTGATATACCAAACTGCTGATACAACTGATGGTTGGCTGTCCACCCGTGCGCTCTACAGACAGAGCTTCGATGGTGATCTAGACAGATGCTGGACGGAGGACTATGAGCGTGAAGAACTGGTGATCTGATGATAGGGGGTGGCCACTTATATAGTGTAAGTGGTTGACGGTCGGCCCTGTAATAGGCAGTCGGCCTAATAGACAGTCGGCCTGGGGCAGATGAAGGATCGCGCATAGGTCATACCGTCGGGCCTGGGGCTACCGGCAGCCCCCGGACCCTGCCACTGGGGGCTTTGTCCCCAGACCCCCACCGGGGGCCTGCGCCCCCCGGACCCCCTGCTATCGGGGGGGGCTATCGCCCCCCCGAACCCCCCCTTTGTGCAGACGGGTATCTACTCTTGGCTCCTAAGCCGTCTCATAACCATCTGGTCTACTCTAAGACCCCTTCCAGTGTCTAAACTGGGGATCCCTCCCAATATCTGATACCCATCATGGCTTCTCCTCATATGGGGGCCTTACATCATTGGGTACACAGAATATTGGTGGGTTACATGAGAGGTGGACATTTGAGCTAACTCTAACACCCCCCCTCAATGTTCACCCGAAGATGAACTATGTGATCGGACCAATGCCGAGTCGATGTAGATGCCGCAACAATAAATCACTCCCAAGAGCCTTCGTGAAGATGTCTGCGCAATTATCCTCTGTGGGACAATACTCCAGCTCTATGACTCCATCCTCGATGAGCTCTCGTACGTAGTGATACTGGATCTCTATGTGCTTTGTACGAGCATGGAACACAGGATTCTTTGCAATGGCCATGCAACTCTGATTGTCGCATTTCAGAACCGTCGCATCTTCGATTGGAACTCCTATGTCTTGCAGGATCCTCCTTAGCCAAACTGCTTCACAAGCAGCAATGCATGCTGCCTTGTACTCAGCTTCCGTCGAAGATAGTGCCACTGTTGGTTGCTTCTTGCTAATCCAAGAGAACACTCCTGAACCAAGTGAGAAACAATATCCAGAAACTGACTTTCTAGAATCACAATCTCCCGCCCAATCTGAGTCACAGTAACCCGCCAAGGTCTTCCCTGCTCTGTAGGTAATGCCATACTCCAGTGTACCTTTCACGTACTTTAGCACACGTATCCCTGCTTTCCAATGGTTCTCTCGAGGTTGATTTGAGAACCTACTAAGTACACCAACTGCAAAGCTGATATCAGGTCTAGTGTTGCACAGAAAAATGAGACTCCCCACAAGTTTCCTATACTCCTTGATGTCGATAAGTGGTGATGCATCCTCCACTGAGAGCTTACCATTCACCTCCATGGGAGAGACCACGTCCTTACACTCGGTCATATCGAATGCCTTCAAGATCTCACGAGCGTATCTCTGCTGAGAGATGAAAATCCTGCCAGGTTTTTGCCAAACCTCAATGCCGAGGCAAAAGTGCATGAGCCCCAAATCTGTCATCTCAAACTCGGAACTCAACGACTCCCTCAACTTTTGCAGCATCTTCTCATGATCTCCTGTGATGATCAAGTCATCCACGTAAAGGACTATTACCACATACTTGCCATCCTGCTTACAAACATACAGGTTAGCATCAGAAGCACTTTTTGAGAAACCAATAGATATGAGAAAGCTATCAATCCGTTGGTACCATGCCCTTGGGGCCTGTTTCAGCCCATACAATGCCTTCTTTAGTCTACAAACCTTGTTCTCTGAATTGGGCACCTCAAATCCTGGTGGCTGGAACACATATACCTCCTCCTTGAGATGTCCATTCAAGAACGCAGATTTCACGTCCATTTGAAACACCGGCCACTGCTTATGAGCAGCCAAGGCAAGTACCACCCGAATAGTTGTCATCCTTGCTGTAGGAGCAAAGGAATCCTCAAAATCAAAGCCTTCAACTTGAGAGTATCCTTGTGCAACAAGCCTAGCCTTGTACTTTTCCAAAGATCCATCAGATTTGTACTTGGCCTTCCATACCCATTTGGTACCAATGATCTTCCTTTTTTCTGGACGATCAACCAAGTCCCAAGTCTGATTCTTCATGATGCTGTCATACTCCTCTTGCATGGCAGCTTTCCAATTTGGATCCGCCATTGCCTCATCCAAATTCGTAGGCTCTTGAACTTTCATAATCTCAGCCATCAAGGCCATATTGACTATGTGTTCAGAAGCCCTTTTCTGCTCCTCTATCCTCTTTGATCGTCGAAGTCCATCTGCAGATGACTCCGCCAAGTCTGGAACCGGATTCTTCTCATCAAAGAGCTGCCTTGCCCACTTTGGAAGTGGCTTACCTTGTGGAGCCAAGGCATGTTGTGGTGTTGGTGGAGTTTGTTCCTCGAAGTACTCCTCCTCATTCTGCAACTCTGCTTTAGATACGGGCACAAGGTGAGTTACTTTTACGGCTGATGATAAAGTGGAAGGGCATACCTCCTCCTCCACTGTATGTGGCTGTTCCCAAAACACCACATCACGACTGACCACGATCTTCTTTGCCTCTGGATCATATAGCCGGTACGCCTTTGACTCCTGGCTATAGCCCATGAAGATACACTTTCTGCTCTTTGGATCTAATTTCTTTCTGGTGCTATCTGGAACATGAACAAAGCACTCACATCCAAATGTTCTGAAATGAGAAGCGGAAGGCTTTTTACCTGAGTAAGCCTCCAAAGGTGTTTTGCCCGTCAAGGCCTTTGTGAAGCTTCGATTGAGGATGTAGACTGCTGTATTGACTGCCTCAGCCCAAAAAGACTTAGGCAATCCTTTACCTAGTGCCATGCATCGTGCCATCTCCATGGCAGTACGATTGCGACGCTCTACAACACCATTTTGTTGCGGAGTATGTGCAGTCGTGAGTTGGCGCTTAATGCCATTCTCGTGCAAGTATGTGTCGAACTCTTTTGATAGGAACTCTCCTCCTCGATCCGTGCGAAGCTTCTTTACCTTCAGCCCGCTTTCGTTTTCCACCATTTTTTGCCACTGTTTGAATTTTCCAAGAGCTTCAGCCTTATCTCGTAGAAAATACACCCACATGTATCTACTGTAGTCGTCGACGATAAGCATATAGTAGTTACATCCCCCCAAAGCTTGAGTTGGAGCTTTCCCACTGAGATCAGCATGAACCAATTCTAGAGGAGCCTTTGCCCGATAGCCGCTCTCATGTGGAAAAGCCTTCCTTTGTTGCTTGCCCATCATACAAGCTTCACAAGGTTCCTGCACCTTTGAGAGTGCAGGCAAGTGTGCAACCATCCCTGTTTTCTGCATTTCCAAAAGAATAGGATAACTAAGATGATCAAATCTTTCATGCCATACCTTACTGATGCCCACTCCTGAAGAGACTGTTAGTGCCGTCAGGTCGTAGAGATTGTTCTTCCTTACTGCCTTGCCGACCACCTTGCCCGCTGCATTAAGGATTTCTGCTCCGGTCCTCTTGAAACGCACCTCCAAGTTGCGATCAGTTATCGCAGCAACCGAAAGCAAGTTCTTCTTTAGCTGAGGAACTAGTAATACATCAGAAAGCTCTTTAGTTTCACCCTCTTGAATGGAAAGAGAGATAGTACCTGTACCTTCCACAGGGCATTTTGCATTATTACCGACCGTCACGTTCATGGGCTCTTGTAGAGGCTTGAAAGAGCTATACCAGTCCTTCTTTCTGGTCATGTGACGGGACGCTCCACTATCAAGGAGCCACGAATCATTCGTTGTTGAAACTTCTGTTGAGGAGCATATTTCTTCAATTGCAACCCATAGCTCCAACTCAGTCTCAACTGTGTTGGCAGATTCCTTGCCTTTCGAAGAAGACTGTGTAGTGCCATTCTTTTCGTCGTGCTGCTTCTTTCTGCAATCCTTGATCATGTGACCGCTTTTGTTGTAGTAGTGGCACTTACCTGAAAACTTCTTCTTCTTACCATTCTTCTTCTCTCCACCCTTCCCTTTGGATGTGGTTGAGAATGCTGCATCACTTCCGCCATCGCGGGTCTTCATTCGCATCTCCTCCTCTAGAAGCATCGCGCTGAACTCTTCAAAAGTGAGGGGTGGATTTCTTACCTGCGTGTTGAGTGTCGTGACCAACGCATCGTACTTTTGTGGAAGGATCCGAATGCACCTTCTGGCCAACTCTTCGCTGGTCTTTGTAATCCCAACCGCCGCCATCTGATCACGTAGATTCTTGATCCGTGTGATGAATGTCTCAGCTGATTCTCCATCAGAGCACCTCTCTGCAGCAAGCATATTCTCCAGATTTTGAATTCTGGTCTGATTCCGCGTTTCATACTGACCTTTCAGTATGTTCCAAGCCTCACTTGCCTTGTCTGTATGCTGAATCAGAGTCAAAACAGAATCACTTGAACTGGTAACAAGAGCGCAGAGTGCATCTGCGTTCCTTCGTTTCCATGCCCGAAGAAGAACTGCATTCGGTGGCGTTATGACGTTGGGGTTGTTTGGATTCGGTGATCCAACCGGTTCTGGATCCAATCCCAGAACAGTATCCAGAAGCTCATATGAATCCAAGATCGCGCTGATCTTGAATTTCCACAAAGTATAATTCGTCCCATCGAGCTTGCCTTCATTGAAGGCAGGTGGACGAATTCGCAACGGGGTTGGTGCAGCCATCACTCCTAGTAGCCTTTGCTAACAAAGCTCGTTGAACTTGCAATAAAGTCGTTACTCAGATAGCCTGAGCTCTGATACCATGTAAGAAAATAGTATGCAGCGGAAGATAACAACAAAACGCAAGTACACGATGGAAAGCTGGAGAGAATACAAAAATTCTGATATACCAAACTGCTGATACAACTGATGGTTGGCTGTCCACCCGTGCGCTCTACAGACAGAGCTTCGATGGTGATCTAGACAGATGCTGGACGGAGGACTATGAGCGTGAAGAACTGGTGATCTGATGATAGGGGGTGGCCACTTATATAGTGTAAGTGGTTGACGGTCGGCCCTGTAATAGGCAGTCGGCCTAATAGACAGTCGGCCTGGGGCAGATGAAGGATCGCGCATAGGTCATACCGTCGGGCCTGGGGCTACCGGCAGCCCCCGGACCCTACCGCTGGGGGCTTTGCCCCCAGACCCCCACCGGGGGCCTGCGCCCCCCGGACCCCCTGCTATCGGGGGGGGCTATCGCCCCCCCGAACCCCCCCTTTGTGCACACGGGTATCTACTCTTGGCTCCTAAGCCGTCTCATAACCATCTGGTCTACTCTAAGACCCCTTCCAGTGTCTAAACTGGGGATCCCTCCCAATATCTGATACCCATCATGGCTTCTCCTCATATGGGGGCCTTACATCATTGGGTACACAGAATATTGGTGGGTTACATGAGAGGTGGACATTTGAGCTAACTCTAACATTCACATGGTATAAAAGCTCGGTTTGTGGTAAGGAGCTCAAGAAAGCAAACCAAGTTCGCAGTGTCCTAGTAAGAGGATCAGTGTTGCTTTTTTTTTTTTTTGGGTTTGGGAGCAAATCTCTGTAGATAGCACAGTCCGAAAGTGCAAGAGTGCACTGTCTTAGATTGGGACGCCCTTTGCGATGTGGCAAGAGGGCAATATATGCATTCAGGGCCATTTTGGTGGCGGAAGTTTTTCGCAAGTACTCAAGAAAGTGCCTTGTTTTTGCTGTGCAACCACTGTTCTGCAGGTCGATGAAAAGTTATCATAGAAATTACATCGTATGCCTGTGCGCAAAGATATTGAGAGTTACAAAATCATTCTTGTTTCCTGTTGATGCATAATCGTCACTAGATAGTGATTGTGTGGTCAAATACCACTCTCATCAATTTTGCAGATTTGCCCTTGTGAGGCAGAAGTTGGAATTTTTTGTAGTGACAGAATATTTTATAGTGTTTTGTAATGGCGTCTGATGCTCTTTCATAGATTGTTACTGAAAAGCTTGACAAGAACAACTTCCAACCATGGAAGTTTAGAATGACGAAATTCCTCAAGGGAAAAGGCTCTTGGGAGTTCATTACTGGAGCTGAACAAGAACTAGTTATTCCCAATGTTCCCAATCAACAAGAGTTGCAAGTATTTAAAGGCTGGCATGAGAGATCCATAAAAGTTATGTGCTGGCTGTCTATCAGTATTTCAGATTCTATGATTGTGCATATTCAGGATGCAAGCACGCCGAAGGATGCATGGGATATCTTGACAAAAATGTATAGCACAAATATGCAAGCCAGGAAAATGCAGCTCAAGCAGGAGTTGCATAATGTGCAGAGAGAAAATATGAGCATCGATGACTACCACATGAAGGTGAAGAAGATTGCAGATGCACTTGCTTCTATTGGGTCGCTAGTGGAAGATGATGATTTAGTTTCTGTGACCTTGAATGGTCTAGGAAAGAATTATGCACAATTTCGGACATCCATTGCCATTCGTGAGAATTTTTTTTATTTTGAGGAGTTGATTGCTCTTCTAATTTCTGAAGAGCAGAGAAATGGTGGTGCATCTTCTTCAAGAGGAACTTCAAAGGACCTGTCTTCTACTCTACTCAAATGCTAGAAGAGGTAGAGCATGCCGATTTGGAGGCTGTGGTAGAAATCAAAATATGCAGCAAATTCAAGAAAACCAGTCCTATGGAGAAGGACGTGGTAACTTTAGAGGCAGGGGGAGCCAAAGAGGTTGTGGATGGCAGAGAGGCCAAAATGCAAACAACAATGTTGAATGCTACTACTGTGGTAAAATGGGTCATATGGTTAAAGACTGCTATAAAAAGCAAAATGACATCATGATTAGAAAATTGCAGGAAGGCAATTATGCATGCTCTAGTAGACAGGGTGATGACAGAAATGAGCATCTGTTTATGGTGCAGCACATGACCAATTCTGTGACAAGTGCAGAAGAAAGCAATGATGTGTGGTAAGTTGACTCAGATGCATCAAACCACATGACAAGTCATGCAAAATGGATGCAAGATGTAAGGAAAATGGAAAGACCAGGATTTGTGGAGACTGGTGATGATACTGCACATTCTATTATGTAGATTGGTAAAACTCCTTTGTCTATGCAGGATGGAAAAAAGAAATACATGTCTCATGTATTTCATGTCCCGAATATCACCAAGAACCTAGTTTCTATTGGTCAAATGGTTGAGCAGGGCTTGCAAGTTAGATTTAATCCTTATGGATGCTTTGTTGAGGATATGAAAAATAAAGGTCACTTGATAGCAAAAGGGAAGAAGAAGGGCAGGATGTTTACATTGGATGCGGACATGGAAACCATTTCCTAGACATGCTCAAGAGAGTAACAGGCCATTGGAATTAATCCATTCTAATGTATGGACTACTAAAGCTGCATCTATTGGAGGTGTCATTATTTTGTCACTTTTATTTGATGGGAGTATTTTATGAAAAAGAAAAGTGAAGTGTTTGGGCATTTCAAAGCTTTTAAAGCTATGGTTGAAAAAGAAATAGGCCTGCAAATAAAATGACTAAGGTCAGATGAAGGGGGAGAGTACCTCTCAAATGAGTTTGCAAGTTTCCTACAGGAGCATGGCATAAAGCAGCAATATTCATGTAGTCATACCCCATAGCAAAATGGACTTGCAGAAAGGAAAAATAGGCATATTGGAGAGGTATCTCATGCCATGCATTGCAACATTAAAAAAACATAAGCTTTTGCATACCTGAGACCTAGTAGCAATCAATAATCTTCTCTCTGGAGTTACCAATGTATAATTTGAAAGCCTTTCTATTGTCTTCATATGTGGTCCTATATAACAATTATTATTGAAAAATACATGCACGTAGATTGCAACACAAGCCTAACAATACAAGATACACATGATTCAAAAAATAATAACACAATAGTGAGCTTTTATTTAGGACATGTACTGCCCAAAATAGGACACAATGCCCAAAAGTCAACCACATAATAAAACACAAATGTACTTAAGATGAATGGCCTTCTCAAGGATTAGTTTTGCCCAACTTACTATAGGACAACTAACCCAAGATTCATCCATTGCACAGTACCTATGTTAGAAACAACACACGAGGACTACTACTGCCCAATAATAGGACTAGTAGCCCACAATACACAACAAATAGCATACAATCACAAGCAACACGTGAGAATAAATAGTAGGACTACTCTTGCCCAAAGAAGGACAAATGGCCCAAATATCTAAACACAAACTCTACAAGTAATAAACTGAGTGTCAAAGGTGCTTGCAATGATATGTATCATGGACTATCCTTGCCCAAGAAAGGACAAATAGCCCAATTCGCGTAACAAGCTAGGTCTCATCAACACTCTAAGGAAATGTCTATATCAAGCACCAACACAGCTTGAGTAGGACAAATGGCCCAATCAACAATGAACAACCAAGCCTTAGTTCTAAGAACAATGAACAACCAAGCCTTAGCAAGGGTGTGCTACCCAAGAAGCTGTCTCTACATGCTTCTCCAAATCTGGGCACTACATTATGTATTTAGAAAGCCTGTCGGGATTTAGCCATCTCTTGGTGGGGCCTATTGGGCTATTGCAATAGCCCATCGGGAATAAATTGCCTGCGGAGAAAATGGGATAGTTAAATAGCCAGTTTATCGATGGTTAATCTTTGTGGTTATGATAATACACACGTTGTTAGCGTGAGTTTATAACATAAGTATGCAACGTTAATAACATGTTCACGTTTACAATATTACATTAACATAATCCTTGATACCACCTCAATGTCATTTTTAGGATTTAGGGACTGTGTGGGCTATGAGGTTTTTCCTTGGGAGCTTATAGTATCCTCACATAATGAAACTATCTACGAATGCATCATTTTGACATACACTCTAGATAATTGTATGTTGAAGTATGTTGCTTGCATTTAAATATTATTTTATTGTGTTTATAAATGTCCTTTTGTCGTGTTATTGGTATAAGAGATTAGCATATAAGCCTTGCCAACAACACTAACATTGACCATGACACACTTGATAGATCTAGCTCAGATCTAGTGATGTTGGTAGAATTTCAACCCTTGCCATTGGGCACAATAAACGTCTTTCTCTCTTACTTGCTCTCACTTCGTGTGTGTGTGCATGTATGTGTATAGGCGCACGTGCGTGCGTGCGTGCGTGCGTGCGTGCATGTGTGTGTGTGTGTGTGTGTGTGTGTGTTCACCTTCTCCTCTTGGCCTAGGCAATAAATCAAAAACTCATAGTCATCAAATATTTGCATTAATTAAAACACGAATTGCATACAAATATAAAAAACTTATCTTTCAAAATTGGGAATTATCCTCTAACCACCAACATTGAGTGAGCCAAATGAATTTTTATTTCTAGAATAAAGACATTTTACCACCTTGAGACCCAGTGGAGTGGGTCTCAAACCCTTAGTACGCGGGTCAAGCTTAAAGGATGCTTCAAGCAATTGGTGCAGACGGACTCGATAGCTTTACTTGGATTATGAGGCATTGAATTTTCCCATTGGCTTTATGATCTATCTCATAAGCCGACATTATAGGATTCCTAAAAGTCAGAAGAAATAACCAGTTACCACACCGATTGTTCGCTCACCTATAAGATTTTCTCAATCAACGCACGTGTTCTACACTAGACTCTCATTGCTTGCATGAAGTGCAGGAAAAGAATTAACGACTCTCCTGCTGCATGTTCCGTTGTATTGTTTCATTAGATTAGCTCTTTGGACAGTTTTGTGTGCATCAATTGCGGGAGAAGAGTTAGGTCTGTATGCACCAAGAACTGACGATAACTTGGTTGCTCTATTGTATTTCTAAACAAACGCAGCCGTTGTGTGAATGATCTACAGGAGCATGTTTCCAGATAGCTTTCTATGCCAAATCTAACGAAATCATAGACACAAAAAATTTGAACATGCTAGGGATTCTGTAAGATGTCTTGCTCTCTCTATGCGCAACAAATTTCAAGTGAGCATTCCGTGAAACATTCGTGACAAAAATAAATCGACAGCACTATTGTCAGAAGAGCAGAAACACCTACAACCAAACAATTTGTCTAGCTTCGCGATGTCACAATAATCAGCCACTCAACCTCAATCTAGCGATTCCAGCTCCATGAAAGATACTCTTGTATTTGTCATCTTGGTATCGTGATCAGCGACTCAAGATCCACGGTAATGGACAGCATCGGCTTATAGAAGTTGCGTGACTCCGGAGGCTCCTTCACCTCCTCCTTCCCCTCCAGCATCCTCACAACCTTGCCCATCGTTGGTCTCCTCGTTGCCTTCTCCTGTAAATATTATTGGAACACATGGACATGAGCCCACCTCTTTATATGACTCACTCTTCCTATTTTCTAAAAATCCCATAATATCCTATACACAAATAACTCTCACCCCATACCAAGGTATTTATCATTCATACACATCGTATTTACAATGATCCATTCCACTCATCCTCTCAATACCATACAATATCTTAGAGAATAGAAATAAGTGAGAGCCACTAGGCTATCACTTGATACTCAAACTCTTATCAAACATAGAGAAAAACAATACCAATGCTAAATAAAAATATCAATTTTTGGTGTCACACTACCCATTTGTGGTTTATAAATATCTTTGAGTGTCTCCACCCAGCATATCTTTGTGTTGCATTTGAGTTCTCCAAAATCTGCCGCCTTCTTTCCTTTTGAGCCAATCTAAAATCTAGCTTAGCTTGTGATGTATTAACTTTCTTCTTAGCTAGAAGCCTTTGTAGCATTCCTCGATAGAACCACTGGAAGACTTCTTTTACTATTGGCTTTCTGTTTTCCTCCCAAATTTTGTTTATGTCTAAAGAATGCATTCCATGCCATGTAGTGTGATTTCTCCATTCCCTTTGTGGACCAAATTGCAGGGCATCCGTATTTTTTTATAAAGAAAAGAAGGTGATTGTAGATTATATGTTGTTTTGATACATAGGCAAGTGGGCATTAGAATATCTAAAACTAATATTGTTTGCTTCCAAAAACAAAGATGCACAAAAATAGGATAGTGTTCTTACCATGTAATGAGTGATGTTAAATGTTGTCCAAGCCTCTTTCATTGCCTTTCCAAACTCTTTACTGCTTCTTCAAATGCTTTTTGATAACTTTTGATAAAGGTGGCTTGGTCACAAAAAACAAAAAGCTTATCTAAGCATTTCCACACTTCTACCTTGACATCTCTTGCCAATCCATCTCCTTGATGATCTTTGATAGCATTGTGTACTTTTCTTCACAAGTTATACTTTATCCTTGATACATATGTTGTTTTATGGCCATTTATTTTTCTTTTCTCTAGATGAGACAAAAATCTTCTAGCATTTACTCCACCAATAGATGGCTTGATAGGAACATCTTTTCCATTTGTAGATTTTTTAAGATCCTTTGTAATATGTACATCTCCTCCATGGAGGCCAATTTTTGATAGCACTGCATCTAATGATTGTAGTGCCTCTTTTATTCTGCTCTCAGGGCAAAGTTTCCATGCAACTCCAATATATAGGAAGACTAGTTTCTCAACGATCCTACATAAATGCATGCAATGTACAAATGTGAACATTGCATCCTGGGATCTCAAGAACTGCTTTGAAATTTTTATCTACTTCATCTCTGTTGGGTGCTTTTTTCCACCATTTAGAATCTAAGACATGTGCTGGCTTGTTGCAATACAAGCAAGGAGATTTTGAGTTACCCTCAAGTTTGCTTATATTAAACATACACTTCAATGTCTTCAAGTCACCTGCCATATGCCATTCAATTTAAAAATCACCCTTTCCTGGAACATGAAGATGGCATCCTTGGACTTGAATCTTTATAATTGATGGTATATCTATTTGATGAAATACCCAATAAAGTATTGCATGGTCCTCAGTCTTCACTTATAATTTAAAACCATAGGTTTGCAAGATATATGATATATAATTTATAACATTTCGAGCAAAGACTAATTTAAAAGGTGATAGTTTACATACATCAAATGAGCCCAACCATCATATGTACTTTTTTGACTAGACATTGAACTACTTTGAGCTTAACTTTGTGATCGATTGATCAAGTTCTCGATTCATCAAAGTGATAGAAACTCTCTATCTTTTTTTCCTTGACAATTTCAGACTCATTGAGCTTCACAACAAACTTCAAAACTCCTTTACATTCTTCAAATGTGATACTATAGAACTCAACCATTAGTCTCTGCAATTGTTCAAGATCTACACAAATATTATTCCAAGCATTATATGTAGTGCTTCCCTTTTCACTTTCATATACACTTTCGATATGAAAGTACTATCCAATGAACTTATCAATTTCTTGGTTGAGATGATCTCGTTCCTTCCACACTTGTGCTAGTGTTGGTAACAACACACATTTTATCCATTGATCTTTGAATGTTGATGACACAACTCTAAATATTAAAGCATATCCCTTTCTGCTCATTCTGCTCACATCAAGAGCCTCTTGAATTTTTGTGACATCAGCTTTACTTTCCGATACAAAGTCTTCAAGAACTTCACATTTTACCTTCTTAAGCTTCTTTTCCTCCATCATGTTCTTTGCAACAATAGTAGAGACTAAACCCTTCATTTGTTTGATGGGAATTAAATTAGGATCAATGTTTTCTTTCTGAGGTCTCAAAATTTCCCTACAATAAGTACACTTTGCAATATCACAGGTTTTCTTGCAAGACAGACACACATATACAAATACAATGGCTAAACAAGATGTACTCTTACCTTGCTTTCTGTACTCTGCTCTTACATCCTCCAATGCCAGCTTTCAACTCCGCAATGTTTCGAATTCTCTTGCTTCATTGTCTCTCTCCAAGAATCGTTCTCTTCATTCTTGCTCTTCGTAGCTCATTATTTTTCTTTGAATGCTCTTCAATTTTCCCTTGCAGTTGCTCTTTCCAGTGTGAATTTATTGACATTTCTTGTGCCTTCGCCATTCTTTCTTGGACATACGATGTCTTGTACATTTCCACACTTGAATGTTGAGTCGAAATGTATCCATACATCCCATTGTTCCCATCACCCACAAACCTCAATAGCATTGTCTTATTAGAAAATGGAGGGCTTGAATTTCTCAATGGACATTTTGGGTAAATTTGTCCCTTGCACCATAAGTCGATATGTTGGGAGCCTACTCTTCTCATGTTTTCCTTTTGCTCAGCATTTACAAGTGGAACCTTTCCTCTTTTCTGTAGCAGTGCATATTGTTCTTCTAAATCAATGTGCAAATGGTGTAGTCGCTTCTTTTGAGGTTCTTCTTCAACAGCATGGTTGCACGCAGCCATTTCATGAGGGTTGGTTCTTCATCTTGTCTTCTTTTTATAAAACTCATCTAATCTTTTATGGTAAACATTCAAGTATTTGAAAAAAAAAGATTATGTGATGGCGTGATGGGTTCTTTATGAGAGGCCTCCAGAACGCCATCGAAAGAGATGCAGAATCTATATGGAGAGTTTAATGCAGCGTCTTCTCAATTATTTGAAAGGAATTTTTTACTCCTCCATGGACTGACACATCTATTGTTTTGAACTGACAGATATACGTATTTTATTGCTTTCTCCACATTTTAGAATGATAAAAGAGAAGATAGCGAATTTCTTACAGGGCCCCAAAATGAGCTCCCTTTTTTCCTAATGAGACCCTACCACAAAACCCCGAGGTGTCTCAACCCCTGCAAACCCAGTCCAAGAAGGCTATACGGGTAGGTGAGGGGGCCAACCAAGTGCTCATTCAAGACCATTCCAATGAGGAGACAACCACACTCGTCACGTCCTCTGCCTCTAAACAAACTTCCACCCAGGATGACCTAGGTGTACCTCCGTACTCAGATGTAAACAAGCCAATGCAAGCCTAAGTCCTCACATCCTCAACTCTATATAAGGAAACCTATCCGGACCCAGCCCTAGAAATACAATATGTAATAGAATCTTAGAGCTTAGTAAAGGATTGCCAAGAAAAGTTTGAGCATAGAATCAAGGCAATCAGAGGGTTGGATACCATCCACCTAGCCCAACTGACTACTCACTGAGGGAAAATGGTGCTCAGGGTGCTAGAAAGGGTAGAAGAAGAGGAACGTCCCAACTTCTGTATGTCAGAGGCTCTAGATTTTTTGTAGCAAGTGTTCCAAGAGGACTCGGTATTGCAAAACCTACAAGAAGAAGGAGACCTTTACAGTTTTGAGGATTTGCTATTAGTAGGAAGGGAGATCTCACAGGAACCCCACAATAGCATCGGGTTGGTGGCCTTCCTCTTGACCGAGGTAAAAATGCCGATCACCTCCTTGTTAAAAGGGAATCCCACCCTTTGTTGGTGAGACCTATCCAACTAGATGAACAAATGATTCCTGCCCAAAGAACTAGGAACTGCTATCCCCAAGACCGCTCAATCGCTAGAGGAGGGACAAAACTTACCCCAAGTTCCCATCAATAAGTTAGGCCGATACTTTGAAGGTGATAACACTAACGCAGCTCTCCCCATAACATACCAGCACCAAAAGTCTGATGCATCCTAGATGGGGGAGGGGGAGTGAGTATCTGTACTAAGCAATGCTAGGTGAAGTGGGGAAAACTTGCACTCGAGCAAATCCATCTGGTGGTGAAGTTAGCCTATGGGGTGGAATTGCATAACCCTTGGGAGTCCTCGGTATTAACATCAAAGTATTTGGTTTTATGTACCCCATCAAGTTCGTAGTCATGGACTTTACCCAGCAATTTGGATATGAAGCCATCCTCAGTAGGCCCTTCATGCGAATGTTTGGGCTCATACACGACTGGCATACTGATAACATCTATCTACAACATGAGGAGCAAATCATGCGGGTGGACTTGTGCACCTACAAGGCCCACCCATTGTCAAGACAACTCTTCGCCCCACAGAATCTGACAAAACCATTCGAATAGCATCCTTGAAGCTGTTCCAACCCTGTGAGAGGGCAGTAGATGAAAAAGAGTCTAATGAATTTTGGTATGCACCTCTCCCTGAGCCGGAATTCTCTTAGAATTGGATGCACAACCTCACCAACATTGATGTTCCAAAGAGAATAGGGTTCTAAGTTATAACACCCGAACTCAAGGGGTTGACCCCGGTGGTTCCCCTTAGGATGTTTAACATGCTTAAACCTACAAGGTGAGCAAGGGGACACTAAGGGTCAAATCAAAACTCCACTAGCTAGCATATGTTGGTGCCACTCCAATTAGGGAGCTAGGGCAAGCTAGGTAACCTCCTCATTAGGCTCTATAACTGCCATGAAAAAGCCCCCTTCAGGTCTGAAACTCCGATTATCCAAAAGCTCGGCTAATAGTAAGAGGACCACTCCCCATGAAGAAATAGAAGGGGAAGATGGAGAGGAGGATCTATGATAGGTACCAACCCACTACAAGGCCTACACAATAGAGGATTGCAAGATCTTATACCAATAGGCCAAGAGATCTCGGGAAGATGGGTGCTCCCAAGGATATGGCAGCCTAGCCTCTCGATCAAGGAGGTAAACCTATCTTCGAAAGGTCAGGACCCCCAACCGGTATTCATTGCCCGATGATATCTCCCCCAATGAGGAGAACACTCTAATAGCTCTCCTACAAGAATACAAGGACTGTATGTCTTGGAAATACATAGATATGAACGGGGTGCCCATTGAGGTTGTTCAGTACATGATACCCATGCTTGACTATGCCAGGCCGATACGTCAACATCCTTACCTATGAATCCCAAATATGCGCTCATAGTGAAGAAGACAATCCACAAACTCATAGGTGTGGGATTCATCTATGAGATTGAGCATACCATTATACAAGTCACCTTTAGAAGGGAGGGACAACCCTTTTCCTTTTTGCACTCTCCCTTTCTTTACATTCATAAGGCTCGGGCCCATAGGGTGCCAAGGCATCTTTACTGTCCTTTCCATCTCTCCTCTATTGTTCCACTCTTGTGTGTCAAAAATAGCGCTTGTGTTAACCATATAAGAGTGCCAAATAGCGCTTGTGTTAGCCTCGTGTCTCCGAGTCCTAAGCCATCTGAGGCTCAAAACCTAGAGTGGCGAGGCTAATCTGAAGCTATTTGCAGCTCAAAGCCCATGAGGCCTGGAACTGCTTGGGTTCTTTGTGGCTCAAACTCTGTGGAGCCCTGCACTGTACTTCGTCCATGGCTGCAACCATTGAAGTAAATCATGAAACCTAAACACCTCTAATCACTTATTACGCTACATTCTGCGAGACTGTACTATGTGGCTATTAATATGTCTCCCTTCCTGTAACAGTTAACCTGCCCTCGGGTCAATATCCATGCTGGAGGAGATGTGTGGAGAGGAGCGTCGAGGATTGCATTGGCGGCGGGGAGTGAGCCGACTCAAGTACAAGTGGAACTTCCAAAAATAGGTGGCGTGCATGTCCTCGTATGTGTGGATGTGATGGCCATGGAGATTGTAGACTCACAAGTAGAGGAGGAGGTCTTGAAACTGAGGGGGGCCAATGTTGGGGTTGAAGACAATCTAATTGTTGAGATGTGGATCTTGTCGTCAATCAGCCGACTGGGGAGACTGCAGAGGAGTAAGAGAATAAGGAAGTTGAAGTGGACCGTTGTGTGATGAGGGCAGAATCAGGGACGAAGCTGTAGGTGTCATTAAAGGACTGGAGGTAGAAGAAAAATCCCTCCTATGTCATCTTTTTCAAAAAATTGAACTTTAGAAAATTGTGCAAAATGTTGGGGTCCTTTTGTTGGAGCTCACGAAACTCGGCCCAAGTCCATCAACATTCCATGGACATGTACAAGGGGTGGATGCATTGGTCGATGTAGAAACTATGGTAGCAACACCAAAATTGCTCCTTTTTTAAGAAGGGGATTCGCCACCAGCAAGGCTAGAGCTAGATACCGACGTCGGCATCAATGAGGGGAATTGCAGCATTGAGGGAGAGGTGGTAACCTCCTCGTGTGCACTTTGGATATGTGTGCCGCCAATCGGTGAAGGACTGGGTGATGAAGTGCGTAAGGGGGCACACCTCCAAGATTTCATTGAGGTGGAGGCAATTTTCCACTGTCTGGCAATTTTCCTGGAACGATTGTAGGTCAGGTCTCCACTTTACATCTTCGGGCGGGGAGGAGGAAGGAGCTGGAGGGACCTCATCATTTCCATTGGCAATGGTTCCTCGTCGGCTATCCTTGTGGGTGCCATGTCAATGGGCATATGTACAAAATGGATTAACTTGAGCAACGTATTGAGGGCTTCATCTGGAAGGTCGATCAAGGCAGTAGGTGAGATAGACGGGGAGGTCCCGAGCTGTGCGGTGCTAGTGTTGGAGGCATTAGAAGAGTATTCGAGAAGGTTTGTGCGAGGAAGGGGGTTTGGGAGGATGGGTTGGGGTGGCTTGGGCAGGATCAATGGGAGGCGACTAGTAGAGCTCGACAGGTGGGGTAGAAGAATTAAATACGGTTATGGCTTCTTGGCCCTCCTCCTCCGCAATGTCCTCGGGGTATGCTACATGGATTGTATCAAAATTTCTAACCAAGGACTCAAGGGAGTCTTGGAGAGCTTGTAGCACCCGACTATAGAGTATATTATGCCAAGGGGATGGTAGGCAGTGGAGTGGTAAGCCACAAGATGCCCTTGTGTTTGTATTGCAGAGGCTCGAACATAGGCCTAAATCTAGCTTGAAGATTGTTGGGAGTGTAGACCTGCGGGATGAGTTCCTCGGGCTGCTTGGCTAATTGTATCATGTCATCATCCTGAGGATAATTTGTGTACTTTGTGATGACCTGACACCATGCTTGAAAATTAAGCAAAATTGGATGAGCGGCAAGGGCTTGTAGGTGAGAGGGATGAAGGAGAGAGCGACTAGATGGCTAAAGGTCTAGCAAGAAACAAGACATGGCGAGAATGGGGCAGCAATGATCAGCATTATGGCTAAGGATTGTTTGGAGAGTGGAGTAGTGAGGTCGAGGTGGAAGATGAGATTCTGTGCACAGAGGGCATCAAAGTACATTTGGAGGGTTTGGGGGATAGTGCATGGGGCGAGTGTGTATGTGGCTAATTGTGCGGAGATCTGCCTGTACATTTGAAATTCTTGCTACTCACGGTCTTCCAACCCAAAGTCCTCTCGGTGGTCGAGGGTACGCAGCCACTCATTCTCTTCCTGCATTGACACAGTTAGTGCCCATTCCTATGCCAAGAGATCCTGGAGGGTTTAGATCTAGCGGTCATAGCCCTCCTGAGTCCTTAATTGCTATGCCTCTGTTTGTGCTCATTGTTTGCCTATAGTTCGGAGGCAATTTCTACCTTGTGGAGTTGGTCCATGAATGTTTGGACCAAGGATTCACTTGCGGCGGCGAGCTCATCCTTGAGCATGGTGACTGAGAGTTTGAGCTCCTCTACCTTGTTGCGGTACTCCTCTACTCGATCAAGGGCAGTTTGCCTTATGGCTTAGGCAGCGATCGTTAATGTGTGGATGTCGAAGGTGGAGAGCTATGCCTGGAGTAGAGTCGAGGAGAGTTGAGAGGCCTGCTTCTACTGTCTTTGTATGATTGTTCTTGCCTATCAGTATTTCAGATTCTATGATTGTGCATATTCAGGATGCAAGCACACCGAAGGATGCATGGGATATCTTAACAAAAATGTATAGCACAAATATGCAAGCTTGGAAAATGCAGCTCAAGCAGGAGTTGCATAATGTGCAGAGAGAAAATATGAGCATCGATGACTACCACATGAAGGTGAAGAAGATTGCAGATGCACTTGCTTCTATTGGGTCGCTAGTGGAAGATGATGATTTAGTTTCTGTGACCTTGAATGGTCTAGGAAAGAATTATGCACAATTTCGGACATCCATTGCCATCCGTGAGATTTTTTTTTATTTTGAGGAGTTGATTGCTCTTCTAATTTCTCAAGAGCAGACAAATGGTGGTGCATCTTCTTCAGGAGGAACTTCAAAAGAACCTGTCTTCTACTCAAATGCTGGAAGAGGTAGAGCATGCCGATTTGGAGGCCGTGATAGAAATCAAAATATGCAGCAAATTCAAGAAAACCAGTCCCATGGAGGAGGACGTGGTAACTTTAGAGGCAGGGGGAGCCAAAGAGGTTGTGGATGGCAGAGAGGCCAAAATGCAAACAACAATGTTGAATGCTACTACTGTGCTAAAATGGGTCATATGGTTAAAGACTGCTATAAAAAGCAGAATGACATCATGACTAGAAAATTGCAGCAAGGCAATTATGCATGCTCTAGTAGACAGGGTGATGACAGAAATGAGCATCTGTTTATGGTGCAGCACATGACCAATTCTGTGACAAGTGCAGAAGAAAGCAATGATGTGTGATATGTTGACTCAGATGCATCAAACCACATGATAGGTCATGCAAAATGGATGCAGGATGCAAGGAAAATGGAAAGACCAGGATTTGTGGATACCGGTGATGATAGTGCACATTCTATTATGTAGATTGGTAAAACTCCTTTGTCTATGCAAGATGGAAAAAAGAAATACCTGTCTGATGTATTTCATGTCCCGAATATCACCAAGAACCTGGTTTCTGTTGGTCAAATGGTTGAGCAGGGCTTGCAGGTTAGATTTAATCCTTATGGATGCTTTGTTGAGGATATGAAAAATAAAGGTCACTTGATAGCAAAAGGGAAGAAGAAGGATAGGATGTTTACGTTGGATGCGGACATGCCTGACTTGAGTGCAGTAATGTTTGCACATGGGACCGATGTAGTTGTAGATATTGATATCTATCATAAACGCATTGGTCATGTTAATGTACAGCGACTTAATTTAATGCAGGCCCAAAATATTATTTCAGGATTGCCTAAGTTCAAGGTTGCAAAAATGCATAAGGTATGTGAAGCCTGTCAATTTGAAAAACAAGCAAGGAAACCATTTCCTAGACATGCTCAAGAGAGTAACAGGCCATTGGAATTAATCCATTCTGATGTATGGACTACTAAAGCTGCATCTATTGGAGGTGTCATTATTTTGTCTCTTTTATTGATGACTACAGCAGAAAAGTTTGGGTGTATTTTATGAAAAAGAAAAGTGAAGTGTTTGGGAATTTCAAAGCTTTTAAAGCTATGGTTGAAAAAGAAATAGGCCTGCAAATAAAATGCCTAAGGTCAGATGAAGGGGGAGAGTACCTCTCAAATGAGTTTGCAAGTTTCCTACAGGAGCATGGCATAAAGCAACAATATTCATGTAGTCATACCCCATAGCAAAATGGACTTGCAGAAAGGAAAATCAGGCATATTGGAGAGGTATCTCATGCCATGCATTGCAAAATTAGAAAAACATAAGCTTTTGCATACTTGAGACCTAGTAGCAATCAATAATCTTCTCTCTGGAGTTACCAATGTATAATTTGAAAGCCTTTCTATTGTCTTCATATGTGGTCCTATATAACAATGATTATTGAAAAATACATGCACATAGATTGCAACACAAGCCTAACAATGCAAGATACACATGATTCAAAAAATAATAACACAATAGTGAGCTTTTATTCAGGACATGTACTGCCCAAAATAGGACACAATGCCCAAAAGTCAACCACATAATAAAACACAAATGCAACTAAGATGAATGGCCTCCTCAAGGATTAGTTTTGCCCAACTCACTATAGGACAACTAACCCAAGATTCATCCATTGCACATTACCTATGTTAGAAACAACACACGAGGACTACTACTACCCAATAATAGGACTAGTAGCCCACAATACACAACAAATAGCATACAATCACAAGCAACATGTGAGAATAAATAGGACTACTCTTGCCCAAAGAAAGACAAATGGCCCAAATACCTAAACACAAACTCTACAAGTAATAAACTGAGTGTCAAAGGTCCTTGCAATGATACATATCATGGACTACCCTTGCCCAAGAAAGGACAAATAGCCTAATCCACGTAACAAGCTAGGTCTCATCAACACTCTAAAGAAATGTCTATATCAAGCACCAACACAGCCCCAGTAGGACAAATGGCCCAATCAACAAATCATTTCAGAGCTTAGTTCTACGAACAATGAACAACCAAGCCTTAGCAAGGGTGTGCTACCCAAGGAGCTGTCTCTACACGCTTCTCCAAATTTGGGCACTACATTATGTATTTAGAAAGCCTGCCGGGATTTAGCCATCTCCTGGTGGGGCCCGTCGGGCTATTGCAATAGCCCACTGGGAATAAATTGCCTGCCGAGAAAATGGATTATCCCAACGGGATAATTAAATAGCCGGTTTATCGATGGTTAATCTTTGACCGGTTATGATAATACACACGTTGTTAGCATGAGTTTATAACATAAGTACGCAACGTTAATAACATGTTCACGTTTACAATATTACATTAACATAATCACTGATACCACCTCAATGTCATTTTTAGGATTTAGGGACTGTGTGGGCTATGAGGTTTTTCCTTAGGAGCTTATTGTATCCTCGCATAATGAAACTGTTTACGAATGCATCATTTTGACATACACTCTAGATAATTGTATGTTGAAGTATGTTGCTTGCATTTAAATATTATTTTGTTGTGTTTATAAATGTCCTTTTGTTGTGTTATTAGTATAAGAGATTAGCATATAAGCCTTGCCAACAATACTAACATTGATCATGACACACTTGATAGATCTAGGAGAGATCTAGTGATGTTGGTAGAATTTCAACCCTTGCCATCGGGCATAACAAATGTCTTTCTCTCTTACTCGCTCTCACTTCGTGTGTGTGTGCATGTATGTGTATAGGCGCACGTGTGTGCGTGCATGCGTGCATGTCTGTGTGTGTGTGTGTGTGTGTTTTCTCACCTTCAATGGTCACTTCAATGGCTTTTGGATCGTCAACCAAACAATTTGTCCAGCTTCTCGATGTCACAATAATTAGCCACTCAAGCTCAATCTACGATCTTCTATTGAAAAGATCAGCGATTCCAGCTCCATGAAAGATACTCTTCTATTTGTCATCTTGGTATCGTGATCAGCGACTCAAGATCCATGGTAATGGACATCATCGGCTTCCCGCCATCCTCTGTATAGAAGTTGCGTGACTTTGGAGGCTCCTTCACCTCCTCCTTCTCCTCCAGCATCCGCACGACCTTGCCCATCGTTGGTCTCCTCGTTGCCTTCTCCTGTATACACCACAATGCAACCCTGACGCTCAGTTCAGCTTGCTTCCGATACTCCTTGTTCATCACCACCTCGCCCTGCACCTCAAGATCCACAATCTCTATCCCTCTGCCTTCTCTTAGCTTCCTGAAGGCCATGGCGGGCAAGTACCAGGTCTCTGGATCGTCCTGCGATTGATCAACGCTCCTTCTCCCGCTCACTAGTTCCAACAGAAGCATTCCGTAGCTGTAAACATCCGTCTTGTTGTCTATGCCCCCTGATAGTAGCCACTCGGGCGCTAAGTACCCTGGAGTGCCCCGCATTGTAGTAACCAGCCGGCTCTGATCCCTGTCCATGCTCCGAGATAGCCCAAAATCCGACACCTTCGCCCTGAATTGTTCGTCCAAGAGAATGTTCTCAGGCTTCACATCCAAATGCAAAATTGTCTCCTCGCACTCCTCGTGCAGATATGCTAGCTGTCTCCACAGCGATGCTGAACCTTGTCCCCCAATTCAGAATCACTTTGGTTGACTCTGTTTCGGGATCCCTGCATTTGAAGATCCATCGATCCAGCGAACCTCTCGGCATGAGCTCGTAAACCAGCAGTCTCTGCACACCGTCTAAGAAAAATCCTCTCAAGGACACTAGATTCAGGTGTCGAATCTTGGAGATCGTCGCGACCTCTGCACAGAATTCTTTCTGACCCCTGCCTTCTTTCTCCAACCTCTTCACGGCAACTTTGTTGCCATCTAGTGGCAGAATACCTTCGTACACCGACCCGAAGCTGCCTCGTCCCAGCTTCTTTCTAAAATTTTCGGTGATGCTCTCCAATTCCTTGTAGGAAAACCTTGTAGGTAGCCCGGACAACGACGCCATGAAATCGGCATCGATCTCTTCAGCTTTCATTTCGAACGCAGCCATCGCCGCACGCTGCACATTTTCCTGAGACCTTAGACGAAATGCATACCGGTGTAATGAAAACCACAGTGTAAATTGGAAGCAAATGCAAAAAACAAGCAGGGCTATGAAAAGGGGTAGAGGATGGTCATTTGCGGCCATAAAGTTGGAGGAGACAACTAGAAGGGTGACATTTAGAGTTGAGAAGGCACTCAAGCAGGTGATCAATTTTGAGCTTTGCCTCCAAGACTGCATGATGAAGAAGAAGAAGGAGACACTAGCCTAGGACGCCGTCTTGCTAGAAGAGGAGCATCCACTGGAGACTTTGCCATCGCTCATAGATTCTTTTTGCCATCTCGCCCAACCAGATTTCAGATCTTCCTGACTGCAGGATTTCATGGCCAAGAGAATGTTATCCTCCTGAAGATTGTCGATCTTCGTCGTTCCTTACTGGCATCTGCTACGTGGAAGATAATTCAATCGCTTGCTCATCAGCTAGTCCTCTCTGTGGTTTCCTCAGGACCTTCGCTCCCCAGATTTTCATTCGTAAAACTGGTTGTGCCTCTCCCTCGTATGACTGTGTTTCTAGCACCCGATCCGACCATTGCCTTCAAACATGCCAACTCTAAGCAGGATGTTCCCTCAAGACTCCACCTTCATCAACGATCCACCACTCATAGATGTTGCCTAGAAGAGGGTAAGTAACTCCCTTGGTGGCTCAGGAAATAGATGGACCATGTGTGTGCAATGAGCGGCTGAATAGAAAGAACTTTTAAGGCTTTGAAAGAAAGAAAAGGGAAGAGAGTCTCAAGAGAGGGAATACGAAGTGATATTCATTGTCAATAGAGTGAGACTCCACTCCAATGAAACTCAAAATACTACAAACACAAGGGAGAAGAAGAGGTTTCATACATACAAGAGGAAGCGGAGGCTCCAAGACTACTCATAGGAGAGAATCAACTAGAGAGAGATGGACTCAAGAGTCTATATAAGAGAATATCGACAAGAGGGAGAGAAGGCTCATGGAAGAGGCTTCAGGAGATTAGAGCTACAGTAACATGAGGCCTAATGGTGGAAGAGATGATGAACAAGGAGACGAGGGCTCCTTTTATAGAGATTTTATCACCCTACTTTACCCATTTACAATTGTTGTCTATAGATTCCTTTCCCCATTAATCACATAACCCCGTATGTCACCATCCATGTCCTTTTTGGCTACTCTTGCCATGTGTCCCATCAAAAGATGGTCAAGACTCTTAAAATATTGAGAAAGTCAAGAGTCTCCCCACATGAAGCCCATAGGGACCCTCTCTTTCCTATGTCCACATCGTCCTTATTCCACATAGGAATTCTAGAAGGATTCCTCTTGATTCCACACTCCTAGAATTTGAGACTAGAGGAGGCTTGAGGAGACTAGAGCTATAGCAACATGAGACCTAATGCTTTGATTCCTCTTGATTCCACACTCCTAGACTTTGAGACTAGGGGAGGCTTGAGGAGACTTTGATTACACCCATGGAAGAGGCTTGAGGAGACTAGAGCTATAGCAACATGAGACCTAATGGTGAAAGAGATGATGAACAGGAAAGAGGAGGGCTCCTTTTATCGAGATTTTATTACCCTCCTTCACCCATTTACAATTGCTGCCTGTAGATTCATTTTCCCATCAATCACATAAGCCCGTATATCACCATCCATGTCCTTTTTGGCTACTCTTGCCATGTGTCCCATCAAAAGATGGTCAAGACTCTTAAAATATTAAGAAACTCAAGAGTCTCCCCACATGGAGCCCATAGGGACCCTCTCTTTTCCATATGTCCACATCGTCCTTATTCCACATAGGAATTCTAGAAGGATTTCTCTTGACTCCACACTCCTCCACATGCCTTCCACACGCTTGACATGTGATCTCTCTTATATTATTGGAACACATGGACATGAGCCCACCTCTTTATATGACTCACTCTTCCTATTTCTAAAAATCCCATAATATCCCATACACAAATTACTCTCACCCCATACCAAGGTATTTATCATTCATACACATCGTATTTACAATGATCCATTCCACTCATCCTCTCAATCCCATACAATATCTTAGAGAATAGAAATAAGTGAGAGCCACTAGGCTATCACTTGATACTCAAACTCTTATCAAACATAGAGAAAAACAATACCAATGCCAAATAAAAATATCAATTTTTGGTGTCACACTACCCATTTGTGGTTTATAAATATCTTTGAGTGTCTCCACCCAGCATATCTTTGTGCTGCATTTGAGTTCTCCAAAATCTGCCTCCTTCTTTCCTTTTGAGCCAATCTAAAATCTAACTTAACTTGTGATGTATTAACTTTCTTCTTGGCTAGAAGCCTTTGTAGTATTCCTCGATAGAACTACTGGAAGACTTCTTTTACTATTGGCTTTCTGTTTTCCTCCGAAATGTTGTTTATGTCTAAAGAATGCATTCCATGCCATGTAGTGTGATTTCTCCATTCCCTTTGTGGACCAAATTGCAGGGCATCCGTATTTTTTTACAAAGAAAAGAAGGTGATTGTAGATTATATGTTGTTTTGATACATAGGCAAGTGGACATTAGAATATCTAAAACTAATATTGTTTGCTTTCAAAAACAAAGATGAACAAAAATAGGGTATTGTTCTTACCATGTAATGAGTGATGTTAAATGTTGTCCAAGCCTCTTTCATTGCCTTTCCAAAACTCTTTACCACTTCTTCAAATGCTTTATGATAACTTTTGCTAAAGGTGTCTTGGTCACAAAAAACAAAAAGCTTATCTAAGCATTTCCACACTTCTACCTTGACATCTCTTGCCAATCTGTCTCCCTGATGGTCTTTGATAGCATTATGTACTTTTCTTCACAAGTTATACTTTATCCTTGATACGTATGTTGTTTTATGGCCAATTATTTTTCTTTTCTCTTGATGAGACAAAAATCTTCTAGCCTTCACTCCACCAATAGATGGCTTGATAGGAACATCTTTTCCATTTGTAGATTTTTAAAGATCCTTTGTAATATGTACATCTCCTCCATGGAGGCCAATTTTTGATAGCACTGCTTCTAATGATTGTAGTGCCTCTTTTATTCTGCTCTCAGGGCAAAGTTTCCATGCAAATACAATATATAGGAAGACTAGTTTCTCAATGATCCTACATAATGCATGCAATAATGCATGCAATGTACAAATGTGAACATTGCATACTGGGATCTCAAGAACTACTTTGAAATTTTTATCTACTTCATCTCTCTTGGGTGCTCTTTTCCACCATTTAGAATCTAAGACATGTGCTGGCTTGTTGTAATACAAGCAAGGAGATTTTAAGTTACCCTCAAGTTTGCTTATATTGAACATACACTTCAATGTCTTCAAGTCACCTGCCATATGCCATTCAATTTAAAAATCACCCTTTCCTGGAATATGAAGATGGCATCCTTGGACTTGAATCTTTATAATTGATGGTATATCTATTTGATGAAATACCCAATAAAGTATTGCATGGTCCTCAGTCTTCACTTGTAATTTAAAACCATAGGTTTGCAAGATATATGATATAAATTTTATAACATTTCGAGCAAAGACTAATTTAAAAGGTGATAGTTTACAAACATCGAATGAGCCCAACCACCATATGTGCTTTTTCAACTAAACATTGAACTACTTTGAGCTTAACTTTGTGATCGATTGATCAAGTACTCGATTCATCAAAGTGATAGAAACTCTCTATCTTTTTTTCCTTGACAATTTCACACTCATTGAGCTTCACAACAAACTTCAAAACTCCTTTACATTCTTCAAATGTGATACTATAGAACTCAACCATTAGTCTCTGCAATTGTTCAAGATCTACACAAATATTATTCCAAGCATTATATGTAGTGCTTCCCTTTTCACTTTCATATACACTTTCGATATGAAAGTACTGTCCAATGAACTTATCAATTTCTTGGTTGAGATGACCTCGTTCCTTCCACACTTGTGCTAGTGTTGTTAACAACACACGTTTTATCCATTGATCTTTGAATGTTGATGACACAACTCTAAATATTGAAGCATATCCCTTTCTGCTCACTCTGCTCACATCAAGAGCCTCTTGAATTTTTGTGGCATCAGCTTTACTTTTCGATACAAAGTCTTCAAGAACTTCACATTTTACCTTCTTAAACTTCTTTTCCTCCATCATGTTCTTTGCAACAATAGTGGAGACTAAGCCCTTCATTTGTTAGATGGGAATTAAATTAGGATCAATGTTTTCTTTCTGAGGTCTCGAAATTTCCCTACAACAAGTACACTTTGCAATATCACAGATTTTCTTGCAAGACAGACACACATATACAAATACAATGGCTAAACAAGATGTACTCTTACCTTGCTTTCTGTACTCTACTCTTACATCCTCCAGTGCTAGCTTTCAACTCCGCAATGTTTCGAATTCTCTTGCTTCATTGTCTCTCTCCAAGAACCATTCTCTTCATTCTTGCTCTTCGTAGCTCATTATTTTTCTTTGAATGCTCTTCAATTTCCCTTGCAGCTGCTCTTTCCAGTGTGAATTTATTGACATTTCTTTTGCCTTCGCCATTCTTTCTTGGACATACGATGACTTGTACATTTCCACACTTGAATGTTGAGTCGAAATGTATCCATACATTCCATTGTTCCCATCACCCACAAGCCTCAATAGCATTGCCTTATTAGAAAATGGAGGGCTTGAATTTCTCAATGGACATTTTGGGTAAATATGTCCATTGCACCATAAGTCAATATATTGGGAGCCTACTCTTCTCATGTTTTCCTTTTGCTCAGCATTTACAAGTGGAACCTTTCCTCTTTTCTATAGTGGTGCATATTGTTCTTCTAAATCAATGTGCAAATGGTGTAGTCGCTTCTTTTGAGGTTCTTCTTCAACAGCATGGTTGCACGCAGCCATTTTATGAGGGTTGGTTCTTCATCTTGTCTTCTTTTTATAAAACTCATCTAATCTTTTATGCTAAACATTCAAGTATTTGAAAAAAAAAGATTATGTGATCGCATGATGGGTTCTTTATGAGAGGCCTCCGGAACACCGTCGAAAGAGATGCAGAATCTATATGGAGAGAGAATCTATATGGAGAGTTTAATGCAGTGTCTTCTCAATTATTTGAAAGGAATTTTTTACTCCTCCATGGACTGACACACCTATTGTTTTGAACTGATAGATATACGTATTTTATTACTTTGTCCACATTTTAGAAAGATAAAAGAGAAGATAGCAAATTTCTTATAGGGCCCCAAATAGAGCTCCCTTTTTTCCTAATGAGACCCTACCACAAAACCCTGAGGTGTCTCAACCCGTGCAAACCCAATCCAAGAAGGCTATAGGGGTAGGTGAGGGGGCCAACCAAGTGCTCATTCAAGACCATTCCAATGAGGAGACAACCACGCTCGTCACCTCCTCTGCCTCTAAAGAAACTTCCACCTAGGATGACCTGGGTGTACCTTCGTACTCAGATGTAAACAAGCCAATGCAAGCCTAAGTCCTCACATAAAAGAGTTTAATGCATTTTGGTATGCACCTCTCCCTAAGCCGGAGTTCTCTTAGAATTGGATGCACAACCTCACCAACATTGATGTTCCAAAGAGAATAGGGTTCCAAGTTATAACACCCGAATTCAAGGGGTTGACCCCGGTGGTTCCCCTTAGGATGTTTAACATGCTCAAACCTACAAGGTGAGCAAGGGGATAGTAAGGGTCAAATCAAAACTCCACTAGCTAGCATATGTTGGCGCCACTACTGCCAAGTTCTCTTCCAATTAGGGAGCCAGGGCAAGCTAGGTAACCTCCTCAGTAGGCTCTATAAGTGCCATGAAAAAGCCCCCTTCAAGTCTGAAACTTCGATTATCCAAAAGCTCGGCTAATAGCAAGAGGACCACTCCCCATGAAGAAATAGAAGAGGAAAATGGAGAGGAGGATCTATGATGGGTACCAATTCACTACAAGGCCTACACAATAGAGGATTGCAAGATCTTATACCAATAGGCCAAGAGATATCGGGAAGACGGGTGCTCCCAAGGATATGGCGGCCTAGCCTATCAGTCAAGGAGGTAAACTTGTCTTCGAAAGGTCAGGACCCCCAACCGGTATTCATTGCCTGATGATATCTACCCCAATGAGGAGAACACTCTAATAGCTCTCCTACAAGAATACAAGGACTGTATGTCTTGGAAATACATAGATATGAACGGGGTGCCCATTGAGGTTGTTCAGTACATGATACCCATGCTTGACTATGCCAGGCCGATACGTCAACATCCCTACCTATGAATCCCAAAAATGCGCTCATAGTGAGGAAGACAATCCAAAAACTCATAGATGTGGGATTCATACATGAGATTGAGCATACCATTATACAAGTCACCTTTAGAAGGGAGGGACAACCCTTTTCCTTTTTGCACTCTCCCTTTCTTTACATTCATAAGGCTCAGGCCCATAGGTTGCCAAGCCATCTTTACTATCATTTCCATCTCTCCTCTATTGTTCCACTCTTGTGTGTCAAAAATAGCACTTGTGCTAACCATATAAGAGTGCCAAATAGTGCTTGTGTTAGCCTCGTGTCTCCGAGTCCTAAGCCATCTGAGGCTCAAAACCTAGAGTGGCAAGGCTAATCTGAAGCTATTTGTGGCTCAAAACCCGTGAGGCCTAGAACTGCTTGGGTTCTTTGTGGCTCAAACTCGGATATGTGCCCATCGGATCTGCTTTGCATGGTCGATCGAGCATTAAATGCCATTTTTGCCTTAGTGTCATGCACATTCGTAAAAAAACACGCCGCTAGGTGTGTTATTCGATCAAGTACCTATGAGATGGGAATGCCACTTTGCATGTAAGTGAATTCCACCTAGTTGAAGGTATGTGCAAGGTATTTTGCCCATCGTATATGCTTTGCATTGTCGATCAAGCATAAAACACCATTTTTGCCTTAGTGTCATGCACAACCATATAAAAACACGGCCCTAGGAGTGTTATTCAAAGAAGTACTTATCGGATCGGGGCTCCACTTTGCACGCAAGTCCCTTTCAACTACGTTGAGGTGCGTGCAAAGTATTGTCACCATCGGATATGCTTTACATGGATGATCATGCATTATACACCATTTTTTCCCTAATGATATGCATATCTGCAAAAAAACATGCCCTTAGGTGTATTATCTGACCAAGTACTTATTGGATGGGTGTGCCTCTTTGAAAACATTTCAATACCACCTAGGTTGAGGCGTAGGAAAAGTATTGTGCCCATCGGATATCCTTTGCATGGTCGATCGAGCATTAAATACTATTTTTGCTCGTGTCATGCACATCTATAAAAAAACACACTGCTAGGTATGTTATCCGATCAAGCACTTATGGGATGGGAGTGCCATTGTGTATGTAAGTCAATTCCACCTAGTTGAAGGTGTGTGCAAAGTGTTGTGCCCATCGGATATGCTATGCATTGTCGATCAAGCATAAAACACTGTTTTTGCCTTAGTGTCATGCACAACCATGAAAAAACACGGTCCTAAGTGTGTTAATCAAACAAGTACTTATTGGATGGGGGCTCCACTTTGCATGCAAGTCCGTTTCAACTAGGTTGAGATGCATGCAAAGTATTGTTACCATCAGATATGCTCTGCATGGTCGATTACGCATTATACAATGTTTTTTCTGTAGTGATATGCACATTCGTAAAAAAACACGCCCTTAGGTATGTTATCTGACCAAGTACTTATCCGATGGGTGTGCCTCTTTGAGAACATTTCAATACCACCTAGGTTAAGGTGTAGGAAAAGTATTGTGCCCATCGGATATGCTTTGCATGCTCGATCGAGCATTAAATACCATTTCTGCCTTAGTGTCATGCACATCCATAAAAAAACACGCTTGTAGGTGTGTTATCCGATCAAGTACTTATGAGATGGGAATGCCATTTTGCATGTAAGTCAATTACATCTAGTTGAAGGTGTGTGCAAAGTATCATGCCAATCGGATATGCTTTGCATTGTCGATCAAGCATAAAACACCGTTTTTGGCTTAGTGTAATGCACAACCATGAAAAAACACAGTCCTAAGTGTGTTAATCAAACAAGTACTTATTGGATGGGTGCTCTAGTTTGCATGCAAGTCCATTTCAACTAGGTTGAGATGCGTGCAAAGTATTGTCGATTACGCATTATACAATGTTTTTCCCATAGTGATATGCACATCCGCAAAAAAAAATGCCCTTAGGATGTTATCTGACCAAGTACATATCGAATGCATGTGCCTTTTTGAGAACATATTAATACCACCTAGATTAAGGCGTAGGAAAAGTATTGTGCCCATCGGATATGCTTTGCATGGTCAATCGAGCATTAAATACCATTTTCGCCTTAGTGTCATGCACATCCATAAAAAAACACGCTGTTAGGTGTGTTATCCAATCAAGTACTTATGTGATGGGAATGCCACTGTGCATGTAGGTTAATTCCACCTAGTTGAGGGTGTGTGAAAAGTATTGTGCCCATCGGATATGCTTTGCATTGTCGATCAAGCATAAAACACCGTTTTTGCCTGTGTCATGCACAACCATATAAAAACACGGCCGTAGGTGCGTTATTCAAACAAGTACTTATCGGATGGGGGCTTCACTTTGCACGCAAGTTTGTTTCAACTATGTTGAGGTGCGTGCAAAGTATTGTCACCATCGGATATGGTTTGCATGGTCGATCACCCATTATACACTGTTTTTTCCCTAGTGATATGCACATCCTAAAAGAAACACGCCCTTAGGTGTGTTATCTGACCAAATACTTATCGGATGGGTGTGCTTCTTTGGGAACATCTCAATACCACCTAGGTTAAGGTGTAGGAAATATATTGTGCCCATCGGATATGCTTTGCATGGTCGATTAGGCATTAAATGCCATTTTTGCCTTAGTGTCATGCACATCCGTAAAAAAACACGCTGCTAGGTGTTTTATTCGATCAGGTACCTATGAGATGGGAATGCCACTTTTCATGTAAGTCAATTCCACCTAGTTGAAGGTGTGTGCAAGATATTGTGCCCATCGAATATGCTTTGCATTGTCGATCAGGCATAAAACACCGTTTTTGCCTTAGTGTCATGCACAACCATATAAAAACACGGCCTTAGGAGCGTTATTCAAAGAAGTACTTATCGGATGGGGGCTCCACTTTGCATGCTAGTCCCTTTCAACTACGTTGAGGTGCATGCAAATTATTTTCATCATCATCGGATATGCTTTACATGGTTCATCACGCATTATACACCGTTTTTTTCCTAGTGATATGCACATCCGCAAAAAAACACGCCCTTAGGTGTATTATCTGGCCAAGTACTTATTGGATGGATGTACCTCTTTAAAAACATTTCAATACCACCTAGGTTGAGGTGTACAAAAAGTGTTGTGCCCATCGGATATCCTTTGCATGGTCGATCGAGCATTAAATACTATTTTTGCTCTAGTGTCATGCACATCCATAAAAAAACACGCTGCTAGGTGTGTTATCCGATCAAGTACTTATGCGATGGGAATGCCACTTTTCATGTAAATCAATTCCACCTAGCTGAGGGTGTGTGAAAAGTATTGTGCCCAACAAATATGCTTTGCATTGTCAATCAAGCATAAAACATCGTTTTTGCCTTACTGTCAAGCATAACCATATAAAAGCATGGCCATAGGTGTGTTAATCGACTAAGTACTTATTGGATGGGGGCTCCACTTTGCACACAAGTCCATTTCAACTAGTTTGAGATGTGTGCAAAGTATTGTCACCATCGGATATGCTCTGCATGGTCGATTACGCATTATACAATGTTTTTCCTGTAGTGATATGCACATCTGCAAAAAAACACGCCCTTAGGTATAATATCTGACCAAGTACTTATCAGATGGGTGTTCCTCTTTGAGAACATTTCAATACCACCTAGATTAAGGTGTAGGAAAAGTATTATGCCCATCGGATATGCTTTGCTTGCTCGATCGAGCATTAAATGCCATTTTTGCCTTAGTGTCATGCACATCCGTAAAAAAACACGCTGGTAGGTGTGTTATCCGATCAAGTACTTATGAGATGGGAATTCCACTTTGCATGTAAGTCAATTCCACTAGTTGAAGATGTGTGCAAGGTATTGTACCCATCGGATATGCTTTGCATTGTCAGTCAAGCATAAAATACCGTTTTTGGCTTAGTGTCATGCACAACCATGAAAAGACACGGTCCTAAGTGTGTTAATCAAACAAGTACTTATCGGACGGGGGCTCCACTTTGCACGCAAGTTTGTTTCAACTACGTTGAGGTGAGTGCAAAGTGTTGTCGCCATCGGATATGCTTTGCATGGTCGATCAAGCATTATACACCGTTTTTCCCCTAGTGATATGCACATCCGCAAAAAAACTCGCCCTTAGGTATGTTATTTGACCAAGTACTTATCGGATGGGTGTGCCTCTTTGAGGACATTTCAATACCACCTAGAATAAGGTGTAGGAAAAGTATTGTGCCCATCGGATATGGTTTGCATGGACAATCGAGCGTTAAATACCATTTTTGCCTTAGTGTCATGCACATCCGTAAAAAAATACGCTGCTAGGTGTGTTATCTGATCAAGTACTTATGCGATGGGAATGCCACTTTGCATGTAAGTCAATTACACCTAGTTGAGGGTGTGTTAAAAGTATTGTGCCCATCGAATATGCTTTGCATTGTCGATCAAGCATAAAACACCATTTTTGCCTTAGTGTCATGCACAACCATATAGAAACACGGCCGTAGGTGTATTGTCACCATCGGATATGCTTTGCATGGTCGATCACGCATTATACACCATTTTTTCACTAGTGATATGCACATCCACAAAAAAACACACCCTTAGGTATGTTATCTGACCAAGTACTTATCGGATGGGTGTGCCTCTTTGAGAACATATTAATACCACCTAGATTAAGGCATAGGAAAAGTATTGTGCCCATCGGATATGCTTTGCATGGTCAATCGAGCATTAAATACCATTTTTGCCTTAGTGTCATGCACATCCGTAAAAAAACACGCTAGTAGGTGTGTTATCTGATCAAGTACTTATGTGATGGGAATGCCACTTTGCATGTAATTCAATTCCACCTAGTTGAAGGTGTATGCAAAGTATTATGCCCATCGGATATGCTTTGCATTGTCGATCAAGCATAAAACACCATTTTTGCCTTAGTGTCATGCACAACCATGAAAAAACACGGTCCTAGGTGTGTTGATCAAACAAGTACTTATCGGATGGGTGTGCCTCTTTGAGAACATTTCAATACCACCTAGGTTGAGGTGTTGGAAAAGTGTTGTGCCCATCGGATATCCTTTGCATGGTCGATCGAGCATTCAATACTATTTTTGTCTTAGTGTCATGCACATCCGTAAAAAAACACGCTGCTAGGTGTGTTATTCGATCAAGTACTTATGCGATGGGAATGCCACTTTGCATGTAAGTCAATTGCACCTAGTTGAAGGTGTGTGCAAAGTATTGTGCCCATCGGATATGCTTTGCATTGTTGATCAAGCACAAAACACCGTTTTTAGCTTAGTGTCATGCACAACCATGAAAAAACACGGTCCTAGGTTTGTTAATCAAAGAAGTACTTATCGGATGGGGGCTTCACTTTGCACACAAGTCTGTTAAAACTAGGTTGAGATGTGTGCAAAGTATTGTCACCATCGGATACGCTCTGCATGGTCGATTATACATTATACAACGTTTTTC
The DNA here is from genome assembly GCF_047967505.1 of Dipteris shenzhenensis. Lineage (NCBI taxonomy): Eukaryota > Viridiplantae > Streptophyta > Polypodiopsida > Gleicheniales > Dipteridaceae > Dipteris > Dipteris shenzhenensis. The sequence goes on along the minus strand of NC_141609.1, from coordinate 31,103,353 downwards.
CAATAGTGATATGCACATCGGCAAAAAAACACACCCTTAGGTATGTTATCTGACCATATACTTGTCGGATGGGTGTCCGGCTTTGAGAACATTTCAATACCACCTAGGTTAAGGCATAGGAAAAGTATTATGCCCATGGGATATGCTTTCCATGGTTGATCGAGCATTAAATACCATTTTCGCCTTAGTGTCATGCACATCTGTAAAGTGTTGTACCCATCAGATATGTTTTGCATTGTCGATCAAGCATAAAACACTGTTTTTGCCTTAGTGTCATGCACAACCATGAAAAAACACGGTCCTAAGTGTGTTAATCAAACAAGTACTTATCGGATGGGGGCTCCAGTTTGCATGCGAGTCCGTTTCAACTAGATTGAGATGCGTGCAAAGTATTGTTACCATCAGATATGCTCTGCATGGTCGATTACGCATTATACAACGTTTTTTCCGTAGTGATATGCACATCCGTAAAAAAACACCCCCTTAGGTATGTTATCTGACCAAGTACTTATCGGATGGGTGTGCCTCTTTGAGAACATTTCGATACCACCTAGGTTAAAGTGTAGGAAAAGTATTGTGCCCATCAGATATGCTTTGCATGCTCGATCGAGCATTAAATACCATTTTTGCCTTAGTGTCATGCACATCCGTAAAAAAACATACTGGTAGGTGTATTATCCGATCAAGTACTTATGAGATGGGAATGCCATTTTGCATGTATGTCAGTTACACCTAGTTGAAGTTGTGTGCAAAGTATCGTGCCCATCGGATATGCTTTGCATTGTCGATCAAACATAAAACACCGTTTTTGGCTTAGTGTCATGCACAACCATGAAAAAACACGGTCCTAAGTGTGTTAATCAAACAAGTACTTATCGGATGGGGGCTCCAGTTTGCACGCAAGTTCATTTCAACTAGGTTGAGATGTGTGCAAAGTATTGTCACCATTAGATATGCTCTGGATGGTCGATTACGCATTATACAACGTTTTTCCCGTAGTGATATGCACATCCCCAAAAAACACGCCCTTAGGTATGTTATCTGACCAAGTACATATCAGATGCATGTGCCTCTTTGAGAACATCTTAATACCACCTAGATTAAGGCATAGGAAAAGTATTGTGCCCATCGGATATGTTCTGCATAGTCGATCAAGCATTAAACACCATTTTTGCCTTAGTGTCATGCACATCCGTAAAAAAACACGCTGCTAGGTGTGTTATCCGATCAAGTACTTATGCGATGGGAATGCCACTTTGCATGTAACTCAATTCCACCTAGTTGAGGGTCTGTGAAAAGTATTGTGCTCATCGGATATGCTTTGCATTGTCGATCAAGCATAAAACACCGTTTTTGCCTTAGTGTCATGCACAACCATATAAAAACACGGCCGTAGGTGTGTTATTCAAACAAGTACTTATCAGATGGGGGCTTCACTTTGCACGCAAGTCTGTTTCAACTATGTTGACATGCGTGCAAAGTATTGTCACCATCGGATATGGTTTGCAAGGTCGATCACGCATTATACACCGTTTTTTCCCTAGTGATATGCACATCCGCAAAAAAACACGCCCTTAGGTGTGTTATCCGACCAAATACTTATCGGATGGGTGTGCCTCTTGGAGAACATTTCAATACCACCTAGGTTAAGGTGTAGGAAATGCATTGTGCCCATCGGATATGCTTTGCATGGTCGATCAAGCATTAAATGCCATTTTTGCCTTAGTGTCATGCACATCCCTAAAAAGACATGCTGCTAGGTGTGTTATTCGATCAAGTACCTATGAAATGGGAATGCCACTTTGCATGTAAGTCAATTCCACCTAGTTGAAGGTGTGTGCAAGGTATTGTGCCCATTGGATATGCTTTGCATTGTCGATCAAGCATAAAACACCGTTTTTGCCTTAGTGTCATGCACAACCATATAAAAACACGCCCCTAGGAGTGTTATTCAAAGAAGTACTTATCGGATGGGTGCCCCACTTTGCACACAAGTCCCTTTAAACTATGTTGAGGTGCATGCAAAGTATGTTAACCATCGAATATGCTTTACATGGTCGATCATGCATTATACACCATTTTTTCCCTAGTGATATGCACATCTGCAAAAAAACACGCCCTTAGGTGTATTATCTGACCAAGTACTTATTGGATGGGTGTACCTCTTTGAAAACATTTATTTACCACCTAGGTTTAGGAATAGGCAAAGTATTGTGCCCATCAGATATCCTTTGCATGGTCGATTGAGCATTAAATACTATTTTTTCTCGTGTCATGCACATCCGTAAAAAAACACGCTGCTAGGCCCAGGGGATTCACTCTTCATGAAAGGGGGACGTCACCTGCGTGCATAAACTTCGAGAAAACCCCCTATTTAAGATTCATGTAGGATGATAAAACACCCCTATTTAAGCTTATAAGATACCACCAAAATTCTATTATGTCCCCCTTTTCCTTAAATCTACGTTCTTTCTCAAGCATTTAGATCACACAATAAGAAAATTTAGATTGCTTTCCCTATGACTATTTAAAACCATACACAAAACCAAACTTGTTTGGACTAGTTATCCAAGGTTACCTATACTATGTCCCCCCCTCTTAAATATGGCATGGCCCCCCTAACTTAAATTCAATATTGGGAAAAAATAAAAGGCCCCCCACCCCTAATGTATAAGCTTATGCCTCATTAAAAAAAACCCCCCTATTGTACACTCACGTGATATCATAAGTTTCCTCTTGTGAATCCCCCGGGCTGCTAGGTATGTTATCCGATCAAGCACATATGGGATGGGAGTGCCACTGTGGATGTAAGTTGACTCCACCTAGTTGAAGGTGTGTGCAAAGTGTTGTGCCCATCGGATATGCTTTGCATTGTCGATCAAGCATAAAACACTGTTTTTGCCTTAGTGTCATGCACAACCATGAAAAAACACGGTCCTAAGTGTGTTAATAAAACAAGTCCTTATCGGATGGGGGCTCGAGTTTGCATGCAAGTCTGTTTCAACTAGGTTGAGATGTGTGCAAAGTATTATCACCATCAGATATGCTCTACATGGTGGATTACGCATTATACAACGTTTTTCTCGTAGTGATATGCACATCCGCAAAAAAACACGCCCTTAGGTATGTTATCTGACCAAGTACTTATCAGATGGGTGTGCCTCTTTGAGAACATTTCAATACCACCTAGATTAAGGCGTAGGAAAAGTATTGTGCCCATCGGATATGGTTTACATGGTCAATCGAGCATTAAATACCATTTTTGCCTTTGTGTCATGCACATCCGTAAAAAAACACGCTGGTAGGTGTGTTATCCGATCAAGTACTTATGCGATGGGAATGCCACTTTGTATCTAAGTCCATTCCACCTAGTTGAGGGTGTTTGAAAAGTATTGTGCCCATCAAATATGCTTTGCATTGTCGATCAAGCATAAAACACCTTTTTTCCCTTAGTGTCATGCATAACCATATAAAAACACGGCCGTAGGTGTGTTATTCAAACAAGTACTTATCGGATGGGGGCTCCACTTTGCACGCAAGTCTGTTTCAACTATGTTAAGGTGTGTGCAAAGTATTGTAACCATCGGATATGGTTTGCATGGTCGATCACGCATTATACACCGTTTTTTCCCTAGTGATATGCACATCCGCAAAAAGACACGCCCTTAGGTGTATTTTTAGACCAAATACTTATCGAATGGGTGTGCCTCTTTGAGAACATTTCAATACCACCTAGATTAAGGTGTAGGAAATGCATTGTGCCCATCGTATATGCTTTGCATGGTCGATCGAGCATTAAATGCCATTTTTGCCTTAGTGTCATGCACATCCCTAAAAAGACACACTGCTAGGTGTGTTATTCGATCAAGTACCTATGAAATGGGAATGCCACTTTGCATGTAAGTCAATTCCACCTAGTTGAAGGTGTGTGCAAGGTATTGTGCCCATCGGATATGCTTTGCATTGTCGATCAAGCATAAAACACCGTTTTTGCCTTAGTGTCATGCACAACCATATAAAAACACGGCCCTAGGAGTGTTATTCAAAGAAGTACTTATCAGATGGGGGCTCCACTTTGCACGCAAGTCCCTTTCAACTACGTTGAGGTGCATGCAAAATATTGTCATCATCGAATATGCTTTACATGGTCGATCATGCATTATACACCGTTTTTTCCCTAGTGATATGCACATCTGCAAAAAAACACGCCGTTAGCTGTATTATCTGACCAAGTACTTATTGGATGGGTGTACCTCTATGAAAACATTTATTTACCACCTAGGTTAAGGCATAGGAAAAGTATTGTGCCCATCAGATATCCTTTGCATGGTCGATCGAGCATTAAATACTATTTTTTCTCGTGTCATGCACATCCGTAAAAAAATACGCTGCTAGGTATGTTATCCGATCAAGCACTTATGGGATGAAGTGCCACTGTGGATGTAAGTTGATTCCACCTAGTTGAAGGTGTGTGCAAAGTGTTGTGCCCATCGGATATGCTTTGCATTGTCGATCAAGCCTAAAATACCGTTTTTGCCTTAGTGTCATGCACAACCATATAAAAACACGGCCGTAGGTGTGTTATTCAAACAAGTACTTATCAAATGGGGGCTCCACCTTGCACGCAAGTCCCTTTCAACTACGTTGAGCTGCATGCAAAGTATTGTCACCATCGGATATCCTCTACATGGTCGATTACACATTATATAATGTTTTTCCGGTAGTGATATGCACATCGACAAAAAAACACGCCCTTAGTTATGTTATCTGACCAAGTACTTGTCGGATGGGTGTGCAGCTTTAAGAACATTTCAATACCACCTAGGTTAAGGCGTAGCAGAAGTATTGTGCCCATGGGATATGCTTTGCATGGTTGATCAAGCATTAAATACCATTTTTGCCTTAGTGCCATGCACATCCGTAAAAAAACACACTGCTAGGTGTGTTATCCGATCAAGTACTTATGCGATGGGAATGCCACTTTGCATGTAATTTAATTCCACCTTGTTGAAAATGTGTGCAAAGTATTGTACCCATTGGATATTCTTTGCATTGTCGATCAAGCATAAAACACTGTTATTGCCGTAGTGTCATGCACAACCATAAAGAAACATGGTCCTAGGTGTATTATTCAAACAAGTACTTATCAGATGGGGGATCCACTTTGCACGCAAGCATCTTTCTACTAGGTTGAGGTACATGCAAAGTATTGTGACCATTCGATATGCTTTGCATGGCCGATCACGCATTATACATCATTTTTCCCCTAGTGATATGCACATCCGCAAAAAAACACGCCCTTAGGTGTGTTAGTTGACCAAGTACTTATCGGATGGGTGTGCCTCTTTGAGAACATTTCAATACGACCTAGGTTGAGGCATACAAAAAGTGTTGTGCCCATCAAATATCCTTTGCATGGTCGATCAAGCATGAAATACTATTTTTGCTCTAGTGTCATGCACATTCATTAAAAATCACGCTGCTAGGTATGTTATCCGATCAAGCACTTATGTGCCACTTTGCATGTAAGTCGATTCCACCTAGTTGAAGGTGTGTGCAAAGTATTGTGCCCATCGGATATGTTTTGCATTGTTGATCAAGCATAAAACACCATTTTTGCCTTAGTGTCATGCACAACCATATAAAAACACAGCCCTAGGTGTGTTATTCAAACAAGTACTTATCGGATGGGGACTCCAATTTGCACGCAATTCCGTTTCAACTTTATTGAGGTGCATCCAAAGTATTGTCACCATTGGATATGCTTTGCATGGTCGATAAGGCATGGTCAAACATTTCCATACCACCAAGGTTGAGGTGTAGAAAAAGTGTTGTGCCCATTGGATATCCTTTGCATGGTCGATCGAGCATTGAATACTATTTCTGCTCTAGTGTCATGCACATCCATAAAAAAATACGCTGCTAGGTATGTTATCCGATCAAGCACTTATGGGGTGGGTGTGCCACTTTGCATGTAAGTCAATTCGACCTAGTTGAAGGTGTGTGCAAAGTATCATGCCCATTGGATATGCTTTGCATTGTCGATCAAGCATAAAACACCGTTTTTGGCTTACTGTCATGCACAACCATGAAAAAACACGGTCCTAAGTGTGTTAATCAAACAAGTACTTATCGGATGGGGGCTCCAGTTTGCATGCAAGTCCATTTCAACTAGGTTGAGATGTGTGAAAAGTATTGTCACCATCGGATATGCTCTACATGGTCGATTACGCATTAGACAACGTTTTTCCCGTAGTGATATGCACATCCGCAAAAAAACACGCCCTTAGGTATGTTATCTGACCAAGTACTTATCGGATGGGTATGTCTCTTTGAGAACATTTCAATACCACCCAAAGTAAGGCATAGGAAAAGTATTGTGCCCATCGGATATGCTTTGCATGGTCAATCGAGCATTAAATACCATTTTTGCCTTAGTGTCATGCACATCCATAAAGAAACACGCTGCTAGGTGTGTTATCCGATCAAGTACTTATGTGATGGGAATGCCACTTTGCATGTAAGTCAATTCCACCTAGTTGAGGGTGTGTGAAAATTATTATGCCCATCGGATATGCTTTGCATTGTCGATCAAGCATAAACCACCGTTTTAGCCTTAGTGTCATGCACAACCATATAAAAACACGGCCGTAGGTGTGTTTCAAACAAGTACTTATTGGATGGGGGATCCACTTTGCACGCACGTCCATTTCAACTACGTTGAGGTGCGTGAAAAGTATTGTCACCATCGGATATGCTTTGCATGGTCGATCATGCATTATACACTGTTTTTTCCCTAGTGATATGCACATCCACAAAAAAACACACCCTTAGGTGCGTTATCTGACTAAGTACTTAACGGATGGGTGTGCCTCTTTCAGAACATTTCAATACCACCTACTTTGAGGTGTAGGAAATGTATTGTGCCCATCAGATATGCTTTGCATGGTCGATCAAGCATTAAATACTATTTTTGCCTTAGTGTCATGCACATCCGTAAAAAAACACGCTGCTAGGTGTTTTATTAGATCAGGTACCTATGAGATGGGAATGCCACTTTGCATGTAAGTCAATTCCACCTAGTTGAAGGTGTGTGCAGGATATTGTGCCCATTGAATATGGTTTGCATTGTCGATCAAGCATAAAACACCGTTTTTGCCTTAGTGTCATGCACAACCATATAAAAACACGGCCTTAGGAGTGTTATTCAAAGAAGTACTTATCGGATGGGGGCTCCACTTTGCATGCCAGTCCCTTTCAACTACGTTGAAGTGCGTGCAAATTATTTTCACCATCGGATATACTTTGCATGGTTGATCACGCATTATACATCGTTTTTTTTCTAGTGATATGCACATCCGTAAAAAAACACGCCCTTAGGTGTATTATCTGACCAAGTACTTATCGGATGGATGTGCCTCTTTGAGAACATTTCAATACCACCTAGGTTGAGGTGTACGAAAAGTTTTGTGCCCATCGGATATCCTTTGCATGGTCGATCGAGCATTAAATACTATTTTTGCTCGTGTCATGCACATCCATAAAAAAACACGCTGCTAGGTGTGTTATCTGATCAAGTACTTATGCGATGGGAATGCCACTTTGCATGTAAGTTGATTCCACCTAGTTGAGGGTGTGTGAAAAGTATTGTGCCCAACAGATATTCTTTGCATTGTCAATCAAGCATAAAACACCGTTTTTGCCATACTGTCACGCATAACCATATAAAAACACGGCCATAGGTGTGTTATTTACTTATCGGATGGGGGCTCCACTTTGCACGCAGGTTGAGATGGGTGAAAAGTATTTTCACTATCAGATATGCTCTGCATGGTCGATTACGCATTATACAATGTTTTTCCTGTAGTGATATGCACATCTGCAAAAAAACACGCCCTTAGGTATGTTATCTGACCAAGTACTTATCGGATGGGTGTGCCTCTTTGAGAACATTTCAATACCACCTAGGTTAAGGTGTAGGAAAATTATTATGCCCATCGGATATGCTTTGCATAATCGATCGAGCATTGAATACCATTTTTGCCTTAGTGTCATGCACATCCGTAAAAAAACATGCTGGTAGGTGTGTTATCCGATCAAGTACTTATGAGATGGGAATGCCACTTTGCAGGTATGTCAATTCCACTAGTTGAAGGTGTGTGCAAGGTATTGTACCCATCGGATATGCTTTGCATTGTCGATCCAGCATAAAACACCGTTTTTGGCTTAGTGTCATGCACAACCATGAAAAAACACGGTCCTAAGTGTGTTAATCAAACAAGTACTTATCCGATGGGGGCTCCACTTTGCACGCAAGTTTGTTTCAACTATGTTGAGGTGCATGCAAAGTATTGTCACCATCGGATATGCTTTGCATGGTTGATCACGCATTATACACCGTTTTTCCCCTAGTGATATGCACATCCGCAAAAAAACATGCCCTTAGGTATGTTATCTGACCAAGTACTTATCTGATGGGTGTGCCTCTTTGATAACATTTCAATACCACCTAGAATAAGGCGTAGGAAAAGTATTGTGCCCATCGGATATGCTTTGCATGGCCAATCGAACGTTAAATACCATTTTTGCCTTAGTGTCATGCACATCCGTAAAAAAATACGCTGCTAGGTGTGTTATCCGATCAAGTACTTATGCGATGGGAATGCCACTTTGCATGTAATTCTATTCGACCTATTTGAAGGTGTGTGCAAAGTATTGTGCCCATCGGATATGCTTTGCATTGTCGATCAAGCATAACACACCGTTTCTGCCTTAGTGTCATGCACAACCATGAAAAAACACGGTCCTAGGTGTGTTGATCAAACAAGTACTTATTGGATGGGTGTGCCTCTTTGAGAACATTTCAATACCACCTAGGTTGAGGTGTTGGAAAAGTGTTGTGCCCATTGGATATCCTTTGCATGGTCGATCGAGCATTAAATACTATTTTTGCCTTAGTGTCATGCACATCCGTAAAAAAACACGCTGCTAGGTGTGTTATCCGATCAAGTACTTACGCGATGGGAATGCCACTTTGCATGTAAGTCAATTGCACCTAGTTGAAGGTGTGTGCAAAGTATTGTGCCCATCGGATATGCTTTGCATTGTTGATCAAGCACAAAACACCGTTTTTAGCTTAGTGTCATGCACAACCATGAAAAAACACGGTCCTAGATGTGTTAATCAAAGAAGTACTTATCCGATGGGGGCTTCACTTTGCACACAATTCCGTTAAAACTAGGTTGACATGTGCGCAAAGTATTGTCACCATCGGATACGCTCTACATGGTCGATTACACATTATACAACGTTTTTCCTATAGTGATATGCACATCGGCAAAAAAACACACCCTTAGGTATGTTATCTAACCAAGTACTTGTCAGATGGGTGTGCGGCTTTGAGAACATTTCAATACCACCGAGGTTTAGGCATAGGAAAAGTATTGTGCCCATGGGATATGCTTTACATGGTCGATCGAGCATTAAATACCAATTTTGCCTTATGCACATCTGTAAAGTGTTGTACCCATCGGATATGCTTTGCATTGTCGATCAAGCATAAAACACTATTTTTGCCTTAGTGTCATGCACAACCATGAAAAAACACTGTCCTAAGTGTGTTAATCAAACAAGTACTTATCGGATGGGGGCTCCAGTTTGCATGTGAGTCTGTTTCAACTAGGTTGAGATGCGTGCAAAGTATTGTTACCATTAGATATGCTCTGCATGGTTGATTACGCATTATACAACGTTTTTTCTGTAGTGATATGCACATCCGTAAAAAAACACCGCCTTAGGTATGTTATCTGACCAAGTACTTATCGGATGGGTGTGCCTCTTTGAGAACATTTCAATACCACCTAGGTTAAGGTGTAGGAAAAGTATTGTGCCCATCAGATATGCTTTGCATGCTCGATCGAGCATTAAATACCATTTTTGCCTCAGTGTCATGCACATCCGTAAAAAAACATACTGGTAGGTGTGTTATCCGATCAAGTACTTATGAGATGGGAATGCCATTTTGCATGTATGTCAATTACACCTAGTTGAAGTTGTGTGCAAAGTATCGTGCCCATCGGATATGCTTTGCATTGTCGATCAAACATAAAACACCGTTTTTGGCTTAGTGTCATGCACAACCATGAAAAAACACGGTCCTAAGTGTGTTAATCAAACGAGTACTTATCGGATGGGGGCTCCAGTTTGCACGCAAGTCCATTTCAACTAGCTTGACATGTGTGCAAAGTATTGTCACCATTCGATATGCTCTGGATGGTCGATTATGCATTATACAACGTTTTTCCCGTAGTGATATGCACATCCCCAAAAAACACGCCCTTAGGTATGTATCTGACCAAGTACATATCAGATGCGTGTGCCTCTTTGAGAACATATTAATACCACCTAGATTAAGGCATAGGAAAAGTATTTTGCCCATCGCATATGTTTTGCATGGTCGATCGAGCATTAAATACCATTTCTGCCTTAGTGTCATGCACATCTGTAAAAAAACACATTGCTAGGTGTGATATCCGATCAAGTACTTATGCGATGGGAATGCCACTTTGCATGTAAGTCAATTCCACCTAGTTGAGGGTGTGTGAAAAGTATTGTGCCCATCGGATATGCTTTGCATTGTCGATCAAGCATAAAACACCAGTTTTGCCTTGGTGTCATGCACAACCATATAAAAACACGGCCATAGGTGTGTTATTCAAACAAGTACTTATCGGATGGGGGATCCACTTTGCATGCAAGTCTTTTTCAACTACGTTGAGGTGTGTGCAAAGTATTGTCACCATCGGATATGGTTTGCATGGTCGATCACGCATTATACACCGTTTTTTCCCTAGTGATATGCACATCCGCAAAAAAAACACGCCCTTAGGTGTGTTATCTGACCATATACTTATCGGATGGTTGTTCGGATGGGTGTGCCTCTTTGAGAACATTTTAATACCACCTAGGTTAAGGTGTAGGAAATGCATTGTGCCCATCGTATATGCTTTGCATGGTCGATCGAGCATTAAATGCCATTTTTGCCTTAGTGTCATGCACATCCCTAAAAAGACACGCTGCTAGGTGTGTTATTCGATCAAGTACCTACGAAATGGGAATGCCACTTTGCATGTAAGTCAATTCCACCTAGTTGACGGTGTGTGCGAGGTATTGTGCCCATCGGATATGCTTTGCATTGTCGATCAAGCATAAAACACCGTTTTTGCCTTAGTGTCATGCACAACCATATAAAAACACAGCCCTAGGAGTGTTATTCAAAGAAGTACTTATCAGATGGGGGCTCCACTTTGCACGCAAGTCCCTTTCAACTACGTTGAGGTGCATGCAAAATATTGTCACCATCGAATATGCTTTACATGGTCGATCATGCATTATACACCGTTTTTTCCCTAGTGATATGCACATCTGCAAAAAAACACGCCCTTAGCTATATTATCTAACCAAGTACTTATTGGATGGGTGTACCTCTTTGAATACATTTTTTTACCACCTAGGTTGAGGCATAGGAAAAGTATTGTGCCCATCAGATATCCTTTGCATGGTCAATCGAGCATTAAATACTATTTTTTCTCGTGTCATGCACATCCGTAAAAAAATACGCTACTAGGTATGTTATCCGATCAAGCACTTATGGGATGGGAGTGCCACTGTGGATGTAAGTTGATTCTGGCTATTTGAAGGTGTGTGCAAAGTGTTGTGCCCATCGGATATGCTTTGCATTGTCGATGAAGCATAAAACACTATTTTTGCCTTAGTGTCATGCACAACCATGAAAAAACACGGTCCTAAGTGTGTTAATCAAACAAGTACTTATCGGATGGGGTTTTCAGTTTGCATGCAAGTCCAACTAGGTTGAGATGCGTCCAAAGTATTGTCACCATCAGATATGCCCTACATGGTCGATTACGCATTATACAATGTTTTTCCCGTAGTGATATGCACATCCGCAAAAAAACACGACCTTAGGTATGTCTCGGGGGGGTCACTCATCATATGTAACCCTATCACGTGAGTTCAACAGAAGGATATTTTTTATTTCTAAAATTTACAGAAATAAATATACATAAGGGACTATTTAAAATAGTTTTGGAAAAAATTTACAGATTTGTATAGAAAAGGGGTACATTTTATTAATGAAAAAATTTACAGATAAGGGATTTTAAATATAGGCCTTGAACGCACGTGATATAGAGGGTTTATACATAGTGACCCCCCTGAGAGGTATGTTATCTGACCAAGTACTTATCGGATGGGTGTGCCTCTTTGAGAACATTTCAATACCACCTAGGTTAAGGTGTAGGAAATGCATTGTGCCCATCGTATATGCTTTGCATGGTCGATCCAGCATTAAATGCCATTTTTGGCTTAGTGTCATGCACATCCCTAAAAAGACACGTCGCTAGGTGTGTTATTCGATCAAGTATCTACGAAATGGGAATGCCACTTTGCATGTAAGTCAATTCCACCTAGTTAAAGGTGTGTGCAAGATATTGTGCCCATCGGATATGCTTTGCATTGTCGATCAAGCATAAAACACCGTTTTTGCCTTAGTGTCATGCACAACCATATAAAAACACGGCCCTAGGAGTGTTATTCAAAGAAGTACTTCTAAGATGGGGGCTCCACTTTGCACGCAAGTCCCTTTCAACTACGTTGAGGTGCATGCAAAATATTGTCACCATCGAATATGCTTTACATGGTCTATCATGCATTATACACCGTTTTTTCCCTAGTGATATGCACATCTGTAAAAAAACACGCCCTTAGCTATATTATCTAACCAAGTACTTATTGGATGGGTGTACCTCTTTGAATACATTTTTTTACCACCTAGGTTGAGGCATAGGAAAAGTATTGTGCCCATCAGATATCCTTTGAATGGTTGATCGAGCATTAAATACTATTTTTTCTTGTGTCATGCACATCCGTAAAAAAACACACTACTAGGTATGTTATCCGATCAAGCACTTATGGGATGGGAGTGCCACTGTGGATGTAAGTTGATTCCACCTATTTGAAGGTGTGTGCAAAGTGTTGTGCTCATCGGATATGCTTTGCATTGTTGATCAAGCATAAAACACTGTTTTTGCCTTAGTGTCATGCACAACCATGAAAAAACACGGTCCTAAGTGTGTTAATCAAACAAGTACTTATCGGATGGGGTTTCCAGTTTGCATGCAAGTCGTTTCAACTAGGTTGAGATGCGTCCAAAGTATTGTCACCATCAGATATGCTCTACATGGTCGATTACGCATTATACAATGTTTTTCCCGTAGTGATATGCACATCCGCAAAAAAACACGCCCTTAGGTATGTTATCTGACCAAGTACTTATCGGATGGCTGTGCCTCTTTGAAAACATATTAATACCACCTAGATTAAGGCGTAGGAAAAGTATTGTTCCCATCGGATATGCTTTGCATGGTCAATCGAGCATTAAATACCATTTTTGCCTTAGTGTCATGCACATCCGTAAAAAAACACGCTGCTAGGTGTGTGATCCGATCAAGTACTTATGCGATGGGAATGCCACTTTGTATGTAAGTCAATTCCACCTAGTTGAGGGTTTTTGAAACGTGTTGTGCCCATCGGATATGCTTTGCATTGTTGATCAAGTATAAAACTCCGTTTTTGCCTTAGTGTCATGCACAACCATATAAAAACATGGCCGTGGGTGTGTTATTCAAACAAGTACTTATCGGATGGGGGCTCCACTTTGCACGCAAGTTTGTTTCAACTAGGTTGAGGTGCGTGCAAAGTGTTGTCACCATCGGATATGCTTTGCATGGTCGATCACGCATTATACACCATTTTTGCCCTAGTGATATGCACATCCACAAAAAAACACGCCCTTAGGTATGTTGTCTGACCAAGTACTTATCGGATGGGTGTGCCTCCTTGAGAACATATTCAAACCACCTACATTTAGGCATAGGAAAATTATTGTGCCCATCGGATATGCTTTGCATGGTTGATAGAGCATTAAATACCATTTTTGCCTTAGTGTCATGCACATCCGTAAAAAAAACATGCTACTAGGTATGTTATCCGATCAAGTAGTTATGTGATGGGAATGCCAATTTCCATGTAATTTAATTCCATGTAGTTGAAGGTGTGTGCAAAGTATTGTGCCCATCGGATATGGTTTGCATTGTCGATCAAGCATAAAACACCGTTTTTGCCTTAGTGTCATGCACAACCATATAAAACATGGCCCTAGGAGTGTTATTCAAACAAGTACTTATCAAATGGGGGCTCCACCTTGCACGCAAGTCCCTTTCAACTACGTTGAGCTTCATGCAAAGTATTGTCACCATCGGATATGCTCTACATGGTCGATTACACATTATACAACGTTTTTCTGGTAGTGATATGCACATCGGCAAAAAAACACGCCCTTAGTTATGTTATCTGACCAAGTACTTGTCGGATGGGCGTGGGGCTTTGAGAAAATTTCAATACCACCTAGGTTAAGGCATAGGAAAAGTATTGTGCCCATGGGATATGCTTTGCATTGTCGATCGAGCATTAAATACCATTTTTGCCTTAGTGTCATGCACATCCGTAAAAAAACACGCTGCTAGGTGTGTTATCCGATCAAGTACCTATGCGATGGGAATGCCACTTTGCATGTAACTCAATTCCACCTTGCTGAAAATGTGTGACCAAGTACTTATTGGATGGGTGTGCCTCTTTGAGAACATTTCAATACCACTTACTTTAAGGTGTAGGAAATGTATTGTGCCCATCGGATATGCTTTGCATGGTTGATCAAGCATTAAATACCATTTTTTCCTTAGTGTCATGCACATCCATAAAAAAACACGCTGCTAGGTGTCTTATTCAATCAAGTACCTATGAGATGGGAATGCCACTTTGCATGTACTAAGTCAATTCCACCTAGTTGAAGGTGTGTGCAAGGTATTGTGCCCATTGAATATGCTTTGCATTGTCGATCAAGCATAAAACACCATTTTTGCCTTAGTGTCATGCACAACCATATAAAAACACGGCCCTAGGAGTGTTATTCAAAGAAGTACTTATTGGATGGGGGCTCCACTTTGCACGCTAGTCCCTTTCAACTACGTTGAGGTGCGTGCAAAGTATTATCACCATCGGATATGCTTTACATGGTTGATCACGCATTATACACCGTTTTCTCCCTAGTGATATATGCACATCTGCGAAAAAACATGCCCTTATGTGTATTATCTGACCAAGTACTTATCGCATGGATGTGCCTCTTTTAGAACATTTCAATACCACCTAGATTGAGGCATGGGGAAAGTATTGTGCCCATGGGATATCCTTTGCATGGTCGATCGAGCATTAAATACTATTTTTGCTCTAGTGTCATGCACATCCGTAAAAAAACACGCTGCTAGGTGTGTTATCTGATCAAGTACTTATGCGATGGGAATGCCACTTTGTAAGTCATTCAAGTCCAGCTTGTCAAAAATGTGTGCAAAGTATTGTGCCCATCGGATATGCTTTGCATTGTTGATCAAGTCTAAAACACTGTTTTTTCCTTAGTGTAATGCACAACCATAAAAAAACATGGTCCTTGGTGTGTTATTCAAACAAGTACTTATCAGATGGGGACTCCACTTTGCACACAAGTATCTTTCAACTAGGTTGAGGTGTGTGCAAAGTATTGTGACCATCAAATATGCTTTGCATGGCCGATCACGCATTATACGTTGTTTTTTCCCTAGTGATATGCACATCCGCAAAAAAACGCGCCCTTAGGTGTGTTATCTGACCAAGTACTTATCAGATGGGTGTGCCTCTTTGAGAACATTTCAATACCACCTAGGTTGAGGTGTAGGAAAAGTGTTGTGCCCATCAGATATCCTTTGCATGGTCGATCGAGCATGAAATACTATTTTTGCTCTAGTGTCATGCACATTCGTAAGAAATCACACTGCTAGGTATGTTATCCAATCAAGCACTTATGGGATGGTCGTGCCACTTAGCATGTAAGTCAATTCCACCTAGTTGAGGGTGTGTGCAAAGTATTGTGCCCAACAGATATGCTTTGCATTGTCGATCAAGCATAAAACACCGTTTTTGCCTTACTGTCATGCATAACCATATAAAAACACGGCCATAGGTGTGTTATTCAACTAAGTACTTATCGGATGGGGGCTCCACTTTGTACGCAAGTCCGTTTCAACTAGGTTGAGATGCGTACAAAGTATTGTCACCATCAGATATGCTCGGCATGGTCGATTATGCATTATACAATGTTTTTCCCGTAGTGATATGCACATCCGTAAAAAAACACGCCCTTAGGTATGTTATCTGACCAAGTACTTATCGAATGGGTGTGCCTCTTTGAGAACATATTAATACCACCTAGATTAAGGCATAGGAAAAGTATTGTGCGCATCGGATATGCTTTGCATGCTCCATCGAGCATTAAATACCATTTTTGCCTTAGTGTCATGCACATTCGTAAAAAAACACGCCGGTAGGTGTGTTGTCCGATCAAGTACTTATGAGATACGAATGCCACTTTGCATGTAAGTCAATTCCACTAGTTGAAGGTGTGTGCAAGGTATTGTACCCATCGGCGGATATGCTTTGCATTGTCGATCAAACATAAAACACCGTTTTTGCCTTAGTGTCATGCACAACCATGAGAAAACACGGTCCTAAGTGTGTTAATCAAACAACTACTTATCGGATGGGGGCTCCAGTTTGCATGCAAGTCCATTTCAACTAAGTGTGTTAATCAAAGAAGTACTTATTGGATGGGGGCCCTAGGAGTGTTATTTGAAGAAGTACTTATCGGATGGAGGCTCCACTTTGCACGCAAGTAACTTTCACCTACATTGAGGTGCATGCAAAGTATTGTCACCATTAGATATGCTTTACATGGTCGATCACGCATTATATACCATTTTCTCCCTAGTGATATGCACATCTGCAAACAAACACGCCCTTAGGTATGTTATCTGACCAAGTACTTATCGGATGGGTGTGCCTCTTTGAGAACATTTCAATACCACCTAGGTTAAGGTGTAGGAAAAGTATTATGCCCATCGGATATGCTTTGCATGGTCGATCGAGCATTAAATACCATTTTTGCCTTAGTGTCATGCACATCCGTAAAAAAACACGCTACTAGGTGTGTTATCCGATCAAGTACTTATGTGATGGGAATGCCAATTTGCATGTAATTCAATTCCACCTAGTTGAATGTGTGTGCAAAGTATTGTGCCCATTGGATATGCTTTGCATTGTCGATCAAGCATAAAACACCGTTTTTGCCTTAGTGTCATGCACAACCATATAAAACAGGGCCCTAGGAGTGTTATAAAAACAAGTACTTCTCAAATGGGGGCTCCACTTTGCGCGCAAGTCCCTTTCAACTACGTTGAGCTGCATGCAAAGTATTGTCACCATCGGATATGCTCTACGTGGTTGATTACACATTATACAACGTTTTTCTGATAGTGATATGCACATCAGCAAAAAAACACGCCCTTAGTTATGTTATCTGACCAAGTACTTGTCGGATGGGTGTGCGGCTTTGAGAACATTTCAATACCACCTAGGTTAAGGCATAGGAAAAGTATTGTGCCCATGGGATATGCTTTGCATGGTTGATCAAGCATTAAATAACATTTTTGCCTTAGTGTCATGCACATCCATAAAAAAACATGCTGCTAGGTGTGTTATCCGATCAAGTACTTATGCGATGGGAATGCCACTTTGCATGTAATTCAATTCCACCTTGCTGAAAATGTGTGACCAAGTACTTATCGGATGGGTGTGCCTCTATGAGAACATTTCAATACCACCTACTTTAAGGTGTAGGAAATGTATTGTGCCCATCGGACATGCTTTGCATGGTCGATCAAGCATTAAATACCATTTTTGCCTTAGTGTCATGCACATCCGTAAAAAAACATGCTGCTAGGTGTGTTATTCGATCAAGTACCTATTAGATGGGAATGCCACTTTGCATGTAAGTCAAATCCACCTAGTTGAAGGTGTGTGCAAGGTATTGTGCCCATCGAATATGCTTTGCATTTTTGATCAAGCATAAAACACCGTTTTTGCCTTAGTGTCATGCACAACCATATAAAAACACGGCCCTGGGAGTGTTATTCAAAGAAGTACTTATCGGATGAGGGCTCCACTTTACACGCCAGTCCCTTTCAACTACCTTGAGGTGCGTGCAAAGTATTGTCACCATCGGATATGCTTTACATGGTTGATCACGCATTATACACCATTTTTTCCCTAGTGATATGCACATCTGCAAAAAAACACGCCCTTAGGTGTATTATCTGACCAAGTACTTATTGGATGGATGTGGCTCTTTAAAAACATTTAAATACCACCTAGGTTGAGGCATAGGAAAAGTATTGTGCCCATGGGATATCCTTTGCATGGTCGATCGAGCATTAAATACAATTTTCGCTCTAGTGTCATGCACATCCGTAAAAAAACACGCTGCTAGGTGTGTTATCCGATCAAGTACTTATGCGATGGGAATGCCACTTTGCGTGTAATTCAATTCCAGCTTGTCAAAAATGTGTGCAAAGTATTGTGCCCATCAGATATGCTTTGCATTGTTGATCAAGCATAAAACACTATTTTTTCCTTAGTGTAATGCACAACCATAAAAAAACACGCTCCTAGGTGTGTTATTCAAACAAGTACTTATCAGATGGGGGCTCCACTTTGCACACAAGTATCTTTCAACTAGGTTGAGGTGTGTGCAAAGTATTGTGACCATCAGATATGCGTTTCATGGCCGATCACGCATTATATGTCGTTTTTTCCCTAGTGATATGCACATCCGCAAAAAAACATGCCCTTAGGTGTGTTATCTGACCAAGTACTTATCAGATGGGTGTGCCTCTTTGAGAACATTTCAATACCACCTAGGTTGAGGTGTAGGAAAAGTGTTGTGCCCATCGGATATCCTTTGCATGGTTGATCGAGCATGAACTGCTATTTTTACTCATGTCATGCACATTCGTAAAAAATCACACTGCTAGGTATGTTATGCAATCAAGCACTTATGGAATGGGTGTGCCACTTTGCATGTAAGTCAATTCCACCTAGTTGAAGGTATGTGCAAAGTATTGTGCAAGTCCATTCCACTTAGTTGAAGGTGTGTGCAAAGTATTGTGCCCATCGGATATGCTTTGCATTGTGGATCAAGTATAAAACAGTGTTTTTGCCTTAGTGTCATGCACAACCATATAAAAACACGGCCATAGGTGTGTTATTCAAACAAGTACTTATCGGATGGGGGCTCCACTTTGCACGCAAGTTCCTTTCAACTATGTTGAGGTGCGTGCAAAGTATTGTCACCATCGGATATGCTTTGCATGGTCGATCACGCATTATACACCGTTTTTTCCCTAGTGATATGCACATCCGCAAAAAAACATGCCCTTAGGTATGTTATCTGACCAAGTACTTATCGGATGGGTGTGCCTCTTTGAGAACATATTAATACCACCTAGATTAAGGTGTAGGAAAAGTATTGTGCCCATCGGATATGCTTTGCATGGTCGATCGAGCATTAAATACCATTTTTGCCTTAGTGTAATGCACATCCGTAAAAGAACATGCTGCTAGGTGTGTTATCCGATCAAGTACTTATGTGATGGGAATGCCACTTTGCATGTAATTCAAATCCACCTAGTTGAAGTTGTGTGCAAAGTATTGTGCCCATCGGATATGCTTTGCATTGTTGATCAAGCATAAAACACCGTTTTTGCCTTAGTGTCATGCACAACCATATAAAAACACGGCCCTAGGAATGTTATTCAAACAAGTACTTATCGGATGGGGGCTCCACTTTGCATGCAAGTCCCTTTCAACTACCTTGAGCTGCATGCAAAGTATTGTCACCATCGGATATGCTCAACATGGTCGATTACACATTATACAAGGTTTTTCCGGTAGTGATATGCACATCGGCAAAAAAGCACGCCCTTAGTTATGTTATCTGACCAAGTACTTGTTGGATGGGTGTGTGGCTTTAAGAACATTTCAATAACACCTAGATTAAGGCATAGGAAAAGTATTGTGCCCATGGGATATGCTTTGCATGGTCGATCAAGCATTAAATACCATTTTTGCCTTACTGCCATGCACATCCGTAAAAAAACACGCTGCTAGGTGTGTTATCCGATCAAGTACTTATGCGATGGGAATGCCACTTTGCATGTAATTCAATTCCAGCTTGTCCAAAATGTGTGCAAAGTATTGTGCCCATCGGATATGCTTTGCATTGTCGATCAAGCATAAAACACTGTTTTTCCCTTAGTGTCATGCACAACCATTAAAAAGCAAGTACTTATCAGATGGGGGCTCCACTTTGCACGCAAGTATCTTTCCACTAGGTTGAGGTACATGCAAAGTATAACGACCATCGGATATGCTTTGCATGGCCGATCACGCATTATACATCGTTTTTCCCCTAGTGATATGCACATCCGCAAAAAAACACACCCTTAGGTGTGTTATTTGACCAAGTACTTATCGGCTGGGTGTGCCTCTTTGAGAACATTTCAATACGACCTAGGTTGAGGCATACAAAAAGTGTTGTGCCCATCAAATATCCTTTGCATGGTCGATCGAGCATGAAATACTATTTTTGCTCTAGTGTCATGCACATTCGTAAAAAATCATGCTACTAGGTATGTTATCCGATCAAGCACTTATGTGCCACTTTGCATGTAAGTCAATTCCACCTAGTTGAAGGTGTGTGCAAAGTATTGTGCCCATCGGATATGCTTTGCATTGTCGATCAAGCATAAAACACTGTTTTTGCCTTTGTGTCATGCACAACCATATAAAAACACAGCCCTAGGTGTGTTATTCAAACAAGTACTTATCGGATGGGGACTCCACTTTGCACGCAATTCTGTTTCAACTTTATTGAGGTGCGTGCAAAGTATTGTCACCATCCAATATGCTTTGCAAGGTCGATCAAGCATGGTTGAACATATCCATACCACCTAGGTTGAGGTGTAGGAAAAGTGTTGTGCCCATTGGATATCCTTTGCATGGTCGATCGAGCATTGAATACTATCTTTGCTCTAGTGTCATGCACATCCATAAAAAAACACGCTGCTAGGTATGTTATCCGATCAAGCACTTATGGGGTGGGTGTGCCACTTTGCATGTAGGTCCATTCCATCTAGTTGAAGGTGTGTGCAAAGTATCGTGCCCATTGGATATGCTTTGCATTGTCGATCAAGCATAAAACACCGTTTTTAGCTTACTGTCATGCACAACCATGAAAAAACACGGTCCTAAGTGTGTTAATCAAACAACTACTTCTCGGATGGCGGCTTCAATTTGCATGAAAGTCCATTTCAACTAGGTTGAGATGCGTGCAAAGTATTGTCACCATCGGATATGCTCTGCATGGTCGATTATGCATTAGACAACATTTTTCCCGTAGTGATATGCACATCCACAAAAAAACAAGCCCTTAGGTATGTTATCTGACCAAGTACATATTGGATGGGTGTGTCTCTTTGAAAACATTTCAATACCACCCAAAGTAAGGCGTAGGAATAGTATTGTGCCCATCGGATATGCTTTGCATGGTCGATCGAGCATTAAATACCATTTTTGCCTTAGTGTCATGCACATCCATAAAAAAACACACTGCTAGGTGTGTTATCCGATCAAGTACTTATGTGATGGGAATGCCACTTTGCATGTAAGTCAATTCCACCTAGTTGAGGGTGTGTGAAAAGTATTGTGCCCATCGGATATGCTTTGCATTGTCGATCAAGCATAAAACACCGTTTCTGCCTTAGTGTCATGCACAACCATATAAAAACACGGCCGTAGGTGTGTTATTCAAACAAGTACTTATCGGATGGGGGCTCCACTTCGCACACACGTCCATTTTAACTATGTTGAGGTGCGTCCAAAGTATTATCACCATCGGATATGCTTTGCATGGTCGATCATGCATTATACACCCTTCTTTCCCTAGTGATATGCACATCCACAAAAAAACACGCCCTTAGGTGTGTGATCTGACCAAGTACTTATCGGATGGGTGTGCTGTGTAGATATCGAGCTCCACTCGCGATATGCCAGGGTGACTGTTGTGCATTTATGTCACCGACTTGTTAGCTAGAGATGCGGTTGGTACACCGCCCACGAATAATAGCTGGATGACAGCTATCCTTATCTACACTAGTTCGTGGCTCAGTTAGTATGCCACCTTAGTTAGTTGAGTAGTGTTTGAGACCCACATATAGGGTTCTTCTATTTTCTTTGTATGAGAGTTATTTTGGCTTTCACTACTAAGAAGAGGAAAACTGTTTTCAGCCTCCACCTTTGTGTGTATTCCCCCATTGTGCATGTGAGAAAGCCGCAAGTGAGACTCCTTTCCTCTCTCCCACTATCTTCACATGGTATCAGAGCCTTGTTCATGGTAAGGAGCTCAAGAAAGCAAGCCAAGTTCGTGGTGTCCTGGTAAGAGGACCAGTGTTGCTTTCCTATTTCGAGTTTGGGAGCAAATCTCTGCAGGTAGCATAGCCAGAAGTGCAGGAGTGCACTGTTTCAGATTGAGACGCCCTTCGCGGTGTGGTGAGAGCATTTTCTGATTTGAGGCCATTTCGGGGCCCGTTTTGAAGGCGGAAGTTCTTCGCAGGCACTCAGAAAAAGGCCTTGTTTTTTGCTGTGCGACCACTGCGCGGCTAGTCGGTGGAAAGGTGCCGTAGAAATTGCATCATATGCCTGTGTGCAGAGATATTGGGAGTTGCAGATTCATGCCTGTTGCCTGTTGAAGGAAAATCGTCACTAGGAAGTGACTGTGTGGTGAAATACCACTTTCGTCAGTTTTGCAGATCTGCCCGTGTGAGGCAAAAGCTGTGTTTTTTGCAGTGACAGAATATTTTGCAGTGTTCTGTAATGGCATCTGATTCTCTTTTACAGATTGTCACTAAAAAGCTTGACAAGAACAACTTCCAGGCATGGAAGTTTAGAATGACGAATTTCTTGATGGGAAAAGGCTATTGGGAGTTCATTACAGGAAATGAAGAAGAACCTGTTCTTCCTAATGTTCCCAGTCAACAGGAAATGCAGGCATTTAAAGGATGGCATGAGAGAGCTAGGAAAGTTATGTACTGGCTGTCTATCAGTATTTCGGACTCCATGATTGTGCATATTTAGGATGCGAATACGCCAAAGGAGGCATGGGATACTTTGGCAAAAATGTACAGCACAAATACGCAAGCCAGGAAAATGCAACTCAAACAGGAGTTGCACAATGTGCAGAGAGAAAATTTGAGCATAAATGACTACCACATGAAAGTGAAGAAAATTGCAGATGCACTTGCTTCCATTGGGTCGCCAGTGGATGATGACGATTTGGTTTCTGTGACCTTGAATGGTCTAGGAAAGGATTATGCACAGTTCCGGACATCCATTGCCGTCCGTGAAAAATTTCCTGATTTTGAGGAGCTGATTGCTCTTCTAATTTTTGAAGAGCAGAGAAATGGTGGTGCATCTTCTTCAGCAGGAACTTCAAAAGAAACTGTCTTCTACTCAAATGCTGGCAGAGGTAGAGGCAGAGGTAGAGGAGGCCGATCTACAGGCCGTGGTAGAAATCAGAATATGCAGCAAACGCAAGAAAACCAGTCCTATGTAGGAGGACGTGGTAACTCTAGAGGCAGGGGGAGCCAAAGAGGCCGTGGTGGATGGCAGAGAAGCCAAAATGCAAACAGCAATATTGAATGCTACTATTGTGGCAAAATGGGTCATATGGCTAAGGACTGCTACAAAAAGCAAAATGACATTATGAATGGAAAATTGCAGCAAGGCAATTATGCATCTTCTAGCAGGCAGGGTGATGACAGAAATGAGCATCTATTTATGGTGCAGCATATGACCAAGTCTGTGACAAGTGTAGAAGAACAAAATGATGTGTGATATGTTGACTCAGGTGCGTCAAACCACATGACAGGTCATGCAGAATGGATGCAAGATGCAAGGAAAATGGAAAAGCCAGGATTTGTGGAGACTGGTGATGATACTACA
Organism: Dipteris shenzhenensis; assembly: GCF_047967505.1. Taxonomy (NCBI): domain Eukaryota; kingdom Viridiplantae; phylum Streptophyta; class Polypodiopsida; order Gleicheniales; family Dipteridaceae; genus Dipteris; species Dipteris shenzhenensis. The sequence continues at coordinate 31,079,290 of NC_141609.1, read as the reverse complement.
CATCCTATTGTGCAGATTGGCAAAATTCCTTTGTCCATGCAGGATGGGAAAAAGAAATACTTGTCTGATGTATTTCATGTCCCGAACATCACCAAGAACCTGGTTTCCATTGGTCAAATGGTTGAGCAGGGCTTGCAGGTCAGATTTAATCCTCATGGATGCTTTGTTGAGGATATGAAAAATAATGGTCGCTTGATAGCAAAAGGAAAGAAGAAGGGCAGGATGTTTACATTGGATGCAGACATGCCTGAATTGAGTGCAGCAATGTTTGCACATGGGACCGGTGTAGTTGCAGATATTGGTATCTGGCACAAACGCATTGGTCATGTTAATATACAGTGACTTAAATCAATGCAAGCCCAAAATATTGTTGCAGGATTGCCTAAATTCAAGGTTGTAGAAATGCACAAGGTCTGTGAAGCCTGTCAATTTGGGAAACAAGCAAGGAAACCTTTTCTTAGGCATGTTCAAGAGAGTAAAAAGCCATTGGAATTAATCCACTCTGATGTGTGGACTACAAAAGCTGCATCTATTGGAAGCTGTCACTATTTTGTCACATTTATTGATGACTTCAGCAGAAAACTGTGGGTGTATTTTATGAAAAAGAAAAGTGAAGTGTTTGGGCACTTCAAAGCTTTCAAAGCTATGGTTGAAAAAGAAACAGGCCTGCAAATAAAATGCCTAAGGTCAGATGGAGGGGGAGAGTACCTCTCAAATGAGTTTGCAAGGTTCTTGCAGGAGCATGGTATAAAGCAGCAATATTCATGCAGTCATACCCCACAGCAAAATGGAATTGCAGAAAGGAAAAAAAGGCATATTGGAGAGGTATCTCGGGCTATGCTAAATGAAAAAGATCTACCAGATTATTATTGGGCTGAAGCAGTTGCTACAGCAGTTTATATAATGAACAGGACTCCCACTGCAGCAATACATGGCATGACGCCAGAGGAGATGTATACTGGTAGGAAACCAGATATTTCTCATTTGAAAATTTTTGGTTCCATTGCCTATGTCCATGTGCCAGATGAGTTGAGGTCCAAGTTGGATCCAAAAGCTGAGAAGTGCGTCTTTATTGGATACTCTCTGCAGCAGAAAGGGTATAGATGCTATAACCCTTCTACTCGTAAGTTTACAGTGAGCAGAGATGTTGTTTTTGATGAGATGAGTAGCTGGTATAAACCAACAAATGTGATGATTGATGTAGATGCACAAAATGGTAATGCTGCACAGAATTCACAGCAGCAATCACAAAATATCAGTGGACCTACAGTGTCCTCTAGCAGTGGTTCACATAGTTCGCCATGGACAGGTAGATTGAGATCAGGAGAATCTCCTCAAACCAATGCAGATAGTGGTACGCAGGTATCATGAAAAGGAAAAGAGAAGGTAGATCAGCCCATATTTGATGTGAATACAGGTCACTCTTATGTGGATTGTGAATCCAGTGGCTCAGAATAGAGCATTGATGATGAGTTGGGTATTCCTTCTATTGTTATACCTGGAGTAAGGAAGACCAGGGATGTTTTGAGAGCACCTGGAAGTGAGCCTATTTTGCGCAGGTCTACCAGGGTTAGGTATCCTGTGGATAGGCTGAAATATGATGGATTTACAGCCATTCACTATGCCTATATGGTCAAAGTGATACAAGAACCAGAACCCACTTCTTTTGAGCAAGCCATGGGAAATGAAAAATGGGAGAAAGCCATGGATGAAGAAATGGATGCCTTGGATGCTAATGCTACATGGGAATTGGTGCCTTTGCCTAAAGACAAGAATGCAATTGGCTATAAGTGGGTTTATAAGATCAAGCACAATGCAGATGGTTCTGTGAATAGATACAAGGCAAGATTAGTTGTTAAGGGGTATGGACAAACATATGGCATTGATTATGAAGAAACTTTCAGCCCAGTTGCAAGGATGGCAACCATAAGAGCAGCCATTGCTATGGCTGCATCAAAGGGATGGTCTTTACATCAGATGGATGTAAAGAATGCCTTCTTGCATGGTGATTTGCAAGAAGAGGTCTTTATGGAGCAGCCTGCAGGTTATGTTCATGCTACTCATCCTGAGTTTGTTTGTAGGTTGAAGAAAGCCTTGTATGGCTTGAAGCAAGCACCTAGAGCATGGTCTGACAAGATAGGACAGTATCTTGTCACTATTGGCTTTCAGATTTCCAAGGCAGATTTCTCACTCTATGTGAGAAAAATAGAGAAAGGGATTATGCTGCTGGTCATTTATGTTGATGATTTGATCATCACAGGTGATAGTGATGAAGATATCCTTCATGTGAAAATGCTATTGAGACAGAAGTTTGAGATGAAGGATTTGGGAGAGCTGCGTTATTTCTTGGGCATTGAGGTGATTAGATCACCAAGTGGGATACAGCTCTTGCAGAGGCAGTATGGACTGGACATGCTGTCCAAATATGGGATGACAGGCTGTAAGCCTATTTCAGTTCCTTTGGAGCAGAATGTGAAGCTGAGCGCAGATGCAGGTGAGCTTCTGGAAGACCCTACTATGTACAGACGCATAGTAGGAAGTTTGATTCACAAGACTATTACTAGGCCGCCAGATTTGAGCTATGCTGTTGGGTTGGTAAGTCAGTTTATGCAGGCTCCAAGGAAACCGCATTTGGATGCGGCTAGACGCATACTCAGGTATGTGAAGTCCACATTGCAGTATGGACTATTTTATGAGGCTGGGGTTCAGATACAGTTGCATGGATACACTAATGCTGATTGGGCTGGTAGTATTTCTGATAGGCGATCTACCAGTGGATATGTGTTCTCTTTTGGGAGTGCTGCAGTCACTTGGAGCAGCAAGAAACAGCCTACAGTTTCCTTGTCGAGCACAGAGGCTGAGTAAAGAGGTGCAGCAATGGCTGCATGTGAGGTAGCTTGGTTGCATAAGCTACTCTATGATATGCATCAGTCTACAGATGGGCCGGTTGTCATTTATTGTGACAACATGAGCAGCATACACTTGGCAAAGAACCCAGTCTTCCATGCTAGAACAAAGCACATTGAGGTGCATTATCACTATGTGCGGGAGAAGGCTTTACTAGGTCTTATTGATCTAGTTTATGTCAGCACAGAGGATCAGGTAGCTGACATATTCACGAAAGCATTGGGCGCAGAGAAGCTGCGCAAGTTTAGAGACCTGCTTGGTGTGCAGGAATTGGGATTGAGCTCGAGGGGGAGTGTTGAGATATCGAGCTCCACTCGCGATATGCCAGGGTGACTGTTGTGCATTTATGTCACCGACTTGTTAGCTGGAGATGCGGTTGGTACACCGCCCACGAATAATAGCTGGATGACAGCTATCCTTATCTACATTAGTTCGTGGCTCAGTTAGTATGCCACCTTAGTTAGTTGAGTTTGGTTTGAGACCCACATATAGGGTTCTTCTATTTTCTTTGTATGAGAGTTATTTTGGCTTTCACAACTAAGAAGAGGAAAACTGTTTTCAGCCTCCACCTTTGTGTGTATTCCCCCATTGTGCATGTGAGAAAGCTGCAAGTGAGACTCCTTTCCTCTCTCCCACTATCTTCACATGTGCCTCTTTCAGAACATTTCAATACCACCTACTTTAAGGTGTAGGAAATGTATTGTGCCCATCAGATATGCTTTGCATGGTCGATCAAGCATTAAATACTATTTTCCCCTTAGTGTCATGCACATCTGTAAAAAAACACGCTGCTAGGTGTTTTATTCGATCAGGTACCTATGAGATGGGAATGCCACTTTGCATGTAAGTCAATTCCACCTAGTTGAAGGTCTATGCAAGGTATTGTGCCCATCAAATATGCTTTGCATTGTCGATCAAGCATAAAACACCGTTTTTGCCTTAGTGTCATGCACAACCATATAAAAACACGGCCTTAGGAGTGTTATTCAAAGAAGTACTTATCGGATGGGGGCTCCACTTTGCATGCCAGTCCCTTTCAACTACGTTGAGGTGCGTCCAAATTATTTTCACCATCGAATATGCTTTACATGGTTGATCACGCATTATACACCGTTTTTTTCCTAGTGATATGCACATCCGCAAAAAAACATGCCCTTAGGTGTATTATCTGACCAAGTACTTATCGGATGGATGTGCCTCTTTGAGAACATTTCAATACCACCTAGGTTGAGGTGTACAAAAGGTGTTGTGCCCATCGGATATCCTTTGCATGGTCGATCGAGCATTAAATACTATTTTTGCTCTAGTGTCATGCACATCCGTAAAAAAACACGCTGCTAGGTGTGTTATCCGATCAAGTACTTATGCGATGGGAATGCCACTTTGCATGTAAGTCAATTCCACCTAGTTGAGGGTGTGTGAAAAGTATTGTGACCAACAGATATGCTTTGCATTGTCAATCAAGCATAAAACACCGTTTCTGCATTAGTGTCATGCATAACCATATAAAAACACGGCCATAGGTGTGTTATTCAACTAAGTACACGGTTAAGGTGTAGGAAAAGTATTATGCCCATCGGATATGCTTTGCATGCTCGATTGAGCATTAAATACCATTTTTGCCTTAGTGTCATGCACATCCGTAAAAAAACACGTTGGTACGTGTGCTATCCGAACAAGTACTTATGAGATGGGAATGCCACTTTGCATGTAAGTCAAATCCACTAGTTGAAGGTGTGTGCAAGGTATTGTACCCATCAGATATGCTTTGCATTGTCGTTCAACCATAAAACACCGTTTTTGGCTTAGTGTCATGCACAACCATGGAAAAACACGGTCCTAAGTGTGTTAATCAAACAAGTACTTATCAGATGCGGGATCCACTTTGCATGCAAGTTCGTTTCAACTATGTTGAGGTGCGTGCAAAGTATTGTCACCATGGGATATGCTTTGCATGGTTGATCATGCATTATACACCGTTTTTCCCCTAGTGATATGCACATCTGCAAAAAAACACGCCCTTAGGTATGTTATCTGACCAAGTACTTATCAGATGGGTGTGCCTCTTTGAGAACATTTCAATACCACCTAGAATAAGGCATAGGAAAAGTATTGTGCCCATCGGATATGCTTTGCATGGTCAATCGAGCATTAAATACCATTTTTGCCTTAGTATCATGCACATCCGTAAAAAAATACGCTGCCAGGTGTGTTATCCGATCAAGTACTTATGCGATGGGAATGCCACTTTGCATGTAAGTCAATTACACCTAGTTGAGGGTGTGTTAAAAGTATTGTGCCCATCGGATATGCTTTGCATTGTCGATCAAGCATAAAACAACGTTTTTGCCCTAGTGTCATGCACAACCATATAAAAACACGGGCATAGGTGTATTGTCACCATCGGATATGCTTTGCATGGTCGATCACGCAATATACACCATTTTTTCCCTAGTGATATGCACATCCGTAAGAAAACACGCCCTTAGGTATGTTATCTGACCAAGTACTTATCGGATGGGTGTGCCTCTTTGAGAACATATTAATACCACCTAGATTAAGGCGTAGGAAAAGTATTGTGCCCATCGGATATGCTTTGCATGGTCGATCGAGCATTAAATACCAATTGTGCCTTAGTGTCATGCACATCCGTAAAAAAACACGCTACTAGGTGTGTTATTCGATCAAGTACTTATGTGATGGGAATGCCACTTTGCATGTAATTCAATTCCACCTAGTTGAAGGTGTGTGCAAAGTATTGTGCCCATGGGATACGGTTTGCATTGTGGATCAAGCATAAAACACCGTTTTTGCCTTAGTGTCATGCACAACCATGAAAAAATACGGTCCTAGGTGTGTTGATCAAACAAGTACTTATTGGATGGGTGTGCCTCTTTGAGAACATTTCAATAGCACCTAGGTTGAGGTGTTGGAAAAGTGTGGTACCCATCGGATATCCTTTGCATGGTCAATCGAGCATTAAATACTATTTTTGCCTTAGTGTCATGCACATCCGTAAAAAAACACGCTGCTAGGTGTGTTATCCGATCAAGTACTTATGCGATGGGAATGCCACTTTGCATGTAAGTCAATTGCACCTAGTTGAAGGTGTGTGCAAAGTATTGTGCCCATCGGATATGCTTTGCATTGTTGATCAAGCACAAAACACCGTTTTGAGCTTAGTGTCATGCACAACCATGAAAAAACACGGTCTTAGATGTGTTAATCAAAGAAGTACTTATCGGATGGGGGCTTCACTTTGCACGCAAGTCCGTTCAAACTAGGTTGAGATGTGTGCAAAGTATTGTCACCATCGGATACGCTCTGCATGGTCGATTACACATTATACAACGTTTTTCCGATAGTGATATGCCTATCGGCAAAAAAACACACCCTTAGGTATGTTATCTGACCAAGTACTTGTCAGATGGGTGTGCAGCTTTAAGAACATGTCAATACCACCTAGGTTAAGTCATAGGAAAAGTATTGTGCCCATGGGATATGCTTTCCATGGTCGATCGAGCATTAAATACCATTTTTTCCTTAGTGTCATGCACATCCGTAAAGTGTTGTACCCATCGGATATGCTTTGCATTGTCGATCAAGCATAAAACACTGTTTTTGCCTTAGTGTCATGCACAGCCATGAAAAAACACGGTCCTAAGTTTGTTAATCAAACAAGTACTTATCGGATGGGGCCATCAAGTACTATCGGATGGGTCCTAAGTTTGTTAATCAAACAAGTACTTATGGTTGAGATGCGTGCAAAGTACTGTTACCATCAGATACGCTCTGCATGGTCGATTATGCATTATACAATGTTTTTTCCGTAGTGATATGCACATCCATAAAAAAACACCCCCTTAGGTATGTTATCTGACCAAGTACTTATCGGATGGATGTGCCTCTTTGAGAACATTTCAATACCACCTAGGTTAAGGTGTAGGAAAAGTATTGTGCCCATCGGATATGCCTTGCATGCTCGATCGAGCATTAAATACCATTTTTGCCTTAGTGTCATGCATATCCGTAAAAAAACATACTGGTAGGTGTGTTATCCGATCAAGTACTTATGACATGGGAATGCCATTTTGCATGTATGTCAATTACACCTAGTTGAAGTTGTGTGCAAAGTATCGTGCCCATCGGATATGCTTTGCATTGTCGATCAAGCATAAAACACCGTTTTTAGCTTAGTGTCATGCACAACCATAAAAAAACACGGTCCTAAGTGTGTTAATCAAACAAGTACTTATCGGATGGGGGCTCCAGTTTGCACGCAGGTCCATTCCAACTAGGTTGAGATGTGTGCAAAGTAATGTCACCATCGGATATGCTCTGGATGGTCGATTATGCATTATACAACGTTTTTCCCGTAGTGATATGCACATCCCCAAAAAACACGCCCTTAGGTATGTTATCTAACCAACTACATATCAGATGCATGTGCCTCTTTGAGAACATATTAATACCACCTAGATTAAGGCGTAGGAAAAGTATTGTGCCCATCGGATATGCTTTGCATGGTCGATCGAGCATTAAATACCATTTTTGCCTTAGTGTCATGCACATCCGTAAAAAAACACGCTGCTAGGTGTGTTATCCGATCAAGTACTTATGCGATGGGAAAGCCACTTTGCATGTAAGTTAATTCCAGCTAGTTGAGGGTGTGTGAAAAGTATTGTGCCCATCGGATATGCTTTGCATTGTTAATCAAGCATAAAACTCCGTTTTTGCCTTAGTGTCATGCACAACCATATAAAAACACGGCCGTAGGTGTGTTATTCAAACAAGTACTTATTGGCGGATGGGGGCTCCACTTTGCACGCAAGTCTATTTTAACTACTTTGAGGTGAGTGCAAAGTATTGTCACCATCGGATATGGTTTGCATGGACGATCATGCATTATACACCGTTTTTTCCCTAGTGATATGCACATCCGCAAAAAAACACGCCCTTAGGTGTGTTATCTAACCATATACTTATCGGATGGGTGTGCCTCTTTGAGAACGTTTCAATACCACCTAGGTTAAGGTGTAGAAAATGCATTGTGCCCATCGGATATGCTTTGCATGGTTGATCGAGCATTAAATGCAATTTTTGCCTTAGTGTCATGCACATCCGTAAAAAGACACGCTGCTAGGTGTGTTATTTGATCAAGTACCTATGAAATGGGAATGCCACTTTGCATGTAAGTCAATTCCACCTAGTTGAAGGTGTGTGCAAGGTGTTGTGCCCATTGGATATGCTTTGCATTGTGGATCAGGCATAAAACACCGTTTTTGCCTTAGTGTCATGCACAACCATATAAAAACACGGCCCTAGGAGTGTTATTCAAAGAAGTACTTATCGGATGGGGACTCCACTTTGCACGCAAGTCCCTTTCAACTACATTGAGGTGCGTGCAAAGTATTGTCACCATCGAATATGCTTTACATGGTCGATCATGCATTATACACCGTTTTTTCCCTAGTGATATGCACATCTGCAAAAGAACACGCCCTTAGGTGTATTATCTGACCAAGTACTTATTGGATGGGTTTACCTCTTTGAAAACATTTATTTACCACCTAGGTTGAGGCATAGGAAAAGTATTGTGCCCATTAGATATCCTTTGCATGGTCGATCGAGCATTAAATACTATTTTTTCTCGTGTCATGCATATCCGTAAAAAAACACGCTGCTAGGTATGTTATCCGATCAAGCACTTATGGGATGGGAGTGCCACTGTGGATGTAAGTTGATTCCACCTAGTTGAAGGTGTGTGCAAAGTGTTGTTCCCATTGGATGTGCTTTGCATTGTCGATCAAGCATAAAACACTATTTTTACCTTAGTGTCATGCACAACCATGAAAAAACACGGTCTTAAGTGTGATAATCAAACAAGTACTTATCGGATGGGGACTCTAGTTTGCATGCAAGTCCGTTTCAACTAGGTTGAGATGCGTGCAAAGTATTGTCACCATCAGTTATGCTCTACATGGTGGATTACGCATTATACAACGTTTTTCCCATAGTGATATGCACATCTACAAAAAAACATGCCCTTAGGTATGTTATCTGACCAAGTACTTATCGGATGGGTGTGCCTCTTTGAAAACATTTCAATACAACCTAGATTAAGGCGTAGGAAAAGTATTGTGCCCATCGGATATGCTTTGCATGGTCAATTGAGCATTAAATACCATTTTTGCCTGTGTCATGCACATCCGTAAAAAAACACACTACTAGGTGTGTTATCCGATCAAGTACTTATGCGATGGGAATGCCACTTTGTATGTAAGTAAATTCCACCTAGTTGAGGGTGTTTGAAAAGTATTGTGCCCATCGGATATGCTTTGCATTGTCGATCAAGCATAAAACACCGTTTTTGCCTTAGTGTCATGCACAATTATATAAAAACACGGCCGTAGGTGTGTTATTCAAATAAGTACTTATCGGATGGGGGCTCCACTTTGCACGAAAGTTTGTTTCAACTACGTTGAGGTGCGTGCAAAGTATTCTCACCATCGGATATGCTTTCCATGGTCGATCATGCATTATATACCGTTTTTTCCCTAGTGATATGCACATCCGCAAAAAAAACACGCCCTTAGGTATGTTATCTGACCAAGTACTTATCGGATGGGTGTGCCTCCTTGAGAACATATTAATACCACCTAGATTAAGGCATAGGAAAAGTATTGTGCCCATCGGTTATGCTTTGCATGGTCGATAGAGCATTAAATACCATTTTTGCCTTAGTGTCATGCGCATCCGTAAAAAAACATGCTACTAGGTATGTTATCCGATCAAGTAGTTATGTGATGGGAATGCCAATTTGCATGTAATTCAATTCCACCTAGTTGAAGGTGTGTGCAAAGTATTATGCCCATCGGATATGCTTTGCATTGTCGATCAGGCATAAAACACCGTTTTTGCCTTAGTGTCATCCACAACCATATAAAACATGGCCCTAGGAGTGTTATTCAAACAAGTACTTATCAAATGGGGGCTCCACCTTGCACGCAAGTCCCTTTCAACTACAATGAGCTACATGCAAAGTATTGTCACCATCGAATATGCTCTACATGGTCGATTACACATTATACAACGTTTTTCTGGTAGTGATATGCACATCGGCAAAAAAACACACCCTTAGTTATGTTATCTGACCAAGTACTTGTCGGATGGGTGTGCCACTTTGAGAAAATTTCAATACCACCTAGGTTAAGGCATAGGAAAAGTATTGTGCCCATGGGATATGCTTTGCATGGTCGATCGAGCATTAAATACCATTTTTGCCTTAGTGTCATGCACATCCGTAAAAAAACACGTTGCTAGGTGTGTTATCTGATCAAGTACTTATGCGATGGGAATGCCACTTTGCATGTAACTCAATTCCACCTTACTGAAAATGTGTGACCAAGTACTTATCGGATGCGTGTGCCTCTTCGAGAACATTTCAATACCACCTACTTTAAGGTGTAGGAAATGTATTGTGCCCATCGGATATGCTTTGCATGTTTGATCAAGCATTAAATACCATTTTTTCCTTAGTGTCATGCACATTCGTAAGAAAACACGCTGCTAGGTGTGTTATTCGATCAAGTACCTATGAGATGGGAATGCCACTTTGCATGTAAGTCAATTCCACCTAGTTGAAGGTGTGTGCAAGGTATTGTGCCCATTGAATATGCTTTGCATTGTCGATCAAGCATAAAACACCATTTTTGCCTTAGTGTCATGCACAACCATATAAAAACACGGCCCTAGGAGTGTTATTCAAAGAAGTACTTATCGGATTGGGGCTCCACTTTGCATGCCAGTCCCTTTCAACTACATTGAGGTGCGTGCAAAGTATTGTCACCATCGGATATGCTTTACATGGTTGATCACGCATTATACACCGTTTTTTCCCTAATGATATGCACATCTGCGAAAAAAGACGCCCTTGGGTGTATTATCTAACCAAGTACTTATCGCAAGGATGTGCCTCTTTGAGAACATTTCAATACCACCTAGGTTGAGGCATAGGGAAATAATTGTGCCCATGGGATATCCTTTGCATGGTCGATCGAGCATTAAATACTATTTTTGCTCTAGTGTCATGCACATCCGTAAAAAAACACGCTGCTAGGTGTGTTATCCGATCACAAGTACTTATGCGATGGGAATGCCACTTTGCATGTAATTCAATTCGAGCTTGACGAAAATGTGTGCAAAGTATTGTGCCCATCGGATATGCTTTGCATTGTTGATCAAGCATAAAACACCATTTTTTCCTTAGTGTAATGCACAACCATAAAAATACATGGTCCTTGGTGTGTTATTCAAACAAGTACTTATCAGATGGGGACTCCACTTTGCACGCAAGTATATTTCAACTAGGTTGAGGTGTGTCCAAAGTATTGTGACCATCAAATATGCTTTGCATGGCTGATCACGCATTATACGTCATTTTTTCACTAGTGATATGCACATCCGCAGAAAAACACGCCCTTAGGTGTGTTATCTGACCAAGTACTTATCAGATGGGTGTGCCTCTTTGAGAACATTTCAATACCACCTAGGTTGAGGTGTATGAAAAGTGTTGTGCCCATCGGATATGCTTTGCATGGTCGATCGAGCATGAAATACTATTTTTACTCATGTCATGCACATTGGTAAAAAATCACACTGCTAGGTATGTTATCCAATCAAGCACTTATGGGATGGGCATGCCACTTTGCATGTAAGTCAATTCCACCTAGTTTAAGGTATGTGCAAAGTATTGTGCAAGTCAATTCCACTTAGTTGAAGGTGTGTGCAAAGTATTGCGCCCATCGGATATGCTTTGCATTATGGATCAAGCTTAAAACACCGTTTTTGCCTTATCAGATAGGGGCTCCACTTTGCACACATGTCCATTTCAACTACGTTGAGGTGCGTGCAAAGTATTGTCACCATCGGATATGATTTGCATGGTCGATCACGCATTATACACCGTTTTGTCCCTAGTGATATGCACATCCGCAAAAAAACATGCCCTTAGGTGTGTTATTTGACCAAGTACTTATCGGATGGGTGTGCCTCTTTGAGAACATTTCAATACCACCTACTTTTAGGTGTAGGAAATGTATTGTGCCCATCGGATATGCTTTGCATGGTCGATCAAGCATTAAATACTATTTTTGCTGTAGTGTCATGCACATCCGTAAAAAAACATGCTACTAGGTGTGTTATTCGATCAGGTACCTATGAGATGGGAATGCCACTTTGCATGTAAGTCAATTCCACCTAGTTGAAGGTGTGTGCAAGGTATTGTGCCCATCGAATATGCTTTGCATTGTAGATCAAGCATAAAACACCGTTTTTACCTTAGTGTCATACAGAAGCATATAAAAACACAGCCCTAGGAGTGTTATTCAAAGAAGTACTTATCAGATGGGGGCTCTAGTTTGCACGATAGTCCCTTTCAACTACGTTGAGGTGCATGCAAAGTATTGTCACCATTGGATATGCTTTACATGGTTGATCACGCATTATACACCGTTTTCTCCCTAGTGATATGCACATCCGCAAAAAAACATGCCCTTAGGTGTATTATTAGACCAAGTACTTATCGGATGGATGTGCCTCTTTGAGAACATTTCAATACCACCTAGGCTGAGGCATAGGAAAAGTATTGTGCCCATCGGATATCCTTTGCATTGTCGATCGAGCATTAAACACTATTTTTGCTCTAGTGTCATGCACATCCGTAAAAAACAACTTGCTAGGTGTGTTATCCGATCAAGTACTTATGCGATGGGAATGCCACTTTGCATGTAAGTTAATTCCACCTAGTTGAGGGTGTGTGAAAAGTATTGTGTCCAACAAATATGCTTTGCATTGCCGATCAAGCATAAAACACCGTTTTTGCCTTACTGTCATGCATAACCATATAAAAACACGGCCATAGGTGTGTTATTCAACTAAGTACTTATCGGATGGGGGCTCCACTTTGCACGCAAGTCCGTTTCAACTAGGTTGAGATGCTTGCAAAGTATTGTCACCATCAGATATGCTTTGCATGGTCGATTACGCGTTATACAACGTTTTTCCCGTAGTGATATGCACATCCGTAGAAAACACGCCCTTAGGTATGTTATCTGACCAAGTACTTATCGAATGGGTGTGCCTCTTTGAGAACATTTCAATACCACCTAGGTTAAGGTGTAGGAAAAGTATTGTGCACATCGGATATGCTTTGCATGCTCGATCGAGCATTAAATACCATTTTTGCCTTAGTGTCATGCACATTCGTAAAAAAACACGCTAGTAGGTGTGTTATCCGATCAAGTACTTATGAGATGGGAATTCCACTTTGCATGTAAGTCAATTCCACTAGTTGAAGGTGTGTGCAAGGTATTGTACCCACAGATATGCTTTGCATTGTCGATCAAGCATAAAACACTGTTTTTGCCTTAGTGTCATGCACAACCATATAAAAACACGGCCCTAGGAGTGTTATTTAAAGAAGTACTTATCGGATGGGGGCTCCACTTTGCACACAAGTCCCTTTCACCTACATTGAGGTGTGTGCAAAGTAAAGTCACCATCGGATATGCTTTACATGGTCGATCATGCATTATACACTATTTTTTCCGTACTGATATGCACTTTCGCAAAAAAACACGCACTTAGGTGTATTATCTGACTAAGTACTTATCAGATGGGTGTGCCTCTTTGAGAACATTTCAATACCACCTAGGTTCAGGCGTAGGAAAAGTATTGTGCCCATCGGATATCCTTTGCATGGTCGATCGAGCATTAAATACTATTTTTGCTGTAGTGTCATGCACATCCTTAAAAAAACACGTTGCTAGGTATGTTATCCGATCAAGAAGTTATGGGATGGGCGTGCCACTTTGCATGTAAGTCAATTCCACCTAGTTGAAGATGTGTGCAAAGTATTTTGCCCATCGGATATGCTTTACATAGTCGATCAAGCATAAAACACTGTTTTTGCCTTAGTGTCATGCACAACCATATAAAAACACAGCCCTAGGTGTGTTATTCAAACAAGTACCTATCCGATGGGGACTCCACTTTGTACACAAGTTAGTTTCAACTACGTTGAGGTGCGTGCAAAGTATTGTCACCATTGGATATGATTTGCATGGTCGATCATGCATTATACACCGTTTTTTCCCTAGTGATATGCACATCCACAAAAAAACATGCCCTTAGGTATGTTATCTGACCAAGTACTTATTGGATGGGTGCATAGGAAAAGTATTGTGCCCATCGGATATGCTTTGCATGGTCGATCGAGCATTAAATACCATTTCTGCCTTAGTGTCATGCACATCGGTTAAGAAACACGCTGGTAGGTGTGTTATACGATCAAGTACTTATGTGATGGGAATGCCACTTTGCATGTAATTCAATTCCACCTAGTTGAAGGTGTGTGCAAAGTATTGTGCCCATCGGATATGCTTTGCATTGTCGATCAAGCATAAAACACCGTTTTTGCCTTAGTGTCATGCACAACCATGAAAAAACATGGTCCTAGGTGTGTTGATCAAACAAGTACTTATCGGATGGGGGCCTAGTGATATGCACATCCCAAAAAAACAGGCCCTTAGTTGTGATATCTAACCAAGTACTTATCGGATGGGTGTGCCTCTTTGAGAACATTTCAATACCACCTAGGTTGAGGCATTGGAAAAGTGTTGTCCCCATCGGATATCCTTTGGATGGTCGATCGAGCATTAAATACTATTTTTGCCTTAGTGTCATGCACATCCGTAAAAAAACGCGCTGCTAGGTGTGTTATTCGATCAAGTACTTATGCGATGGGAATGCCACTTTGCATGTAAGTCAATTGCACCTAGTTGAAGGCATGTAAGTCAATTGCACCTAGTTGAAGGTGTGTGCAAAGTATTGTGCCCATCGAATATGCTTTGCATTGTCGATCAAGCACAAAACATCGTTTTTAGCTTAGTGTCATGCACAACCATGAAAAAACACGGTCCTAGGTGTGTTAATCAATGAAGTACTTATCGGATGGGGGCATAGGAAAAGTGTTGTGCCCATCCGATATTCTTTGCATGGTCGATCGAGCATTAAATACTATTTTTGCTCTAGTGTCATGCACATCCGTAAAAAAACACGCTGCTAGGTATGTTATCCGATCAAGCACTTATGGGATGGGTGTGCCACTTTGTATGTAAGTCAATTCCACCTAGTTGAAGGTGTGTGCAAAGTATTGTGCCCATCGAATATGCTTTGGATTGTTGATCAAGCATAAAACACCATTTTTGGCTTAGTGTCATGCACAACCATGAAAAAACACGGTCCTAAGTGTGTTAATCAAACAAGTACTTATTGGATGGGGGCTCCAGTTTGCACACACGTCTGTTTCAACTAGTTTGAGATGCGTGTAAAGTATTTTCACCATCGGATATGCTCTGCATGGTTGATTACGCATTATACAACATGTTTCCTGTAGTGATATGCACATCCGCAAAAAAACACGCCCTTAGGTATGTTATCTGACCAAGTACTTATCAGATGGGTGTGCCTCTTTGAGAACATTTCAATACCACCTAGATTAAGGTGTAGGAAAAGTATTGTGCCCATCAAATATGCTTTGCATGGTAGATCGAGCATTAAATACGATTTTTGCCTTAGTGTCATGCACATCCGTAAAAAAACACGCTGCTAGGTGTGTTATCCGATCAAGTACTTATGTGATGGGAATGCCACTTTGCATGTAAGTCAATTCCACATAGTTGAAGGTGTGTGCAATGTATTGTGCCCATCGGATATGCTTTGCATTGTCGATCAAGCATAAAACACCGTTTTTGCCTTAGTGTCATGCACAACCATATAAAAACAAGGACGTAGGTGTGTTATTCAAACATGTACTTATCGGATGGGGGCTCCACTTTGCACACACGTCTGTTTCAACTACGTTGAGGTGCATGCAAAGTATTGTCACCATCGAATATGCTTTGCATGGTCGATCATGCATCATACACAATTTCTTCCCTAGTGATATGCACATCCACAAAAAAACATGCCCTTAGGTGTGTTATCTGACCAAGTACTTATCGGATGGGTGTGCCTCTTTGAGAACATTTCAATACCACCTAGGTTGAGGTGTAGGAAAAGTGTTGTGCCCATCGGATATCCTTTGCATGGTCGATCGAGCATTAAATACTATTTTTGCTCTAGTGTCATGCACATCCATAAAAAAACACGCTGCTAGGTATGTTATCCGATCAAGCACTTATGGGATGGGAGTTCCACTTTGCGTGTAAGTGAATTCCACCTAGTTGAAGGTGTATGAAAAGTATTGTGCCCATCGGATGTGCTTTTCATTGTCGATCAAGCATAGAATACCGTTTTTGGCTTAGTGTCATGCACAACCATGAAAAAACATGGTCCTAGGTGTGTTAATCAAACAAGTACTTATCGGATGGGGGCTCCACTTTGCACGCAAGTTTATTTCAACTAAGTTGAGGTGCATGCAAAGGATTGTCACCATGGGATATGCTTTGGATTGTCGATCATGCATTATACACCGTTTTTTCCGTAGTGATATGCACATCCGCAAAAACATGCCCTTAGGTGTGTTATCTGACCATGTAGTTATCGAATGGGTGTGCCTCTTTGAGAGAATTTCAATACCACATAGGTTGCATTGTAGGTAAAGTGTTGTGCCCATCGGATATCCTTTGCATGGTCGATCAAGCATTAAATACTTTTTTTGCTCTAGTGTCATGCATATGGGATGGGTGTGCCACTTTTCATGTAAGTCAATTCCACCTAGTTGAAGGTGTGTGCAAAGTATTGTGCCCATCGGATATGCTTTGCATTGTTGATCAAGCATAAAGCACCATTTTGCCTTAGTGTCAAGCACATTTGTAAAAAAACACGGTCCTAGGTGTGTTATGGAATCAAGTACTTATCTAACCGACATGCCACTTTTCATGCAACTCAATAACATCTAGGTTGAGGTGGGTGCAAAGTATTATGCCCATCAGATGTACTTTGCATGGTATATCACATATTAAACTCCGTTTGTATCACATATTAAACTCCGTTTGTGCCTCAATGTCATGCACAACCATAAAAAAACATGCTTTTAGGTGTGTTATCCAACCAGCTGCTTATCAGATGGGTGTACCACTTTGCATGCAATGCAATACCACAATTGTTGAGACTCATGCAAAGTATTGTGCCCATCGGATATGCTTTGCATTGTCGAACAAGCATTAAACATTGTTTTGTCCTTAGTGTCATGCACAACCGTCAAAAAACGCGGTCCTAGATGTGTTATTTGACTAAGTACTTATGGGATGGGCACGCCACTTTGCATGTAAGTCAATAATACCTAGGTTGAGATGTATGCAAAGTATTGTGATGATCGGATATGCATTGCATTGTCGATTAAGCATAAAACAACGTTTTTACCTTAGTGTCATGGACAACAACCAATAAAAAACATGGTCTAGGTGTGATATTCTAAAAAGTACTTGTCAGATGGGGGAGCCACTTTGCAAGAAAGTCAATTTCAACTAGGTTGATGTGCGTGCACAATATTGTGTCTATCGGTTATGCTTTGCATGGGGGATCACACATTATACACCGTTTTCCCCTTTGCATGGAATGGGCATTCCACTTTGCATGGAATACCATACCACCGCTTTTGAGGCATGTGCAAAGTATTGTGCCCATCAGATATGCTTTACATGGTAGATTGAATATTAAATATTGTTTTTGCCTTGGTGTCATGTACAACTGTCAAAAAACACGATCCTAGGAGTGTTTTTCAAACAAGTACTTATCGGATGGGGATGCCACTTTGCACACAAGTCAATACTGCCTAGGTTGAGGAACGTGCAAAGTCTTGTGTCCATTGGATATGCTTTGCATAGTCGATCACACATTATACACCATTTTGTTCCTAGTGTTATGCACAATCATCATAAAATACGTTTGGAGGTTAGTTTGGAGGTGTGTTGTCCAAACAAGTACTTATGGGATGGGTGCACCACTTTGTATACAAGTCAATACAACCTAGGCTGAGGCATGTACAAAGTTTTGTGCCCATCAGAGAAATGTAGATGCGATAATATTAGAAAATTCTCGGTATGCGTATATGTGTGTGTGTGTGGCAAACAATTTCGATACAACAAAGTAAACACCTAGTGCACAAATTATGCACTTCATACCTTGAGCATTGTGTCAAAATAAAAGCTGAAATAAGCTTGTTGATGAGGATAAATATGCCCTTGAATAAAAGCACAGTTGTTGTATGACCACAATAGGATCGCTTTGAAACCTGTGATTTTGCCCACATGTAAGTTTGCAAATAGTATAAAAAATCATATAATAATATATTAATAATTTGCAAATGTGTATAGCAAGTGAGTAATGGGAAGTGGAAGTGGGAGTGAGGAGGGAGGAGTGGAATGGGAGAGGGAAGTAATAGGGGTGTATGATAATAAGTATAAAAAATAGTATAATAATATATTAATAGTTTTCAAATGGCAAGTGAGTAATGGGAAGTGGAAGTGAGAGTGGGGAGGGAAGAATGGAATGGGAGAGGGGGAGGTAATAGGGGAGTAGGATAATAAGGAAGTGAAATGAGTGAGGGGAGTTAATAGGGGATGAAAAAGAGGAGGGTGAGATGGGGAAATATGGGATTTTGGGAAATGGGAGGAGTATGGGACGTGGTGGAAATGTGGGATGGGAGTGGTGGCAATGGGGGAGAAAGAAGAAATGGATGGGGGGAGGGCCAATGGAAGAACGGGATGAGGGATGGGGGTCCGATCGGAGAGGGGGAGTAATGGGAGCCAATGGGAGAGGGGAGAAATGAAAAGCCAATAGGAGAGAGGGGAGGAACGGAAAGCCAATAGGAGAGGAGTAGGAAAACCTAATTTTTCTTATATATAGTCTTCCTTCTTCATTCATTCTCCCCTCATTTCATTCATTGAAGCAAGAAAGCAAGGAAGGAAGAGCAAGAAAGCAAAAAAGAGCAAACTTATAAACTTTTTCCAGGTACTTGCAAATTTTTTTGATTAATTCTTTATCTAGATTTTTTTTTT
Organism: Dipteris shenzhenensis; assembly: GCF_047967505.1. Taxonomy (NCBI): domain Eukaryota; kingdom Viridiplantae; phylum Streptophyta; class Polypodiopsida; order Gleicheniales; family Dipteridaceae; genus Dipteris; species Dipteris shenzhenensis. The sequence goes on along the minus strand of NC_141609.1, from coordinate 31,060,319 downwards.
TAAATTTGAAGAGAGAGAAATAAAGAAAGAGAGAGAGGAACTAGAGAGAGAGAGAAAGTTTAGAGAGAAGGAGAGAAGCCTTGGAGACCGTGGCCTCCAGGAGGAAGAGGGAAGTGGAGGGGGATGAGAGGGAGGAGCCATGGAGGGAGGGAGGAGCCCCGGGGGGGGGGGGGGGGGGTCGAGCGAGGGAGGGGATGGAGGGGGGGGGGCAGGGTCGAGGAGGGAGGGGGTGGGGGGGTTCTAGCGGCCGCAGCCACCAGGACCCCAAGGAGGGGGAAGGGGAGGGCGGGGAGGGGAGCGGGGTCGAGGGAGGGAAGGGGGGGTTCTGGCGGCTGCGGCCGCCAGGACCCCAAGGAGGGGAGGGAGGAGGGGGACGGGAGGGAGGGGCAGGGGCGGGGTCGAGGGAGGGAGGGGGGGTTCTGGCGAACACGGCCACCAGGACCCCAAGGAGAGGAGGGAGGGGGGGAGGGGAGGGAGGGCGAGGGCGGGGTCGAGGGAGGGGGCGGGGGGGGTTTGGCAGCCGCGGCCACCAGGACCCAAAGGAGGGGGGCAGAGGGGAGGGGAGGGAGGGGAGCGGGGTTGAGGGAGGGAGGGGGGGAGGGGAGGGAGGGGCAGGGGCAGAATCGAGGGAGGGAGGGGGGGTTCTAGCGGTCGCGACTGCCAGGACCCCAAGGAGGGGAGGGAGGGGGAGGGGAGGAGGGTGGGGTGGGGTCGAGGGAGGGAGCGGGGGGGGTTCTGGCAGCCACAGCCGCCAGGACCCCAAGGAGGGGGGGGAGGGGAGGGGGGGAGGGTAGCAGGGTCGAGGGAGGAGGGGGGTTCTAGCGACCGCGGCCGCCAGAATCCCAAGGAGGGGAGGGAGAGGTGGGGGCGAGGTCGAGGGAGGGAGGGGGGTTCGGGCAGTTGCGGCTGCCAGGACCCCAAGGAGGGGAGGGGGGGGGAGAGGAGGTGGGGGGCGGGGTCGAGGGAGGGAGCGGGGGGGGTTCTGGTGACCGTGGCCACCAGGACCCCAAGGAGGGGATGGAGGGGGGGGCAGGGGGGTCGAGGGAGGGAAAGGGGGGGGCCGCAGCCGCCAGGACCCCAAGGAGGGAGGGAAGGGGGGGAGGGGAGGGAGGGCGGGGGCAAGGTCGAGGGAGGGAGGGGGGTTCTAGTGGCCATAGCCGCCAGGACCCCAAGGAGGGGATGGAGGGGGGGGAGGGCAGGGGGGTCGATGGAGGGAAGGGGGGTGTTCTGGCGACCGCGCCCGCCAGGACCCCAAGGAGGGGATGGAGGGGAGGGAGGGAGGGAGGGGCAGGGGGGATGGAGGGGGGGTTTTGGCAGCCGCGACTGCCAGGACCCTCCCAGGGGAAGGAGGGATGGAGGGGGGGAGGGGAGGGAGGGGGGGCGGGGTCGAGGGAGGGAGGGGGGTTCTAGCGGCCGCGGCCACTAAGACCCCAAGGAAGGGATGGAAGGGGGGGAGGGGAGGGAGGTCGAGGGAGGGAGAGGAGGGGGTTATGGCAGCCGCAGCCGTCAGGACCCCAAGGAGGGAATGAGGGGGGGGCGGGGTCGAGGGGGGAGGGGGGATTCTGGCGGCCATGGTCGATAGGACCCCAAGGAGGGGATGGAGAGGGCGGGAGGGGCAGGGGGGATGGAGGGGATGGAGGGGGGGGTTCTTGCAGCCACGGATGCTAGGACCCCAGGGAGGGGATGGGGGGGGAGGGGAGGGGGGCAGGGGTGGGGTCGAGGGAGGGAGGGGGGGTTCTAGCGGCCGCGGCCGCCAGGACCCAGGGAGGGGAAGGAGAGGATGGAGGGGGGGAGGGGTGGGACCAATATGGTAAACGATAAAAGATGGAGTATCTAAACAAAAGTTGGTGTTAGCGGGCAATCTTATTTCCATCCAATATAGCACACAATAGTTACAAACCCTTATCGGCTCATGCCAAGTGGTGGAGGAGTCGTGGAACCGTTCCAAATTCTCATCCAATCTCCCATTGGTGAGTGAATTTGGGAGAATTCATTCCAAGGGGCAACATATCTAGGATGATCAGGTGGGAGAAATCGATGGTAATTCTCATAGGTGACCTTATTTAATGTGTCTGCCCATGAGGCAACTAGCGAAGGACCACAAACAGGACATGCATGGTAACCCAATGTAGTGAGACTTGAACAATAGATGCAATTAAGAGTTGAAGGTTGGGTTTAGGGTGCCACATCCTTTGCCTATTCATACTTAAAAGTGCAATGCTTACCTGAACAGTCGCCATAGCTTGGGAAGTCACACATCGTCCACATCAAGGCTGCTTTGCAGTTGAAGTCTCATGATGAGGGAGGCCTGCTCACATCATGCACCTCGATACCTCTCCAAAGTATCTCTAGCTCGTCAATCAAAGACTCCAAATAAACATTAGGATTTTTGACTTTATGTTTCCCTGGAATTAGAAGGGACAACATAACATGTCCTTTCTAATAGCCATAGAGGGTGAAAGATTATAATTCACCAATATCACTGGCCATACACTGTAAGAGGTGCTTTTGAGACCAAATGGGTTCACACCGTCATACCCAATCCAAGTCTCAAGCTCCTAGGTTCTTCTTGAAGCTTGGCCATGTGTCTTCAATATGCTTCCATGCAGGAGAGTCTGCAGGAGCTCTCCACTTGCCATTGGTTGATCGATGGGAGGAATGCCATGACATGAGCTCTGCAATAGATTCTCAGGGGGTCACTCATAATATGTAACCCTATCATGTGAGTTCAATAGAAGGATATTTTCTATTTCTAAAATTTACAAAAATAAATATACATAAGGGACTATTTAAAATAGTTTTGGAAAAAATTTACAGATTTGTATAGAAAAGGGGTACATTTTATTAATGAAAATTTACAGATAAGGGATTTTAGAAATAGGCCTTGAACGCACGTGATATAGAGGGTTTATACATAGTGACCCCCTGAGAATAGATTTGCACTTGAACATATGTTGATGCAAGGGATTATGGGAAAATGTCGCAGAACCTTACGAGGCACATCTAAAAGTTTTGAGATCTGCTCTATATCTTGCCTCTCCACAAGTAGGACACTCTCTTGCATCCTTATGTAGTCCACGAAACAAAATGCAATCGTTGACACATGCATGGATGCGCTTGTAATCTAATCCTCCAAGAGAGGTCACATGTTGCCCTTGGCATATCTCTTGAGGCCGGTGATTTATTCTCCCTTGGAAGCATTTTACACAATAGCCTGCACGTGAAGACCCTGCACGTGAAGACCATAAATGAGGAAAAGCATTCGAGTAATTGACCCACTAGCATAATTCACTATGTTTGCAAAATAGACTTTAAAGCTTACTTGAGTAATGCATTCAAACTTGCATTGCTACATCCATAGATGGTTTGCAAGTTTAGTAACTCAAGGGAGGCACGTATAATAGAGAATGTGCACCCCTCAAATAGTGGAGTCGATGCTGCAGTAAAAAGATCATCCTGCTCCATGCTATCATCCCTTCCTTGATGGACATATAAATCAGGGCACCATATCATCAAACACCTCCTCCTCCATGGCTTCATGAGCTAATGGTGGAGGGCTACTATCACCATCACTCCATGCGTTTGTAATGGTCCCTCTGAAGATCCCATCTCATATCGCCGATGCTTCACCTCCTCATAGTGAGCATAGGGCAACATATGCGGTGTGGCACTGCATCCTGTATCAAATTAAAACGGGATCATAACTCAAACATATGAACACCCATAGGTATCTCAATGAACCTTAACTTACAACCCTTACCATGTTTATGGTCGCATCCCATTCTCCATACTTTGAGATATGATTGAGTGTAATCCTACATGCACGATACATGTTTCCTCGACATCAATCACACATACATTTGATTTTTTGCTCCAACCACATTTTGTGATGGTGGATACGGAGGGATTCATCCTCACTAGAGCTACTTGTTGAAGCTGAAGACATCCTGTAAACAAACAACCCAAAAAAATTTGCTTTTCTTCAAATATTTAATTTTAAACTCTATGGTGCGTCTAAAGGCGCATCTAAAATCGCGTCTGTCTTTTCTGTGGTGCACATCTACAAGCACGTCTAAAACCACGTCTATCTATTCTGTGGTGTGTGTCTACAAGTGCATCTAAAACCACGTCTGATCTATGTAATTAGATGCGTATATAGACACACTATTAGACGCATCTATAAATGCGGCTTTTAAACCTGCTTTTAACATGCTCGCTTTGCTCTTCTTCACATTACTTATACTTCGCGTGGCTGGCTTGCTTTTTATTAGCAGATCCACAGTTTCGATGCTTAAGATGAAGGCACCCACACTTACTTTCAAGCTTAAAGGAGAAGAGGGCGAACAAGGACGAGAAGCAACTTTGAAAAAGGAGAAGAACCTTCCATACCTCTATCCAAGGTAGTCTTTTTGCAGTTGATCTTTTTTGAAAGTTTGTTCTCTTTGGATTTATACTTTCTCTGTGTCCAAAAAACACATGATTTGGGTATCAGTGTTACGTTGTGTGTCGGGCGCATGTCCTTTTCTTTTATTTTTGAAAAATTTATTTGTCGGAGCGCGTCTATGGGCGCATCTTAGAGCACGTCTAAAACCATGTCTACAGGCGCATCTAGACACGCGTCTAGCCTATTTGCAAACATAGATAGCCACGTCTATAGATGCGCTGTTATACGCAAAAAATAGATGCACTAATCAGATGCGTCTATAGACGCGCTCTGACAGTAATCCTCTCTTCTCTTCCCCTTTCTTCTCAGCTCATCAGTAATCATCTTTTTTTCTTTTTCTAGTTCATCATGTGGCCAGGAAGTGCTTCGGGCTCACCTGATCTCCGGGAGTCTATTTTTAGGGACTTATATAGCCTTTTAGGCAACCTCCTAGTCTTACGAGTTATATGGGTATATGACGGGTGCTCTAAACACCCCCCAAGAGTCGGCACTACAGACTCCAAACCACCCCACACCAGCTGAGATCACCCCAACGGAGTCGAGATGGAGTCAGCACAACCCAACCGGCTACACAGTGCAGGCCCAATCTCCCATGCCATCTTATGCCCCTTCCCCCATGCCGTCTTATGCCCCTTCTGCCATGCCATCTTATGCCCCTTCCCCATGCCGTCAGGAGGTCCTTCTGTCTTGCAGAGTCATCGGCATACTCTTGTGCAGTCAAGACTCGGTTCTCCAACTACGAGTGGTCACGTGGTCCCGTGCAATCTCTAGCTAAAGTGGCTAGCATACTAGCTCGACACGACACGGTAGCAGGCATAGTAGCAGGGAGAGCGGTGGGGGATGCATGGCATAGTGCTTTGGGAGGGGTGGCGGTGGGACGATGATGATTCAAATGATTTAGATGTGCCTCCGGGTGATGGTACGATATTCTATGACATCACTCAGACAGGAGGAATCTTGATGGATGCACAGGGGAAGGACATCATGGCCTTCATGCGCTCTATAATTGCTAACAATTACAAAGATTGCTTTATCCACTTCAAGACCAGCCAAAGAGGTTGGCTGATGAGACCCTTGCTACTGTTTACTCTAGGTATCCTAACCCCCCCAATCGCTAGTTCACAGATAAATGGGCCAAGTCAAATATTATTACGATACTTGGCAATAAAAGATCTTTGCTTAAGAGGTAGGCACTAGTGGGGCTTGCCAGGCTCGAGGGAGGTCAACCACCAAGGGGCCCACCCCACACTGCTCACAAGCGTGAGTGAAAGAAAGCAATGAAGTTAGCGAGGGAGGACCCCAGTCTACAGGACGTGGAGGTAGAAAGGATCCAGATGGAGCAATATGGAAGCGTGCATTTTGGAGCAGGGGGTGTTGAATCATGGGAGGCCCAATTTGTAAGTATCGATCTCAAATTATATTTCTTATGTAGTTTATTAGGAGGTTGTTTCTTTGTACTAATCCCTTTGCAAATTGTGTCGTCTTGCAGCTTGAGATCGTGGGCACATACCCTACTCCTGTCGAGACAGCCTACCATCGCCACCATCACAGAGGAGATACATGGTTATCATGATGGGTTGATTACTGAGGAGCAGTATATCCGAGCTAGTGGAGCGGTCCCCAAGGTATTTGAAAGTAATTAAATAATGTCAATATTATAAGTAAAGATTTGATTTTTCATACATTGATATATGTTGTCCCTTGTTTACAGGCCCATGCACAAGACGACGAGGAAGAAGACGAGGAAGGAGGTGCAGAAGGGAGCGCAGAAGGGATCATGGAAGGGAGCGAGGACATGGAGAACATAGATTAGTCGTAGAAGTAGTGCTAGCTACTCTTTTTTGTACTTAAAGCCACTGGCTTGGCTTCGAGCCTCTTGTATATATACTCCTCTTATTTTTTGTACTTGAAGCCACATGACGTGGCTTAGCTTCCTTATTTTTTGTACTTGAAGCCACATGACATGGCTTAGCTTCGTGCTATATGTACATACAAGCACTTTTTGAGCTTTCAATTTTATTGCATTTTGGAGTTGTAATGTTTAATTTGGAATTGTAATTAAAATGTGGTTGGCTGTAAGAATTGAATTACACAATGTGGAAATGGGATTCTTGTAACTATATAGCATACACAACATACACAACATTCTGTAAATTTAAAAAAAATATTATAAAAAACTGCATCTATCAGTGCATCTATAAATGTGTCTATATATGTATCTATCTGTTCGGGAAGCATCTATTTGCACGTCTATAAACGTGTTTATAAGACCATTTAAAAACACGTCTAGACACGCATTTAATGACACATCTGTCTATTTTTAAAATTTTTAAGCAAAGTGTCTATTTAAGCATCTAAATGCGCATCTATACGCACGTGTGTCTACTATATAGACACGCGATTAGACGCAGGTCTCCAGATGCAGAAATAGATGCGCAAATAGATGCGCCTGTATGCTTTTTATTTAGTTTAGTAAACACATCTGTGTGTGCATCTATGGGTGCTTTGTCTTGTTGTGAAAATGATTTAAGTCTAGGATTGTCTTAGTTGTAAAAGGACATAATGCTGGTTGAATATTGCCAAATCTGACCCTATTACTCTCCAAAACCCTATCCAAAAAGGACCTCTACTCATGCTCAAGGCAACCCATAATATCTACGAAATGAGACGAATATAATATCTCCAAACTATCTACTCTTGCTCAAGGCAACCCATAATATCTCCAAAACCCTATCCACAGAGGACCTCTTCTCATGACCAGGGCATCCCATAATATCTGCTCAAGGTAGCCCATAATATCCACAAAGAGTAGTGATAGCTGGCAGGAATGTTACCATTCAACTTGCTTCAGCCCATTGCCAATTTGTTCATCCAAACTGGGGTGTTATTGAGAGGAGAGGAAAAGCTGAATATTATTCTGAGGACTAGCATGCAAGCTAAACGAAGGGTTGATAGCTTTGGGGCTACCTGAGGGCTTAAGCACATGCTTAATTATGTGCCAGGCACCTACATGCAACGGATTTTATTGGGTTGACTCAAACTTTGACGTTAGAAATAGATGCCTCAGAAAGAGCACAAGAATTACAACCTTTCTTCAATGAGTAAAAGGAGTTTAGCATTGGATTTTCTCGGTTGTAAGAGTGTAATACAATACACCATGAATCCTTTGTCTTTAAAGAGTAAGAGGACACAATGTTGGCTGAATGAGTGAGAGGACACAATGCTGGTTGAATGTTGCCAAGTCTAACCCTGTTAATCTCCAAAACCCTATCCACCAAGGGCCTCAACTCATGCTTTAGGCAGCCCATAATATTTACAAAAAGAGACGAACATAATATGTCCATAACCCTATCCACAAAGGACTTATGCTCATGCTCAAGGGAGCCCATAGCATTTGCAAAAAGACACTACTACACATTGGGCCTATTCTGATGCTTAAGCATGGACGTTTAGCACACGCGGGATGCTAATTATCGATAATGTTAAGTGTCGCTATATAGCAACTTTAGACAAGTGTCGCTATATAGCGATCTTTAAAGAGAGTCGCTATATAGGAACACTTACTAGAGTTGTGAATGGTCGTTATATAGCGATACTAAGATAGTTTCCTATAGCGACGTTTTACAAAGAGTGTTTTTTTCCATACCGACCTTTAAAGATAGTTTTTCCCAATGATAAATTATTTTTCCTTTTCATACATGTTTGATCCTTTGAGAGAATAAAAGTACAAGAGCATATACATCAAGTTTAAAGCTCATATATTCATGTCCAAGTTTGAGATGAAAAAAATGAATGAAGAGCATTTACATCAACAGCTTCATCTTGAGCCAAGTCTAATGTGCCAAACAAGTTTATCTCTAACTTTGTACCGAGTTGATCTCCTATATCATCATCGTACTCTAGCATCATACATTCACCTAAGACTTGATCATTTTCTTCAATACAGTGTGGTGATTCTTGATGATCGCCATCTTCTTCCTCAATATCGTTATCTCCATCTTCTTCCCATATAATGTCATTATGCACATCTTTTGCTTGGCTCATATTGTGATCTTCATCTTTTTTGCTAGATCCATCTGGATCAATTGGATGTGGTATTGGTAGTGGCATCTCCATATCCACATCTCTATCTTCAAAAATTTGCTTACTTCATGGTGCAACTTGGATCACGTACCACTATCTTGGATCAGAACGATCTGGATGAAAAACCACCTATAGTGAAGATGGGTGCCAAATGCCATCAATTATATATATGAAATTCTGCTTAAGTACATGTATCAATGGATCTTTAAAAATGAAAGCTTTGATTAATTAAATCATTAGTATGCACTTGCTCACAATGCTCGGGAAGAACAAAAGTATCACTTTCATCAATCCAAAGTTTGGTGGAGTCTATTGCAAAGAAATCGCTACTGTCTTTTCTCACTGTCACATGGAGACCATTGTAAATAGTTCTAAACCATTTTATATCAAGAATGAAAATACTAAATTGTCTGAAATCAATTTCATAGATTTCGTATATGGTCCCACAATAATCCAACTGTGAGGAGAGAAGATTGGTATCCAAATCACTTGCTCGCCTATCTTGTGTGAAGTTAGCCATGACTCCACAATCATACATGACTCTCTTTGAATCGATGCTTTCCACGTGAAAATGTCATCCAGATGACCAAAATGCACTGTACTTTTTGTACTACAAAAGAGCATCATTAAAACAATGAAGATGCATTTATTTTATAGCATATATTGCCACAAATAATTACTTAATTATGTCAAGAGGTAAGAAAATTACATGCATCATCCATCTAGATGATAACTCTCACTCGCACTCGTTTATTGTCTCTCCATCATGTTTGGCTTTACGTAGAGCCAGTTATAGCCAATCAAGTGACATGTGAGTGGGGAGAAGGGTGAGATCCCATGGATATGGTTGCAATCACCTGTAAATTACTCTAAATCTCTTCCTTGTAACTATTCTTTCTACTTTGGCCACTTTATATCTCTCAATTTAATTCTGCATCTCCTTGCTATCGAGGATACAAAACTTATTGAATTTCTCCATTTGCTCTTTGGTAATCTTTCTTTCAATCTCTTTTCCTTACCGAACCTCGCCAGCGATACGATCATTATTCTTGTTATATCAGGCCTATGGCATATCGGGATCTGTGGATGCAAGAATCTTCGTGATGTATACTAATGAATCTTGCACAAGCCATCCCTTTGCCATGCTTGCTTCTGGTCTTGCTCTTTTTCTTACAAATCCCTTCAAAGTTTTCATATACAGCTCGAGAAAAAACATCCACCGACTATGAACGGTATCTATAATGGCCACCTCATCAACTATGTGCACAAGCAAGTGCACTTGAGTCGTCATAATGCTCGAGGGAAAGTAAGTGAGCATACGGCTTCGATGGAGTCCACCCTATCCTTCTCGATGCTCGATATGCAGACCTCTTTTTGAGATATCCACCTATTTCACATGCCCATATAAGATATATTCATAATCAGTCTACAGATTATTCAACTTAAATTGAAGAAAATGCAATCAATGCGATTTGATAGTAAGCATACCTAACAATACCACTGATCTTGAATATAGCATTTCTAACATCTTCTTGTAAGCACCCTTTTACTGTAATTGGGAGGATGAACTATTAAAGCAACAAAGAAATCATGTCAATAATATAACATAATGATAATTACACTAACGCATGATGATTATCGGTACACTAATCCTGCAGCTTAGAATACCTGTAAAACCTTGTGCTAATCATGGGACTTGAGCCCACTAAGCTTATTGTCCTTTGAAAATGCTCCTTTCAAGCAACGCATGTGCTTGTGGGTATTTGAAAAGAGGCAACGTCTGCCTTGACCACTGGCTCCTCTCTCTTGGAGTTGATCCATGTTGCTTTCGGGAGGACAACTTTTTCTGAAGCATGCACTTAGGGCCACAAACAAGACATCCTATTCATAGCACGCAAGTCTTCTCGCACTTCTGTCAAGTCTTTGGAACCAACCAAGTGTGCCCAAATAGTAGCCCCCATATTCTTGAAGATATGCATGGGATCCAAGAGATGATTGATTTGTAACTGACCCCAATAAGGAAGCTCATGAAAGATGGATAGCCTCTTCATACCATGAGGAGGCTCCTCTCCATTCGCTCTCCAAGCCTAAATCTAGTCACTTGCCTTCAAATATGGTGGTGGTGGATCAAGCTAACCTCCACGCGCAAGATGGTCCAGCACAAGGTATCGAGCATGACCTTCATAAAAATTTTTCCTCATATGTTTGGAGTATCGTGCAAGTGATTTTAGACCCGGTCCACAAACAGGACAAGCATAGTACCCACTTGTAACAAGTCCTGCATGCGTGCATGAATGTGTTAGTATAAGGCATGCATGCGAAAGAGAGTCATAAAAGCATAATCTTATATGATACATGTAAAGACGCAACCACGTACCTGTGCACTCTCCATATCCTTGGTAGTCATGCATGGTCCACATCAAGATACCCCTTACCAAAATATCATTGGTATGTCTAGGAGCTCAGGAAATATCAAAGATCCACACTCCTCTCCATAAGATCTTTAACTCCTCTATCAAAGGTGCCATATACACATCCATATTTTTGGCCTTGTACTTCTCTGGCACAAGTAGTGTAAGCATGAGGTGTCCCTTGTTTATTGTTAGCCATGGTGGGATATTGTAATTCACCAAGACTATGGGCCATGTCAACCAAGATGTTAAGCGTAACCTGAGAGAATTCATGCGATCCATGGTGAGCCCAAGATGTAAGTTGCGTGGCTCCCTCACAAAGTCTGGCCACTTATTGTCTATGTGCTTGCAAGCTACACAATCTATGGGAATCCTCAATGTGTCATCAATGGACCAATGAAATCCATGCCATGTCATCAACTCCGCTATGGATTTGCATCGGAACATGTGCTATATTATTGCAATGATGGGAAAGTGTCTCAAGACATTTACTAGTATCTGCTCACCCTCCTGCAAGTCATCTCTATATCATTGTTCCCCACACTTCGGACAACTAGCCAAATCTCCATGCTCATGACGATAGTGAATATAGTCATTATGGCAAGCATGGATGGTATCATAATCCATACCCACCATTGTTAGCATCTTCTTCACTTCATCTCTTCACGTGGGCATGGTATTTGTGCAGGCAACATCTTCTAGAGCAACGTCATTAAGGCGAGACACTTGTATCTAACCACCCATAATTTGCTTGTAGATTCAAGATTGAGAGACAAGCCCGTAGTTTAGACATCCTAGCACCCTCGTACAACTGTGTTGATTGCAACTCTCACATTTTGACCTCAAACTCTGACATCACATGTACATGTGATGTAGTGCCCCTAAAAATAGAATCCATCATGTCCACCATACCCTCATCATCATCTGGCACATTCGAGAGACTATAGTCTTCTTTAAAGTGTGAAGGTATATGCACACCCTCGCCACCTTCTCATCCTGTCTCAAGATTTTGTGTAAATATAAGATCTTGTCTCAAGGTTTCGTGTCATAATGGTATGCAATATTAATCACGAACTCAAAGAGCATTGACTTACCGATGATCCATCACCATGCACAACACCAACAGTGGGTATTGGTTCGGGCTTCTCCCCATGCATCTGCAAGTGGCGCATGACAATACGATGTTGATGGTGTACTTCTGGCTTGCAATGAGTGCAATGACAATACAGCCTCTCTGTAAGCCACTCTACATTCTCGGGCATTGGCGCATCATCTGACGAGCTTCCACTCGTCCCTTCCATCTACAAACCTCCAAAATCATAACATGAGCTACAAGGAAATCTATTAAGATCCAAAAAATGTTGAGATATCGAGCTCCACTCGAGATATGCCAAGGTGACCGTTGCGTACTTATGTCACCGACTTGTTAGCTGGAGATGCGGTTGGTACACTGCCCACGAATAATAGCTGGATGACAGCTATCCTTATCTACTATAGTTTGTGGCTCAGTTAGTATGCCACCTTAGTTAGTTGAGTTTGGTTTGAGACCCACATATAGGGTTCTTCTATTTCTTTGTACTAGAGTTCTTTTGGCTTACACAACTAAGAAGAGGAAAACTGTTTTCAGCCTCCACCTTTGTGTGTATTCCCCCATTGTGCATGTGAGAAAGCCGCAAGTGAGACTCCTTCCCTCTCTCCCACAATCTTCACATGGTATCAGAGCCTTGTTCGTGGTAAGGAGCTCAAGAAAGCAAGCCAAGTTCATGGTGTCCTGGTAAGAGGACCAGTGTTGCTTTCCTATTTCGAGTTTGGGAGCAAATCTCTACAGGTAGCACAGCCAGAAGTGCAGGAGTGCACTGTTTCAGATTGAGACGCCCTTCGCGGTGTGACTTTATTTTTCTGATTTGAGGCCGTTTCGGGGCCCGTTTTGAAGGCGGAAGTTCTTCGCAGGCACTCAGAAAAAGTCCCTATTTTTTGCTGTGTACGACCACTGCGCGACCACTGCGCGGCTAGTCGGTGGAAAGGTGCCGCAGGAATTGCATCATATGCCTGTGTGCAGAGCTATTGGGAGTTGCAGATTCATGCCTATTGCCTGTTGATGCAAAATCGTCACTAGGAAGTGACCGTGTGGTGAAATACCACTCTCGTCGGTTTTGCAGATCTGCCCGTGTGAGGCAAAAGCTGTGTTTTTTGCAGTGACAGAATATTTTGCAGTGTTCTGTAATCGCATCTGATTCTCTTTCACAGATTGTCACTGAAAAGCTTGACAAGAACAACTTCCAGGCATGGAAGTTTAGAATGACGAATTTCTTGATGGGAAAAGGCTATTGGGAATTCATTACAGGAAATGAAGAAGAACCTGTTCTTCCTAATGTTCCCAGTCAACAGGAAATGCAGGCATTCAAAGGTTGGCATGAGAGAGCCAGGAAAGTTATGTACTGGCTATCTATCAGTATTTCGGACTCCATGATTGTGCATATTCAGGATGCAAATACGCCAAAGGAGGCATGGGATACTTTGGCAAAAATGTATAGCACAAATACGCAAGCCAGGAAAATGCAACTCAAACAGGAGTTGCACAATGTACAGAGAGAAAATTTGAGCATAAATGACTACCACATGAAAGTGAAGAAAATTACAGATGCACTTGCTTCCATTGGGTCGCCAGTGGATGATGATGATTTGGTTTCTGTGACCTTGAATGGTCTAGGAAAGGATTATGCACAGTTCCGGACATCCATTGCCGTCCGTGAAAACTTTCCTGATTTTGAGGAATTGATTGCTCTTCTAATTTCTGAAGAGCAGAGAAATGGGGGTGCATCTTCTTCAGCAGGAACTTCAAAAGAAACTGTCTTCTACTCAAATGTTGGCAGAGGTAGAGGCAGAGGTAGAGGAGGCCGATCTGCAGGCCATGGTAGAAATCAGAATATGCAGCAAACGCAAGAAAACCAGTCCTATGCAGGAGGACGTGGTAACTCTAGAGGCAGGGGGAGCCAAAGAGGCCGTGGTGGATGGCAGAGAAGCCAAAATGCAAACAGCAATGTTGAATGCTACTATTGTGGCAAAATGGGTCATATGGCTAAAGACTGCTACAAAAGCAGAATGACATTATGAGTGGAAAATTGCAGCAAGGCAATTATGCATCCTCTAGTAGACAGGGCGATGACAGAAATGAGCATTTGTTTATGGTGCAGCATATGAAAAATTATGTAACAAGTGCATAAGAAAGCAATGATGTGTTGTATGTTGACTCGGGTGCATCAAACCACATGACAGGTCATGCTGAATGGATGCAGGATGCAAGAAAAATGGAAAAACCAGGATTTGTGGAGACTGGTGATGATACTGCACATCCTATTGTGCAGATTGGCAAAATTCCTTTGTCTATGCAGGATGGGAAAAAGAAATACTTGTCTGATGTATTTCATGTCCCGAACATCACCAAGAACCTGGTTTCTATTGGTCAAATGGTTGAGCAGGGCTTGCAGGTTAGATTTAATCCTCATGGATACTTTGTTGAGGATATGAAAAATAACGGTCGCTTGATAGCAAAAGGAAAGAAGAAGGGCAGGATGTTTACGTTGGATGCAGACATGCCTGAATTGAGTGCAGTAATGTTTGCACATGGGACCGGTGTAGTTATAGATATTGATATCTGGCACAAACGCATTGGTCATGTTAATATACAGCGACTAAAATCAATGCAAGCCCAAAATATTGTTGCAGGATTGCCTAAATTCAAGGTTGTAGAAATGCACAAGGTCTGTGAAGCCTGTCAATTTGGGAAACAAGCAAGGAAACCTTTTCCTAGGCATGTTCAAGAGAGTAAAAAGCCATTGGAATTAATCCACTCTGATGTGTGGACTACAAAAGCTGCATCTATTGGAGGCTGTCACTATTTTGTCACATTTATTGATGACTTCAGCAGAAAACTGTGGGTGTATTTTATGAAAAAGAAAAGTGAAGTGTTTGGGCACTTCAAAGCTTTCAAAGCTATGGTTGAAAAAGAAACAGGCCTGCAAATAAAATGCCTAAGGTCAGATGGAGGGGGAGAGTACCTCTCAAATGAGTTTGCAAGGTTCTTGCAGGAGCATGGTATAAAGCAGCAATATTCATGCAGTCATACCCCACAGCAAAATGGAATTGCAGAAAGAAAAAACAGGCATATTGGAGAGGTATCTCGGGCTATGCTAAATGAAAAAGATCTACCAGATTATTATTGGGCTGAAGCAGTTGCTACAGCAGTCTATATAATGAACAGGACTCCCACTGCAACAATACATGGCATGACGCCAGAGGAGATGTATACTGGTAGGAAACCAGATATTTCTCATTTGAAGATTTTTGGTTGCATTGCCTATGTCCATGTGCCAAATGAGTTGAGGTCCAAGTTGGATCCAAAAGCTGAGAAGTGCATCTTTATTGGTTATTCTCTGCAGCAGAAAGGGTCAGCAGAAAGGGTATAGATGCTATAACCCTTCTACACGTAAGTTCACAGTGAGCAGAGATGTTGTTTTTGATGAGATGAGCAGCTGGTATAAACCAGTAAATGTGATGATTGATGTAGATGCGCAAAATGGTATTGCTGCACAGAATTCACAGCAGCAATCACAAAATATCAGTGGACCTGTAGTGTCCTCTAGCAGTGGTTCACATACTTCACCATGGACAGGTAGATTGAGATCAGGAGAATCTCCTCAAAGCAATGCAGATAGTGGTACGCAGGTATCACCCACGAAAAGGAAAAGAGAAGGTAGATCAGCCCATGTTTGATGTGAATGCAGGTCACTCTTATGTGGATGGTGAATCCAGTGGCTCAGAACAGAGCATTGATGATGAGTTGGGTATTCCTTCTGTTGTTACACCTGGAGTAAGGAAGACCAGGGATGTTTTGAGAGCACCTGGAAGTGAGCCTATTTTGTGTAGGTCTACCAGGGTTAGGTATCCTGTGGATAGGCTGAAATATGATGGATTTACAGCCATTCACTATGCCTATATGGTCAAAGTGATACAGGAACCAGAACCCACTTCCTTTGAGCAAGCCATGGGAAATGAAAAATGGGAGAAAGCCATGGATGAAGAAATGGATGCCTTGGATGCTAATGCTACATGGGAATTGGTGCCTTTGCCTAAAGGCAAGAATGCAATTGGTTGTAAGTGGGTTTATAAGATCAATCACAATGCAGATGGTTCTGTGAATAAATACAAGGCAAGATTAGTTGTCAAGGGGTATGCACAGACATATGGCATTGATTATGAAGAAACTTTCAGCCCGGTTGCAAGGATGGCAACCGTAAGAGCAGCCATTGCTATGGCTGCATCAAAGGGATGGTCTTTACATCAGATGGATGTAAAGAATGCCTTCTTGCATGGTGATTTGCAAGAAGAGGTCTTTATGGAGCAGCCAGCAGGTTATGTTCATGCTACTCATCCTGAGTTTGTTTGCAGGTTGAAGAAAGCCTTGTATGGCTTGAAGCAAGCACCTAGAGCATGGTCTGACAAGATAGGATAGTATCTTGTCACTATTGGCTTTCAGATTTCCAAGGCAGATTTCTCACTCTATGTGAGAAAAACAGAGAAAGGGATTATGCTGCTGGTCATTTATGTTGATGATTTGATCATCACAGGTGATAGTGATGAAGATATCCTTCATGTGAAAATGCTATTGAGGCAGAAGTTTGAGATGAAGGATTTGGGAGAGCTGCGTTATTTCTTGGGCATTGAGGTGATTAGATCACCAAGTGGGATACAGCTCTTGCAGAGGCAGTATGGATTGGACATGCTGTCCAAATATGGGATGACAGGCTGTAAGCCTATTTCAGTTCCTTTGGAGCAGAATGTGAAGCTGAGCACAGATGCATGTGAGCTTCTGGAAGACCCTAATATGTACAGACGCATAGTAGGAAGTTTGATTTACATGACTATTACCAGGCCAAATTTGAGCTATGCTGTTGGGTTGGTAAGTCAGTTTATGCAGGCTCCAAGGAAACCGCATTTGGATGCGGCTAGACGCATACTCAGGTATGTGAAGTCCACATTGCAGTATGGACTATTTTATGAGGCTGGGGTTCAGATACAGTTGCATGGATACACTGATGCTGATTGGGCTGGTAGCATTTCTGATAGACGATCTACCAATGGATATGTGTTCTCTTTTGGGAGTGCTGCAGTCACTTGGAGCAGCAAGAAACAGCCTACAATTACCTTGTCGAGCACAGAGGCTGAGTACAGGGGTGCAGCAATGGCTGCATGTGAGGTAGCTTGGTTGCATAAGCTACTCTATGATATGCATCAGTCTACAGATGGGCCGGTTGTCATTTATTGTGACAACATGAGCAGTATACACTTGGCAAAGAACCCAGTCTTTCATGCCAGAACAAAGCACATTGAGGTGCATTATCACTATGTGCGGGAGAAGGTTTTACTAGGTCTTATTGAACTAGTTTATGTCAACACAGAGGATCAGGTAGCTGACATATTCATGAAAGCATTGGGCGCAGAGAAGCTGTGCAAGTTCAGAGACCTGCTTGGTGTGCAGGATTTGGGATTGAGCTCGAGGGGAGTGTTGAGATATCGAGCTCCACTCGAGATATGCCAGGGTGACCATTGCGTACTTATGTCACCGACTTGTTAGCTGGAGATGCGGTTGGTACACCGCCCACGAATAATAGCTGGATGACAGCTATCCTTATCTACTATAGTTTGTGGCTGAGTTAGTATGCCACCTTAGTTAGTTGAGTTTGGTTTGAGACCCACATATAGGGTTCTTCTATTTCTTTGTACTAGAGTTCTTTTGGCTTACACAACTAAGAAGAGGAAAACTGTTTTCAGCCTCCACCTTTGTGTGTATTCCCCCATTGTGCATGTGAGAAAGCCGCAAGTGAGACTCCTTCCCTCTCTCCCACAATCTTCACAAAAAATAGCCACCCATGAGCTCTTTTCCTCTCTTCTAACAATAAGTGCCTTGAACCGTCACTATATAGTGACGCTTTGTCCTATTTCATCGCTATATAGCGAGTGACCAGCATCGCTATATAGCATCGCTAGGGAGCTAAAATCCGAAACCCCATGCGATGCCGTCTTTCAGATCTCTATTGCACGAAAAGTAAAAATCTCTCCTCCCACCTTATCTCAGGGGGGTCACTCATATTATGTAACCCTATCACGTGAGTTCAATAGAAGGATATTTTTAATTTCTAAAATTAATAGAATTTAACTTACATAAGGGATTATTTAAAATCATTTCAAAAAAAATTTACAGATTCGTATAGAAAAAGGGTGCATTTTATTAATGAAAAATCTACAGATAAGGGATTTTATAAATAAGCCTTGAATGCACGTGATATAGAGAGTTTATACATGGTGACCCCCTCGAGCACCTTATATTCGATGACCTCACTTTCCTTCTCTCTATTCCTCACACTCCTCACCCCTACCTAACCCCTCTCCCAACACTTGTGCTCCCTCTCCACCCTTCTCCCTCTATGCTTGTGTGAAAGGAAGTTTTTCAAGAAGATGTGTCTCTTTCAGTAATGTAGGTTCATTTTTTGTGAGATTTCATTTTGTGAGTGTTGAAGCATGTTTCTCCTTGTATTGCTAAGCCTATGTGCTAATTTTTATGCTTGATTTTTAGAGTTAAGGACAAAAAACGAGATTTGGTGAAAGAAAGAAGACTCACCTCTTCTTCTTTTGGTATTTCTCGTCCTCCTTGTTCTCCTTGTTTGTAGGCTTATGCTTGTCTCCTCAATCCAATCTCAAGGAGGGGAGGGAGGGGGGGAGGGGAGGCGGGGGCGGGGTCGAGGGAGGGAGCGGGGGGGGTTCTGGCGACCGCGGCCACCAGGACCCCAAGGAGGGGATGGAGGGGGGGGCAGGGGTGTCAAGGGAGGGAAAGGGGGGGGGGGCCGCGGCCGCCAGGACCCCAAGGAGGGGAGGGAGGGGGGGGAGGGGAGGGAGGGGAGGGGCAGGGTCGAGGGAGGGAGGGGGGGTTCTAGCGGCCGCAGCCACTAGGACCCCAAGGAGGGGATGGAGGGGGGGAGGGCAAGGGGGTCGATGGAGGGAAAGGGGGGTACTGGCGGCCGCAGCCGCCAGGACCCCAAGGAGGGGATGGAGGGGAGGGAGGGGAGGGAGGGGCAGGGGGGATGGAAGGGGGGGTTCTGGTGGCCGCATCTGCCAGGACCCTCCCAAGGGAAGGAGGGGATGGAGGGGGGGAGGGGAGGGAGGGGGGGGACGGGGTCGAGCGAGGGAGGGGGGGTTCTAGCGGCCGCGGCCGCCAAGACCCCAAGGAAGGGATGGAAGGGGGGGAGGGGAGGGAGGTCTAGGGAGGGAGGGAAGGGGGTTATGGCGGCCTTGGCCGTGAGGACCCCAAGGAGGGAATGAGGGGGGGGCGGGGTCGAGGGGGGGAGGGGGGGTTCTAGCAGCCGCGATCGCCAGGACCCCAAGGAGGGGATGGAGAGGGGGGAGGGGCAGGGGGGATGGAGGGGATGGAGGGGGGGGTTCTTGCGGCCACGGCCGCCAAGACCCCAGGGAGGGGATGGGGGGGGAGGGGAGGGGGGGGCGGGGGCGGGGTCGAGGGAGGGAGGGGGGGTTCTTGTGGCCACGGCCGCCAGGACCCAGGGAGGGGAAGGAGAGGATGGAGGGGGGGGAGGGTGGGACCAATATGGTAAACGATAAAAGAAGGAGTATCTAAATAAAAGTTGGTGTTAGCGGGCAATCTTTATTTCCATCCAATATAGCACACAATAGTTACAAACCCTTATCGGCTCATGCCAAGTGGTGGAGGAGTCGTGGAACCATCCCAAATTCTCATCCAATCTCCTGTGGTGAGTGATTGTGGGAGGAATTCATTCCAAGGGGCAACATATCTAGGATGATCAGGTGGGAGAAATCGATGGTAATTCTCATAGATGACCTTATTTAATATGTCTGCCCGTGAGGCAACTAACGAAGGACCACAAATAGGACATGCATGGTAACCCAATGTAGTGAGACTTGAACAATAGATGCAATTAAGAGTTGAAGGTGGGTTTAGGGCTCATTTAGGGTGCCACATCCTTTGCCTATTCATACTTAGAAGTGCAATGCTTACCTGAACAGTCACCATAGCATGGGAAGTCATAGATTGTCCACATCAAGACTGCTTTGCAGTTGAAGGCTCGTGATGAGGGAGGGCTACTCACATCATGCACCTCGATACCTCTCCAAAGTATCTCTAGCTCCTCAATCAAAGACTCCAAATAAACATCAGGATTTTTGACTTTATGTTCCCGTGGAATTAGAAGGGACAACATAACATGTCCTTTCTTAATAGCCATAGAGGGTGAAAGATTATAATTCACCAATATCACTGGCCATACACTATAAGAGATGCTTTTGAGACCAAATGGGTTCACACCGTCATACCCAATCCAAGTCTCAAGCTCCTAGGTTCTTCCTTGAAGCTTGGCCATGTGTCTTCAATATGCTTCCATGTAGGAGAGTCCGCAGGAGCTCTCCACTTGCCATTGGTTGATCGATGGGAGGAATGCCATGACATGAGCTCTGCAATAGATTTGCACTTGAACATATGTTGGATGCGAGGGATTATGGGAAAATGTCACAGAACCTTACGAGGCACATCCAAAAGTTTGAGATCTGCTCTATATCTTGCCTCTCCACAAGTAGGACACTCTCTTGCATCCTTATGTAGTCCACGAAACAAAATACAATCATTGACACATGCATGGATGCGCTTGTAATCTAATCCTCCAAGAGAGGTCACATGTTGCCTTGCCATATCTCTTGAGGCCGGTAATTTATTCTCCCTTGGAAGCATTTTACACAATAGCCTGCACATGAAGACCATAAATGAGGAAAAGCATTCGAGTAATTGACCCACTAGCATAATTCACTATGTTTGCAAAATAGACTTTAAAGCTTACTTGAGTAATGCATTCAAACTTGCATTGCTCCATCCATAGATGGTTTGCAAGTTTAGTAACTCAAGGGAGGCACGTAGAATAGAGAATGTGCACCCCTCAAATAGTGGAGTCGATGCTGCAGTAAAAAGATCATCCTGCTCCATGCTATCATCCCTCCCTTGATGGACATATAAATCCTGCACCATATCATCAAACACCTCCTCCTCCATGGCTTCATGAGGTAATGGTGGAGGGCTACTATCACCATCACTCCATGCATTCGTAACGGTCCCTCCTGAAGATCCCATCTCATATCGCCGACGCTTCACCTCCTCACGGTGAGCATAGGGCAACATATGCGAGTGTGGCACTGCATCCTGTATCAAATTAAAACGGGATCATAACTCAAACATATGAACACCCATAGGTATCTCAATGAACCTTAACTTACAAACCCTTATCATGTTTATGGTCGCATCCCATTCTCCATACTTTGAGATATGATTGAGTGTAATCCTGCATGCACGATACATGTTTCCTCGACATCGATCACACATACATTTGATTTTTTGCTCCAACCATATTTTGCGATGGTGGATACAGAGGGATTCATCCTCACTAGAGCTACTTGTTGAAGATGAAGACATCCTATAAACAAACAACCCAAAAAAATTTGCTTTTCTTCAAATATTTAATTTTAATCTCTGTGGTGCGTCTAAAGGCGTGTCTAAAATCGCATCTGTCTGTTTTGTGGTGCGCATCTACAAGCACGTCTAAAACCACATCTATCTGTTTTGTGGTGCGTGTCTATAAGTGCATCTAAAACCACGTCTGATCTATGTAATTAGATGCGTATATAGACACACTATTAGACGCATCTATAAACGCGGCTTTTAAATCTGCTTTTAGCATGCTCGCTTTGCTTTTCTTCACATTACTTATACTTTGCGTGGCTGGCTTGCTTTGTTATTAGCAGATCCACAGTTTCGACACTTAAGAGGAAGGCACCCACACTTACTTTCAAGCTTACACTTAAGAGGAAGGCACCCACACTTACTTCCAAGCTTAAAGGAGAAGAGGGTGAACAAGGATGAGAAGCAACTTTGAAAAAGGAGAAGAACCTTCCATACCTCTATCCAAGGTAAGTCTTTTTGCAGTTGATCTTTTTTGAAAGTTTGCTCTCTTTGGATTTATACTTTCTCGTATCCAAAAAACACATGGTTTGGGTATCAGTGTTACGTTTGTGTGTCGGGCGCATGTCCTTTTCTACTTTTTAGAAAAGTTTATTTGTCGGAGCACGTCTATGGGCGCATCTCAGAGCATGTCTAAAACCATGTCTACAGGTGCATCTAGACACTCATCTAGCCTATTTGTAGACACAGACAGCCACATCTATAGATGCGCTATTATACACAAAAATAGATGTGCTAATCAGATGCGCCTATAGATGTGCTCCGATAGTAATCCTCTCTTCCCTTCCCCTTTCTTCTCAGGTCATTAGTAATCGTCTTTTTTTCTTTTTTCTAGTTCATCATGTGGCCAGGAAGCACTTCGGGCTCACTTGATCTCCGGGAGTCTATTTTTAGGGACTTATATAACCTTTTAGGGCACCCTCCTAGTCCTGTGGAGTTATACGGGTATATGACGGGTACTCTAAACACCCCCCAAGAGTCGGCACTATAGACTCCAAACCACCCCACACCAGCTAAGATCACCCCAACGGAGTTAGCACAACCCAGCCGGCTACACAGCGCAGGCCCATCTCCCATGCCGTCTTATGCCCCTTCCCCCATGCCGTCTTATGCCCCTTCTGCCATGCCATCTTATGCGCCTTCCCCCATGCCATAAGGAGGTCCTTCTGTCTTGCAGAGCTGTCGGCAAACTCTTGTGCAGTCAAGACTCGGTTCTCCAACTACGAGTGGTCCACGTAGTCCTGTGCAGTCTCTAGCTACAAGTGGCCAGCATACTAGCTCAACATGACACGGTAGCAGGCGTAGTAGCAGCGAGAGCGGTGGGGGATGCATGGCGTAGTGCTTTGGGAGGGGTGGCAGTGGGGATGATGATGATTCAGATTATTTAGATGTGCCTCCGGGTGATGGTACGATATTCTATGACATCACTCAGACAGGAGGAATCTTGATGGATGCACAGGGGAAGGACATCATGGCCTTCATGTGCTCTGTAATTGCTAACAATTACAAATATTGCTTTATCCACATCAAAGACCAGCCAAAGAGGTTGGCTGATGAGACCCTCGCTACTGTTTACTCTAGGTATCCTAACCCCCCCAATCGCCAGTTCACAGATAAATGGGCCAAGTCAAATATTATTATGATACTTGGCAATAAAAGATCTTCGCTTAAGAGGTAGGCACTAGCGGGGCTTGCCAGGCTCTAGGGAGGTCAACCACCAAGGGGCCCGCCCCACACCGCTCATAAGCATGAGTGAAAGAAAGCAATGAAGTCAGCGAGGGAGGACCCCAGTCTACAGCATGTGGAGGCAGGAAGGATCCAGATGGAGCAATATGGAAGCATGCATTTTGGAGCAGGGGGTGTTGAATCATGGGAGGCCCAATTTCTAAGTATCGATCTCAAATTATATTGCTTATGTAGTTTATTAAGAGGTTGTTTCTTTGTACTAATCCCTTTGCAAATTGTGTCGTCTTGCAGCTTGAGATCCTGGGCACATACCCTACTCCTCTCGAGACAGCCTACCATCGCCACCATCGCAGAGGAGATACATGGTTATCATGATGGGTTGATTACAGAGGAGCAGTATATCCGGGCTACTGGAGCAGCCCCTAAGGTATTTGAAAGTAATTAAATAATGTCAATATTATAAGTAAAGATTTGATTTTTCATACATTGATATATGTTGTCCCTTGTTTACAGGCCTGTGCACAAGACGACGAGGAAGAAGATGAGGAAGGAGGTGTAGAAGGGAGTGCAGAAGGGAGCGTGGAAGGGAGCGAGGATGTGGAGAACATAGATTATGGTAGAAGTAGTGCTAGCTACTCTTTTTTGTACTTAAAGCCACTGGCTTGGCTTCGAGCCTCTTGTACATACACTCCTCTTATTTTTTGTACTTGAAGCCACATGACGTGGCTTAGCTTCCTTACTTTTTGTACTTGAAGCCACATCACGTGGCTTAGCTTCGTGCTATATGTACATACGAGCACTTTTTGAGCTTTCAATTTTATTATGTTTTGGAGTTGTAATGTTTAATTTGGAATTGTAATTAAAATGCGGTTGGCTGAAAGAATTGAATTACACAATGTGGAAATGGGATTCTTGTAACTATATAGCATACACAACATACACAGCATTCTGTAAATTAAAAAAAAATATTATAAAGTGCATCTATCAGTGCATCTATAAACGCGTCTATATATGCGTCTATCTGTTCGCGAAGCGTCTATTTGCACGTCTATAAATGTGTTTATAAGAGCATTTAAAAACACGTCTATACACACATTTAACGATGCATCTATCTATTTTTAAAATTTTTAAGCAAAGTGTCTATTTAAGCATCTAAATGCGCATCTATACGCACGTGTGTCTGCTATATAGATACGCTATTAGACGCGGGTCTCTAGATGCAAAAATAGATGCGCCTATAAGTTTTTTATTTAGTTTAGTAAAATTTGACCCTATTACTCTCCAAAATCCTATCCAAAAAGGACCTCTACTCATGCTCAAGGCAGCCCATAATATCTATGAAATGAGACGAATATAATATCACTAAACTATCTACTCTTGCTCAAGGCAACCCATAATATCTCCAAAACCCTATCCACAAAGGACCTCTTCTCATGACCAAGGCATCCCATAATATCTGCTCAAGGTAGCCCATAATATCCACAAAGAGTAGTGATAGCTGGCAGGAATGTTACCATTCATCTTGCTTTAGCCCATTGCCAATTTGTTCATCCAAACTAATGTGTTATTGAGAGGAGAGGAAAAGCTGAGTATTATTATGAGGACTAGCGTGCAAGCTAAACGAAGGGTTGACAGATTTGGGGCTACCTGAGGGCTTGAGCACATGCTTAATTATGTGCCAGGCACCTACATGCAACGGATTTTATTGGATTGACTCAAACTTTGACGTTAGAGATAGAGGGCCTCAGAAAGAGCACAAGAATTGCAACCTTTCTTCAATGAGTAAAAGGAGTTTAGCATTGGATTTTCTCGGTTGTAAGAGTGTAATACAATACACCATGAATCCTTTGTCTGTAAAGAGTAAGAGGACACAATGTTGGCTGAATGAGTGAGAGGACCCAAAGCTGGTTGAATGTTGCCAAGTCTAACCCTGTTAATCTCCAAAACCCATTCCACCAAGGGCCTCAGCTCATGCTTTAGGCAGCCCATAATATTTACAAAAAGAGACGAACATAATATGTCCATAACCCTATCCACAAAGGACTTATGCTCATGCTCAAGGGAGCCCATAGCATTTGCAAAAAGACACTACTACACACTGGGCCTATTCTGATGCTTAAGCATCGACGTTTAGCACACGTGGGATGCTAATTATCGATAAGGTTAAGTGTCGCTATATAGAAACTTTAGACAAGTGTCGCTATATAGTGATCTTTAAAGAGAGTTGCTATATAGGAACACTTACTAGAGTTGTGAATGGTCATTATATAGCGATACTGAGACAGTTTCCTATAGCGACGTTTTACAAAGAGTGTTTTTTTCCATACCGACCTTTAAAGATAGTTTTTCCCAATGATAAATTATTTTTCCTTTTCATACATGTTTGATCCTTTGAGAGAATAAAAGTACAAGAGCATGTACATCAAGTTTATAGCTCATATATTCATGTCCAAGTTTGAGATGAAAAAAATCAATGAAGAGCATTTACATCAACGGCTTCATCAAGTCTAATGTGCCAAACAAGTTTATCTCTAACTCTGTACCAAGTTGATCTCCTATATCATCATCGTACTCTAGCATCATACATTCACCTAAGACTTGATCATTTTCTTCAATACAGTGTGGTGATTCTTGATGATCGCCATCTTCTTCCTCAATATCGTTATCTCCATCTTCTTCCCGTATAATGTCATTATGCACATCTTCCGCTTGGCTCATATTGTGATCTTCATCTTTTTTGCTAGATCCATCTGGATCAATTGGATTTGGTATTGGTAGTGGCATCTCCATATCCACATCTCTATCTTCAAAAATTTGCTTACTTCATGGTGCAACTTGGATCACATACCACTATCTTGGATCAGAACGATCTGGATGAAAAACCACCTATAGTGAAGACGGGTGCCAAATGCCATCAATTATATATATGAAATTATGCTTAAGTACATGTATCAATGGATCTTTAAAAATGAAAGCTTCGATTAATTAAATCATTAGTATGCACTTGCTCACAATGCTCGGAAAGAACAAAAGTATCACTTTCATCAGTCCAAAGTTTGGTGGAGTCTATTGCAAAGAAATCGCTACTGTCTTTTCTCACTGTCGCATGGAGACCATTGTAAATAGTTCTAAACCATTTTATATCAAGAATGAAAATACTAAATCATCTGAAATCAATTTCATAGATTTCGTGTATGGTCCCACAATAATCCAATTGTGAGGAGAGAAGATTGGTATCCAAATCACTTGCTCGCCTATCTTGTGTGAAGTTAGCCATGACTCCACAATCATACATGACTCTTTTGAATCGATGCTTTCCACGTGAAAATGTCATCCGTATGACCATAATGCACTGTACTTTTTGTACTGCAAAAGAGCATCATTAAAACAATGAAGATGCATTTATTTTATAGCGTATATTGCCACAAATAATTACTTAATTATGTCAAGAGGTAAGAAAATTACATGCATCATCCATCTAGATGATAACTCTCACTCGCACTCGTTTATTGTCTCTCCATCATGTTCAGCTTTACGTAGAGCTAGTTGTAGCCAATCAAGTGACATGTGAGTAGGGAGAAGGGTGAGATCCCGTGGATATGGTTGCAATCACCTGTAAATTACTCTGAATCTCTTCCTTGTAACTATTCTTTCTACTTTGGCCGCTTTATATCTCTCAATCCAATTCTGCATCTCCTTGCTATCAAGGATACAAAACTTATTGAATTTCTCCATTTGCTCTTTGGTAATCTTTCTTTCAATCTCTTTTCCTTACGGAACCTCGCCAGCGATACGATCATTATTCTTGTTATGTTAAGCCTACGATATATCGGGATCTGTGGATGCAAGAAACTCCGTGATGTATACTAATGACTCTTGCACAAGCCATCCCTTTGCCATGCTTGCTTTTGGTCTTGCTCTTTTTCTTACAAATCTCTTCAAAGTTTTCATATACAGCTCGAGAAAAAACATCCACCGACTATGAACGGTATCTATAATGGCCACCTCATCAACTATGTGCACAAGCAAGTGCACTTGAGTTGTCATAATGCTCGAGGGAAAGTAAGCGAGATACGGCTTCGGTGGAGTCCACCCTATCCTTCTTGATGCTCGATATGCAGATCTCTTTTTGAGATATCCACCTATTTCACATGCCCATATAAGATATATTCATAATCAGTCTACAGATTATTCAACTTAAATTAAACAAAATGCAATCAATGCGATTTGATAGTAAGCATACCTGACAATACCACTGATCTTGAATATAGCATTTCTAACATCTTCTTGTAAGCACCCTTTTACTGTAATTGGGAGGATGAACTATCAAAGCAACAAAGAAGTCATGTTAATAATATAACATAATGATAATTACACTAACGCATGACAATTATCGGTACACGAATCCTACAGCTTAGAATACCTGTAAGACCTTGTGCCAATCATGGGACTTGAGCCCACTAAGCTAATTGTCCTTTGAAAATGCTCCTTTCAAGCAACGCATGTACTTGTGGGTATTTGAAAAGAGGCAACGTCTGCCTTGACCACTGGCTCCTCTCTCTTGGAGTTGATCCATGTTGCTTTCGGGAGGACAACTTTTTCTGAAGCATGCACTTAGGGCCACAAACAAGACATCCTATTCATAGCACGCAAGTCTTCTCGCACTTCTGTCAAGTCTTTGGAACCAACCAAGTGTGCCCAAATAGTAGCCCCCATATTCTTGAAGATATGCATGGGATCCAAGAGATGATTGATTTGTAACTGACCCCAATAAGGAAGCTCATGAAAGATGGATAGCCTCTTCATACCACGAGGAGGTTCCTCTCCATTCGCTCTCCAAGCCTGAATCCAGTCACTTGCCTTCAAATATGGTGGTGGTGGATCAAGCTAACCTCCACGCGCAAGATGGTCCAACACAAGGTATCGAGCATGACCTTCATAAATATTTTTCCTCATATGTTTCGAGTATCGTGCAAGCGATTTCAAACCTGGTCCACAAACAGGACAAGCATAGTACCCACTTGTAACAACTCCTGCACACGTGCATGAATGTGTTAGTATAAGACATGCATGCGAAAGAGAGTCATAAAAGCATAATCCTATATTATACATGTAAAGACGCAACCACATACGTGCACACTCTCCATATCCTTAGTAGTCATGCATGGTCCACATCAAGATACCCCTTACCAAAATATCATTGGTATGTCTAGGAGCTCTAGAAATATCAAAGACCCACACTCCTCTCCGTAAGATCTTTAACTCCTCTATCAAAGGTGCCATATACACATCCATATTTTTGGCCTTGTACTTCTTTGGCACAAGTAGTGTAAGCATGGAGGTGTCCCTTCTTTATTGTTAGCCATGGTGGGATATTGTAATTCACCAAGACTATGGGCCATGTCAACCAAGATGTCGAGCGTAACCTGAGAGAATTCATGCCGTCCATGGTGAGCCCAAGATGTAAGTTGCGTGGCTCCCTTGCAAAGTCTGGCCACTGATTGTCTATGTGCTTGCAAGCTGCACAATCTATGGGAATCCTCAATGTGTCATCAGTGGACGAATGAGATGCATGCCATGTCATCATCTCCGCTATGGATTTGCATCGAAACATGTGCTGTATTATTGCAATGATGGGAAAGTGTCTCAAGACCTTTACCAGTATCTGCTCACCCTACAAGTCATCTCTATATCGTTGTTCCCCACACTTCGGACAACTAGCCAAATCTCCATGCTCATGACGAAAGTGAATACAGTCATTATGGCAAGCATGGATGGTATCATAATCCATACCCACCATTGTTAGCATCTTCTTCGCTTCATCTCTTGACGAGGGCATGGTATTGGTGCAGGCAACATCTTCTAGAGCAACCTCATTAAGGCGAGACACTTGTATCTAACCACCCATAATTTGCTTGTAGATTCAAGATTGAGAGACAAGCCCGTAGTTTAGACATCCTAGCACCCTCGTACAACTATGTTGATTGCAACTCTCACATTTTGACCTCAAACTCTGACATCACATGTACTTGTGATGTAGTGCCCCTAAAAATAGAATCCATCATGTCCACCATACCCTCGTCATCATCTGGCACATCCAAGAGACTATAGTCTTCTTTAAAGTGTGAAGGTATATGCACACCCTCGCCACCTTCTCATCCTATCTCAAGATTTTGTGTAAATATAAGATCTTGTCTCAAGGTTTCGTGTCATAATGGTATGCAATATTAATCATGAACTCAAAGAGCATTGACTTACCAATGATCCATCACCATGTACAACACCAACAGTGGGTATTGGTTCGGGCTTCTCCCCATGCATTTGCAAGTGGCACATGACAATACGATGTTGATGGTGTACTTCTGGCTTGCAATGAGTGCAATGACAATACAGCCTCTCTGTAAGACACTCTACATTCCCGGGCATTGGCGCATCATCTGACGATCTTCCAGTCGTCCCTTCCATCTACACACCTCTAAAATCACAACATGAGCTATAAGTAAATCTATTAAGATTCAAAAAATAGCCACCCATGAGCTCTTTTCCTCTCTTCTAACAATAAGTGCCTTGAACCGTCACTATATAGCGATGCTTTGTCCTGTTTCATCACTATATCCTACGTCGCTATATAGCATCGCTAGGGAGCTAAAACCCAAAACCCCATGCGATTCTGTCTTTCAGATCTCTACTGCACGAAAAGTAAAAATCTCTCCTCCCACCTTATATTCGACGACGTCACTTTCCTCCTCTCTATTCCCCACACTCCTCACCCCTACCTAACCCCTCTCCCAACAACACCATATTAGAGAATTTGGGAAAATCCTAATAATTTGGGAATTTTTGGGGGGTTGTAATTATGTAACATTCAATGTTTTTCATTCATTTTTCCCATAGATTTGGCAGTCCATCCAAATCTCACAAATGTGCATGGTTTGCATCAACATAAATAAAATGTCAAATGTTGAGGTTTCAACCAATGCATGGTAGTTTTTGAGGGTTTGCAATTACAATGCATTGAGTGCACTCCATTGACTTTCTCATTGGATTTGGCCGTGTATATGAAGCTCACAGTTTGGAGTGTGAATGTTCTGCATTAGCCGAGAAAAAAACATCATATGTTTGAGTTCACCGAAGCATTGTTTGTCTCTTCTCGAAAAAAGGTGGTGTTCAAAAACACCATTTTAGTTTAGTTGGAGAAAAAGTAAGAATGCAACACTAGTCCTTGATATTTTGTCAAGTGTGCAGAACTTGCAACCACAAAGCAATGGTCTACAAACAAAAAAGATAAAGAAAAAAGATCAATGTCATACCTTCCAAATATTTGTCAGTATTCAATTAAATTATCGTTGTGCAAGGAAAGAAAAGTCAAGCTTTTCAAGTACCCTTCACTCCATTGTGGAGTCAACATCAGAGTTGGAATCTGTACTATGAGACAAACTAGATAAAGCTCTCTTGCATGCAATGGTTGGTATCTTCACCTTGATGGGGAGGTTGCTACTCTTTGAGGAAACCTTCTTTAAGAGGTTACCTTTTGGAACCCATGACCATACAATAGCATCAACAGATTCCCAACGTGGAGGATCACCTTTATTGCACATCCAAATCTTGTTCCAACAATCTGCATACACCTCCTCAATTTCTGCATTGCGTCTTTTGCATATAGGTGCCCAATATTTTATGAAAACCTTCTTGAAATTTTTAGATTTATTATCCTTTTGTACATCAGTTTGAGCAATGCCTAGCCAAATTGGGTAAATTTTTTCTGCTGGTCGGACCAAAAGAAAGTGTCCGTTTTGTACATCAATCATTGGATCAAATGATTGTTTTGGCTTTTTCCTTTGAGGTCCACAATAGTGATCATTCAACTCTTCAATTCCTTGAAACTCATCGTTTTCATTATCAACTACTTGCACACAATCAATATGTTGCATCTTTGGCCAAAATCTCTCGTACATGCCCTCTACACTATTGTTTGGTTTATGAAGCTCATCAATCATGTTCTTCCAGTACTTCACTACCGGCTTGTAAAACTTTGTGAAAGATGCTTCTGGACCTTGTAGGTGTGCCCATTTTTCCCAAAAGTGTACATACTCCTTGATACCAACTATCACATGTGAGTGATCCTTCACATACTCGAACATGGGTACACAAGGTGGCTCTCCACTTGGTAGCATTGGATGACCATCCGGATGTCTCTTCCACAACTCAATGCCACCTTCACTTGGTTGCCAATCTAATGATCGTGGATGCACTTTATATTGCATGATAGGAACTTCATTTCGCATAAAGAACCAAAATTGGAGAGGCTTTGAGTGTCCCACTAAAGCATCTTGCCCATCGCATAGGCAACCATCAACATAGCTCTTGAAATCAGGGACTTCCGTTACCAAAAATGGCGTTGGAGAAGACTCCTCACATTGTCTAAAAGTATCCATGAGATGTGCAAATGTCAATGTTTGGCTAGTTCTTAACCTCTCTGAAAACCTGCTGAACATTGCATCAATATCCTCATGTGTATGCCCAACCATCAAGAATCCCAATTGAATTGACTTGAAAATCCCTCGAGCAACAAGTAATGATAGGTAAGCAAACAAGTACCTATTCTTGTTTTCAGAACCACAATCATCCAACTGCAACAATAGGTGTTCGGGTAGCTTCTTATAAGGATTTTCTTGATGGGAACTTCCAAGTCCAATGTCTTTGAATGTTCCACCCACTGCTCCAAGATGAAGTTGTTTCTTTTCATTAGAAACATAGTGAGAATCCAATGCTTCTCTTGAGGTTAGTGCATTTAGCAGAGCATTATCAAACCTTGGCATCCCATCATGTACCAAATCTCCAAGTGCATGGTTATCAAATCTTTCAAGATTTCTCAAACACAAAGCCAATGAACTGATTGTGAAGTTAGGATCCGATGGCCACAAGGATAAAGAAAAGTGACCATAACGTCCTTGACCATGTCCATGTGTTATCATGCCAGTCAAAGCCACTGGGAGCTGAAAGGATTTGTCTGTGTCCTTTGAACGATTGCATAATCTAGGGATGGCTGTCTTCTTTTGGTCCATCTTATCATGGATAATGCACAAGTATGTCTGAGGATACATTTCAGAAAATCTGCGCCAAGTGTAGTACACATTTCTACAACTTTTTTGTTGTAACATGTGCTTTCTTCTATCTTCCATCAACTCATTACGTTCATTTTGGCATTTTGTCGCTGCAAGCTGAGCCTTGATTGCACTACATAAACCACACTTAGAGAATTCACTTGTTTTTGACAAAGTTACATGCTTGAATTCAGAGTTCCATATACGGTTGAATGTGGAAGTTGACATCTCCTTACAACCCAAACTATGCTTTAATTGCATGTTAACCTCATAGAGAATATCAACCTGCTTGTATACATCTGGTATCACCAGCTGTGTTTCCCTTGATCCATCCTGAAGTGTTCTACTTTTGTGTGGCATACGCTCAGAATTGTTATCCACAAAATCTTGGATTATGGCTCTACCCAGTTCTGTGTGGTCCCAACCTCTCCGCACTATGCCTTTATTACCATGCATGCACCTTCGTATACCAATTTCAAATTGCTCCCTGTATCGATAAAATGTTGTTTTTGGAATACCATGCATTTCATACCATGCTCTACAACAAACTTGAATACCATTCAATGAAAAGACATATTTGAATTGCCTATTGTCATCTTTTCGACAAGCAACCCCAAGAGTGTCATATACATAATTGGTGCGAGCCTCCAAACTTTGGCCCCAATACTCTATGCATAATTTGGATATCATTTGATGATCGGCAAATTGACAACAATTTTTTTTACAACAATCAATCATAGATACTTTTGTGACTGCATCCCTAGTGAGTCTAGATGATGCTAATGGCATGCCATGTTTTTTAGCTTTCCTCTTTATCATGCAATAACGCCTCTTTTTTGTGGATTTTTCATTTGGGTCCTCATCTTCCATGTGCTTTTGCCTAGAACCACTTGGAAAATTCATGGTGTCATCGATTCTTAATGAAGTTCCATCTAAAAAGGTTATTTGTGTAATGGGCCATTTTATTAAGTGGATGGTATCGATGCCTGATACATCACTATGATACTTTTCAATTCCCACACCCAGATTACCTTCACCAAGCATCTCAAAGTTTATAGGTTCAAATGGGTAGACATACAAAACAAGACCCTCAGCAATGCTCTTGGTTTTCTGCTCATCCCATATTAAAACTTTCTTGTCCTTCCATGATTCTCGAATGGAAAACTCATCATATTCACATAGAGGTTCAACATCAATGGTATCTGATGTTATATCATTCATTGGTAAAATAGCTCCATTGACATTGTCCACACAACTCATTGATCGTGCTTTCCAACGAACAACACTACCCAAAGCCTCATAGACTAAGAATGCATCCATTGTAGGAAATGGAAGAAGTGCACTTTCATCCATACAAATATCGATCGCCACTGATACATTGTTTTCTCCCAAGGGCACACCTTGGCACATGTCATCATGTGATGTAGAGAATATTGTCCCAATGGCAACAATCTTTCCACTGACAAGCAAGTTGACTTTAACCCCCACTTTCAATGTGGCACCTGCATACATAACATTTGTTATAGTTCAATATTGATATCTGATGGTGTGACTTAGGATGAAAATGCTTTACAAGATTTCACTACACGACCAAATCTTCCTAAACCTTGGTGCTTTGAATTTTAGCCACAGCAAAATCTGGCTACATGGCCAAATCTTCACAGACCATGGTGCTTTGAAAGGGAGATAGCAAGATTTGTCTACACAACCAAATCTCTCGAGACACTGGTGCTTTCAAGAAACCATCAAGATTTATCCACACAACCAAATCTACTTAGACCTTGGTGGTTTGAAAGAAGCCAAATCTCCACATACCTTGGTGCTTTCAAAGAAGCCCACAAGATTCGGCCACATGGCCAAATCTCCCCATAGCCTGGTGCTTTGAAAGGAGCCAACAAGAGTTGGCCACATGGCCAAATCTCTAAGACACTAGTGCTTTGAAAGAAGCAATAAGATTTGGCCACATGGCCAAATCTACTCAGGCCTTGGTGCTTTCAAAGAAGCTGGCAAGATTTGGATGCATGGCGAAATCATTCGAGACTTGGTGACTTCTTTCAAAGCACTGAGAAGATTTGGTTGTGGCATTCTTTCAAACTTGGGGAGATTTGGTCATGTGGCCAAATCTTGTAGGCTTCTTTCAAAGCACTAGGGTATGGGGAATTTTGGCCACGCAACCAAATCTTGCATGCTTCTTTCAAATCACCAGGTTCTGGGAGATTTGGCCGTGTGGCCGAATCTTTCAAAGCACCAGGGTTTGGGAAAATTTTGGCATGCTGCCAAATGTTGCTAGCGTCTTTCAAACTAGTAGGAAGATTTGGCCACATGGCCAAATCTTCAAACATTCAAAAGTTAAATTTAATTTTAAAATTTAAAATTTAAAGTTCAAAATTCAAAATTTAAATTTTAAATTTTAAAATTCAAATTTGAAATTTGAAAATTCAAATTTCAAGTTTCAAGTTTCAAATTTTGAAATTAGTATCTAGAGATCCTACTTTCAAAAACATCGTACATGCTTTTCATGATTCATGCTATTACACTTTAAAATCATACTTTTACTTTAAAAGCAAACCTAAAAATCTAAAACTATTAAAAAAACCAAAACTTTAAAAGGCAAAGCTAAACAAACCTTTTAAACCAAGCATAAAAAGTAAAACTATGAGAAGGAATTGAATTCATCTTCATGGGGATGAAGTGCTAGGCTCACCTTGTTCTCTCCCTTCCTAGATCTCAAATGTGTAACTAGGGTGGTTTGAGAGCCTTAGGACAATGTCTTAGATGGGGTAGTTCTTGGAAAACACTCCTCCACCCTTGGTTAGCTAATTGCAAGCAAAAAACTTCAAAACTATGTCAAAATGAGAGGTCCCGGGAGGTTCCCCATCCCAGATTTGTCCTAACAATGTGCACTTAACTATGTAGATTTTAAAATTCCAATACCAAGTAAACATTCCATAGGTTCCACACTCAATAGTTGGATAAGAAAGAGGTCTTTTTTTTTTTTTTTTTTTTTTGCTCTACATGCTATTTGCGGGGTGCATCCTTTTTTGGGGGATTCCTCCTTCCCTCCCACCCCTTCCTTTTCTCTCATCCTCATCCTCGTCGTTTGCTATTTGGGTGCAATTTCATCATCGTCCCTCCCTCCCACTGCTGCGTCCTTGCCTTCGGCTACAACGCCTCCTCTTCGTCGTCCCCTTCTGCACACTCCTCCTCGTCGTCGTCTCCTTCTCCACATGGCTCCACACGGCTCCTGCGCTCCCCTCCTTGCCTTCGGTTGTAGCGCCTCCTCCTCATCGTCTCCTTCTCCACGCTCCTCCTCATCATCGTCTCCTTCTCCACATGGCTCCACACGGCTCCTGCGCTCCCCTCCCTCCCTTCTACTACAGTGTCCTTGCCTTCGGCTGTAGCGCCTCCTCCTCATCGTCTCCTTCTCCACACTCCTCCTCGTCATCGTCTCCTTCTCCACACGGCTATCTCCTTCTCCACACGGCTGCTGCGCTCCCCTCCCTCCCTTCCACTGCTACGCCCCTCGCCCCTTCCATCGTTAGAGAAGCTATTCTTCTAAGTGCACGGATAGTGGCTTTTCTTTTCCTTCCATCACTGGCATCTCTACTTCCACGAGCGGATCTTGGCCACCCTACTAGCGGATGAAACTTTTTCTTTAAGTTTCTGGAACTACGACCATCCAAACGAAAGCACAATCCCATGGCTTTTCACGGAAGCACAATCTCGTGCCTGCTTGAAATCCAAAGAGCCAAGCTCACGAACAACAATGGCTACTCAATCATCCAAGTAAGAAAACGAAAGAAATAGAAAGTGTACCTGATTCTTGCATGTTCTCCATCTTTTCCCTAGACCTTGGTGATTTGAAAGAAGCTAGGAAGATTTGGCACCACAGCTAAATCTCCCTAAACCTTGCTGCTTTAAAAAGATTTGGCCACACGGCCAAATCTCCCTAGACCTTGGTGATTTGAAAGAAGTTAGGAAGATTTGGCACCATAGCTAAATCTCCCTAAACCTTGCTGCTTTAAAAAGATTTGGCCACACGGCCAAATCTCCTTAGACCTTGGTGATTTGAAAGATGCTAGGAAGATTTGGCACCACAGCTAAATATCCCTAAACCTTGCTGCTTTAAAAAGATTTGGCCACACGACCAAATCTCCCTAGACACTCGTGATTAGAAACAAGCTAGGACGATTTGGCACCACAACTAAATGTCCCTAAACCTTGCTACTTTAAAAAGATTTAGCCACACAGCCAAATCTCCCTAGACCTTGGTGATTTGCAAGAAGCTAGGAAGATTTGGCACCACAGCTAAATCTCCCTAAACCTTGCTGCTTTAAAAAGATTTGGCCACACGGCCAAATCTCCCTAGACACTCGTGATTAGAAACAAGCTAGGAAGATTTGGCACCACAGCCAAAACTCCCCAAACCTTGCTGCTTTCAAAAGATTTGGCCACATGGCCAAATCTCCCTAAACCCTCCTAATTAGAAAGAATTTAGCAAGATTTGGTCGCACAGCCAAATCTCCCCAAACCTTAGTGCTTTGAAAAGATTTGGCTGCACGGCCAAATCTCCCCAAACCCTGCTGCTTTGAAAAGATTTGGCCACACGGCCAAATCTCCATAAACCCTCGTGATTAAAAGAAGCTAGCAAGATTTGGCCACATGACCAAATCTCCTTAAACCCAGGTGATTTAAAAGAAGCTAGAAAGATTTGACCGATTTGAAAGAAGCTAGCAAGATTTGGCCACACGGCCAAATCTTCTTAGACCCAGTGATTTAAAAGAAGCTAGAAAGATTTGACCGATTTGAAAGAAGCTAGCAAGATTTGGCCGCACGACCAAATCTCTCCAAACCTAGTGCTTTGAAAGAAGCCCACAAGATCTGGCCACAAGGCTAATCTCCCCAAACTTTGGTGCTTTGAAAGAAGCCCTTAAGATTTTGCCACACGTCCAAACCTCCCTTTCCAGTGCTCTAAAAGAAGCCCATAAGAAATCTCCCTAGACCTTGGTGCTTTCTCAAATCTACCACTATGTTTGCTGTTAATTCTCGATTCTATTTCAGATATGTTTATTGATAATGTGTTTTGTCTAACATTAAAGATTATAAAGATGATAGTTTGTATATTGCTTGGATTTTTTACAGGAAAGACACAAATGTGAAGAAGGTTGAGAAAGTTGTAAGTAGATTTGGAGAAAAAAGCATACCATGGTACTTTGACATATACAGTATTGAGGGAGCACAGTTGACACGAGTTCACTTATCTGTTTTGTTACCTAACAAAAGTACATACACTTGTGTTGGATCATATATCTTGTAGGAGGGATTTCATTGACACTGGCAAGGTAACATTGGGCAATAGCTTTGCCACGAAGGATGTAAATATGATAATTACAAGCGATGCCATTTATGATGGTTGGATCTCCATCCTTGAGGATTACATTGCAGGAAAATATTCACAAGATGGAAAATGCCGTAGGCAACCCACAGTCTCAATGTTTAGATGCTTGCGTGGATTGAGTGATGATCAAATTGGTCAAATTCAAAATGACATTAAGGAAGGTAGAGTAGTCATAACTAAAACAAAGACTGATGACATGATTCTTGATATTGAAGGACGAGCTATGCAGATCAAGAGAGATGCTGCACTACAAGAAGAACTTTATATGTTTATATCGGCAGAACGGCCTTCTTTAATGTTAAAAAATTGGGATGAGTGCAGATTACATTTTAAAATTACTCCAGAATTGTATCATCGGATTCGTGGTTGCTCTGATTCATGGTTAAAACTGAAGCTTCAACAGGGCAAGGAAACTCCACCATTGCCTGATGCTGCAAAGGGGTATCTAAGGTGGATTATGGAACAAAGTGAAGGTTCAAGTCATGGACCGAATTCCACCCGGCCTTGGAGGTTCTACACAGTCGGTTCAAACATGGAGGGAATGGAATTTATACATAATGTGTAGCAAGAGCCAATGGCAATAGGGGTTGCTTTTTTGGACGTAATGTATGGACCAAGCAGAAGTAGAAATTGGAACGAGGATCGCTTTGAGTGTTTGTTGAAAAGCTTGATGACAATCGCTTCTCCCCCAGTGCAATTCCTTGTTGTAGTGTTCTTGACCATGGATCATGTATCATGTTTGAAGAATGCATTAAATAAGACATGCAGACAATATAAAATACACTTTAGTTGCCTTAATTTTGAAACTGTAGATATATTTGTCACTGGATCTATGGATGGCTTAATTGCCTGTGTACTGGTAAGCAAGGAAAAGCATTTCAATGATATTGAGCGCTATACCAATGCACAATGTAAGCCATCAATATATGTTGCAGATGAAAAATATGAAAAATCAAGTGGTGGAGAAGAATCAGGTGATGAGGATGATGATGATGAATTTGACATTGAATTGTCCTTGAAAAGAAAACGTTCAAGTATCATGAAAGACATGATCATGGGTTTCTGCCGAGAAGATGAGTATGTATTGGACTTGCTCTCTGAGGGGCTTGCTGCAATAGAGTCTCTTTATTGTAAGAGGCGTGTTGTTTTAGTTGTTGAGACTTATGAGGAGTTAGCAAAGGTGGAAAGTATTTGTTGCACGTATGCTTACAGTAATCATGAAATTCGACAATGGGCTGGCTTGCAAGAACCAATATTGGCAATAGAGGGGGTACCAAAAGAAGATGATATAACTGAAGGTGGAGGGGATAAAGAAATTGATACCATACCAGGACAAAAAGAGCTTCAACCCTTCAATGAAGAGCAGCGTGAGCATTTACAAAAACACGCTTCAAAGTTTTGGGAAACAGAAGAGGAAGCAACAAGTCCTTGAAATTGTCCTTTTATATGGTGTTCATGTTTTCCATATGTTATCTTGCTATATTCTCCATATGATGTATTAATTTTGTTCCAAGGATCTTTTAATATTACTTGGAAATTTCTTCTATCTCATTGCCATAATTCAAACATGAACATATGTATTCTTGAATATGTTTCGTGATGAATGAATTAGTGTAAATTGTTGTTTCTATACTTATTCACTTCATATGAATGCTCAATTATGTTTTGGCCGCTTGGCCAAATCTTTTCTTAGTGGGAACACTTGGGCAATGCTAGACAATGTTGGACTCCACTCTATCTATTATGCAAAGGTTTTTGGCATTGTAAGGATATGTAGTTTTGGGGATTAAAATAACTTGAAAGGGTATAGATTCAATAACTTTAGGGGTATACTATGCATATGCTTTCTTTTTTTTAGTAATCCAATTTTGTTTTGAAAAAGAAAAACATGACTGCTTTCACTCAAACAAATTTCACTGAGAGCACACAACCTAAAGTTTGACAATTTGGTTTTCCAACTCAATCTTCAGTTTGTTTCTACTTATGAATTTCATTTCCTTGTTTATCAACAGATCTTGGCCATCTCAATTTCACATTGCTAGAAGCATTGCCTGTATATGTGACACCTGATCCAATGATTCATTATGTGCCTAATTTGAACATTAGCATGCAAGTTCCAAGCTCAACATGGTTGATTGAAAATGTTGAGGATGCAATGTCTGGAGTTAATGTTCCATTGACAAATGTGGATGCAAGCTTAGAAGGTAAAGGAGAAGATGCAATGTCATTGTATGAAGCCAAGGTACAAGAAGAAATCTTAGAAGATAAAGGAGAAGACATAATGTCACCCTGAGAAATAATGTCAAAAGAGGTGATAACAAAAATAAGACTAGCAGTGGTAATAGATTTGAAAGGGTTATTGCTCGAGCGTTGTTTTTCGAAGTCAAACAAACATGTGAGCTTGCACAATGGGAAGCATTGGCTTGTTCTCCATCCTGGGTGTTTAGAGTTTCTACAATGGTTGCTCGATCACTGCCATGTTGGCATTTGGTCCACTAGAGGAGAAAAGGGCATGGTGCAACACATGCTGGACACTTTGGAGCATCATGTTAATAGAAAGTTACATTTCTTCATGGTTTGGGGTGCGATGGCATGCCACAAGCATACAAAGAGTAGAATCATTCGACCAGATAGGATGAATGTGGAAGCGGAGTTTAAACCATTAATGAGAGTGTGGTGTTGTTTCAAAGAGGAATGCAAACCAGCAAGAACAGTGTTCATTGACGTTTCGCCTTACACGGGTTGTGTTAATCCAACGGAAAATTGCATTTTCCCTACAAAATTTGATATAGATTGTGGTGATTCTATTTTGCTTCATGAGTTATTGCCGTACCTACAGATGCTAGATGATGCAGTAGATGTGCGCAGTGCCATCTCTTCTAACAGATTTGGTCAAGCTCCGATTATCGAAGGGCATGATATGTTCTATTATTTTCAACCAGTGATCCTTGAATTCAAAGAAAAAAACAAAGAAGTGCTCGAAAGGATGAATGTCGAATCTCATATGTCTACTCGTAGTTCAAAAAAAGACACAGAGAAAGGTATTGCTTCACCTATAACCAAAACTAGAGTGAGAGGGACTTGTCCTACTACAAGAAGTATGGTGCATGCTCAACATGTTACATTGAATGAAGAGGAAGAATGCATGCTAGGAAAAATTGCCAAAATGGGGCCGTTGAAAGATAGTGAGGCAAAACGCTTTGCTATGGTTCTTGGATGCAAGGAAAGGGGAATCACTGCTGATGCTGCAAGGGCATTCTTAGCCAACTTGATTCAATTTTATTGCGTAGATAACCCTTAGTGAATCTGGGTGATCTTGTTAATTAGAGTTACAGACACAAATGCTCAGCTAAAACATTTGTATATACATTTTGATTTATATTTGGACACTATTTGGTTAGATTCGATTTGCAAAACATTATGTTTCAATTTGTTTTGTGAAAGAATTAATAGACATTGAGTTAGTACCTTGTGGCAAAAATGCTTTGTGCTTTGTGATGTGAGTTTGTATTCCTCCACTAAAAGAATGATTCTTTGATTTTAAACATATGATAGGTGTTGCAGATTGTCCTAAAAAGTTGAAGAGCTATCTTATTACAAATTTTGATCCTGCATCCAATGGTTTATGGAAACATGAATTGCCCATACCCATTGAGCACGTGTTTGAAATGAATGGCATCCATTATGAAGTAAAGAAATCAACAATACCTGGGGCAGGATATGGTCTTTTTGTACATACGAGCATCAAGAAGAAACAAGATTTGATGGTATATAATGGTCCAAAGTATGATTATGATACTTGGAGATCTCTCCTCAAGTTTTTCCCAAGGATGAAGACTTATGGAATGTTTGAAGATCCATTCATTGAGCCATTGACAGATGTGAAATGTATTGTGGGAGATGTATTGTATGGAAACATTGCTGGATATATAAATAGCTCAATGTATTATAAAGAAAGAACAAATGTTATATTTGTATACATCCCTAAGCTACCACCTTGGGCTCAAAAGTCACAAGGAGATTTGAGTGCCCATGGCTACATTACTGTGCAAACCATAAAGGATATCTCCTTCGGAGATGAGCTACTTTGTGAGTATGAATACTAGTATGGAATTGTTAATGATTATGTTAAACGATGTGATGCAAAATTTAGTTGCAAATTTGGCTATGTGTCAATGGCTTTGATTATATTTAGCACGAGAAAGAAATTAAAAAAAAGGTTTTTATCAAGACCATGTCTCTGAGTTTCATGAGCTCTATTGTGATGGAGAGTTTCACGAGCTCTATTGTGATGGAACGGTGTTTTTGAACACCACATTTATATGATGGATGTCAAAGCTCTACCATAATCCTATTGCATATGTCAATAGTGCAATTTATCAACATATAAACTGACAGTTGTTGCAAGTTTAATTTTGTTTTTGAACACACATTTATATGATGGATGTCAAAGCTCTATAACAATCCTATTGCATATATCAATACTGCAATTTAATTTACTCCAATGAATCTTCCTAACGCAACATCTATAAATTGGCTTTTGTTTGTGGTTTTGATGTATATGAAACAACAAACATCTTTCTTTCACTAGCAAATCAACAAATGTTTTGGCCATGGGACCATGTTCACATCTATTAAGGCCTTTTGCCATAGCAACATATGGAAGCTTGTTGCTTGGGCTCTAGGAATTGGGAAAGTATTGTGCATGGTCTAGTCTCCCCCAACATAACTGAAACTTGGGTCCTCAATGGAGCTAATGTTTCAATAAAAAATATCAAAATTTACTTTTGAAGTGACTATATTTTATTTCGTGGGAATTGGGATTTTCCCAAATTCTCTAATATAGTGTTCAACACTTGTGCTCCCTCTCCACCCTTCTCCCTCTATGCTTGTGTGAAAGGAAGTTTTTCAAGAAGATGTGTCTCTTTCAGTAATGTAGGTTCATTTTTTGTGAGATTTCATTTTGTCAGTGTTGAAGCATGTTTCTCCTTGTATTGCTAAGCCTATGTGCTAATTTTCATGCTTGATTTTCGGAGGTTAAGGACAAAAAACGAGATTTGGTGAAAGAAAGAAGACTGTGACCTCTTCTTTTTTTGGTATTTCTCTTCCTCCTCATTCTCCTTGTTTGTAGGCTTATGCTTGTCTCCTCAATCCAATCTCTTTGAAAAGTTGCTTCGCCAAACTCCTCCTTCCTCTAACTAGTTATCTAAAAAAATGATATGTTTCCTCTTTTTTGTAAGGCCACTCCACGAAACACCGAGTGGGACTTTTCTAGGTAAGAATGTGCTTCCTTTTTTTCCCTTTTGTTATTTTCGTTATTTGCATTGGCCTGCAGCTAATGCCAGTGATGGGTGTAGAAACCATCTCTTTCCCTCTCTTCTCTTATTCCCTCTTCTTCCCCTCTTTTCCTCCCTCTTTCCCTCATATGCTCATGCATAACCATAAGCATATGGTTTCTCTCTTTTTCTCTTATGCATATGCTTTTCCTTCTCTTATGCTTATGGTCTTTTCCCCTCTTCTTTTTCTTCCCTCTCTTCACTTTTCCCCTCTTCCTTATCTTCTTTTCATAAGAATATGTCTATGCCTATGCCTATGCTTATGCTTATGCATGAGCATATGCTCATATGCTCATGCATAAGCATAAGCATATGTCTCCTTCTCCTTCAATCTCTTTTTCTCCTCTTTTCATAAGCATATGTATTTGCGTATGCTTATGCTTATGCATGACCATATGCTCATATGCTCATGCATAAGCACAAGCATATGATTTCTCTCTTTTTCTCTGATGCAATCTCCTTTTTTCCCTCTTCCTTCTCTTCTTTTTCCCCTCTTTTCAATCTCTTTTTTCCTTGTTTCAATCTCTTTTCCCCTCTTCCTTCTCTTATGCTTATGCTCTTTTTCCATGTTTCTTCTCGTATGCTTATGCTCTTTCCTCTTGTATTGTTCCCCTCTTTTGATTCCTTCTCTTCTTTTTCCCTCTTCTTTTTCGCCTCTTTGAATCTCTTTTCCCCACTTCCTTCTCTTATGCTTATGCTCTTTTCATAAGCATATGCCTATGCCTTCTCTTCTTTTTCCCTCTTCTTTTTCACCTCTTTCAATCTCTTTTCCCCACTTCCTTCTCTTATGCTTATGCTCTTTTCATAAGCATATGCCTATGCCTATGCTTATGCTTATGCATGAGCATATGTTCATATGCTCATGCATATGCATAAGCATATGCTTTCTCTCTTTTCCTCTTATGCATATGCTTTTCCTTCTCTTATGCTTATGCTCTTTTCCCCTCTTCTTTTTCCCCTCTTTCAATCTCTTTTTCCCTCTTCCTTATCTTCTTTTCATAAGCATATGCTTATGCCTATGCTTATGCTTATGGATGAGTATATGCTCATATGCTCATAC
Source organism: Dipteris shenzhenensis (assembly GCF_047967505.1). Taxonomy (NCBI): domain Eukaryota; kingdom Viridiplantae; phylum Streptophyta; class Polypodiopsida; order Gleicheniales; family Dipteridaceae; genus Dipteris; species Dipteris shenzhenensis. The sequence goes on along the minus strand of NC_141609.1, from coordinate 31,016,209 downwards.
ATAAGCATAAGCAGATGTCTCCTTCTCCTTCTCCTTCTTCTTTCTTTCTCTTCTTTTTCCTTCTCCTTCAATCTCTTTTTCTCCTCTTTTCATAAGCATATGTATTTGCCTATGCTTATGCATGAACATATGCTCATATGCTTATGCATAAGCACAAGCATATGCTTTCTCTCTTTTTCTCTTATGCTCATATGCTCATGCATAAGCATATGTATATGCTTTCTTTCTTTTTCTCTTATGCTCTTTTTCCCTCTTCTTTTTCCCCTCTTTTCAATCTCTTTTTCGCCTCTTTCAATCTCTTTTTCTCTCTTTCTTCGCTTATGCATATGCTCTTTTTCCCTCTTCCTTCTCTTATGTTTATGCTCTCTTCCTCTCTTCTTTTTCCCCTCTTTCGATCTCTTTTCCCCTCTTCGTTCTCTTCTTTTTCCCTCTTCTTTTTCCCCTCTTTCAATCTCTTTTCCCCTCTTCCTTCTCTTATGCTTATGCTCTTTTCATCAGCATATGCCTATGCCTATGCTTATGTTTATGCTTATGCATGAGCATATGCTTATGCTTATGCTTATGCATAAGCATACGCATATGCTTTCTCCTTTTTCTCTTATGCATATGTTTTTCCTTCTCTTATGCTTATGCTTCTCTTTTCTCTTATGCTTCTCTTACGCTTATGCTTCTTTTCTTAGTGATATTCGGTTCTTTTTGTTGAGATATCGAGCTCCACTCGTGATATGCCAGGGTGATCGTTGTGCATTTATGTCACCGACTTATTAGCTATAGATAAAGTTGGTACACCACCCATGAATAATATTTGGATGACAGCTATCTTTATGTACCCTAGTTAGTGGCTTAGTTAGTATGCCACCTTAGTTACTGAGTTTGGTTTGAGATCCACATATGGGGTTCACCTATTCTTTTGTACTTAGAGTTCTTTTGGCTTTCACAACTAAGAAGAGGAAAACTATTTTCAGCCTCCACCTTTGTGTATATTCCCCCATTGTGTATGTGAGAAAGTTGCAAGTGAGACTGCTTCCTTCTCTCCCACTCTCTTCACATGGTATAAGAGCTCGGTTTGTGGTAAGGAGCTCAAGAAAGCAAACCAAGTTCGTGGTGTCCTAGTAAGAGGATCAGTGTTGCTTTTCTTTTTTTTTGGGTTTGCGAGCAAATCTTTGTAGATAGCACAGTCCAAAAGTGCAAGAGTGCACTGTCTTAGATTGGGACACCCTTTGCGGTGTGGCGAGAGGGCAGTATATGCATTCGGGGCCATTTCGGGGCCCGTTTTGGTGGCGGAAGTTTTTCGTAGGTACTCAGGAAAGTGCCTTGTTTTTTATGTGCAACCACTGTTCTGCAGGTCGATGAAAAGTTATCATAGAAATTACATCATATTCCTATGCGCAGAGATATTAGGAGTGACAAAATCATTCTTATTGCCTGTTGATGCATAATCGTCACTAGGAAGTGATTGTGTGGTCAAATACCACTCTTGTCAATTTTGCAAATTTGCCCTTGTGAGGTAGAAGAAGTAATTTTTTGTAGTGAAAGAATATTTTACAGTGTTCTCTAATGGCGCCTGATGCTCTTTCACAGATTGTTACTGAAAAGCTTGACAAGAACAACTTCCAACTATGGAAGTTTAGAATGACAAATTTTCTCAAGGGAAAAGGCTATTGGGAGTTCATTACTGGAGCTGAACAAGAACCAATTATTTCCAATGTTCCCAATCAACAAGAGTTGCAGGTATTTAAAGGCTGGCATGAGAGAGCCATAAAAGTTATGTACTGGCTATCTATCAGTATTTCAGAATCTATGATTGTGCATATTCAGGATGCAAGCACGCCGAAGGATGCATGGGATATCTTGACAAAAATGTATAGCACAAATATGCAAGCCAAGAAAATGCAGCTCAAGCAGGAGTTGCATAATGTGCAGAGAGAAAATATGAGCATCGATGACTACCACATGAAGGTGAAGAAGATTGCAGATGCACTTGCTTCTATTGGGTCGCTAGTGGAAGATGATGATTTAGTTTTTGTGACCTTGAATGGTCAAGGAAAGAATTATGCACAATTCCGGACATCCATTGCCATCCGTGAGAATTTTTTTTATTTTGAGGGGTTGATTGCTCTTCTAATTTTTGAAGAGTAGAGAAATGGTGGTGCATCTTCTTCAGGAGGAACTTCAAAAGAACCTGTCTTCTACTCAAATGCTGGAAGAGGTAGAGCATGCCGATTTGGAAGCTGTGGTAGAAATCAAAATATGCAGCAAATTCAAGAAAACCAGTCCTATGGAGGAGGTCATGGTAACTTTAGAGGCAGGGGGAGCCAAAGAGGTTGTGGATGGCAGAGAGGCCAAAATGCAAACAAAAATGTTGAATGCTACTACTGTGGTAAAATGGGTCATATGGTTAAAGACTGCTATAAAAAGCAGAATGACATCATGACTAGAAAATTGCAGCAAGGCAATTATGCATGCTCTAGTAGACAGAAATGAGCATCTGTTTATAGTGTAGCACATGACCAATTCTGTGACAAGTGTAGAAGAAAGCAATGATGTGTGGTATGTTGATTCAGATGCATCAAACCACATGACAGGTCATGCAAAATGGATGCAGGATGCAAGGAAAATGGAAAGACCAGGATTTGTGGATACTGGTGATGATACTGCACATTCTATTATGTAGATTGGTAAAACTCCTTTGTCTATGCAAGATGGAAAAAAGAAATACCTGTCTGATGTATTTCATGTCCCGAATATCACCAAGAACCTGGTTTCTGTTGGTCAAATGGTTGAGCAGGGCTTGCAGGTTAGATTTAATCCTTATGGATGCTTTGTTGAGGATATGAAAAATAAAGGTCACTTGATAGCAAAAGGGAAGAAGAAGGACAGGATGTTTACGTTGGATGCGGACATGCCTGAATTGAGTGCAGTAATGTTTGCACATGGGACCAATGTAGTTGTAGATATTGATATCTAGCATAAACGCATTGGTCATGTTAATGTACAACGACTTAAATTAATGCAGGCCCAAAATATTATTGCAGGTTGCCTAAGTTCAAGGTTGCAAAAATGCATAAGGTATGTGAAGCCTGTCAATTTGAAAAACAGGCAAGGAAACCATTTCCTAGACATGCTCAAGAGAGTAACAGGCCATTGGAATTAATCCATTCTGATATATGGACTACTAAAGCTGCATCTATTGGAGGTGTCATTATTTTGTCACTTTTATTGATGACTACAGCAGAAAAGTTTGGGTGTATTTTATGAAAAAGAAAAGTGAAGTGTTTGGGCATTTCAAAGCTTTTAAAGCTATGGTTGAAAAAGAAATAGGCCTGCAAATAAAATGCCTAAGGTCAGATGAAGGGGGAGAGTACCTCTCAAATGTGTTTGCAAGTTTCCTACAGGAGCATGGCATAAAGCAGCAATATTCATGTAGTCATATCCCATAGCAAAATGGACTTGCATAAGGAAAATCAGGCATATTGGAGAGGTATCTCATGCCATGCATTGCAAAATTAAAAAAACATAAGCCTTTGCATACCTGAGACCTAGTAGCAATCAATAATCTTCTCTCTGGAGTTACCAATGTATAATTTGAAAGCCTTTCTATTGTCTTCATATGTGGTCCTATATAACAATTATTATTGAAAAATACATGCACATAGATTGCAACACAAGCCTAACAATACAAGATACACATGATTTAAAAAATAATAACACAATAGTGAGCTTTTATTCAGGACATGTACTGCCCAAAAGTCAACCACATAATAAAACACAAATGCAACTAAGATGAATGGCCTCCTCAAGGATTAGTTTTTCCCAACTCACTATAGGACAACTAACCCAAGATTCATCCATTGCACATTACCTATGTTAGAAACAACACACGAGGACTACTACTGCCCAATAATAGGACTAGTAGCCCACAATACACAACAAATAGCATACAATCACAAGCAACACGTGAGAATAAATAGTAGGACTACTCTTGCCCAAAGAAGGACAAATGGCCCACAAATCCTACAAGTAATAAACCGAGTGTCAAAGGTCCTTGCAATGATACGTATCATGGACTACCCTTGCCCAAGAAAGGACAAATAGCCCAACAAGCTAAGTCTCATCAACACTCTAAAGAAATGTCTATATCAAGCACCAACACAGCCCGAGTAGGACAAATGGCCCAATCAACAAATCATTTCAGAGCTTAGTTCTACGAACAATGAACAACCAAGCCTTAGCAAGGGTGTGCTACCCAAGGAGCTGTCTCTACATGCTTCTCCAAATCTGGGCACTACATTATGTATTTAGAAAGCCTGTCGAGATTCAGCCATCTTTTGGTGGGGCCTTTTGGGCTATTGCAATAGCCCGTCGCGAATAAATTGCCTGCCAAGAAAATGGGATAATTAAATAGCCAGTTTATCGATGGTTAATCTTTGCGGTTATGATAATACACACGTTGTTAGCGTGAGTTATAACATAAGTACGCAACGTTAATAACATGTTCACGTTTACAATATTACATTAACATAATCCCTGATACCACCTCAATGTCATTTTTAGGATTTAGGGACTGTGTGGGCTATGAGGTTTTTCCTTGGGAGCTTATTGTATCCTCACATAATGAAACTGTCTACGAATGCATCATTTTGACATACACTCTAGATAATTATATGTTGAAGTATGTTGCTTGCATTTAAATATTATTTTATTGTGTTTATAAATGTCCTTTTGTTGTGTTATTGGTATAAGAGATTAGCATATAAGCCTTGCCAACAACACTAACATTGACCATGAAACACTTGATAGATCTAGTGATGTTGGTAGAATTTCAACCCTTGCCATCGGGCATAACAATCATCTTTCTCTCTTACTCGCTCTCACTTGGTGTGTGTGTGTGTGCATGTATGTGTAGAGGCGCACGTGTGTGCGTGTATGCATGCGTGTGTGTGTGTGTGTGTGTGTGTGTGTGTGTGTGTTTGTGTTCACCTTCTCCTCTTGGCCTAGGCAGTAAATCAAAAACTCATAGTCATAAAATATTTGCATTAATTAAAACACGAATTGCATACAAATATGAAAAACTTATCTTTCAAAATTGGGAATTATCCTCTAACCACCAACATTGAGTGAGCCAAATGAATTTTTATTTCTAGAATAAAGACATTTTACCACCTTGAGACCCAGTGGAGTGGGTCTCAAACCCTTAGTACGCGGGTCAAGCTTAAAGGATGCTTCAACCAATTGGTGCAGACGGACTCGATAGCTTTACTTGGATTATGAGGCATTAAATTTTCCCATTGGCTTTATGATCTATCTAGTAAGCAGACATTATAGGATTCCTAAAACTCAAAAGAAATAACCAGTTACCACACCGATTGTTCGCTCGCCTATAAGATTTTCTCAATCAACGCACGTGTTCTACACTAGACTCTCATTGCTTGCATGAAGTGCAGGAAAAGAATTAACTACTCTCCTGATGCATGTTCTGTTGTATTGTTTCATTAGATTAGCTCTTTGGACAGGTTTGTGTGCATCAACTGCGGGAGAAGAGTTAGGTCTGTATGCACCAAGAACTGATGATAAATTGGTTGCTCTGTTGTATTTCTAAACAAACGTAGCCGTTGTGTGAATGATCTGCAGGAGCATGTTTCCAGATAGCTTTCTATGCCAAATCTAACGAAATCATAGACGCAAAAAATTCGAACATGCTAGGGATTCTGTAAGATGTCTTGCTCTCTCTATGCGCAACAAATTTCAAGTGAGCATTCCGTGAAACATGTCGTGACAAAAAGAAATCAACAGCACTATCATCACAGCACATGCAGAGGTGAATATATAGACCCTTGTCTGCTCTTTATTTTGCCAAACATCGGGACTGATCCATGAACGAGCACTACTTCTCAGTAGCACTCAAACTGTTGCTGGAACTGAATTTAGTGATCCAGCTTCGCGATGTCACAATAATCAGCCACTCAAGCTCAATCTACTATCTTCTGTTGAAAAGATCAGCGATTCCAGCTCCATGAAAGATACTCTTCTATTTGTCATCTTGGTATCGTGATCAACGACTCAAGATCCACGGTAATGGATAGCATCGGCTTCCCCCCATCCTCTGTCTAGAAGTTGCATGACTCGGGAGGCTCCTTCACCTCCTCCTTCCCCTCCAGCATCCGCACGACCTTGCCCATCGTTGGTCTCCTCGTTGCCTTCTCCTGTATACACCACAACGCAACGCTGACGCTCAGTTCAGCCTTCTGATACTCCTTGTTCATCACCACCTCGCCCTGCACCTCAAGATCCACAATCTCTATCCCTCTGTCTTCTCTTAGCTTCCTGAAGGCCATGGCGGGCAAGTACCAGGTCTCCAGATCGTCCTGCGATTGATCAACGCTCCTTCTCCCGCTCACCAGTTCCAACAGAAGTATTCCGTAGCTATAAACATCCGTCTTGTTGTCTATGCCCCCTGATAGCAGCCACTTGGGCGCTAAGTACCCTGGAGTGCCCCGCATGGTCATAACCAGCATGGAAGATAATTCAATCACTTGCTCATCAGCTAGTCCTCTCTATGGTTCGCTCAGGACCTTTGCTCCCCAGATTTTCATTCGTAAAACTGGTTGTGCCTCTCCCTCGTATGACTGTGTTTCTAGCACCTGATCCGGCCATTGCCTTCAAACACGCCAACTCTAAGCAGGATGTTCTCTCAAGACTCCACCTTCATCAACGATCCACCACTCATAGATGTTTCCTAGAAGAGGGTAACTAACTCCCTTGGTGGCTCAGGAAATAGATGGACCATGTGTGTGCAATGAGCGGCCGAATAGAAAGAACTTTTAAGCCTTTGAAAGAAAGAAAAGGGAAGAGAGTCTCAAGAGAGGGAATACGAAGTGATATTCATTGTCAATAGAGTGAGACTCCACTCCAATGAAACTCAAAGTACTACAAACACAAGGGAGAAGAAGAGGTTTCATGCATACAAGAGGAAGCGGAGGCTCCAAGACTACTCATAGGAGAGAATCACTAGAGAGAGATGGACTCAAGAGTCTATATAAGAGAACATCTACAAGAGGGAGAGAAGGCTCATGGAAGAGGCTTCAGGAGATTAGAGCTACAGTAACATGAGGCCTAATGGTGGAAGAGATGATGAACAAGGGAGACGAGGGCTCCTTTTATAGAGATTTTATCACCCTACTTTACCCATTTACAATTGTTGCCTATAGATTCCTTTTCCCATTAATCACATAAGCCCGTATGTCACCATCCATGTCCTTTTTTGCTACTCTTGCCATGTGTCCCATCAAAAGATGGTCAAGACTCTTAAAATATTGAGAAAGTTAAGAGTCTCCCCACATGGAGCCCATAGGGCGTCCTTATTCCACATAGGAGTTCTAGAAGGATTCCTCTTGATTCCACACTCCTAGACTTTGAGACTAGAGGAGGCTTGAGGAGACTAGAGCTATAGCAACATGAGACCTAATGCTTGATTCCTCTTGATTCCTCTTGATTCCACACTCCTAGACTTTGAGACTAGAGGAGGCTTGAGGAGACTTTGATTACACTCATGGAAGAGGCTTGAGGAGACTAGAGCTATAGCAACATGAGACCTAATGGTGGAAGAGATGATGAACAAGAAAGAGGAGGACTCCTTTTATAGAGATTTTATTACCCTCCTTCACCCATTTACAATTGCTGCCTATAGATTCCTTTTCCCATCAATCACATAAGCCCGTATGTCACCTTTTTGGCTACTCTTGCCATGTGTCCCATCAAAAGATGGTCAAGACTCTTAAAATATTAAGAAACTCAAGAGTCTCCCCACATGGAGCCCATAGGGACCCTCTCTTTTCCATATGTCCACATCGTCCTTATTCCACATAGGAATTCTAGAAGGATTTCTCTTGACTCCACACTCCTCCACATGCCTTCCACACGCTTGACATGTGATCTCTCTTATATTATTGGAACACATGGACATGAGCCCACCTCTTTATATGACTCGCTCTTTCTATTTCTAAAAATCCCATAATATCCCATACACAAATAACTCTCACCCCATACCAAGGTATTTATCATTCATACACATCGTATTTACAATGATCCATTCCACTCATCCTCTCAATCCCATACAATATCTTAGAAAATAAAAATAAGTGAGAGCCACTAGGCTATCACTTGATACTCAAACTCTTATCAAACATAGAGAAAAACAATACTAATGCCAAATAAAAATATCAATTTTTGGTGTCACACTACCCATTTGTGGTTTATAAATATCTTTGAGTGACTCCACCCAGCATATCTTTGTGTTGCATTTGAGTTCTCCAAAATCTGCCTCCTTCTTTCCTTTTGAGCCAATCTAAAATCTAGCTTAACTTGTGATGTATTAACTTTCTTCTTGGCTAGAAGCCTTTGTAGTATTCCTCGATAGAACCACTGGAAGACTTCTTTTACTATTGGCTTTCTGTTTTCCTCCGAAATGTTGTTTATGTCTAAAGAATGCATTCCATGCCATGTAGTGTGATTTCTCCATTCCCTTTGTGGACCAAATTGTAGGGCATCCGTAACTTTTTACAAAGAAAAGAAGGTGATTGTAGATTATATGTTGTTTTGATACATAGGCAAGTGGACATTAGAATATCTAAAACTAATATTGTTTGCTTTCAAAAACAAAGATGCACAAAAATAGGATATTGTTCTTACCATGTAATGAGTGATGTTAAATGTTGTCCAAGCCTCTTTCATTGCCTTTCCAAAACTCTTTACCGCTTCTTCAAATGCTTTTTGATAACTTTTGCTAAAGGTGTCTTGGTCACAAAAAACAAAAATCTTATCTAAGCATTTCCACACTTCTACCTTGACATCTCTTGCCAATCCGTCTCATCCGTCTCCCTGATGGTCTTTGATAGCATTATGTACTTTTCTTCACAAGTTATACTTTATCCTTGATACGTATGTTGTTTTATGGCCAATTATTTTTCTTTTCTCTTGATGAGACAAAAATCTTCTAGCCTTCACTCCACCAATAGATGGCTTGATAGGAACATCTTTTCCATTTGTAGATTTTTTAAGATCCTTTGTAATATGTACATCTCCTCCATGGAGGCCAATTTTTGATAGCACTGCTTCTAATGATTGTAGTGCCTCTTTTATTCTGCTCTCAGGCCAAAGTTTCCATGCAAATCCAATATATAGGAAGACTAGTTTCTCAATGATCCTACATAATGCATGCAATGTACAAATGTGAACATTGCGTACTGGGATCTCAAGAACTACTTTGAAATTTTTATCTACTTCATCTCTCTTGGGTGCTCTTTTCCACCATTTAGAATCTAAGACATGTGCTGGCTTGTTGTAATACAAGCAAGGAGATTTTAAGTTACCCTCAAGTTTGCTTATATTGAACATACACTTCAATGTCTTCAAGTCACCTGCCATATGCCATTCAATTTAAAAATCACCCTTTCCTGGAAGATGAAGATGGCATCCTTGGACTTGAATCTTTATAATTGATGGTATATCTATTTGATGAAATACCCGATAAAGTATTGCATGGTCCTCAGTCTTCACTTGTAATTTAAAACCATAGGTTTGCAAGATATATGATATAAATTTTATAACATTTCGAGCAAAGACTAATTTAAAAGGTGATAGTTTACATACATCGAATGAGCCCAACCACCATATGTGCTTTTTCAACTAGACATTGAACTACTTTGAGCTTAACTTTGTGATCGATTGATCAAGTACTCGATTCATCAAAGTGATAGAAACTCTCTATCTTTTTTTCCTTGACAATTTCACACTCATTGAGCTTCACAACAAACTTCAAAACTCCTTTACATTCTTCAAATGTGATACTATAGAACTCAACCATTAGTCTCTGCAATTGTTCAAGATCTACACAAATATTATTCCAAGCATTATATGTAGTGCTTCCCTTTTCACTTTCATATACACTTTCGATATGAAAGTACTGTCCAATGAACTTATCAATTTCTTGGTTGAGATGACCTCGTTCCTTCCACACTTGTGCTAGTGTTGGTAACAACACACGTTTTATCCATTGATCTTTGAATGTTGATGACACAACTCTAAATATTGAAGCATATCCCTTTCTGCTCACTCTGCTCCATCAAGAGCCTCTTGAATTTTTGTGACATCAGCTTTACTTTTCGATACAAAGTCTTCAAGAACTTCACATTTTACCTTCTTAAACTTCTTTTCTTCCATCATGTTCTTTGCAACAATAGTGGAGACTAAGCCCTTCATTTGTTTGATGGGAATTAAATTAGGATCAATGTTTTCTTTCTGAGGTCTCGAAATTTCCCTATAACAAGTACACTTTGCAATATCACATATTTTCTTGCAAGACAGACACACATATACAAATACAATGGCTAAACAAGATGTACTCTTACCTTGCTTTCTGTACTCTACTCTTACATCCTCCAGTGCTAGCTTTCAACTCCGCAATGTTTCGAATTCTCTTGTTTCATTGTCTCTCTCCAAGAACCGTTCTCTTCATTCTTGCTCTTCGTAGCTCATTATTTTTCTTTGAATGCTCTTCAATTTCCCTTGCAGCTGCTCTTTCCAGTGTGAATTTATTGACATTTCTTTTGCCTTCGCCATTCTTTCTTGGACATACGATGACTTGTACATTTCCACACTTGAATGTTGAGTCGAAATGTATCCATACATTCCATTGTTCCCATCACCCACAAACCTCAATAGCATTGTCTTATTAGAAAATGGAGGGCTTGAATTTCTCAATGGACATTTTGGGTAAATTTGTCCATTGCACCATAAGTCAATATGTTGGGAGCCTACTCTTCTCATGTTTTCCTTTTGCTCAGCATTTACAAGTGGAACCTTTCCTCTTTTCTATAGTGGTGCATATTGTTCTTCTAAATCAATGTGCAAATGGTGTAGTCGCTTCTTTTGAGGTTCTTCTTCAACAGCATGGTTGCACGCAGCCATTTTATGAGGGTTGGTTCTTCATCTTGTCTTCTTTTTATAAAACTCATCCAATCTTTTATGGTAAACATTCAAGTATTTGAAAAAAAAAGATTATGTGATGGCGTGATGGGTTCTTTATGAGAGGCCTCCGGAACACCGTCAAAAGAGATGCAGAATCTATATGGAGAGAGAATCTATATGGAGAGTTTAATGCAGCATCTTCTCAATTATTTGAAAGGAATTTTTTACTCCTCCATGGACTGACACACCTATTGTTTTGAACTGACAGATATACGTATTTTATTGCTTTCTCCACATTTTAGAAAGATAAAAGAGAAGATAGCAAATTTCTTATAGGGCCCCAAATAGAGCTCCCTTTTTCCCTAATGAGACCCTACCACAAAACCCCGAGGTGTCTCAACCCCTGCAAACCCAGTCCAAGAAGGCTATACGGGTAGGTGAGGGGGCCAACCAAGTGCTCATTCAAGACCATTCCAATGAGGAGACAACCACGCTCGTCACCTCCTCTGCCTCTAAAGAAACTTCCACCCAGGATGACCTGGGTGTACCTCCGTACTTGGATGTAAACAAGCCAATGCAAGCCTAAGTCCTCACATAAAAGAGTTTAATGCATTTTGGTATGCACCTCTCCCTAAGCCGGAGTTCTCTTAGAATTGGATGCACAACCTCACCAACATTGATGTTCCAAAGAGAATAGGGTTCCAAGTTATAACACCCGAACTCAAGGGGTTGACCCCGGTGGTTCCCCTTAGGATGTTTAACATGCTCAAACCTGCAAGGTGAGCAAGGGGATAGTAAGGGTCAAATCAAAACTCCACTAGCTAGCATATGTTGGTGCCACTACTGCCAAGTTCTCTTCCAATTGGGGAGCCAGGGCAAGCTAGGTAACCTCCTCAGTAGGCTCTATAAGTGCCATGAAAAAGCCCCCTTCAAGTCTGAAACTTCGATTATCCAAAAGCTCGGCTAATAGCAAGAGGACCACTCCCCATGAAGAAATAGAAGAGGAAAATGGAGAGGAGGATCTATGATAGGTACCAATTCACTACAAGGCCTACATAATAGAGGATTGCAAGATCTTATACCAATAGGCCAAGAGATATCGAGAAGACGGGTGCTCCCAAGGATATGGTGGCCTAGCCTCTCAGTCAAGGAGGTAAACTTGTCTTCGAAAGGTCAGGACCCCCAACCGGTATTTATTGCCTGATGATATCTACCCCAATGAGGAGAACACTCTAATAGCTCTCCTATAAGAATACAAGGAATGTATGTCTTGGAAATACATAGATATGAAAGGGGTGCCCATTGAGGTTGTTCAGTACATGATACCCATGCTTGACTATGCCAGGCCGATATGTCAACATCCCTACCTATGAATCCCAAAAATGAGCTCATAGTGAGGAAGACAATCCAAAAACTCATAGATGTGGGATTCATCTATGATATTGAGCATACCATTATACAAGTCACCTTTAGAAGGGAGGGATAACCCTTTTCCTTTTTGCACTCTCCCTTTCTTTACATTCATAAGGCTCAGGCCATAGGTTGCCAAGCCATCTTTACTATCATTTCCATCTCTCCTCTATTGTTCCACTCTTGTGTGTCAAAAATAGCACTTGTGCTAACCATATAAGAGTGCCAAATAGCGCTTGTGTTAGCCTCGTGTCTCAAGTCCTAAGCCATCTGAGGCTCAAAACCTAGAGTGGCAAGGCTAATCTGAAGCTATTTGTCGCTCAAACCCGGTGAGGCCTAGAACTGCTTGGGTTCTTTGTGGCTCAAACTCGGATATGTGCCCATTGGATCTGCTTTGCATGGTCGATCGAGCATTAAATGCCATTTTTGCCTTAGTGTCATGCACATCCATAAAAAAACACGCTGCTAGGTGTGTTATTCGATCAAGTACCTATGAGATGGGAATGCCACTTTGCATGTAAGTCAATTCCACCTAGTTGAAGGTGTGTGCAAGGTAATGTGCCCATCGTATATGCTTTGCATTGTCGATCAAGCATAAAACACCGTTTTTGCCTTAGTGTCATGCACAACCATATAAAAACACGGCCCTAGGAGTGTTATTCAAAGAAGTACTTATCAGATGGGGGCTCCACTTTGTACGCAAGTCCCTTTCAACTACGTTGAGGTGCGTGCAAAGTATTGTCACCATCGGATATGCTTTACATGGTCGATCATGCATTATACACCGTTTTTTCCCTAGTGATATGCACATCTGCAAAAAAACATGCCCTTAGGTGTATTATCTGACCAAGTACTTATTGGATGGGTGTGCCTCTTTGAAAAAATTTCAATACCACCTAGGTTGAGGTGTAGGAAAAGTATTGTGCCCATCGGATATCCTTTGCATGGTCGATCAAGCATTAAATACTATTTTTCCTCGTGTCATGCACATCTATAAAAAAACACGCTGCTAGGTATGTTATCCGATCAAGCACTTATGGGATGGGAGTGCCATTGTGTATGTAAGTCAATTCCACCTAGTTGAAGGTGTGTACAAAGTGTTGTGCCCATCGGATATGCTGTGCATTGTCGATCAAGCATAAAACACTATTTTTGCCTTAGTGTCATGCACAACCATGAAAAAACACGGTCCTAAGTGTGTTAATCAAACAAGTACTTATCGGATGGGGGCTCCACTTTGCATGAAAGTCCGTTTCAACTAGGTTGAGATGCATGCAAAGTATTGTTACCATCAGATATGCTCTGCATGGTCGATTACACATTATACAATGTTTTTTCCGTAGTGATATGCACATTCGTAAAAAAACACGCCCTTGGGTATGTTATCTGACCAAGTACTTATCCGATGGGTGTGCCTCTTTGAGAACATTTCAATACCACCTAGGTTAAGGTGTAGGAAAAGTATTGTGCCCATCGGATATGCTTCGCATGCTCGATCGAGCATTAAATACCATTTTTGCCTTAGTATCATGCACATCCATTAAAAAACACACTGGTAGGTGTGTTATCCGATCAAGTACTTATGAGATGGGAATGCCATTTTGCATGTAAGTCAATTACATCTAGTTGAAGGTGTGTGCAAAGTATCGTGCCAATCGGATATGCTTTGAATTGTCGATCAAGCATAAAACACCGTTTTTGGCTTAGTGTAATGCACAACCATGAAAAAACACGGTCCTAAGTGTGTTAATCAAACAAGTACTTATCGGATGGGTGCTCCAGTTTGCACACAAGTCCATTTCAACTAGGTTGAGATGCGTGCAAAGTATTGTCACCATCGGATATACTCTGCATGGTCGATTACGCATTATACAACGTTTTTCCCGTAGTGATATGCGCATCCGCAAAAAAACATGCCCTTAGGCATGTTATCTAACCAAGTACATATCGAATGCATGTGCCTCTTTGAGAACATATTAATACCACCTAGATTAAGGCGTAGGAAAAGTATTGTGCCCATCAGATATGCTTTGCATGGTCGATCAAGCATTAAATACCATTTTCGCCTTAGTGTCGTGCACATCCGTAAAAAAACACGCTGCTAGGTGTGTTATCCGATCAAGTACTTATGTGATGGGAATGCCACTGTGCATGTAAGTTAATTACACCTAGTTGAGGGTGTGTGAAAAGTATTGTGCCCATCGGATATGCTTTGCATTGTCGATCAAGCATAAAACACCGTTTTTGCCTTAGTGTCATGCACAACCATATAAAAACACGGCCGTAGGTGTGTTATTCAAACAAGTACTTATCGGATGGGGGCTCCACTTTGCACGCAAGTTTGTTTCAACTACGTTGAGGTGCTGCAAAGTATTGTCACCATCGGATATGGTTTGCATGGTCGATCACCCATTATACACTGTTTTTTCCCTAGTGATATGCACATCCTAAAAGAAACACGCCCTTAGGTGTGTTATCTGACCAAATACTTATCGGATGGGTGTGCCTCTTTGGGAACATTTCAATACCACCTAGGTTAAGGTGTAGGAAATATATTGTGCCCATCGGATATGCTTTGCATGGTCTATCGAGCATTAAATGCCATTTTTGCCTTAGTGTCGTGCACATCCGTAAAAAAACATGCTGCTAGGTGTTTTATTCGATCAGGTACCTATGAGATGGGAATGCCACTTTGCATTTAAGTCAATTCCACCTAGTTGAAGGTGTGTGCAAGATATTGTGCCCATCGAATATGCTTTGCATTGTCGATCAAGCATAAAACACCATTTTTGCCTTAGTGTCATGCACAACCATATAAAAACACGGCCTTAGGAGTGTTATTCAAAGAAGTACTTATCGGATGGGGGCTCCACTTTGCATGCCAGTCCCTTTCAACTACGTTGAGGTGCGTGCAAACTATTTTCACCATCGGATATGCTTCACATGGTTCATCACGCATTATACACCGTTTTTTTCGTAGTGATATGCACATCTGCAAAAAAACACGCCCTTAGGTGTATTATCTGGCCAAGTACTTATCGGATGGATGTACCTCTTTAAAAACATTTCAATACCACCTAGGTTAAGGTGTACGAAAAGTTTTGTGCCCATCGCATATCCTTTGCATGGTCGATCGAGCATTAAATACTATTTTTGCTCTAGTGTCATGCACATCCGTAAAAAAACACGCTGCTAGGAGTGTTATCCGATCAAGTACTTATGCGATGGGAATGCCACTTTGCATGTAAGTCAATTCCACCTAGTTGAGGGTGTGTGAAAAGTATTGTGCCCAACAAGTATGCTTTGCATTGTCAATCAAGCATAAAACATCGTTTTTGCCTTACTGTGATGCATAACCATATAAAAACATGGCCATAGGTGTGTTATTCGACTAAGTACTTATTGGATGGGGGCTCCACTTTGCACGCAAGTCTGTTTCAACTAGTTTGAGATGTGTGCAAAGTATTCTCACCATCAGATATGCTCTGCATGGTCGATTACACATTATACAATGTTTTTCCCGTAGTGATATGCACATCTGCAAAAAAACACGCCCTTAGGTATAATATCTGACCAAGTACTTATCAGATGGATGTGCCTCTTTGAGAACATTTCAATACCACCTAGGTTAAGGTGTAGGAAAAGTATTATGCCCATCGGATATGCTTTGCATGCTCGATCGAGCATTAAATACCATTTTTGCCTTAGTGTCATGCACATCCGTAAAAAAACACGCTGGTAGGTGTGTTATCCGATCAAGTACTTATGAGATGGGAATGCCACTTTACATGTAAGTCAATTCCACTAGTTGAAGGTGTGTGCAAGGTATTGTACCCATCGGATATGCTTTGCATTGTCGGTCAAGCATACAATACCGTTTTTGGCTTAGTGTCATGCACAACCATGAAAAAACACGGTCCTAAGTGTGTTAATCAAACAAGTACTTATCGGATGGGGGCTCCAATTTGCACGCAAGTTTGTTTCAACTACGTTGAGGTGCGTGCAAAGTATTGTCACCATCGGATATGCTTTGCATGGTCGATCAAGCATTATACACCGTTTTTCCCCTAGTGATATGCACATCCGCAAAAAAACACGCCCTTAGGTATGTTATCTGACCAAGTACTTATCAGATGGGTGTGCCTCTTTGAGGACATTTCAATACCACCTAGAATAAGGCATAGGAAAAGTATTGTGCCCATCGGATATGGTTTGCATGGACAATCGAGCATTAAATACCATTTTTGCCTTAGTGTCATGCACATCCGTAAAAAAATACACTGCTAGGTGTGTTATCTGATCAAGTACTTATGCGATGGGAATGCCACTTTGCATGTAATTCAATTCCACCTAGTTGAAGGTGTGTGCAAAGTATTGTGCCCATCAGATATGCTTTGCATTGTCGATCAAGCATAAAACACAGTTTTTGCCTTAGTGTCATGCACAACCATGAAAAAACACGGTCCTAGGTGTGTTGATCAAACAAGTACTTATCGGATGGGTGTGCCTCTTTGAGAACATTTCAATACCACCTAGGTTGAGGTGTTAGAAAAGTGTTGTGCCCATCGGATATCCTTTGCATGGTCGATCGAGCATTAAATACTATTTTTGTCTTAGTGTCATGCACATCCGCAAAAAAACACGCTGCTAGGTGTGTTATTCGATCAAGTACTTATGCGATGGGAATGCCACTTTGCATGTAAGTCAATTGCACCTAGTTGAAGGTGTGTGCAAAGTATTGTGCCGATCGGATATGCTTTGCATTGTTGATGAAGCACAAAACACCGTTTTTAGCTTAGTGTCATGCACAACCATGAAAAAACACGGTCCTAGGTGTGTTAATCAAAGAAGTACTTATTGGATGGGGGCTTCACTTTCACACAAGTCCGTTAAATGTATCTTGAGATGTGTGCAAAGTATTGTCACCATCGGATACGCTCTGCATGGTCGATTACACATTCTACAACGTTTTTCCGATAGTGATATGCACATCGACAAAAAAACACACCCTTAGGTATGTTATCTGACCAAGTACTTATCGGATGGGTGTGCGGCTTTGAGAACATTTCAATACCACCTAGGTTAAGGCATAGGAAAAGTATTGTGCCCATGAGATATGCTTTCCATGGTCGATCGAGCATTAAATACCATTTTTGCCTTAGTGTCATGCACATCTGTAAAGTGTTGTACCCATCGGATATGCTTTGCATTGTCGATCAAGCATAAAACACTGTTTTTGCCTTAGTGTCATGCACAACCATGAAAAAACACGGTCCTAAGTGTGTTAATCAAACAAGTACTTATCGGATGGGGGCTCGAGTTTGCATGCAAGTCCGTTTCAACTAGGTTGAGATGCGTGCAAGGTATTGTTACCATCAGATATGCTCTGCATGGTCGATTACGCATTATACAATGTTTTTTCCGTAGTGATATGCACATTCGTAAAAAAACACCCCCTTAGGTATGCTATCTGACCAAGTACTTATCGGATGGGTGTGCCTCTTTGAGAACATTTCGATACCACCTAGGTTAAGGCATAGGAAAAGTATTGTGCCCATCAGATATGCTTTGCATGCTCGATCGAGCATTAAATACCATTTTTGCCTTAGTGTCATGCACATCCATAAAAAAACATATTGGTAGGTGTGTTATCCGATCAAGTACTTATGAGATGGGAATGCCATTTTGCATGTATGTCAGTTACACCTAGTTGAAGTTGTGTGCAAAGTATCGTGCCCATCGGATATGCTTTGCATTGTCGATCAAACATAAAACACCGTTTTTGGCTTAGTGTCATGCACAACCATGAAAAAACACGGTCCTAAGTGTGTTAATCAAACAAGCACTTATCGGATGGGGGCTCCAGTTTACACGCAAGTCCATTTCAACTAGGTTGAGATGTGTGCAAAGTATTGTCACCATCGAATATGCTCTGGATGGTCGATTATGCATTATACACAACGTTTTTCCCGTAGTGATATGCACATCCCCAAAAAACACGCCCTTAGGTATGTTATCTGACCAAGTACATATCAGATGCGTGTGCCTCTTTGAGAACATATTAATACCACCTAGGTTAAGGCATAGGAAAAGTATTGTGCCCATCGGATATGTTTTGCATGGTCTATCAAGCATTAAATACCATTTTTGCCTTAGTGTCATGCACATCCGTAAAAAAACATGCTGCTAGGTGTGTTATCCGATCAAGCACTTATGCGATGGGAACGCCACTTTGCATGTCACTCAATTCCACCTAGTTGAGGGTGTGTGAAAAGTATTCTGCTCATCGGATATGCTTTGCATTGTCGATCAAGCATAAAACACCGTTTTTGCCTTAGTGTCATGCACAACCATATAAAAACACGGCCGTAGGTGTGTTATTCAAACAAGTACTTATCGGATGGGGGCTTCACTTTGCACGCAAGTCTCTTTCAACTACGTTGACCTGCGTGCAAAGTATTGTCACCATCGGATATGGTTTGCATGGTCGATCACGCATTATACACCGTTTTTTCCCTAGTGATATGCACATCCGCAAAAAAACACGCCCTTAGGTGTGTTATCTGACCAAATACTTATCGGATGGGTGTGCCTCTTTGAGAACATTTCAATACCACCTAGGTTAAGGTGTAGGAAATGCATTTTGCCCATCGGATATGCTTTGCATGGTCGATCGAGCATTAAATGCCATTTTTGCCTTAGTGTCATGCACATCCGTAAAAAGACACGCTGCTAGGTGTGTTATTCGATCAAGTACCTATGAAATGGGAATGCCACTTTGCATGTAAGTCAATTCCACCTAGTTGAAGGTGTGTGCAAGGTATTGTGCCCATTGGATATGCTTTGCATTGTCGATCAAGCATAAAACACCGTTTTTGCCTTAGTGTCATGCACAACCATATAAAAACACGGCCCTAGGAGTGTTATTCAAAGAAGTACTTATCGGATGGGGGCCCCACTTTGCACGCAAGTCCCTTTCAACTACGTTGAGGTGCATGCAAAGTATTTTCACCATCGAATATGCTTTACATTGTCGATCATGCATTATACACCGTTTTTTCCCTAGTGATATGCACATCTACAAAAAAACACACCCTTAGGTGTATTATCTGACCAAGTACTTATTGGATGGGTGTACCTATTTGAAAACATTTATTTACCACCTAGGTTGAGGAATAGGAAAAGTATTGTGCCCATCAGATATCCTTTGCATGGTCGATCGAGCATTAAATACTATTTTTTCTCGTGTCATGCACATCCGTAAAAAAACACGCTGCTAGGTATGTTATCTGATCAAGCACATATGGGATGGGAGTGCCACTGTGGATGTTAGTTGACTCCACCTAGTTGAAGGTGTGCGCAAAGTGTTGTGCCCATCGGATATGCTTTGCATTGTCGATCAAGCATAAAACACTGTTTTTGCCTTAGTGTCATGCACAACCATGAAAAAACACGATCCTAAGTGTGTTAATCAAACAAGTACTTATCGGATGGGGGCTCGAGTTTGCATGCAAGTCCGTTTCAACTAGATTGAGATGTGTGCAAAGTATTGTCACCATCAGATATGCTCTACATGGTGGATTACGCATTATATAACATTTTTCTCGTACTGATATGCACATCCGCAAAAAAACATGCCCTTAGGTATGTTATCTGACCAAGTACTTATCAGATGGGTGTGCCTCTTTGAGAACATTTCAATATCACCTAGATTAAGGCATAGGAAAAGTATTGTGCCCATCGGATATGCTTTGCATGGTCAATCGAGCATTAAATACCATTTTTGCCTTAGTGTCATGCACATCCGTAAAAAAACATGCTGCTAGGTGTGTTATCCGATCAAGTACTTATGCGATGGGAATGCCACTTTGTATGTAAGTCAATTCCACCTAGTTTAGGTTGTTTGAAAAGTATTGTGCCCATCAGATATGCTTTGCATTGTCGATCAAGCATAAAACACCGTTTTTGCCTTAGTGTCATGCATAACCATATAAAAACACGGCCGTAGGTGTGTTATTCAAACAAGTACTTATCGGATGGGGGCCCCACTTTGCACGCAAGTCTGTTTCAACTATGTTGAGGTGCGTGCAAAGTATTGTAACCATCGGATATGGTTTGCATGGTCGATCACGCATTATACACTGTTTTTTCCCTAGTGATATGCACATCCGCAAAAAAACACGCCCTTAGGTGTGTTATCTGACCAAATACTTATCGAATGGGTGTGCCTCTTTGAGAACATTTCAATAACACCTAGGTTAAGGTGTAGGAAATGCATTGTGCCCATCGTATATGCTTTGCATGGTCGATCGAGCATTAAATGCCATTTTTGCCTCAGTGTCATGCACATCCCTAAAAAGACACGCTGCTAGGTGTGTTATTCGATCAAGTACCTATGAAATGGGAATGCCACTTTGCATGTAAGTCAATTCCACCTATTTGAAGGTGTGTGCAAGGTATTGTGCCCATCGGATATGCTTTGCATTGTCGATCAAGCATAAAACACCGTTTTTGCCTTAGTGTCATGCACAACCATATAAAAACACGGCCCTAGGAGTGTTATTCAAAGAAGTACTTATCAGATATGGGGGCTCCACTTTGCATGCAAGTCCCTTTCAACTACGTTGAGGTGCATGCAAAATATTGTCACCATCGAATATGCTTTACATGGTCGATCATGCATTATACACCGTTTTTTCCCTAGTGATATGCACATCTGCAAAAAAACACGCCGTTAGCTGTATTATCTAACCAAGTACTTATTGGATGGGTGTACCTCTTTGAAAACATTTATTTACCACCTAGGTTGAGGCATAGGAAAAGTATTGTGCCCATGGGATATCCTTTGCATGGTCGATCGAGCATTAAATACTATTTTTTCTTGTGTCATGCACATCCGTAAAAAAACACGCTGCTAGGTATGTTATCCGATCAAGCACTTATGGGATGGGAGTGCCACTGTGGATGTAAGTTGATTCCACCTAGTTGAAAATGTGTGCAATGTATTGTGCCCATCGGATATGCTTTGCATTGTCGATCAAGCATAAAACACTGTTATTACCGTAGTGTCATACACAACCATAAAAAAACATGGTCCTAGGTGTATTATTCAAACAAGTACTTATCAGATGGGGGCTCCACTTTGCACGCAAGTATCTTTCCACTAGGTTGAGGTACATGCAAAGTATTGTGACCATCTGATATGCTTTGCATGGCCGATCACGCATTATACATCGTTTTTCCCCTAGTGATATGCACATCCACAAAAAAACACGCCCTTAGGTGTGTTATTTGACCAAGTACTTATCGGATGGGTGTGCCTCTTTGAGAACATTTCAATATGACCTAGGTTGAGGCATACAAAAAGTGTTGTGCCCATCAAATATCCTTTGCATGGTCGATCAAGCATGAAATACTATTTTTGCTCTAGTGTCATGCACATTCATTAAAAATCACGCTGCTAGGTATGTTATCCGATGAAGCACTTATGTGCCACTTTGCATGTAAGTCAATTCCACCTAGTTGAAGGTGTGTGCAAAGTATTGTGCCCATCGGATATGCTTTGCATTGTTGATCAAGCATAAAACACCGTTTTTGCCTTAGTGTCATACACAACCATATAAAAACACGGCCGTAGGTGTGTTATTCAAACAAGTACTTATCGGATGGGGACTCCACTTTGCACGCAACTTTGCACGCAATTCCGTTTCAACTTTATTGAGGTGCGTCCAAAGTATTGTCACCATTGGATATGCTTTGCATGGTCGATCAAGCATGGTCAAACATTTCCGTACCACCAAGGTTGAGGTGTAGGAAAAGTGTTGTGCCCATCGGATATCCTTTGCATGGTCGATCGAGCATTGAATACTATTTTTGCTCTAGTGTCATGCACATCCGTAAAAAAATACGCTGCTAGGTATGTTATCCGATCAAGCACTTATGGGGTGGGTGTGCCACTTCGCATGTAAGTCAATTCGACCTAGTTGAAGGTGTGTGCAAAGTATCGTGCCCATTGGATATGCTTTGCATTGTCGATCAAGCATAAAACACCGTTTTTGGCTTACTGTCATGCATAGCCATGAAAAAACACGGTCCTAAGTGTGTTAATCAAACAAGTACTTATCGGATGGGGGCTCCAGTTTGCATGCAAGTCCATTTCAACTAGGTTGAGATGCGTGCAAAGTATTGTCACCATCGAATATGCTCTGCATGGTCGATTATGCATTATACACAACGTTTTTCCCGTAGTGATATGCACATCCCCAAAAAACACGCCCTTAGGTATGTTATCTGACCAAGTACTTATCAGATGGATGTGTCTCTTTGAGAACATTTCAATACCACCCAAAGTAAGGCATAGGAAAAGTATTGTGCCCATCAGATATGCTTTGCATGGTCGATCGAGCATTAAATACCATTTTTGCCTTAGTGTCATGCACATCCATACAGAAACACGCTGCTAGGTGTGTTATCCGATCAAGTACTTATGCGATGGGAATGCCACTTTGCATGTAAGTCAATTCCACCTAGTTGAGGGTGTGTGAAAAGTATTGTGCCCATCGGATATGCTTTGCATTGTCGATCAAGCATAAACCACCGTTTTAGCCTTAGTGTCATGCACAACCATATAAAAACACGGCCGTAGGTGTGTTATTCAAACAAGTACTTATCGGATGGGGGATCCACTTTGCACGCACGTCCATTTCAACTACATTGAGGTGCGTGCAAAGTATTGTCACCATCGGATATGTTTTGCATGGTCGATCATGCAATATAAACTGTTTTTTCCCTAGTGATATGCACATCCACAAAAAAACACGCCCTTAGGTGCGTTATCTGACCAAGTACTTAGCGGATGGGTGTGCCTCTTTCAGAACATTTCAATACCACCTACTTTAAGCTGTAGGAAATGTATTGTGCCCATTAGATATGCTTTGCATGGTCGATCAAGCATTAAATACTATTTTTGCCTTAGTGTCATGCACATCCGTAAAAAAACACGCTGCTAGGTGTTTTATTAGATTAGGTACCTATGAGATGGGAATGCCACTTTGCATGTAAGTCAATTCCACCTAGTTGAAGGTGTGTGCAAGATATTGTGCCCATCGAATATGTTTTGCATTGTCGATCAAGCATAAAACACCGTTTTTGCCTTAGTGTCATGCACAACCATATAAAAACACGGCCTTAGGAGTGTTATTCAAAGAAGTACTTATCGGATGGGGGCTCCATGTTGCATGCCAATCCCTTTCAACTACGTTGAGGTGCATGCAAATTATTTTCACCATCGGATATGCTTTACAAGGTTGATCACGCATTATACATCGTTTTTTTCCTAGTGATATGCACATCCGTAAAAAAAACGCCCTTAGGTGTATTATCTGACCAAGTACTTATCGGATGTATGTGCCTCTTTGAGAACATTTCAATAATACCACCTAGGTTGAGGTGTACGAAAAGTGTTGTGCCCATCGGATATCCTTTGCATGGTCGATCGAGCATTAAATACTATTTTTGCTCGTGTCATGCACATCCGTAAGAAAACGGGGACGAGCATTTTCTGAGCGAAATCTTCCGAGCGTTCGAGCGAAAGAAAAAAAAAGCTTCCAATTATGCATAAATATGGCAAAAATCGATCAGAAGAAAACATAGTTTCACTTAGAAATATGCAAAGTATTATAGCAATGCCTATTTTATACAAAAATATTTAGGTGAATCTGTAGGAATGGTGAGAGTATAATGGGATGGCTTTTGAAGAAACCCACATGTAGAGTAGACTTCTCTATGAAAATTCCCTTATGATCCTTCTTACAACTTTTACTTAATAGGGGGTGACATTGAAAACCCTCTCTCAACCTATCTTCATGAAAGAGTTTCTTCAAAGAAAACTCATTGAAGCAAACCATCCAGGTAGTTTCGCCAGCGAAACCCCTTTGAAGCAAGTCTCCCAAGGTAGTTTCGCTAGCGAAACTACCTTGGACAGCACTTTTAAAAGTGACATAACTTTCATATCCAATGTCCAAATATAGTCATTCAACCACTCAAATTGATCGGAACACCCCATTTGAGCACATCTATGGAGTTATATTTTGGAAAATCTTTCATATATAGTATTAAATATTACATGTATTTTATGAAAGTGATATATAAGCCCAAGTTAATACTTATTTATAGTAATTTAAGCTTCTTTAGAAACATGTCCATAAATATGCTATAAAAACACTAAAAAGATATTGCCATATGATATAAATGTGTTAATAAGTAATTATATATGCATAGTATTATTACATTGAGAGTGATTATGAGGAATGTTTCTTAAAGGAATCAAGACTTTTTTAAGGTAATAATAGGGGTACAAAGGGATGTCTCTAAATAAGAAAATTATGTTGTGTAAAAATGAATGAGTGACTAGTCTGTATATTTTTATGATAAAGGGATCTAGTTCTAGTGAAAATAAAAGTGTAAAAACCATGTTTCCTAAAGAAAAACATTTTTAAAAATCTCTTGAAAAACACGCTCGGATAAACCTGCTCATAGGTTTTTGCTCGTAAAATTGACGCATCCGTAAAAAAACACGCTGCTAGGTGTGTTATCTGATCAAGTACTTATGCGATGGGAATGCCACTTTGCATGTAAGTCGATTCCACCTATTTGAGGGTGTGTGAAAAGTATTGTGCCCAACAGATATTCTTTGCATTGTCAATCAAGCATAAAACACCGTTTTTGCCGTATTGTCACGCATAACCATATAAAAACACGGCCATAGGTGTGTTATTCGACTAAGTACTTATCAGATGGGGGCTCCACTTTGCACACAGGTTGGGATGGTTGCAAAGTATTGTCACCATCAGATATGCTCTGCATGGTCGATTACGCATTATACAATGTTTTTCCCGTAGTGATATGCACATCTGCAAAAAAACACCCCCTTAGGTATGTTATCTGACCAAGTACTTATTGGACGGGTGTGCCTCTTTGAGAACATTTCAATACCACCTAGGTTAAGGTGTAGGAAAAGTATTATGCCCATCGGATATGCTTTGCATGCTCGATCGAGCATTGAATACCATTTTTGCCTTAGTGTCATCCACATCCGTAAAAAAACATGTTGGTAGGTGTGTTATCCGATCAAGTACTTATGAGATGGGAATGCCACTTTGCATGTAAGTCAATTACACTAGTTGAAGGTGTGTGCAAGGTATTGTACCCATCGGATATGCTTTCCATTGTCGATCAAGCATAAAACACCGTTTTTGGCTTAGTGTCATGCACAACCATGAAGAAACACGGTTAATCAAACAAGTACTTATCGGATGGGGGCTCCACTTTGCACGCAAGTTTGTTTCAACTATTTTGAGGTGCGTGCAAAGTATTGTCACCGTCGGATATTCTTTGCATGGTCGATCACGCATTATACACCGTTTTTCCCCTAGTGATATGCACATCCGCAAAAAAACACGCCCTTAGGTATGTTATCTGACCAAGTACTTATCAGATGGGTGTGCCTCTTTGAGAACATTTCAATACCACCTAGATTAAGGCATAGGAAAAGTATTGTGCCCATCAGATATGCTTTGCATGGTCAATCGAGCATTAAATACCATTTTTGCCTTAGTGTCATGCACATCCGTAAAAAAACACGCTGCTAGGTGTGTTATCCGATCAAGTACTTATGCGATGGGAATGCCACTTTGTACGTAAGTCAATTCCACCTATTTGAAGGTGTGTGCAAAGTATTGTGCCCATCGGATATGCTTTGCATTGTCGATCAAGCATAACACGCCATTTCTGCGTTAGTGTCATGCACAACCATGAAAAAACACGGTCCTAGGTGTGTTGATCAAACAAGTACTTATCGGATGGGTGTGCCTCTTTGAGAACATTTCAATATCACCTAGAATAAGGTGTATGAAAAGTATTGTGCCCATCGGATATGCTTTGCATGGCCAATCGAGCATTAAATACCATTTTTGCCTTAGTGTCATGCACATCCATAAAAAAATACGCTGCTAGGTGTGTTATCTGATCAAGTACTTATGCGATTGGAATGCCACTTTGCATGTAATTCAATTCCACCTATTTGAAGGTGTGTGCAAAGTATTGTGCCCATCGGATATGATTTGCATTGTCGATCAAGCATAACACACCGTTTCTGCCTTAGTGTCATGCACAACCATGAAAAAACACGGTCCTAGGTGTGTTGATCAAACAAGTACTTATCGGATGGGTGTGCCTCTTTGAGAACATTTCAATACTACCTAGGTTGAGGTGTTGGAAAAGTGTTGTGCCCATCGGATATCCTTTGCATGGTCGATCGAGCATTAAATACTATTTTTGCTCTAGTGTCATGCACATCCGTAAAAAACCACACTGCTAGGTGTGTTATCTGATCAAGTACTTATGCGATGGGAATGCCACTTTGCATGTCATTCAAGTCCAGCTTGTCAAAAATGTGTGCAAAGTATTGTGCCCATCGGATATGCTTTGCATTGTTGATCAAGCATAAAACACTGTTTTTTCCTTAGTGTAATGCACAACCATAAAAAAACATGGTCCTTGGTGTGTTATTCAAACAAGTACTTATCAGATGGGGACTCCACTTTGCACACAAGTATCTTTCAACTAGGTTGAGGTGTGTGCAAAGTATTGTGACCATTAAATATGCTTTGCATGGCCGATCACGCATTATACGTTGTTTTTTCCCTAGTGATATGCACATCCGCAAAAAAACGCGCCCTTAGGTGTGTTATCTGACCAAGTACTTATCGGATGGGTGTGCCTCTTTGAGAACATTTCAATACCACCTAGGTTGAGGTGTACGAAAAGTGTTGTGCCCATCAGATATCCTTTGCATGGTCGATCGAGCATGAAATACTATTTTTACTCTAGTGTCATGCACATTCGTAAAAAATCACATTGCTAGGTATGTTATCCAATCAAGCACTTATGGGATGGTCGTGCCACTTTGCATGTAAGTCAATTTCACCTAGTTGAAGGTATGTGCAAAGTATTGTGCAAGTCAATTCCACTTAGTTGAAGGTGTGTGCAAAGTATTGTGCCCATCAGATATGCTTTGCATTGTCGATCAAGCATAAAACACCGTTTTTGCCTTAGTGTCATGCACAACCATATAAAAACACGGCCGTAGGTGTGTTATTCAAACAAGTACTTATCGGATGGGGGCTCCACTTTGCACGCAAGTTTCTTTCAACTATGTTGAGGTGCGTGCAAAGTATTGTCACCATCGGATATGCTTTGCATGGTCGATCCATAATGGTCGAACATTTCCATACCACCTAGGTTGAGGTGTACAAAAAGTGTTGTGCCCATCAAATATCCTTTGCATGGTCGATCGAGCATTGAATACTATTTTTGCTCTAGTGTCATGCACATCCGTAAAAAAACACACTGCTAGGTATGTTATTCGATCAAGCACTTATGGGGTGGGTGTGCCACTTTGCATGTAAGTCAATTCCACCTAGTTGAAGGTGTGTGCAAAATATCGTGCCCATCGGATATGCTTTGCATTGTCGATCAAGCATAAAACACCGTTTTTGGCTTAGTGTCATGCACAACCATGAAAAAACATGGTCCTAAGTGTGTTAATCAAACAAGTACTTATCGGATGGGGGCTCCAGTTTGCATGCAAGTCCATTTCAACTAGGTTGAGATGCGTGCAAAGTATTGTCACCATCGAATATGCTTTGCATGGTCGATTACGCATTAGACAACGTTTTTCCCGT
The DNA here is from genome assembly GCF_047967505.1 of Dipteris shenzhenensis. Taxonomy (NCBI): domain Eukaryota; kingdom Viridiplantae; phylum Streptophyta; class Polypodiopsida; order Gleicheniales; family Dipteridaceae; genus Dipteris; species Dipteris shenzhenensis. The sequence continues at coordinate 30,988,091 of NC_141609.1, read as the reverse complement.
AGTGATATGCACATCCGCAAAAAAACACGCCCTTAGGTGTGTTATCTGACCAAGTACTTATCGGATGGGTGTGCCTCTTTGAGAACATTTCAATACCACCTAGAGTAAGGCGTAGGAAAAGTATTGTGCCCATCGGATATGCTTTGCATGGTCGATCGAGCATTAAATACCATTTTTGCCTTAGTGTCATGCACATCCATAAAAAAACACGCTGCTAGGTGTGTTATCCGATCAAGTACTTATGCGATGGGAATGCCACTTTGCATGTAAGTCAATTCCACCTAGTTGAGGGTGTGGGAAAAGTATTGTGCCCATCGGATATGCTTTGCATTGTCGATGAAGCATAAAACACCGTTTTTGCCTTAGTGTCATGCACAACCATATAAAAACACGGCCGCAGGTGTGTTATTCAAAAAAGTACTTATCAGATGGGGGCTACACTTTGCACGCATGTCCATTTCAACTACATTGAGGTGCGTGCAAAGTATTGTCACCATCGGATATGCTTTGCATGGTCGATCATGGATTATACACCGTTTTGTCCCTAGTGATATGCACATCTACAAAAAAACACGCCTTTAGGTGTGTCATTTGACGAAGTACTTATCGGATGGGTGTGCCTCTTTGAGAAAATTTCAATACCACCTACTTTAAGGTGTAGGAAATGTATTGTGCCCATCAGATATGCTTTGCATGGTCGATCAAGCATTAAAAACCATTTTTGCCTGAGTGTCATGCACATCCGTAAAAAAACATGCTGCTAGGTGTTTTATTCGATTAGGTACCTATGATATGGGAATGCCACTTTGCATATAACTCAATTCCACCTAGTTGAAGGTGTGTGCAAGGTATTGTGCCCATCGAATATGCTTTGCATTGCCGATCAAGCATAAAACACCGTTTTTGCCTTAGTGTCATGCACAACCTAATAAAAACACGGCCTTAGGAGTGTTATTCAAAGAAGTACTTATCTGATGGGGGCTCCACTTTGCACGCCAGTCCCTTTCAACTACGTTGAGGTGTGTGCAAAGTATCTTCAACATCGGATATGCTTTACATGGTTGATCATGCATTATACACCTTTTTTCCCTAGTGAAATGCACATCCGTAAAAAAACACGCCCTTAGGTGTATTATTTGACCAAGTACTTATCGGATGGATGTGCCTCTTTGAGAACATTTCAGTACCACCTAGGTTGAGGCGTAGGGAAAGTATTGTGCCTTAGCGTCATGCACAACCTAATAAAAACACGGCCTTAGGAGTGTTATTCAAATAAGTACTTATCTGATGGGGGCTCCACTTTGCACGCCAGTCCCTTTCAACTACCTTGAGGTGCTTGCAAAGTATTTTCACCATCGGATATGCTTTACATGGTTGATCATGCATTATACACCGTTTTTCCCTAGTGAAATGCACATCCGCAAAAGAACACGCCCTTAGGTGTATTATTTGACCAAGTACTTATCGGATGGATGTGCCTCTTTGAGACCATTTCAATACCACCTAGGTTGAGGCATAGGAAAAGTATTGTGCCCATCGGATATCCATTGCATTGTCGATCGAGCATTAAATACTATTTTTACTCTAGTGTCATGCACATCCGTAAAAAAACACGCTGCTAGGTGTGTTATCCGATCAAGTACTTATGCGATGGGAATGCCACTTTGCATGTAAGTCAATTCCACCTAGTTGAGGGTGTGTGAAAAGTATTGTGCCCAACAGATATGCTTTGCATTGTCGATCAAGCATAAAACACCGTTTTTGCCTTACTGTCATGCATAACCGTATAAAAACACGGCCATAGGTGTGTTATTCAACTAAGTACTTATCGGATGGGGGCTCCACTTTGCACGCAAGTACGTTTCAACTAGGTTGAGATGCGTGCAAAGTATTGTCACCATCAGATATGCTCTGCATGGTCGATTACGCATTATACAACGTTTTTCCCGTAGTGATATGCACATCCGTAAAAAAACACGCCCTTAGGTATGTTATCTGACCAAGTACTTATCGAATGGGTGTGCCTCTTTGAGAACATATTAATACCACCTAGATTAAGGCATAGGAAAAGTATTGTGCCCATCGGATATGCTTTGCATGCTCCATCGAGCATTAAATACCATTTTTGCCTTAGTGTCATGCACATTCGTAAAAAAACACGCTGGTAGGTGTGTTGTCCGATCAAGTACTTATGAGATGGGAATGCCACTTTGCATGTAAGTCAATTCCACTAGTTGAAGGTGTGTGCAAGGTATTGTACCCATCGGATATGCTTTGCATTGTCGATCAAACATAAAACACTGTTTTTGCTTTAGTGTCATGCACAACCATGAAAAAACACGGTCCTAAGTGTGTTAATCAAACAAGTACTTATCGGATGGGGGCTCCAGTTTGCATGCAAGTCCATTTCAACTAAGTGTGTTAATCAAACAAGTACTTATTAGATGGGGGTCCTAGGAGTGTTATTCGAAGAAGTACTTATCGGATGGAGGCTCCACTTTGCACGCAAGTAACTTTCACCTACATTGAGGTGCGTGCAAAGTATTGTCACCATTAGATATGCTTTACATGGTCGTTCACGCATTATATACCGTTTTTTCCCTAGTGATATGCACATCTGAATAAAAACACGCCCTTAGGTATGTTATCTGACCAAGTACTTATCGGATGGGTGTGCCTCTTTGAGAACATTTCAATACCACCTAGGTTAAGGTGTAGGAAAAGTATTATGCCCATCGGATATGCTTTGCATGGTTGATCGAGCGTTAAATACCATTTTTGCCTTAGTGTCATGCACATCCGTAAAAAAACACGCTGCTAGGTGTGTTATCCGATCAAGTACTTATGTGATGGAAATGCCAATTTGCATGTAATTCAATTCCACCTAGTTGAAGGTGTGTGCAAAGTATTGTGCCATTGGATATGCTTTGCATTTTCGATCAAGCATAAAACACCGTTTTTGCCTTAGTGTCATGCACAACCATATAGAACAGGGCCCCAGGAGTGTTATAAAAACAAGTACTTCTCAAATGGGGGCTCCACTTTGCACGCAAGTCCCTTTCAACTACGTTGAGATGCATGCAAAGTATTGCCACCATCGGATATGCTCTACATGATTGATTACACATTATACAATGTTTTTCTGATAGTGATATGCACATCGGCAAAAAAACACGCCCTTAGTTATGTTATCTGACCAAGTACTTGTCGGATGGGTGTGCGGCTTTGAGAACATTTTAATACCACCTAGGTTAAGGCATAGGAAAAGTATTGTGCCCATGGGATATGCTTTGCATGGTTGATCAAGCATTAAATAACATTTTTGCCTTAGTGTCATGCACATTTATAAAAAAACATGCTGCTAGGTGTGTTATCCGATCAAGTACTTATGCGATGGGAATGCCACTTTGCATGTAATTCAATTCCACCTTGCTGAAAATGTGTGACCAAGTACTTATCGGATGGGTGTGCCTCTATGAGAACATTTCAATACCACCTACTTTAAGGTGTAGGAAATGTATTGTGCCCATCGGACATGCTTTGCATGGTCGATCAAGCATTAAATACCATTTTTGCCTTAGTGTCATGCACATCCGTAAAAAAACACGCTGCTAGGTGTGTTATTCGATCAAGTACCTATGAGATGGGAATGCCACTTTGCATGTAAGTCAAATCCACCTAGTTGAAGGTGTGTGGAAGTCAATACAACCTAGGCTGAGGCATGTACAAAGTTTTGTGCCCATCGGAGAAATGTAGATGCGATAATATTAGAAAATTCTCGGTATGTGTATATGTGTGTGTGTGGCAAACAATTTTCATACAACAAAGTAAACACCTAGTGCACAAATTATGCACTTCATACCTTGAGCATTGTGTCAAAATAAAAGCTGAAATAAGCTTGTTGATGAGGATAAATATGCCCTTGAATAAAAGCACAGTTGTTGTATGACCACAATAGGATCGCTTTGACACCTGTGATTTTGCCCACATGTAAGTTTGCAAATAATATAAAAAATCATATAATAATATATTAATAATTTGCAAATGTGTATAGCAAGTGAGTAATGGGAAGTGGAAGTGGGAGTGAGGAGGGAGGAGTGGAATGGGAGAGGGAAGTAATAGGGGTGTATGATAATAAGTATAAAAAATAGTATAATAATATATTAATAGTTTTCAAATGGCAAGTGAGTAATGGGAAGTGGAAGTGAGAGTGGGGAGGGAAGAATGGAATGGGAGAGGGGGAGGTAATAGGGGAGTAGGATAATAAGGGAGTGAAATGAGTGAGGGGAGTTAATAGGGGATGAAAAAGAGGAGGGTGAGATGGGGAAATATGGGATTTTGGGAAATGGGAGGAGTATGGGACGTGGTCGAAATGTGGGATGGGAGTGGTGGCAATGGGGGAGAAAGAAGAAATGGATGGGGGGAGGGCCAATGGAAGAACGGGATGAGGGATGGGGGTCCGATCGGAGAGGGGGAGTAATGGGAGCCAATGGGAGAGGGGAGAAATGAAAAGCCAATAGGAGAGAGGGGAGGAACGGAAAGCCAATAGGAGAGGAGTAGGAAAACCTAATTTTTCTCATATATAGTCTTCCTTCTTCATTCATTCTCCCCTCATTTCATTCATTGAAGCAAAAAAGCAAGGAAGGAAGAGCAAGAAAGCCAAAAAGAGCAAACGTACAAACTTTTTCCAGGTACTTGCAAATTTTTTTGATTAATTCTTTATCTAGATTTTTTTTTAAAAATTTGAAGAGAGAGAAATAAAGAAAGAAAGAGAGGAACTAGAGAGAGAGAGAGAAAGTTTAGAGAGAAGGAGAGAAGCCTTGGAGACTGTGGCCTCCAGGAGGAAGAGGGAAGTGGAGGGGGATGAGAGGGAGGAGCCATGGAGGGAGGGAGGAGCCCGGGGGGGGGGGGGGTCGAGCGAGGGAGGGGATGGAGGCAGGACCCTCCCAGGGGAAGGAGGGGATGGAGGGGGGGGGGGAGGGGAGGGAGGGGCGGGGGGCAGGGTCGAGGAGGGAGGGGGTGGGCGGGTCCATTTTCTCGATAGGCAATTTATTCCCGGCAGGCTATTGCAATAGCCCGACGGGCCCCACCAAGAGATGGCTAAATCCCAATAGGCTTTCTAAATACATAATGTAGTGCCCAGATTTGGAGAAGCGTGTAGAGAGAGCTCCTTGGGTAGCACACCCTTGCTAAGGCTTGGTTGTTAATTGTTCGTAGAACTAAGCTCTGAAATGATTTGTTGATTGGGCCATTTGTCCTACTCGGGCTGTGTTGGTGCTTGATATAGACATTTCTTTAGAGTGTTGATGAGACCTAGCTTGTTACGCGGATTGGGCTATTTGTCTTTTCTTGGACAAGGGTAGTCCATGATACGTATCATTGCAAGGACCTTTGACACTCGGTTTATTACTTGTAGGGTTTGTATTTAGGTATTTGGGCCATTTGTCCTTCTTTGGGCAAGAGTAGTCCTACTATTTATTCTCATGTGTTGCTTGTGATTGTATGCTATTTGTTGTGTATTGTGGGCTACTAGTCCTATTATTGGGCAGTAGTAGTCCTTGTGTGTTGTTTCTGACATAGGTACTATGCAATGGATGAATCTTGGGTTAGTTGTCCTATAGTGAGTTGGGCAAAACTAATCCTTGAGAAGGCCATTCATCTTTAGTGCATTTATGTTTTATTGTGTGGTTGACTTTTGGGCATTGTGTCCTATTTTGGGTAGTACATGTCCTAAATAAAAGCTCACTATTGTGTTATTATTTTTTGAATCATGTGTATCTTGTATTGTTAGGCTTGTGTTGCAATCTACGTGCATGTATTTTTCAATAATAATTGTTATATAGGACCACATATGAAGACAATAGAAAGGCTTTCAAATTATACATTGGTAACTCCAGAGAGAAGATTATTGATTGCTACTAGGTCTCAAGTATGCAAAACCTTATGTCTTTTTAATTTTGCAATGCATGGCATGAGATACCTCTCCAATATGCCTGTTTTTCCTTTCTACAAGTCCGTTTTGCTATGGGGTATGATTACATGAATATTGCTACTTTATGCCATGCTCCTGTAGGAAACTTGCAAACTCATTTGAGAGGTACTCTCCCCCTTCATCTGACCTTAGGCATTTTATTTGCAGGCCTATTTCTTTTTCAACCATAGCTTTAAAAGCTTTGAAATGCCCAAACACTTCACTTTTCTTTTTCATAAAATACACCTAAACTTTTTTGCTGTAGTCATCAATAAAAGTGACAAAATAATGACACCTCCAATAGATGCATCTTTAGTAGTCCATACATAAAAATGGATTAATTCCAATGGCCTGTTACTCTCTTGAGCATGTCTAGGAAATGGTTTCCTTGCTTGTTTTTCAAATTGACAGGCTTCACATACCTTATGCATTTTTGCAACCTTGAACTTAGGCCTTGCAATAATATTTTGGGCCTGCATTAATTTAAGTCGCTGTACATTAACATGACCAATGCGTTTATGCCAAATATCAATATCTACAACTACATCGGTCCCATGTGCAAACATTTCTGCACTCAATTCAGGCATGTCCACATCCAACATAAACATCCTGCCCTTCTTCTTCCCTTTTGCTATCAAGTGATCTTTATTTTTCATATCCTCAACAAAGCATCCATAAGTATTAAATCTAACCTACAAGCCCTGCTCAACCATTTGACCAATAGAAACCAGGTTCTTGGTGATATTCGGGACATAAAATACATCAGACAGGTTTTTCTTTTTTCCATCCTACATAGACAAAGGAGTTTTACCAATCTACATAATAGAATGTGCAGTATCATCACCAGTCTCCACAAATCCTGGTCTTTCCATTTTCCTTACATCCTGCATCCATTTTGCATGACCTGTCATGTGGTTTGATGCATCTCAGTCAACATATCACACATCATTGCTTTCTTCTGCACTTGTGATAGAATTGGTCATGTGCTGCACCATAAGCAGATGCTCATTTCTGTCATCACCCTGTCTACTAGAGCATGCATAATTGCCTTGCTGCAATTTTCTAGTCATGATGTCATTTTGCTTTTTATAGCAGTCTTTAACCATATGACCCATTTTAGCACAGTAGTAGCATTCAACATTGTTGTTTGCATTTTGGCCTCTCTGCCATCCACAACCTCTTTGGATCCCCCTGCCTCTAAAGTTACCACATCCTCCTCCATAGGACTGGTTTTCTTGAATTTGCTGCATATTTTGATTTCTACCATGGCCTCCAAATCGGCATGCTCTACCTCTTCCAGCATTTGAGTAGAAGAAGACATGTTCTTTTGAAGTTCCTCCTGAAGAAGATGCACCACCATTTCTCTGCTCTTCAAAAATTAGAAGAGCAATCAACACCTCAAAATAAAAAAAATTCTCACGGATGGCAATGGATGTCCGGAATTGTGCATAATTCTTTCCTAGACCATTCAAGGTCACAGAAACTAAATCATCATCTTCCACTAGCGACCCAATATAAGCAAGTGCATCTGTAATCTTCTTCACCTTCATGTGGTAGTCATCGATGCTCATATTTTCTCTCTGCACATTATGCAACTCCTGCTTGAGCTACATTTTCCTGGCTTGCATGTTTGTGCTATACATTTTTGTCAAGATATCCCATGCATCCTTCGGCATGCTTGCATCCTGAATATGCACAATCATAGAATCTGAAATACTGATAGGCAAGAACAATCATACAAAGACAGTAGAAACAGGCCTCTCAACTCTCCTCGACTCTACTCTAGGCACAGCTCTCCACGCACGACATCCCCACATTAACGGTCGCGCGTACTTATGTTATAAACTCACACTAACAACGTGTGTATTATAATAACCGCAAAGATCAACCATCGATAAACTGGCTATTTAATTATCCCATCGGAATAATCCATTTTCTCGGCAGGCAATTGATTCCCGGTGGGCTATTGTAATAGCCCGACGGGCCCCACCAAGAGATGGCTAAATCCCGACAGGCTTTCTAAATACATAATGTAGTGCCCAGATTTGGAGAAGCGTGTAGAGACAGCTCCTTGGGTAGCACACCCTTGCTAAGGCTTGGTTGTTCATTGTTCGTAGAACTAAGCTCTGAAATGATTTGTTGATTGGGCCATTTGTCCTACTCGGGCTGTGTTGGTGCTTGATATAGACATTTCTTTAGAGTGTTGATGAGACCTAGCTTGTTACGCGGATTGGGCTATTTGTCCTTTCTTGGGCAAGGGTAGTCCATGATACGTATCATTGCAAGGACCTTTGACACTCGGTTTATTACTTGTAGGGTTTGTATTTAGGTATTTGGGCCATTTGTCCTTCTTTGGGCAAGAGTAGTCCTACTATTTATTCTCACGTGTTGCTTGTGATTGTATGCTATTTGTTGTGTATTGTGGGCTACTAGTCCTATTATTGGGCAGTAGTAGTCCTCGTGTGTTGTTTCTAACATAGATACTGTGCAATGGATGAATCTTGGGTTAGTTGTCCTATAGTGAGTTGGGCAAAACTAATTGTTGAGAAGGCCATTCATCGTTAGTGCATTTGTGTTTTATTGTGTGGTTGATTTTTGGGCATTGTGTCCTACTTTGGGCAGTGCATGTCCTAAATAAAAGCTCACTATTATGTTATTATTTTTTGAATCATGTGTATCTTGTATTGTTAGGCTTGTGTTGCAATCTATGTGCATGTATTTTTCAATAATAATTGTTATGTAGGACCACATATGAAGACAATAGAAAGGCTTTCAAATTATACACTGGTAACTCTAGAGAGAAGATTATTGATTGCTACTAGGTCTCAGGTATGCAAAAGCTTATGTTTTTTAAATTTTGCAATGCATGGCATGAGATACCTCTCCAATATGCCTGTTTTTCCTTTCTGCAAGTCCATTTTGCTATGGGGTATGACTACATGAATATTGCTGCTTTATGCCATGCTCCTGTAGGAAACTTGCAAACTCATTTGAGAGGTACTCTCCCCCTTCATTTGACCTTAGGCATTTTATTTGCAGGCCTATTTCTTTTTCAACCATAGCTTTAAAAGCTTTGAAATGCCCAAACACTTCACTTTTCTTTTTCATAAAATACACCTAAACTTTTTTGCTGTAGTCATCAATAAAAGTGACAAAATCATGACACCTCCAATAGATGCATCTTTAGTAGTCCATACATAAAAATGGATTCATTCCAATGGCCTGTTACTCTCTTGAGCATGTCTAGGAAATGGTTTCCTTGCTTGTTTTTCAAATTGATAAGCTTCCCATACCTTATGCATTTTTGCAACCTTGAACTTAGGCAGTCCTGCAATAATATTTTGGGCCTGCATTAATTTAAGTCGCTGTACATTAACATGACCAATGCGTTTACGCCAAATATCAATATCTACAACTACATCGGTCCCATGTGAAAACATTGTTGCACTCAATTCAGGCATGTCCGCATCCAACGTAAACATCCTGCCCTTCTTTTTCCCTTTTGTTATCAAGTGATCTTTATTTTTCATATCCTTAACAAAGCATCCATAAGTATTAAATCTAACCTACAAGCCCTGCTCAACCATTTGACCAATAGAAACCAAGTTCTTGGTGATATTCGGGACATAAAATACATCAGACAGGTTTTTCTTTTTTCCATCCTGCATAGACAAAGGAGTTTTACCAATCTACATAATAGAATGTGCAATATCATCACCAGTCTCCACAAATCCTGCTCTTTCCATTTTCCTTATATCCTGCATCCATTTTGCATGACTTGTCATGTGGTTTGATGCATCTGAGTCAACATATCACACATGATTGCTTTCTTCTGCACTTGTCATAGAATTGGTCATGTGCTGCACCATAAACATATGCTCATTTCTGTCATCACCCTATCTACTAGAGCATGCATAATTGCCTTGCTGCAATTTTCTAGTCATGATGTCATTCTGCTTTTTATAGCAGTCTTTAACCATATGACCCATTTTAGCACAGTAGTAGCATTCAACATTGTTGTTTGCATTTTGGCCTCTCTGCCATCCACAACCTCTTTGGCTCCCCCTGCCTCTAAAGTTACCACATCCTCCTCCATAGGACTGGTTTTCTTGAATTTGCTGCATCTTTTGATTTCTACCATGGCCTCCAAATCGGCATGCTCTACCTCTTCCAGCATTTGAGTAGAAGACATGTTCTTTTAAAGTTCCTCCTGAAGAAGATGCACCATTATTTCTCTGCGCTTCAAAATTTAGAAGAGCAATCAACTCCTCAAAATAAAAAAAATTCTCACGGATGGCAATGGATGTCCGGAATTGTGCATAATTCTTTCCTAGACCATTCAAGGTAACAGAAACTAAATCATCATCTTCCACTAGCGACCCAATAGAAGCAAGTGCATCTGCAATCTTCTTCACCTTCATGTGGTAGTCATCGATGCTCATATTTTCTCTCTACACATTATGCAACTCCTGCTTGAGCTGCATTTTCCTGGCTTGCATATTTGTGCTATACATTTTTGTCAAGATATCCCATGCATCCTTCGGCATGCTTGCATCCTGAATATGCACAATCATAGAATCTGAAATACTGATAGGCAAGAAAAATCATACAAAGATAGTAGAAACAGGTCTCTCAACTCTCCTCGACTCTACTCCAGGCACAGCGCTCCATGCGCGATATCCACACATTAACGGTCGCTGCCTAAGCCATAAGGCAAACTGCCCTTGATCGAGCAGAGGAGTACCGCAACAAGGTAGAGGAGCTCAAACTCTCAGTCACCATGCTCAAGGATGAGCTCGTTGCCGTAAGTGAATCCTTGGTCCAAACATTCACGGACCATGTCCACAAGGTAGAAATTGCCTCCGAATTATAGGCAAACAATGAGCACAAGCAGAGGCATAGCAATCAAGGACTCAGGAGGGCTATGACCGCTAGATCTAAACCCTCCAGGATCTCTTGGCATAGGAATGGGCACTAACTGTGTCAATGCAGGAAGAGAATGAGCGGCTGCGTACCCTCGACCACCGAGAGGACGAGTTGGAAGACCGTAAGTATGCAAGAATTTCAAATGTACAGGCAGATCTCCGCACAATGAGCCACATACACACTCGCCCCATGCACTATCCCCAAAACCCTCCAAATGTACTTTCATGCCCTCTGTGCACAGAATCTCATCTTCCACCTCGACCTCACTACTCCACTCCCTCCTAATGCCCTCCAAACCATCCTCGGCCATAATGCTGATCATTGTTGCCCCATTCTGGCCATGTCTTGTTTCTTGCTAGAACTTTAGCCATCTAGTCTCTCTCTCCTTCGTCCCTCTGACCTACAAACCCTTGCCGCTCATCCAATTTTGCCTAATTTTCAAGCATGGTGTCAGGTCATCACAAAGTACACAAATTATCCTCAGGATGATGATGTGATACAATTAGCCAAGCAGCCCGATGAACTCATCCCGTGGGTCTACACTCCCAACAATCTTCAAGCTAGATTTAGGCCTATGTTTGAGCCTCCGCAATACAAACACAAGGGCATCTTGTGGCTTACCACTCCACCGCCTACCATCACCTCGGCTTAATATACTCTATAGTCGGGTGCTACAAGCTCTCCAAGACTCCCTTGAGTCCTTGGTTAGAAATTTTGATACAATCCACGTAGCATACCCCGAGGACGTTGTGGAGGGGGAGGGCCAAGAAGCCATAACCGTATTTAATTCTTCTGCCCCACCTGTTGAGCTCTGCTAGCCGCCTCCCATTGATCCTGCCCAAGCCACCCAACCCATCCAACCCCCCTTCCTCGCACAAACCTTCTCGAATACTCTTCTAATGCCTCCAACACTAGCACCCCACAGCTTGGGACCTCCCCATCTAACTCACCTACTGCCTTGATCGACCTCCGAGATGAAGCCCTCAATACGTTGCTCAAATCAATCCATTTTGTACATATGCCCATTGACATGGCACCCACAAGGATAGCCGACGAGGAACCATTGCCAATGGAAATGATGAGGTCCCTCCAGCTCCTCCCTCCTCCCTACCCGAAGATGTAAAGTGGAGACCTGGCTGACCTACAATCGTTCCAGGAAAATTGCCTGACAGTGGACTCATGCATCACTAGAAGAAGTAGCTTGCAGGCTCTCGCCTCCACCTCGATGAAATCTTGGAGGTGCGCCCCCTTATGCACTTCATCACCTAGTCCTTCAACGATTGGTAGCACACACATCCAAAGTGCACACGAGGAGGTTACCACCTCTCCCTCAATGCTGCAATTCCCCTCACCGATGCCGACGTCGGTCTCTAGCTCTCGCCTTGCTGGTGGCGAATCCCCTTCTTAAAAAAGGAGCAATTTTGGTGCTACTACCGTAGTTCCCACATCGACCAATGCATTCACCCCTTGTACATGTCCATGGAATGTTGATGGACTTGGGCCGAGTTTCGTGAGCTCCAACAAAAGGACCCCAACATTTTGCACAATTTTCTAAAGTTCAATTTTCCAAAAAAGATGACATAGGAGGGATTTTGCTTCTGCCTCCAGTCCTTTAATGACACCTACAGCTTCGTCCCTGATTCTGCCCTCAGCACACAACGGTCCACTTCAACTTCCTTATTCTCTTACTCCTCTGCAGTCTCCCTATCCACAGTCGGTTGATTGACGACAAGATCCACATCTCAACAATTAGATTGTCTTCAACCCCAACATTGGCACCCCTCAGTTTCAAGACCTCCTCCTCTACCTGTGAGTCTACAATCTCCATGGCCATCACATCCACACATACGAGGACATGCACGCCACCTATTTTTGGAAGTTCCACTTGTACTTGACTCAGCTCACTCCCCGCCAATGCAATCCTCGACGCTCCTCTCCACACATCTCCTCCAGCACGGATGTTGACCCGAGGGCAAGTTAACTGTTACAGGAAGGGAGACATATTAACATCCACATAGTACAGTCTCGCAGAATGTAGGGTAATAAGTGATTGGAGGTGTTCAAGCTTCATGATTTACTTCAATGGTTGCAGGCATGGAGGAAGTACAGTGCAGGGCTCCACAGAGTTTGAGCCACAAAGAACCCAAGCAGTTCCAGGCCTCATGGGCTTTGAGCTGCAAATAGCTTTAGATTAGCCTCGCCACTCTAGGTTTTGAGCCTCAGATGGCTTAGGACTCGGAGATGCGAGGCTAACACAAGCGCTATTTGGCACTCTTATATGGTTAACACAAGCGCTATTTTTGACACACAAGAGTGGAACAATAGAGGAGAGATGGAAAGGATAGTAAAGATGCCTTGGCACCCTATGGGCCCAAGCCTTATGAATGTAAAGAAAGGGAGAGTGCAAAAAGGAAAAGGGTTGTCCCTCCCTTCTGAAGGTGACTTGTATAATGGTATGCTCAATCTCATAGATGAATCCCACACCTATGAGTTTTTGGATTGTCTTCCTCACTATGAGCGCATATTTGGGATTCATAGGTGGGGATGTTGACGTATTGGCCTGGCATAATCAAGCATGGGTATCATGTACTGAACAACCTCAATGGGTACCCCTTTCATATCTATGTATTTCCAAGACATACAGTCCTTGTATTCTTGTAGAAGAGCTATTAGAGTGTTCTCCTCATTGGGGGAGATATCATCGGGCAATGAATACCGGTTGGGGGTCCTGACCTTTCGAAGACAGGTTTACCTCCTTGACCGAGAGGCTAGGCTGCCATATCCTTGGGAGCACCCGTCTTCCCGAGATCTCTTGGCCTATTGGTATAAGATCTTGCAATCCTCTATTGTGTAGGCCTTGTAGTGGGTTGGTACCTATCATAGATCCTCCTCTCCATCTTCCTCTTCTATTTCTTCATGGGGAGTGGTCCTCTTACTATTAGCCGAGCTTTTGGATAATCGAAGTTTCAGACCTGAAGGGGGCTTTTTCATGGCACTTATAGAGCCTACTAAGGAGGTTACCTAGCTTGCCCTGGCTCCCCAATTGGAAGAGAACTTGGCAGTAGTGGCACCAACATATGCTAGCTAGTGGAGTTTTGATTTGACCCTTACTGTCCCCTTGCTCACCTTGCAGGTTTGAGCATGTTAAACATCCTAAGGGGAACCACCGGGGTCAACCCCTTGAGTTTGGGTGTTATAACTTGGAACCCTATTCTCTTTGGAACATCAATGTTGGTGAGGTTGTGCATCCAATTCTAAGAGAATTCCGGGTCAGGGAGAGGTGCATACCAAAATGCATTAGACTCTTTTTCATCTACTTCCCTCTCACAGGGTTGGAACAGCTTCAGGGATGCTATTCGAATGGTTTTGTCAGATTCTGTGGGGCGAAGAGTTTTGACAATGGGTGGGCCTTGTAGGTGCGCAAGTCCACCCGCATGATTTGCTCCTCATGCCGTAGATAGATGTTATCAGTATGCTAGTCGTGTATGAGCCCAAAAATTCGCATGAAGGGCCTACTGAGGATGGCTTCATATCCAAATTGCTTGGTAAAGTCCATGACTACGAACCTGATGGGGTACGTAAAACCAAATACTTTGATGTTAATACCGAGGACTCCCAAGGGTTATGCAATTCCACCCCATAGGCTAACTTCACCACCAGATGGATTTGCTCGAGTCCAAGTTTTCCCCACTTCACCTAGCATTGCTTAGTACAGATACTCACTCCCCCTCCCCCATCTAGGATGCATTCGACACCTGAATCTAGTGTCCTTGAGAGGATTTTGCTTAGACGGTGTGCAGAGACTGCTGGTTTACGAGCTCATGCCGAGAGGTTCGCTGGATCGATGGATCTTCAAATGCAGGGATCCCGAAACAGAGTCAACCAAAGTGATTCTGAATTGGGGGACAAGGTTCAGCATCGCCGTGGAGACAGCTCGGGGCCTAGCATATCTGCACGAGGAGTGCGAGGAGACAATTTTGCATTTGGATGTGAAGCCTGAGAACATTCTCTTGGACGAACAATTCAGGGCGAAGGTGTCGGATTTTGGGCTATCTCGGAGCATGGACAGGGATCAGAGCCGGCTGGTTACGACCATGCGGGGCACTCCAGGGTACTTAGCGCCCGAGTGGCTGCTATCAGGGGGCATAGACAACAAGACGGATGTTTACAGCTACGGAATGCTTCTGTTGGAACTGGTGAGCGGGAGAAGGAGCGTTGATCAATCGCAGGACGATCCGGAGACCTGGTACTTGCCCGCCATGGCCTTCAGGAAGCTAAGAGAAGGCAGAGGGATAGAGATTCTGGATCTTGAGGTGCAGGGCGAGGTAGTGATGAACAAGGAGTATCGGAAGCAAGCTGAACTGAGCGTCAGCGTTGCGTTGTGGTGTATACAGGAGAAGGCAACGAGGAGACCAACGATGGGCAAGGTCGTGCGGATGCTGGAGGGGAAGGAGGAGGTGAAGGAGCCTCCGGAGTCACGCAACTTCTATACAGAGGATGGGGGGAAGCCGATACCAAGATGACAAATAGAAGAGTATCTTTCATGGAGCTGGAATCGCTGATCTTTTCAACAGAAGATAGTAGATTGAGCTTGAGTGGCTGATTATTGTGACATCGCGAAGCTGGCTAAATTGTTTGGTCGACGATCCAACAGCCATTGAAGTGACCAGTGGGTGATCTCCAGCAACAGTTTGAGTGCTCGTTCATGGATCAGTCCCGATGTTTGGCAAAATAAAGAGCAGACAAGGGTCTATATATTCACCTCTGCATGTGCTGTGACGATAGTGCTGTCGATTTCTTTTTGTCACGACATGTTTCACGGAATGCTCACTTGAAATTTGTTGCGCATAGAGAGAGCAAGACATCTTACAGAATCCCTAGCATGTTCGAATTTTTTGCGTCTATGATTTCGTTAGATTTGGCATAGAAAGCTATCTGGAAACATGCTCCTGCAGATCATTCACACAACGGCTGCGTTTGTTTAGAAATACAACAGAGCAACCAAGTTATCGTCAGTTCTTGGTGCATACAGACCTAACTCTTCTCCCATAGTTGATGCACACAAAACTGTCCAAAGAGCTAATCTAATGAAACAATACAACGGAACATGCAGCAGGAGAGTAGTTAATTCTTTTCCTGCATTTCATGCAAGCAATTAGAGTCTAGTGTAGAACACGTGCATTGATTGAGAAAATCTTACAAGTGAGCGAACAATCGGTGTGGTAACTGGTTATTTCTTCTGACTTTCAAATGTCGGCTTACTAGATAACTCACCGATCATAAAGTCAATGGGAAAATTCAATGCCTCATAATCCAAGTATAGCTATCTAGTCCGTCTGCACCAATTGCTTGAAGCATCCTTTAAGCTTGACCCGTGTACTAAGGGTTTGAGACCCACTCCACTCGGTCTCAAGGTGGTAAAATGTCTTTATTCTAGAAATAAAAATTCATTTGGCTCACTCAATGTTGGTGGTTAGAGGATAATTCCCAATTTTGAAAGATAAGTTTTTCATATTTGTATGCAATTCGTGTTTTAATTAATGCAAATATTTTATGACTGTGAGTTTTTGATTTACCACCTAGGCCAAGAGGAGAAGGTAAACACACACATACACACACACACACACACACACGCACACACGCACGCATGCACACACGTGTGCCTATACACATACATGCACACACACACGAAGTGAGAGCGAGTAAGAGAGAAAGACGTTTGTTATGCCTGATGGCAAGGGTTGAAATTCTACCAACATCACTAGATCTCTCCTAGATCTATCAAGTGTGTCATGGTCAATGTTAGTGTTGTTGGCAAGGTTTATATGCTAATCTCTTATACCAATAACACAACAAAAGGACATTTATAAACACAACAAAATAATATTTAAATGCAAGCAACATACTTCAACATACAATTATCTAGAGTGTATGTCAAAATGATGCATTCGTAAACAGTTTCATTATGTGAGGATACAATAAGCTCCTAAGGAAAAACCTCATAGCCCACATAGTCCCTAAATCCTAAAAATGACATTGAGTTGGTATCAAGGATTATGTTAATGTAATATTGTAAATGTGAACATGTTATTAACGTTGCGTACTTATGTTATAAACTCACGCTAACAACGTGTGTATTATCATAACCGGTCAAAGATTAACCGTCGATAAATCGGCTATTTAATTATCCCGTCGGGATAATCCATTTTCTCGGCAGGCAATTTATTCCCGGCGGGCTATTGCAATAGCCCGACGGGCCCCACCAAGAGATGGCTAAATCCCAATAGGCTTTCTAAATACATAATGTAGTGCCCAGATTTGGAGAAGCGTGTAGAGACAGCTCCTTGGGTAGCACACCCTTGCTAAGGCTTGGTTGTTCATTGTTCGTAGAACTAAGCTCTGAAATGATTTGTTGATTGGGCCATTTGTCCTACTCGGGCTGTGTTGGTGCTTGATATAGACATTTCTTTAGAGTGTTGATGAGACTTAGCTTGTTACGTGGATTGGGCTATTTGTCCTTTCTTAGACAAGGGTAGTCCATGATATGTATCATTGCAAGGACCTTTGACACTCAGTTTATTACTTGTAGAGTTTGTGTTTAGGTATTTGGGCCATTTGTCCTTCTTTGGGCAAGAGTAGTCCTACTATTTATTCTCACGTGTTGCTTGTGATTGTATGCTATTTGTTGTGTATTGTGGGCTACTAGTCCTATTATTGGGCAGTAGTAGTCCTCGTGTGTTGTTTCTAACATAGGTAATGTGCAATGGATGAATCTTGGGTTAGTTATCCTATAGTGAGTTGGGCAAAACTAATCCTTGAGGAGGCCATTCATCTTAGTTGCATTTGTGTTTTATTATGTGGTTGACTTTTGGGCTTTGTGTCCTATTTTGGGCAGTACATGTCCTGAATAAAAGCTCACTATTGTGTTATTATTTTTTGAATCATGTGTATCTTGTATTGTTAGGCTTGTGTTGCAATCTATGTGCATGTATTTTTCAATAATCATTGTTATATAGGACGACATATGAAGACAATAGAAAGGCTTTCAAATTATACATTGGTAACTCTAGAGAGAAGATTATTGATTGCTACTAGGTCTCAGGTATGCAAAAGCTTATGTTTCTTTAATTTTGCAATGCATGGCATGAGATACCTCTCCAATATGCCTGATTTTCCTTTCTGCAAGTCCATTTTGCTATCGGGTATGACTACATGAATATTGCTGCTTTATGCCATGCTCCTGTAGGAAACTTGCAAACTCATTTGAGAGGTACTCTCCCCCTTCATCACCTTAGGCATTTTATTTGCAGGCCTATTTCTTTTTCAACCATAGCTTTAAAAGCTTTGAAATGCCCAAACACTTCACTTTTCTTTTCCATAAAATACACCCAAACTTTTATGCTGTAGTCATCAATAAAAGTGACAAAATAATGACACCTCCAATAGATGTAGCTTTAGTAGTCCATACATCAGAATGGATTAATTCCAATGGCCTGTTACTCTCTTGAGCATGTCTAGGAAATGGTTTCCTTGCCTGTTTTTCAAATTGACAGGCTTCACATACCTTATGCATTTTTGCAACCTTGAACTTAGGCAGTCCTGCAAAAATATTTTGGGCCTGCATTAATTTAAGTCGCTGTACATTAACATGACCAATGCGTTTATGCTAGATATCAATATCTACAACTACATCGGTCCCATGTGCAAACATTACTGCACTCAAGTCAGGCATGTCCACATCCAACGTAAACATCCTGTCCTTCTTCTTCCCTTTTGCTATCAAGTGACCTTTATTTTTCATATCCTCAACAAAGCATCCATAAGGATTAAATCTAACCTACAAGCCCTGCTCAACCATTTAACCAACAGAAACCAGGTTCTTGGTGATATTCGGGACATGAAATACATCAGACAGGTATTTCTTTTTTCCCTCTTGCATAGACAAAGGAGTTTTACCAATCTACATAATAGAATGTGCAGTATCATCACCGGTATCCATATGACACATATGAAGACAATAGAAAGGCTTTCAAATTATACATTGGTAACTCTAGAGAGAAGATTATTGATTGCTACTAGGTCTCAGGTATGCAAAAGCTTATGTTTTTTAAATTTTGCAATGCATGGCATGAGATACCTCTCCAATATGCCTGTTTTTCCTTTCTGCAAGTCCATTTTGCTATGGGGTATAACTACATGAATATTGCTACTTTATGCCATGCTCCTGTAGGAAACTTCCAAACTCATTTGAGAGGTACTCTCCCCCTTCATCTGACCTTAGGCATTTTATTTGCAGGCCTATTTCTTTTAGATATCAATATCTACAACTACATCGGTCCCATGTGCAAACATTACTGCACTCAAGTCAGGCATGCCCACATCCAACGTAAACATCCTGTCCTTCTTCTTCCCTTTTGCTATCAAGTGACCTTTATTTTTCATATCCTCAACAAAGCATCCATAAGGATTAAATCTAACCTGCAAGCCCTGCTCAACCATTTGACCAACAGAATCCAGGTTCTTGGTGATATTCGGGACATGAAATACATCAGACAGGTATTTCTTTTTTCCATCTTGCATAGACAAAGGAGTTTTACCAATCTACATAATAGAATGTGCAGTATCATCACCGGTATCCACAAATCCTAGTCTTTCCATTTTCCTTGCATCCTGCATCCATTTTGCATGACCTGTCATGTGGTTTGATGCATCTGATTCAACATATCACACATCATTGCTTTCTTCTGCACTTGTCATAGAATTGGTCATGTGCTGCACCATAAACAGATGCTCATTTCTGTCATCACCCTATCTACTAGAGCATGCATAATTGCCTTGCTGCAATTTTCTAGTCATGATGTCATTCTGCTTTTTATAGCAGTCTTTAACCATATGACCCATTTTAGCACAGTAGTAGCATTCAACATTGTTGTTTGCATTTTGGCCGCTCTGCCATCCATAACCTCTTTGGCTCCCCCTGCCTCTAAAGTTACCACGTCCTCCTCCATAGGACTGGTTTTCTTGAATTTGCTGCATATTTTGATTTCTACCACGGCCTCCAAATCGGCATGCTCTACCTCTTCCAACATTTGAGTAGAAGACAGGTTCTTTTGAAGTTCCTCCTGAAGAAGATGCACCACCATTTGTCTGCTCTTCAGAAATTAGAAGAGCAATCAACTCCTCAAAATAAAAAAAAATCTCATGGATGGCAATGGATGTCCGAAATTGTGCATAATTCTTTCCTAGACCATTCAAGGTCACAGAAACTAAATCATCATCTTCCACTAGTGACCCAATAGAAGCAAGTGCATCTGCAATCTTCTTCACCTTCATGTGGTAGTCATCGATGCTCATATTTTCTCTCTACACATTATGCAACTCCTGCTTGAGCTGCATTTTCTTGGCTTGCATATTTGTGCTATACATTTTTGTCAAGATATCCCATGCATCCTTCGGCGTGCTTGCATCCTGAATATGCACAATCATAGAATCTGAAATACTGATAGGCAAGAACAATCATACAAAGACAGTAGAAGCAGGCCTCTCAACTCTCCTCGACTCTACTCCAGGCACAGCTCTCCACCTGCGACATCCACACATTAACGGTTGCTGCCTAAGCCATAAGGCAAACTGCCCTTGATCGAGTAGAGGAGTACCGCAACAAGGTAGAGGAGCTCAAACTCTCAGTCACCATGCTCAAGGATGAGCTCGCCGCCGCAAGTGAATCCTTGGTCCAAACATTCATGGACCAAGTCCACAAGGTAGAAATTGCCTGCGAACTATAGGCAAACAATGAGCACAAGCAGAGGCATAGCAATTAAGGACTCAGGAGGGCTATGACCGCTAGATCTAAACCCTCTAGGATCTCTTGGCATAGGAATGGGCACTAACTGTGTCAATGCAGGAAGAGAATGAGCGGCTGCGTACCCTCGACCACCGAGAGGACTTTGGGTTGGAAGACTGTGAGTAGCAAGAATTTCAAATGTACAGGCAGATCTTCGCACAATTAGCCACATACACACTCGCCCCATGCACTATCCCCCAAACCCTCCAAATGTACTTTGACACCCTCTGTGCACAGAATCTCATCTTCCACCTCGACCTCACTACCCACTCCCTCCTAATGCCCTCCAAACCATCCTCGACCATAATGCTGATCATTGCTGCCCCATTCTTGCCATGTCTTGTTTCTTGGTAGACCTTTAGCCATCTAGTCTCTCTCTCCTTCGTCCCTCTCACCTACAAGCCCTTGCCACTCATCCAATTTTGCTTAATTTTCAAGCATGGTGTTAGGTCATCACAAAGTACACAAATTATCCTCAGGATGATGACGTGATACAATTAGCCACGCAGCCCGAGGAACTCATCCCGCAGGTCTACACTCCCAACAATCTTCAAGCTAGATTTAGGCCTATGTTTGAGCCTCTGCAATACAAACACAAGGGCATCTTGTGGCTTACCACTCCACTGCCTACCATCCCCTCGGCATAATATACTCTATAGTCGGGTGCTACAAGCTCTCCAAGACTCCCTTGAGTCCTTGGTTAGAAATTTTGATACATTCCACATAGCATACCCCGAGGACCTTGCGGAGGAGGAGGGCCAAGAAGCCATAACCGTATTTAATTCTTCTGCCCCACCTATTGAGCTCTGCTAGTCGCCTCCCAATGATCCTGCCCAAGCCACCCCAACCCATCCTCCCAACCCCCCTTCCTCGCACAAACCTTCTTGAATACTCTTCTAATGCCTCCAACACTAGCACCGCAAAGCTCGGGACCTCCCCGCCTATCTCACCTACCGCCTTGATCGACCTTCCAGATGAAGCCCTCAATATGTTGCTCAAGTTAATCCATTTTGTACATATGCCCATTGACATGGCACCCACAAGGATAGCCGCCGAGGAACCATTGCCAATGGAAATGATGAGGTCCCTCCAGCTCCTTCCTCCTCCCCGCCCGAAGATGTAAAGTGGAGACCTGACCTACAATCGTTCCAGGAAAATTGCCAGACAGTGGACTCATGCATCACTAGAAGAAGTAGCTTGTAGGCTCTCGCCTCCACCTCAATGAAATCTTGGAGGTGCGCCCCCTTACGCACTTCATCACCCAGTCCTTCAACGATTGGCGGCACACATATCCAAAGTGCACACGAGGAGGTTACCACCTCTCCCTCAATGCTGCAATTCCCCTCACCGATGCCGACGTCGGTCTCTAGCTCTAGCCTTGCTGGTGGCGAATCCCCTTCTTAAAAAAGGAGCAATTTTGGTGCTACTACCATAGTTACTACATCGACCAATGCATCCACCCCTTGTACATGTCCATGGAATGTCGATGGACTTGGGCCGAGTTTCGTGAGCTCCAACAAAAGGACCCCAACATTTTGCACAATTTTCTAAAGTTCAATTTTTTGAAAAAGATGACATAGGAGGGATTTTGCTTCTACCTCCAGTCCTTTAATGACACCTACAGCTTCGTCCCTGATTCTGCCCTCATCACACAACGGACCACTTCAACTTCCTTATTCTCTTACTCCTCTGCAGTCTCCCCATCCACAGTCGGCTGATTGACGACAAGATCCACATCTCAACAATTAGATTGTCTTCAACCCCAACATTGGCCCCCCTCAGTTTCAAGACCTCCTCCTCTACTTGTGAGTCTACAATCTCCATGGCCATCACATCCACACATACGAGGACATGCACGCCACCTATTTTTGAAAGTTCCACTTGTACTTGAGTCGGCTCGCAATCCTTGACGCTCCTCTCCACACATCTCCTCCAGCATGGATATTGACCCGAGGGCAGGTTAACTGTTACAGGAAGGGAGACATATTAATAGCCACATAGTACAGTCTCACAGAATGTAGGGTAATAAGTGATTAGAGGTGTTTAGGTTTCATGATTCACTTCAATGGTTGCAGCCATGGACGAAGTACAGTGCAGGGCTCCACAGAGTTTGAGCCACAAAGAACCCAAGCAGTTCCAGGCCTCATGGGCTTTGAGCCGCAAATAGCTTCAGATTAGCCTCGCCACTCTAGGTTTTGAGCCTCAGATGGCTTAGGACTCGGAGACACGAGGCTAACACAAGCGCTATTTGGCACTCTTATATGGTTAACACAAGCGCTATTTTTGACACACAAGAGTGGAACAATAGATGAGAGATGGAAAGGACAGTAAAGATGCCTTGGCACCCTATGGGCCCGAGCCTTATGAATGTAAAGAAAGGGAGAGTGCAAAAAGGAAAAGGGTTGTCCCTCCCTTCTAAAGGTGACTTGTATAATGGTATGCTCAATCTCATAGATGAATCCCACACCTATGAGTTTGTGGATTGTCTTCTTCACTATGAGCGCATATTTGGGATTCATAGGTAAGGATGTTGACGTATCGGCCTGGCATAGTCAAGCATGGGTATCATGTACTGAACAACCTCAATGGGCACCCCTTTCATATCTATGTATTTCCAAGACATACAGTCCTTGTATTCTTATAGGAGAGCTATTAGAGTGTTCTCCTCATTGGGGGAGATATCATCGGGCAATGAATACCGGTTGGGGGTCCTGACCTTTCGAAGACAGGTTTACCTCCTTGATCGAGAGGCTAGGCTGCCATATCCTTGGGAGCACCCGTCTTCCCGAGATCTCTTGGCCTATTCGTATAAGATCTTGCAATCCTCTATTGTGTAGGCCTTGTAGTGGGTTGGTACCTATCATAGATCCTCCTCTCCATCTTCCTCTTCTATTTCTTCATGGGGAGTGGTCCTCTTACTATTAGCTGAGCTTTTGGATAATCGGAGTTTCAGACCTGAAGGGGGCTTTTTCATGGCACTTATAGAGCCTACTGAGGAGGTTACCTAGCTTGCCCTAGCTCCCCAATTGGAGTGGCACCAACATATGCTAGCTAGTGGAGTTTCGATTTGACCCTTACTGTCCCCTTGCTCACCTTGTAGGTTTAAGCATGTTAAACATCCTAAGGGGAACCACCGGGGTCAACCCCTTGAGTTCGGGTGTTATAACTTAGAACCCTATTCTCTTTGGAACATCAATGTTGGTGAGGTTGTGCATCCAATTCTAAGAGAATTCTGGCTCAGGGAGAGGTGCATACCAAAATGCATTAGACTCTTTTTCATCTACTGCCCTCTCACAGGGTTGGAACAACTTCAGGGATGCTATTCGAATGGTTTTGTCAAATTCTATGGGGCGAAGAGTTGTCTTGACAATGGGTGGGCCTTGTAGGCACGCAAGTCCACCCGCATGATTTGCTCCTCATGCTGTAGATAGATGTTATCAGTATGCCAGTCGTGTATGAGCCCAAACATTCGCATGAAGGGCCTACTGAGGATGGCTTCATATCCAAATTGCTGGGTAAAGTCCATGACTACGGACCTGATGGGGTACATAAAACCAAATACTTTGATGCCGAGGACTCCCAAGGGTTATGCAATTCCACCCCATAGGCTAACTTCACCACCAGATGGATTTGCTCGAGTGCAAGTTTTCTCCACTTCACCTAGCATTGCTTAGTACAGATACTCACTCCCCCTCCCCCATCTAGGATGCATCAGACTTTTGGTGCTGGTATGTTATGGGGAGAGCTGCATTAGTGTTATCACCTTCAAAGTATCGGCCTAACTTATTGATGGGAACCTAGGGTAAGTTTTGTCCCTCCTCTAGCGATTGAGCGGTCTTGGGGATAGCAGTTCCTAGTTCCTTGGGCAGGAATCATTTGTTCATCTAGTTGGATAGGTCTCACCAACAAAGGGTGGGATTCCCTTTTAACAAGGAGGTGATCGGCATTTTTACCTCGGTCAAGAGGAAGGCCACCAACCCGATGCTATTGTGGGGTTCCTATGAGATCTCCCTTCCTACTAATAGCAAATCCTCAAAACTGTAAAGGTCTCCTTCTTCTTGTAGGTTTTGCAATACCGAGTCCTCTTGAACATTTGCTACAAAAAATCTAGAGCCTCTGACATACAGAAGTTGGGACGTTCCTCTTCTTCTACCCTTTCTAGCACCCTGAGCACCTCTTTCCCTCAGTGAGTAGTCAATTGGGCTAGGTGGATGGTATCCGACCCTCTGATTTCCTTGATTCTATGCTCAAACTTTTCTTGGCAATCCTTTACTAAGCTCTAAGATTCTATTACATATTGTATTTCTAGGGCTGGGTCCGGATAGGTTTCCTTATACAGAGCTGAGGATGTGAGGACTTAGGCTTGCATTGGCTTGTTTACATCTGAGTACGGAGGTACACCTAGGTCATCCTGGGTGGAAGTTTGTTTAGAGGCAGAGGAGGTGACGAGCGTGGTTGTCTCCTCATTGGAATGGTCTTGAATGAGCACTTGGTTGGCCCCCTCACCTACCCATATAGCCTTCTTGGACTGGGTTTGCAGGGGTTGAGACACCTCGGGGTTTTGTAGTAGGGTCTCATTAGGAAAAAAGGGAGCTCATTTTGGGGCCCTGTAAGAAATTCGCTATCTTCTCTTTTATCTTTCTAAAATGTGGAGAAAGCAATAAAATACGTATATCTATCAGTTCAAAACAATAGATGTGTCAGTTCATGGAGGAGTAAAAAATTCCTTTCAAATAATTGAGAAGACGCTGCATTAAACTCTCCATATAGATTCTGCATCTCTTTCGACGGTGTTCTGGAGGCCTCTCATAAAGAACCCATCACGCCATCACATAATCTTTTTTTTTCAAATACCTGAATGTTTACCATAAAAGATTAGATGAGTTTTATAAAAAGAAGACAAGATGAAGAACCAACCCTCATAAAATGGCTGCGTGCAACCATGCTATTGAAGAAGAACCTCAAAAGAAGCGACTACACCATTTGCACATTGATTTAGAAGAACAATATGCACCGCTACAGAAAAGAGGAAAGGTTCCACTTGTAAATGCTGAGCAAAAGGAAAACATGAGAAGAGTAGGCTCCCAACATATCGACTTATGGTGCAATGGACAAATTTACCCAAAATGTCCATTGAGAAATTCAAGCCCTCCATTTTCTAATAAGACAATGCTATTGAGGTTTGTGGGTGATGGGAGCAATGGAATGTATGGATACATTTCGACTCAACATTCAAGTGTGGAAATGTACAAGACATCGTATGTCCAAGAAAGAATGGCGAAGGCACAAGAAATGTCAATAAATTCACACTGGAAAGAGCAACTGCAAGGGAAAATTGAAGAGCATTCAAAGAAAAATAATGAGCTACGAAGAGCAAGAATGAAGAGAACGGTTCTTGGAGAGAGACAATGAAGCAAGAGAATTCGAAACATTGCGGAGTTGAAAGCTGGCATTGGAGGATGTAAGAGCAGAGTACAGAAAGCAAGGTAAGAGTACATCTTATTGTAGGGAAATTGCAAAGTGTACTTATTGTAGGGAAATTTTGAGGTCACCTCAGAAAGAAAACATTGATCCTAATTTAATTCCCATCAAACAAATGAAGGGTTTAGTCTCCACTATTGTTGCAAAGAACATGATGGAGGAAAAGAAGCTTAAGAAGGTAAAATGTGAAGTTCTTGAAGACTTTGTATCGGAAAGTAAAGCTGATGTCACAAAAATTCAAGAGGCTCTTGATGTGAGCAGAGTGAGCAGAAAGGGATATGCTTTAATATTTAGAGTTATGTCATCAACATTCAAAGATCAATGGATAAAACGTGTGTTGTTACCAACACTAGCAAAGTGTGGAAGGAACGAGATCATCTCAACCAAGAAATTGATAAGTTCATTGGACAGTACTTTCATATCGAAAGTGTATATGAAAGTGAAAAGGGAAGCACTACATATAATGCTTGGAATAATATTTGTGTAGATCTTGAACAATTGCAAAGACTAATGGTTGAGTTCTATAGTATCACATTTGAAGAATGTAAAGGAGTTTTGAAGTTTGTTGTGAAGCTCAATGAGTGTGAAATTGTCAAGGAAAAAAAGATAGAGAGTTTCTATCACTTTGATGAATCGAGCACTTGATCAATCGATCACAAAGTTAAGCTCAAAGTAGTTCAATGTCTAGTCGAAAAAGTACATATGATGGTTGGGCTCATTTGATGTATGTAAACTATCGCCTTTTAAATTAGTCTTTGCTCGAAATGTTATAAATTTTATATCATATATCTTGCAAACCTATGGTTTTAAATTACAAGTGAAGACTGAGGACCATGCAATACTTTATTGGGTATTTCATCAAATAGATATACCATCAATTATAAAGATTCAAGTCCAAGGATGCCATCTTCATGTTCCAGGAAAGGGTGATTTTCAAATTGAATGGCATATGGCAGGTGACCTGAAGACATTGAAGTGTATGTTTAATATAAGCAAACTTGAGGGTAACTCAAAATCTCCTTGCTTGTATTGCAACAAGCCAACGCATGTCTTAGATTCTAAATGGTGGAAAAAAGCACCCAACAGAGATGAAGTAGATAAAAATTTCAAAGCAGTTCTTGAGATCCCAGGATGCAATGTTCACATTTGTACATTGCATGCATTATGTACGATCGTTGAGAAACTAGTCTTTATATATATTGGATTTGCATGGAAACTTTTCCCTGACAGGAGAATAAAAGAGGCACTACAATCATTAGAAGCAGTGCTATCAAAAATTGGCCTCCATGGAGGAGATGTACATATTACAAAGGATCTTAAAAAATCTACAAATGGAAAAGATGTTCCTATCAAGCCATCTATTGGTGGAGTAAATGCTAGAAGATTTTTGTCTCATCCAGAGAAAAGAAAAATAAATGGCCATAAAACAACATATGTATCAAGGATAAAGTATAACTTGTGAAGAAAAGTACACAATGCTATCAAAGATCATCAAGGAGATGGATTGGCAAGAGATGTCAAGGTAGAAGTGTGGAAATGCTTAGATAAGCTTTTTGTTTTTTGTGACCAAGCCACCTTTAGCAAAAGTTATCAAAAAGCCTTTGAAGAAATAGTAAAGAGTTTGGAAAGGCAATGAAAGAGGCTTGGACAACATTTAACATCACTCATTACATGGTAAGAACACTATCCTATTTTTGTGCATCTTTGTTTTTGAAAGCAAACAATATTAGTTTTAGATATTCTAATGCCCACTTGCCTATGTATCAAAACAACATATAATCTACAATCACCTTCTTTTCTTTGTAAAAAAATACGGATGCCCTGCAATTTGGTCCACAAAGGGAATGGAGAAATCACACTACATGGCATGGAATGCATTCTTTAGACATAAACAAAATTTGGGAGGAAAACAGAAAGCCAATAGTAAAAGAAGTCTTCTAGTGGTTCTATCGAGGAATGCTACAAAGGCTTCTAGCTAAGAAGAAAGTTAATACATCACAAGCTAAGCTAGATTTTAGATTGGCTCAAAAGGAAAGAAGAAGGCAGATTTTGGAGAACTCAAATGCAACACAAAGATATGCTGGGTGGAGACACTCAAAGATATTTATAAACCACAAATGGGTAGTGTGACGCCAAAAATTGATATTTTTATTTAGCATTGGTATTGTTTTTCTCTATGTTTGATAAGAGTTTGAGTATCAAGTGATAGCCTAGTGGCTCTCACTTATTTCTATTCTCTAAGATATTGTATGGGATTGAGAGGATGAGTGGAATGGATCATTGTAAATACGATGTGTATGAATGATAAATACCTTGGTATGGGGTGAGAGTTATTTGTGTATAGGATATTATGGGATTTTTAGAAAATAGGAAGAGTGAGTCATATAAAGAGGTGGGCTCATGTCCATGTGTTCCAATAATATTAGAGAGATCACATGCCAAGCGTGTGGAAGGCATGTGCAGGAGTGTGGAGTCAAGAGGAATCCTTTTAGAATTCCTATGTGGAATAAGGACGATGTGGACATATGGAAAAGAGAGGGTCCCTATGGGCTCCATGTGGGGAGACTCTTGACTTTCTCAATATTTTAAGAGTCTTGACGATCTTTTAATGGGACACATGGCAAGAGTAGCCAAAAAGGACATGGATGGTGACATACAGGCTTATGTGATTGATGGGAAAAGGAATCTACAGGCAGCAATTGTAAATGGGTGAAGGAGGGTAATAAAATCTCTATAAAAGGAGTCCTCCTCTTTCTTGTTCATCATCTCTTCCACCATTAGGTCTCATGTTGCTATAGCTCTAGTCTCCTCAAGCCTCTTCCATGAGTGTAATCAAAGTCTCCTCAAGCCTCCTCTAGTCTCAAAGTCTAGGAGTGTGGAATCAAGAGGAATAAAGAGGAATCAAGCATTAGGTCTCATGTTGCTATAGCTCTAGTCTCCTCAAGCCTCCTCTAGTCTCAAAGTCTAAGAGTGTGGAATCAAGAGGAATCCTTCTAGAATTCCTATGTGGAATAAGGACGATGTGGACATAGGAAAGAGAGGGTCCCTATGGGCTCCATGTGGGGAGACTCTTGACTTTCTCAATATTTTAAGAGTCTTGACCATCTTTTGACGGGACACATGGCAAGAGTAGCCAAAATGGACATGGATGGTGACATACAGGCTTATGTATGCATTTCGTATGAGGTCTCAGGAAGATGTGCAGCGTGCGATGGCTGCGTTCGAAATAAAACGTTCGAAATAAAAGCTGAAGAGACCGATGCCGATTTCATGGCATTGCTGTCCGGGCTACCTACAAGGAATTGGAGAGCATCACCGAAAACTTTAGAAAGAAGCTGGGACGAGGCGGCTTCGGGTCAGTGTACGAAGGTATTCTGCCACTAGATGGCAACAAAGTTGCCGTGAAGAGGTTGGAGAAAGAAGGC
The DNA here is from genome assembly GCF_047967505.1 of Dipteris shenzhenensis. NCBI lineage: Eukaryota > Viridiplantae > Streptophyta > Polypodiopsida > Gleicheniales > Dipteridaceae > Dipteris > Dipteris shenzhenensis. The sequence goes on along the minus strand of NC_141609.1, from coordinate 30,958,444 downwards.
AGGGGTCAGAAAGAATTCTCTACAGAGGTCGCCATGATCTCCAGGATTCGACACCTGAATCTAGTGTCCTTGAGAGGATTTTGCTTAGACGGTGTGCAGAGACTGCTGGTTTACGAGCTCATGCTGAGAGGTTCGCTGGATCGATGGATCTTCAAATGCAGGGATCCCGAAACATAGTCAACCAAAGTGATTCTGAATTGGGGGACAAGGTTCAGCATCGCCGTGGAGAAAGCTCGGGGCCTAGCATATCTGCACGAGGAGTGCGAGGAGACAATTTTGCATTTGGATGTGAAGCTTGAGAACATTCTCTTGGACGAACAATTCAGGGCGAAGGTGTCAGATTTTGGGCTATCTCGGAGCATGGACAGGGATCAGAGCTGGCTGGTTACTACCATGCGGGGCACTCCAGGGTACTTAGCACCTGAGTGGCTGCTATCAGGGGGCATAGACAACAAGACGGATGTTTACAGCTACGGAATGCTTCTGTTGGAACTGGTGAGCGAGAGAAGGAGCATTGATCAAGATCCGGAGACCTGGTACTTGCCCGCCATGGCCTTCAGGAAGCTAAGAGAAGATAGAGGGATAGAGATTGTGGATCTTGAGGTGCAGGGCGAGATGGTGATGAACAAGGAGTATCGGAAGCAAGCTGAACTGAGCATCAGGGTTGCGTTGTGGTGTATACAGGAGAAGGCAACGAGGAGACCAACGATGGGCAAGGTCGTGCGGATGCTGGACGGGAAGGAGGAGGTGCATACAGACCTAACTCTTCTCCCGCAGTTGATGCACACAAAACTGTCCAAAGAGCTAATCTAATGAAACAATACAACGGAACATGCAGCAGGAGAGTAGTTAATTCTTTTCCTGCACTTCATGCAAGCAATGAGAGTCTAGTGTAGAACACGTGCGTTGATTGAGAAAATCTTATAGGTGAGCGAACAATCGGTGTGGTAACTGGTTATTTCTTCTGACTTTTAGGAATCCTATAATGTCGGCTTACTAGATAACTCACCGATCATAAAGCCAATGGGAAAATTCAATGCCTCATAATCCAAGTAAAGCTATCGAGTCCGTCTGCACCAATTGCTTGAAGCATCCTTTAAGCTTGACCCGTGTACTAAGGGTTTGAGACCCACTCCACTCGGTCTCAAGGTGGTAAAATGTCTTTATTCTAGAAATAAAAATTCATTTGGCTCACTCAATGTTGGTGGTTAGAGGATAATTCCCAATTTTGAAAGATAAGTTTTTTATATTTGTATGCAATTCGTGTTTTAATTAATGCAAATATTTTATGACTATGAGTTTTTGATTTACTGCCTAGGCCAAGCGGAGAAGGTGAACACACACACACACACCCACACACACATGCACGCACACACGTGTGCCTATACACATACATGCACACACACACGAAGTGAGAGCGAGTAAGAGAGAAAGACATTTGCTATGCCCGATGGCAAGGGTTGAAATTCTACCAACATCACTAGATCTCTCCTAGATCTATCAAGTGTGTCATGATCAATGTTAGTATTGTTGGCAAGGCTTATATGCTAATCTCTTATACTAATAACACAACAAAAGGACATTTATAAACACAACAAAATAATATTTAAATGCAAGCAACATACTTCAACATACAATTATCTAGAGTGTATGTCAAAATGATGCATTTCATTATGCGAGGATACAATAACTCCTAAGGAAAAACCTCATAGCCCACACAGTCCCTAAATCCTAAAAATGACATTGAGGTGGTATCAGTGATTATGTTAATGTAATATTGTAAACGTGAACATGTTATTAACGTTGCGTACTTATGTTATAAACTCACGCTAACAACGTGTGTATTATCATAACCGATCAAAGATTAACCATCGATAAACCGGCTATTTAATTATCCCGTTGGGATAATCCATTTTCTCGGCAGGCAATTTATTCCCAGTGGGCTATTGCAATATCCCGACGGGCCCCACCAGGAGATGGCTAAATCCCGGCAGGCTTTCTAAATACATAATGTAGTGCCCAGATTTGGAGAAGCATGTAGAGACAGCTCCTTGGGTAGCACACCCTTGCTAAGACTTGGTTGTTCATTGTTCGTAGCACTAAGCTCTAAAATGATTTGTTGATTGGGCCATTTGTCCTACTCCGGCTGTGTTGGTGCTTGATATAGACATTTCTTTAGAGTGTTGATGAGACTTAGCTTGTTACGTGGATTGGGCTATTTGTCCTTTCTTAGACAAGGGTACTCCATGATATGTATCATTGCAAGGACCTTTGACACTCAGTTTATTACTTGTAGAGTTTGTGTTTAGGTATTTGGGCCATTTGTCCTTCTTTGGGCAAGAGTAGTCCTACTATTTATTCTCACGTGTTGCTTGTGATTGTATGCTATTTGTTGTGTATTGTGGGCTACTAGTCCTATTATTGGGCAGTAGTAGTCCTCGTGTGTTGTTTCTAACATAGGTAATGTGCAATGGATGAATCTTGGGTTAGTTGTCCTATAGTGAGTTGGGCAAAACTAATCCTTGAGGAGGCCATTCATCTTAGTTGCATTTGTGTTTTATTATGTGGTTGACTTTTGGGCATTGTGTCCTATTTTGGGCAGTACATGTCCTGAATAAAAGCTCACTATTGTGTTATTATTTTTTGAATCATGTGTATCTTGTATTGTTAGGCTTGTGTTGCAATCTATGTGCATGTATTTTTCAATAATAATTGTTATATAGGACCACATATGAAGACAATAGAAAGGCTTTCAAATTATACATTGGTAACTCTAGAGAGAAGATTATTGATTGCTACTAGGTCTCAGGTATGCAAAAGCTTATGTTTTTTTAATTTTGCAATGCATGGCATGAGATACCTCTCCAATATGCCTGATTTTCCTTTCTGCAAGTCCATTTTGCTATGGGATATGACTACATGAATATTGCTGCTTTATGCCATGCTCCTGTAGGAAACTTGCAAACTCATTTGAGAGGTACTCTCCCCCTTCATCTGACCTTAGGCATTTTATTTGCAGGCCTATTTCTTTTCCAACCATAGATTTAAAAGCTTTGAAATGCCCAAACAGTTCACTTTTCTTTTTCATAAAATACACCCAAACTTTTCTGCTGTAGTCATCAATAAAAGTGACAAAATAATGACACCTCCAATAGATGCAGCTTTAGTAGTCCATATATCAGAATGGATTAATTCCAATGGCCTGTTACTCTCTTGAGCATGTCTAGGAAATGGTTTCCTTGCGTGTTTTTCAAATTGACAGGCTTCACATACCTTATGCATTTTTGCAACCTTGAACTTAGGCAATCCTGCAATAATATTTTGGGCCTGCATTAATTTAAGTCACTGTACATTAACATGACCAATGCGTTTATGCTAGATATCAATATCTACAACTACATCGGTCCCATGTGCAAACATTACTGCACTCAATTCAGGCATGTCCGCATCCAACGTAAACATCCTGTCCTTCTTCTTCCCTTTTGCTATCAAGTGACCTTTATTTTTCATATCCTCAACAAAGCATCCATAAGGATTAAATCTAACCTGCAAGCCCTGCTCAACCATTTGACCAACAGAAACCAGGTTCTTGGTGATATTCGGGACATGAAATACATCAGACAGGTATTTCTTTTTTCCATCTTGCATAGACAAAGGAGTTTTACCAATCTACATAATAGAATGTGCAGTATCATCACCAGTATCCACAAATCCTGGTCTTTCCATTTTCCTTGCATCCTGCATCCATTTTGCATGACCTGTCATGTGGTTTGATGCATCTGAATCAACATACCACACATCATTGCTTTCTTCTACACTTGTCACAGAATTGGTCATGTGCTGCACCATAAACAGATGCTCATTTCTGTCATCACCCTGTCTACTAAAGCATGCATAATTGCCTTGCTGCAATTTTCTAGTCATGATGTCATTCTACTTTTTATAGCAGTCTTTAACCATATGACCCATTTTACCACAGTAGTAGCATTCAACATTGTTGTTTGCATTTTGGCCTCTCTGCCATCCACAACCTCTTTGGCTCCCCCTGCCTCTAAAGTTACCATGACCTCCTCCATAGGACTGGTTTTCTTGAATTCGCTGCATATTTTGATTTCTACCACGGCTTCCAAATCGGCATGCTCTACCTCTTCCAGCATTTGAGTAGAAGACAGGTTCTTTTGAAGTTCCTCCTGAAGAAGATGCACCACCATTTCTCTACTCTTCAGAAATTAGAAGAGCAATCAACCCCTCAAAATAAAAAAAAATCTCACGGATGGCAATGGATGTCTGGAATTGTGCATAATTCTTTCCTTGACCATTCAAGGTCACAAAAACTAAATCATCATCTTCCACTAGTGATCCAATAGAAGCAAGTGCATCTGCAATCTTCTTCACCTTCATGTGGTAGTCATCGATGCTCATATTTTCTCTCTGCACATTATGCAACTCCTGCTTGAGCTGCATTTTCTTGGCTTGCATATTTGTGCTATACATTTTTGTCAAGATATCCCATGCATCCTTTGGCGTGCTTGCATCTTGAATATGCACAATCATAGAATCTGAAATACTGATAGATAGCCAGTACATAACTTTTATGGCTCTCTCATGCCAGCCTTTAAATACCTGCAACTCTTGTTGATTATGCATATATCTTATATGGGAATGTGAAATAGGTGGATATCTCAAAAAGAGATCTGCATATCGAGCATCAAGAAGGATAGGGTGGACTCCATGGAAGGCGTATGCTCGCTTACTTTCCCTCGAGCATTATGACATTTCAAGTGCACTTGCTTATGCACATAGTTGATGAGGTGGTCATTATAGATACCGTTCATAGTCGGTGGATGTTTTTTCTCGAGCTGTATATGAAAACTTTGAAGGGATTTGTAAGAAAAAGAGGAAGACCAGAAGCAAGCATGGCAAAGGGATGGCTTGTGCAAGAGTCATTAGTATACATCACGGAGTTTCTTGCATCCACAGATCCCGATATATCGTAGGCTTAACATAACAAGAATAATGATCGTATCGCTGGTGAGGTTCCGTAAGGAAAAGAGACTGAAAGAAAGATTACCAAAGAGCAAATGGAGAAATTCAATAAGTTTTGTATCCTTGATAGCAAGGAGATGCAGAATTGGATCGAGAGATATAAAGCGGCCAAAGTAGAAAGAATAGATACAAGGAAGAGATTCAGAGTAATTTACAGGTGATTGCAACCATATCCACGGGATCTCACCCTTCTCCCTACTCACATGTCACTTGATTAGCTACAACTGGCTCTACGTAAAGTTGAACATGATGGAGAGACAATAAACGAGTGCGAGTGAGAGTTATCATCTAGATGGATGATGCATGTAATTTTCTTACCTCTTGACATAATTAAGTAATTATTTGTGGCAATATACGCTATAAAATAAATGCATCTTCATTGTTTTAATGATGCTCTTTTGTAGTACAAAAAGTACAGTGCATTATGGTCATATGGATGACATTTTCACGTGGAAAGCATCGATTCAAAGAGATTCATGTATGATTGTGGAGTCATGGCTAACTTCACACAAGATAGGCGAGCAAGTGATTTGGATACCAATCTTCTCTCCTCACAGTTGGATTATTGTGGGACCATACACGAAATCTATGAGATTGATTTCAGACGATTTAGTATTTTCATTCTTGATATAAAATGGTTTAGAACTATTTACAATGGTCTCCATGCGACAGTGAGAAATGACAGTAGTGATTTCTTTGCAATAGACTCCACCAAACTTTGGACTGATGAAAGTGATACTTTTGTTCTTCCCGAGCATTGTGAGCAAGTGCATACTAATGATTTAATTAATCGAAGCTTTCATTTTTAAAGATCCATTGATACATGTACTTAAGCATAATTTCATATATATAATTGATCGCATTTGGCACCCATCTTCACTATAGGTGGTTTTTCATCCAGATCGTTCTGATCCAAGATAGTGGTACGTGATCCAAGTTGCACCATGAAGTAAGCAAATTTTTGAAGATAGAGATGTGGATATGGAGATGCCACTACCAATACCAAATCCAATTGATCCAGATGGATCTAGCAAAAAAGATGAAGATCACAATATGAGCCAAGCGGAAGATGTGCATAATGACATTATACGGGAAGAAGATGGAGATAACGATATTGAGGAAGAAGATGGCTATCATCAAGAATCACCACACTGTATTGAAGAAAATGATCAAGTCTTAGGTGAATGTATGATGCTAGAGTACGATGATGATATAGGAGATCAACTCGTTACAGAGTTCGAGATAAACTTGTTTGGCACATTAGACTTGGCTCAAGATGAAGCCGTTGATGTAAATGCTCTTCATTGATTTTTTTCATCTCAAACTTGGACATGAATATATGAGCTTTAAACTTGATGTACATGCTCGTGTACTTTTATTCTCTCAAAGGATCAAACATGTATGAAAAGGAAAAATAATTTATCATTGGGAAAAACTATCTTTAAAGGTTGGTATGGAAAAAAACACTCTTTGTAAAACGTCGCTATAGGAAACTGTCTCAGTATCGCTATATAACGACCATTCACAACTCTAGTAAGTGTTCCTATATAGCGACTCTCTTTAAAGATCACTATATAGCGACACTTGTCTAAAGTTTCTATATAGCGACACTTAACCTTATCGATAATTAGCATCCCACATGTGCTAAACGTCGATGCTTAAGCATCAGAATAGGCCCGGTGTGTAGTAGGGTCTTTTTGCAAATGCTATGGGCTCCCTTGAGCATGAGCATAAGTCCTTTGTGGATAGGGTTATGGACATATTATGTTCGTCTCTTTTTGTAAATATTATGGGCTGCCTAAAGCATGAGCTGAGACCCTTGCTGGAAAGGGTTTTGGAGATTAACAGGGTTAGACTTGGCAACATTCAACCAGCATTGCGTCCTCTCACTCATTCAGCAAACATTGTGTCCTCTTACTCTTTAAAGACAAAGGATTCATGGTGTATTGTATTACACTCTTACAACCGAGAAAATCCAATGCTAAACTCCTTTTACTCATTGAAGAAAGGTTGCAATTCTTGTGCTCTTTCTGAGGCATCTATCTCTAACGTCAAAGTTTGAGTCAACCCAATAAAATCCATTGCATGTAGGTGCTTGGCACATATTTAAGCCTGTGCTCAAGCCCTCAGGTAGCCCCAAAGCTGTCAACCCTTCGTTTAGCTTGCATACTAGTCCTCAGAATAATATTCAGCTTTTCCTCTCCTCTCAATAACACCCCAGTTTGGATGAACAAATTGGCAATGGGCTGAAGAAAGTTGAATGGTAACATTCCTGCCAGCTATCACTACTCTTTGTGGATATTATGGGCTACCTTGAGGAGATATTATGGGATGCCTTGGTCATGAGAAGAGGTCCTTTGTGGATAGGGTTTTGGAGATATTATGGGTTGCCTTGAGCAAGAGTAGATAGTTTGGAGATATTATATTCGTCTCATTTCATAGATATTATGGGCTGCCTTGAGCATGAGTAGAGATCCTTTTTGGATAGGGTTTTGGAGAGTAATAGGGGCAGATTTGGCAATATTCAACCAGCATTATGTCCTTTTACAACTAAGACAATCCTAGGCTTAAATCATTTTCACAACAAGACAAAGCACCCATAGATGCACACACAGACGCGTTTACTAAACTAAAAAAAAAACTTATAGGCGCATCTATTTGCGCATCTATTTTTGCATCTAGAGACCCGCCTCTAATAGCGTATCTATATAGCAGACACACGTGCGTATAGATGCGCGTTTAGATGCTTAAATAGACAGTTTGCTTAAAAATTTGAAAAATAGATAGATGCATCGTTAAATGTGTGTATAGACATATTTTTAAATGGTCTTATAAACACGTTTATAGACGTGCAAATAGACGCTTCCCGAACAGATAGACGCATATATAGACGCATTTATAGATGCACTGATAGATGCGCTTTATAATATTTTTTTTTAATTTACAGAATGCTGTGTATGTTGTGTATGCTATATAGTTACAAGAATCCCATTTCCACATTGTGTAATTCAATTCTTACAGCCAACCGCATTTTAATTACAATTCCAAATTAAACATTACAACTCCAAAACGTAATAAAATTGAAAGCTCAAAAAGTGCTTGTATGTACATATAGCACGAAGCTAAGCCACGTCATGTGGCTTCAAGTACAAAAAATAAGGAAGCTAAGCCACGTCATGTGGCTTCAAGTACAAAAAATAAGAGGAGTGTATGTACAAGAGGCTCGAAGCCAAGCCAGTGGCTTTAAGTACAAAAAAGAGTAGCTAGCACTACTTCTACGATAATCTATGTTCTCCACATCCTCGCTCCCTTCCACGCTCCCTTCTGCACTCCCTTCTGCACCTCCTTCCTCATCTTCTTCCTCATCGTCTTGTGCACAGGCCTGTAAACAAGGGACAACATATATCAATGTATGAAAAATCAAATCTTTACTTATAATATTGACATTATTTAATTACTTTCAAATGAGTTTCAAATACCTTGGGGGCTGCTCCAGTAGCCCGGATATACTGCTCCTCTGTAATCAACCCATCATGATAACCAGCATTGCGTCCTCTCACTCATTTAGCCAACATTGTGTCCTCTTACTCTTTCAAGACAAAGGATTCATGGTGTATTGTATTACACTCTTACAACCGAGAAAATCCAATGCTAAACTCCTTTTACTCATTGAAGAAAGGTTGCAATTCTTGTGCTCTTTCTGAGGCATCTATCTCTAACGTCAAAGTTTGAGTCAACCCAATAAAATCCGTTGCATGTAGGTGCCTGGCACATATTTAAGCCTGTGCTCAACCCCTCAGGTAGCCCCAAAGCTATCAACCCTTCGTTTAGCTTGCATACTAGTCCTCAGAATAATATTCAGCTTTTCCTCTCCTCTCAATAACACCCCAGTTTGGATGAACAAATTGGCAATGGGCTGAAGCAAGTTGAATGGTAACATTCCTGCCAGCTATCACTACTCTTTGTGGATATTATGGGCTACCTTGAGGAGATATTATGGGATGCCTTGGTCATGAGAAGAGGTCCTTTGTGGATAGGGTTTTGGAGATATTATGGGTTTCCTTGAGCAAGAGTAGATAGTTTGGAGATATTATATTCGTCTCATTTCATAGATATTATGGGCTGCCTTGAGCATGAGTAGAGGTCCTTTTTGGATAGGGTTTTGGAGAGTAATAGGGTCAGATTTGGCAATATTCAACCAGCATTATGTCCTTTTACAACTAAGACAATCCTAGACTTAAATCATTTTCACAACAAGACAAAGCACCCATAGATGCACACACAGACGCATTTACTAAACTAAATAAAAAACTTATAGGCGCATCTATTTGTGTATATATTTTTGCGTCTAGAGACCCTCGTCTAATAGCGTATCTATATAGCAGACACACGTGCATATAGATGCGCGTTTAGATGCTTAAATAGACACTTTGCTTAAAAATTTTAAAAGTAGACAGATGCATCATTAAATGTGTGTATAGACGTGTTTTTAAACGGTCTTATAAACACGTTTATAGACGTGCAAATAGACGCTTCCCGAACAGATAGACGCATATATAGATGCATTTATAGATGCACTGATAGATGCGCTTTATAATATTTTTTTTTAATTTACAGAATGCTGTGTATGTTGTGTATGCTATATAGTTACAAGAATCCCATTTCCACATTGTGTAATTCAATTCTTACAGCCAACCGCATTTTAATTACAATTCCAAATTAAACATTACAACTCCAAAACGTAATAAAATTGAAAGCTCAAAAAGTGCTTGTATGTACATATAGCACGAAGCTAAGCCACGTCATGTGGCTTCAAGTACAAAAAATAAGGAAGCTAAGCCACGTCATGTGGCTTCAAGTACAAAAAATAAGAGGAGTGTATGTACAAGAGGCTCGAAGCCAAGCCAGTGGCTTTAAGTACAAAAAAGAGTAGCTAGCACTACTTCTACGATAATCTATGTTCTCCACATCCTCGCTCCCTTCCACGCTCCCTTCTGCACTCCCTTCTGCACCTCCTTCCTCATCTTCTTCCTCGTCGTCTTGTGCACAGGCCTGTAAACAAGGGACAACATATATCAATGTATGAAAAATCAAATCTTTACTTATAATATTGACATTATTTAATTACTTTCAAATACCTTGGGGGCTGCTCCAATGTATCTCCTCTGCGATGGTGGTGGTGGTAGGCTGTCTCGACAGGAGTAGGGTATGTGCCCACGATCTCAAGCTGCAAGACGACACAATTTGCAAAGGGATTACTACAAAGAAACAACCTCCTAATAAACTACATAAGCAATATAATTTGAGATCGATACTTAGAAATTGGGCCTCCCATGATTCAACACCCCCTGCTCCAAAATGCATGCTTCCATATTGCTCTCTGCCTCCACATGCTGTAGACTGGGGTCCTCCCTCGCTGACTTCATTGCTTTCTTTCACTCACGCTTATGAGCGGTGTGGGGCAGGCCCCTTGGTGGTTGACCTCCCTAGAGCCTGGCAAGCCCCGCTAGTGCCTACCTCTTAAGCGAAGATCTTTTATTGCCAAGTATCATAATAATATTTGACTTGGCCCATTTATCTGTGAACTGGCGATTGGGGGGGTTAGGATACCTAGAGTAAATAGTAGCGAGGGTCTCATCAGCCAACCTCTTTGGCTGGTCTTTGACGTGGATAAAGCAATCTTTGTAATTGTTAGCAATTATAGAGCACATGAAGGCCATGATGTCCTTCCCCTGTGCATCCATCAAGATTCCTCCTGTCTGAGTGATGTCATAGAATATCGTACCATCACTCGGAGGCACATCTAAATCATCTGAATCATCATCGTCCCCACTGCCTTCCCTCCGAAAGCACTATGCCATGCATCCCCCACCGCTCTCACTGCTACTACGCCTGCTACCGTGTCATGTTGAGCTAGTATGCTGGCCACTTGTAGCTAGAGACTGCACGGGACTACGTGGACCACTCGTAGTTGGAGAACCGAGTCTTGACTGCACAGGAGTATGCCGACGGCTTTACAAGACAGAAGGACCTCCTTATGGCATGGGGGAAGGTGCATAAGATGGCATGGCAGAAGGGGCATAAGACGGCATGGGGGAAGGGGCATAAGACAGCATGGGAGATGGGCCTACACTGTGTAGCCGGCTGGGTTGTGCTAACTTCGTTGGGGTGATCTTAGCTGGTGTGGGGTGGTTTGGAGTCTGTAGTGCCGACTCTTGGGGGGTGTTTAAAGTACCCGTCATATACTTGTATAACTCCGCAGGACTAGGAGGGTGCCCTAAAAGGTTATATAAGTCCCTAAAAATAGACTCCCGGAGATCAGGTGAGCCCGAAGTGCTTCTTGGCCACATGATGAACTAGAAAAAAGAAAAAAGGACGATTATTGAATGACCTGAGAAGAAAGGGGAAGGGAAGAGAGGATTACTATCGGAGCATGTCTATAGGCACATCTGATTAGCGCATCTATTTTTGCGTATAACAGCGCATCTATAGATGTGGCTGTCTGTGTCTGCAAATAGGCTAGACGCGTGTCTAGATGCGCCTTTAGACATGGTTTTAGACATGCTCTGAGATGCGCCCATAGACGCGCTCCGACAAATAAATTTTTCTAAAAAGTAGAAAAGCACATGCGCCCGACACACAAATGTAACACTGATACCCAAATCATGTGTTTTTTGGATACGAGAAAGTATAAATCCAAAGAGAGCAAACTTTCAAAAAAGATCAACTGCAAAAAGACTTACCTTGGATAGAGGTATGGAAGGTTCTTCTCCTTTTTCAAAGTTGCTTCTCATCCTTGTTCGCCCTCTTCTCCTTTAAGCTTGGAAGTAAGTGTGGGTGCCTTCCTCTTAAGTGTAAGCTTCAAAGTAAGTGTGGGTGCCTTCCTCTTAAGTGTCGAAACTGTGGATCTGCTAATAACAAAGCAAGCCAGCCACGTGAAGTATAAGTAATGTGAAGAAAAGCAAAGCGAGCATGCTAAAAGCAGGTTTAAAATCCACGTTTATAGATGCGTCTAATAGTGTGTCTATATACGCATCTAATTACATAGATCAGATGCGGTTTTAGATGCACTTATAGACACGCACCACAAAACATATAGATGTGGTTTTAGACGTGCTTGTAGATGCGCACCACAGAACAGACAGACGCGATTTTAGACACGCCGTTAAACGCACCACAGAGATTAAAATTAAATATTTAAAGAAAAGCAAATTTTTTTGGGTTGTTTGTTTATAGGATGTCTTCATCTTCAACAAGTAGCTCTAGTGAGGATGAATCCCTCTGTATCCACCATCACGAAATATGGTTGGAGTAAAAAATCAAATGTATGTGTGATCGATGTCGAGGAAACATGTATCGTGCATGCAGGATTACACTCAATCGTATCTCAAAGTATGGAGAATGGGATGCAACCATAAACATGGTAAGGGTTTGTAAGTTAAGGTTCATTGAGATACCTATGGGTGTTCATATGTTTGAGTTATGATCCTGTTTTAATTTGATACAGGATGCAGTGCCACACCCGCATATGTTGCCCTATGCTCACCATGAGGAGGTGAAGCGTCGGCGATATGAGATGGGATCTTCAGGAGGGACCGTTATGAATGCATGGAGTGATGGTGATAGTAGCCCTCCACCATTACCTCATGAAGCCATGGAGGAGGAGGTGTTTGATGATATGGTGCAGGATTTATATGTCCATCAAGGGAGGGATGATAGCATGGAGCAGGATGATCTTTTTACTACAGCATCGACTCCACTATTTGAGGGGTGCACATTCTCTATTCTACGTGCCTCCCTTGAGTTACTAAACTTGCAAACCATCTATGGATGGAGCAATGCAAGTTTGAATGCATTACTCAAGTAAGCTTTAAAGTCTATTTTGCAAACATAGTGAATTATGCTAGTGGGTCAATTACTCGAATGCTTTTCCTCATTTATGGTCTTCACGTGCAGGCTATTGTGTAAAATGCTTCCAAGGGAGAATAAATTACCGGCCTCAAGAGATATGGCAAGGCAACATGTGACCTCTCTTGGAGGATTAGATTACAAGCGCATCCATGCATGTGTCAACAATTGCATTTTGTTTCGTGGACTACATAAGGATGCAAGAGAGTGTCCTACTTGTGGAGAGGCAAGATATAGAGCAGATCTTAAACTTTTGGATGTGCCTCGTAAGGTTCTGTGACATTTTCCCATAATCCCTCGCATCCAACATATGTTCAAGTGCAAATCTATTGCACTTGCATCCATAATCCCTCGCATCCAACATATGTTCAAGTGCAAATCTATTGCAGAGCTCATGTCATGGCATTCCTCCCATCGCGATCAACCAATGGCAAGTGGAGAGCTCCTGCGGACTCTCTTGCATGGAAGCATATTGAAGACACATGGCCAAGCTTCAAGGAAGAACCTAGGAGCTTGAGACTTGGATTGGGTATGACGGTGTGAACCCATTTGGTCTCAAAAGCACCTCTTACAGTGTATGGCCAGTGTTGGTGAATTATAATCTTTCACCCTCTATGGCTATTAAGAAAGGACATGTTATGCTGTCCCTTCTAATTCCAGGGAAACATAAAGTCAAAAATCTTGATGTTTATTTGGAGTCTTTGATTGAGGAGCTAGAGATATTTTGGAGAAGTATCGAGGTGCATGATGTGAGCAGCCCTCCCTCGTCATGAGCCTTCAACTGCAAAGCAGTCTTGATGTGGACAATGTATGACTTCCCATGCTATGGCGACTGTTCAGGTAAGCATTGCACTTCTAAGTATGAATAGGCAAAGGATGTGGCACCCTAAACCCACCTTCAACTCTTAATTGCATCTATTGTTCAAGTCCCACTACATTGGGTTACCATGCATGTCCTATTTGTGGTATTTCGTTAGTTGCCTCACGGGCAGACATATTAAATAAGGTCATCTATGAGAATTACCATCGATTTCTCCCACCTGATCATCCTAGATATGTTGCCCCTTGGAATGAATTCCTCCACAATCACTCACCACGGGAGATTGGATGAGAATTTGGGATGGTTCCATGACTCCTCCACCACTTGGGATGAGCCGATAAGGGTTTGTAACTATTGTGTGCTATATTGGATGGAAATAAAGATTGCCCGCTAACACCAACTTTTATTTAGATACTCCATCTTTTATCGTTTACCATATTGGTCCCACCCTCCCCCCCCCTCCATCCTCTCCTTCCCCTCCCTGGGTCCTGGCGGCCGTGGCCACAAGAACCCCCCTCCCTCCCTCGACCCCGCCCCCGCCCCCCCGTCCCCTCCCCCCCCATCCCCTCCCTGGGGTCTTGGCGGCCGTGGCCGCAAGAACCCCCCCCTCCATCCCCTCCATCCCCCCTGCCCCTCCCCCCTCTCCATCCCCTCCTTGGGGTCCTGGCGATCGTGGCCGCTAGAACCCCCCCTCCCCCCCTCGACCCTGCCCCCCCCCCTCATTCCCTCCTTGGGGTCCTCACGGCCATGGCTACCATAACCCCCTTCCCTCCCTCCCTCGACCTCCCTCCCCTCCCCCCCTTCCATCCCTTCCTTGGGGTATTGGCGGCCGCGGCCGCTAGAACCCCCCTCCCTCGCTCAACCCCGCCCCCCCCCTCCCTCCCCTCCCCCCCCTCCATCCCCTCCTTCCCCTGGGAGGGTCCTGGCAGCTGCGGCCACCACAACCCCCCCCTCCATCCCCCCTGCCCCTCCCTCCCCTCCCTCCCCTCCATCCCCTCCTTGGGGTCCTGGCGACTGCGGCCGCCAGTACCCCCCCTTCCCTCCATCGACCCCCTTGCCCTCCCCCCCCTCCATCCCCTCCTTGGGGTCCTGGTGGTTGTGGCCGCTAGAACCCCCCCTCCCTCCCTCGACCCTGCCCCTCCCCTCCCTCCCCTCTCCCCCCTCCCTCCCCTCCTTAGGGTCCTGGCCGCCGCCGCCCCCCCCCCTTTCCCTCCCTCGACCCCCCTGCCCCCCCCTCCATCCCCTCCTTGGGGTCTTGGCAGCCGCGGTCGCCAGAACCCCCCCCGCTCCCTCCCTCGACCCCGCCCCGGCCTCCCCTCCCCCCCCTCCCTCCCCTCCTTGAGATTGGATTGAGGAGGCAAGCATAAGCCTACAAACAAGGAGAACAAGGAGGATGAGAAATACCAAAAAAAGAAGAGGTGAGTCTTCTTTCTTTCACCAAATCTCGTTTTTTGTCCTTAAACTCTGAAAATCAAGCATAAAAATTAGCACATAGGCTTAGCAATACAAGAAGAAACATGCTTCAATACTCACAAAATGAAATCTCACAAAAAATGAACCTACATTACTGAAAGAGACACATCTTCTTGAAAAACTTCCTTTCACACAAGCATAGAGGGAGAAGGGTGGAGAGGGAGCACAAGTGTTGGGAGAGGGGTTAGGTAGAGGTGAGGAGTGTGAGGAATAGAGAGGAGGAAAGTGAGGTCGTCGAATATAAGGTGGCAGGAGAGATTTTTACTTTTCGTGCAATAGAGATCTGAAAGACGGCATCGCATGGGGTTTCGGATTTTAGCTCCCTAGCGATGCTGGTCACTCACTATATAGCGATGAAATAGGACAAAGCGTCGCTATATAGTGACGGTTCAAGGCACTTATTGTTAGAAGAGAGGAAAAGAGCTCATGGGTGGCTATTTTTTGGATCTTAATAGATTTCCTTATAGCTCATGTTATGATTTTGGAGGTTTGTAGATGGAAGGGATGAGTGGAAGCTCGTCAGATGATGCGTCAATGCCCGAGAATGTAGAGTGGCTTACAGAGAGGCTGTATTGTCATTGCACTCATTGCAAGCCAGAAGTACACCATCAACATCATATTGTCATGCGCCACTTGCAGATGCATGGGGAGAAGCCCGAACCAATACCCACTGTTGGTGTTGTACATGGTGATGGATCATCGGTAAGTCAATGCTCTTTGAGTTCGTGATTAATATTGCATACCATTATGACACGAAACCTTGAGACAAGATCTTATATTTACACAAAATCTTGAGACAAGATGAGAAGGTGGCGAGGGTGTGCATATACCTTCACACTTTAAAGAAGACTATAGTCTCTCGGATGTGCCAGAAGATGATGAGGGTATGGTGAACATGATGGATTCTATTTTTAGGGGCACTACATCACATGTACATGTGATGTCAGAGTTTGAGGTCAAAATGTGAGAGTTGCAATCAACACAGTTGTACGAGGGTGCTAGGATGTCTAAACTACAGGCTTGTCTCTCAATCTTGAATCTATAAGCAAATTATGGGTGGTTAGATACAAGTGTCTCGCCTTAATGAGGTTGCTCCAGAAGATGTTGCCTGCACAAATACCATGCCCACGTGAAGAGATGAAGTGAAGAAGATGCTAACAATGGTGGGTATGGATTATGATACCATCCATGCTTGCCATAATGACTATATTCACTTTCGTCATGAGCATGGAGATTTGGCTAGTTGTGCGAAGTGTGGGGTTGCAGGGTGAGCAGATACTAGTAAAGGTCTTGAGACACTTTCCCATCATTGCAATAATATAGCACATGTTCCAATGCAAATCCATAGCGGAGTTGATGACATGGCATGGATTTCATCGGTCCACTGATGACACATTGAGGATTCCCATAGATTGTGTTGCTTGCAAGCACATAGACAATCAGTGGCCAGACTTTGCGAGGGAGCCACGCAACTTACATCTTGGGCTCACCATGGACCGCATGAATTCTCTCAGGTTACGCTCGACATCTTGGTTGACATGGCCCATAGTCTTGGTGAATTACAATATCCCACCATGGCTAACAATAAAGAAGGGACACCTCATGCTTACACTACTTGTGCCAGAGAAGTACAAGACCAAAAATATGGATGTGTATATGGCACCTTTGATAGAGGAGTTAAAGATCTTATGGAGAGGAGTGTGGATCTTTGATATTTCCATAGCTCCTAGACATACCAATGATATTTTGGTAAGGGGTATCTTGATGTGGACCATGCATGACTACCAAGGATATGGAGAGTGCACAGGTACATGGTTGTGTCTTTACATGTATCATATAAGATTATGCTTTTATGACTCTCTTTCGCATGCATGTCTTATACTAACACATTCATGCACGCGTGCACGACTTGTTACAAGTGGGTACTATGCTTGTCCTGTTTGTGGACCGGGTCTGAAATCGCTTGCACGATACTCCAAACATATGAGGAAAAATTTTTATGAAGGTCATGCTCGATACCTTGTGCTAGACCATCTTGCGCGTGGAGGTTAGCTTGATCCACCACCACCATATTTGAAGGCAAGTGACTGGATTCAGCCTTGGAGAGCGAATGGAGAGGAGCCTCCTCGTAGTATGAAGAGGCTATCCATCTTTCATGAGCTTCCTTATTGGGGTCAGTTACAAATCAATCATCTCTTGGATCCTATGCATATCTTCAAGAATATGGGGGCTACTATTTGGGCACACTTGGTTGGTTCCAAAGACTTGACAGAAGTGCGAGAAGACTTGCGTGCTATGAATAGGATGTCTTGTTTGTGGCCCTAAGTGCATGCTTCGGAAAAAGTTGTCCTCCCGAAAGCAACATGGATCAACTCCAAGAGAGAGGAGCCAGTGGTCAAGGCAGACGTTGCCTCTTTTCAAATACCCACAAGTACATGCATTGCTTGAAAGGAGCATTTTCAAAGGACAATAAGCTTAGTGGGCTCAAGTCCCATGATTAGCACAAGGTTTTACAGGTATTCTAAGCTGTAGGATTAGTGTACCGATAATCGTCATGCGTTAGTGTAATTATCATTATGTTATATTATTGACATGATTTCTTTGTTGCTTTGATAGTTCATCCTCCCAATTACAGTAAAAGGGTGCTTACAAGAAGGTGTTAGAAATGCTATATTCAAGATCAGTGGTATTGTTAGGTATGCTTACTATCAAATCACATTGATTGCATTTTCTTCAATTTAAGTTGAATAATCTGTAGACTGATTATGAATATCTCTTATATGGGCATGTGAAATAGGTGGATATCTCAAAAAGAGATCTGCATATCGAGCATCGAGGAGGATAGGGTGGACTCCATCGAAGCCGTATGCTTGCTTACTTTCCCTCGAGCATTATGACGACTCAAGTGCACTTGCTTGTGCACATAGTTGACGAGGTGGCCATTATAGATACCGTTCAAAGTCGGTGGATGTTTTTTCTCGAGCTGTATATGAAAACTTTGAAGGGATTTGTAAGAAAAAGAGCAAGACGAGAAGCAAGCATGGCAAAGGGATGGCTTGTGCAAGATTCATTAGTATACATCACGGAGTTTCTTGCATCCACAGATGCCGATATGCCATAGGCCTGATATAACAAGAATAATGATCGTATCGCTGGCGAGGTTCGGTAAGAAAAAGAGATTGAAAGAAAGATTACCAAAGAGCAAATGGAGAAATTCATTAAGTTTTGTATCCTCGATAGCAAGGAGATGCAGAATTAAATTGAGAGATATAAAGCGGCCAAAGTAGAAAGAATAGTTACAAGGAAGAGATTTAGAGTAATTTACAGGTGATTGCAACCATATCCATGGGATCTCACCCTTCTCCCCACTCACATGTCACTTGATTGGCTACAACTGGCTCTACGTAAAGCCAAACATGATGGACAGACAATAAACGAGTGCGAGTGAGAGTTGTCATCTAGATGGATGATGCATGTAATTTTCCTACCTCTTGACATAATTAAGTAATTATTTGTGGCAATATATGCTATAAAATAAATGCATCTTCATTGTTTTAATGATGCTCTTTTGTAGTACAAAAAGTACAGTGCATTATGGTCATCTGGATGACATTTTCACGTGGAAAGCATCGATTCAAAGAGAGTCATGTATGATTGTGGAGTCATGGCTAACTTCACACAAGATAGGCGAGCAAGTGATTTGGATACCAATCTTCTCTCCTCACAGTTGGATTATTGTGGGACCATACACGAAATCTATGAGATTGATTTCAGACGATTTAGTATTTTCATTCTTGATATAAAATGGTTTAGAACTATTTACAATGGTCTCCATGCGACAGTGAGAAATGACAGTAGTGATTTCTTTGCAATAGACTCCACCAAACTTTGGACTGATGAAAGTGATACTTTTGTTCTTCCCGAGCATTGTGAGCAAGTGCATACTAATGATTTAATTAATCGAAGCTTTCATTTTTAAAGATCCATTGATACATGTACTTAAGCATAATTTCATATATATAATTGATCGCATTTGGCACCCATCTTCACTATAGGTGGTTTTTCATCCAGATCGTTTTGATCCAAGATAGTGGTACGTGATCCAAGTTGCACCATGAAGTAAGCAAATTTTTGAAGATAGAGATGTGGATATGGAGATGCCACTACCAATACCACATCCAATTGATCCAGATGGATCTAGCAAAAAAGATGAAGATCACAATATGAGCCAAGCAGAAGATGTGCATAATGACATTATATGGGAAGAAGATGGAGATAACGATATTGAGGAAGAAGATGGCGATCATCAAGAATCACCACACTGTATTGAAGAAAATGATCAAGTCTTAGGTGAATGTATGATGCTAGAGTACGATGATGATATAGGAGATCAACTCGGTACAAAGTTAGAGATAAACTTGTTTGGCACATTAGACTTGGCTCAAGATGAAGCCGTTGATGTAAATGCTCTTCATTCATTTTTCTCATCTCAAACTTGGACATGAATATATGAGCTTTAAACTTGATGTACATGCTCTTGTACTTTTATTCTCTCAAAGGATCAAACATGTATGAAAAGGAAAAATAATTTATCATTGGGAAAAACCATCTTTAAAGGTCGGTATGGAAAAAAACACCCTTTGTAAAACGTCGCTATAGGAAACTATCTTAGTATCGCTATATAACGACCATTCACAACTCTAGTAAGTGTTCCTATATAGCGACTCTCTTTAAAGATCACTATATAGCGACACTTGTCTAAAGTTGCTATATAGCGACACTTAACATTATCGATAATTAGCATCCCAAGTGTGCTAAACGTCAATGCTTAAACATCAGAATGTGTAGTAGTGTCTTTTTGCAAATGCTATGGGCTCCCTTGAGCATGAGCATAAGTCCTTTGTGGATAGGGTTATGGACATATTATGTTCGTCTCTTTTTGTAAATATTATGGGCTGCCTAAACCATGAGTTGAGGCCCTTGGTGGATAGGGTTTTGGAGATTAACAGGGTTAGACTTGGCAACATTCAAACAACATTGGGTCCTCTCACTCATTCAGCCAACATTGTGTCCTCTTACTCTTTAAAGACAAAGGATTCATGGTGTATTGTATTACACTCTTACAACCGAGAAAATCCAATGCTAAACTCCTTTTACTCACTGAAGAAAGGTTGCAATTCTTGTGCTCTTTCTGAGGCATCTATCTCTAACGTCAAAGTTTGAGTCAACCCAATAAAATCCGTTGCATGTAGGTGCCTGGCACATAATTAAGCATGTGCTTAAGCCCTCAGGTAGCCCCAAATCTGTCAACCCTTCATTTAGCTTGCACGCTAGTCCTTAGAATAATACTCAGCTTTTCCTCTCCTCTCAATAACACATTATTTTGGATGAACAAATTGGCAATGGGCTAAAGCAAGTTGAATGGTAACATTCCTGCCAGCTATCACTACTCTTTGTGGATATTATGGGCTACCTTGAGCAGATATTATGGGATGCCTTGGTCATGAGAAAAGGTCCTTTGTGGATAGGGTTTTGGAGATATTATGGGTTGCCTTGAGCAAGAGTAGATAGTTTGGAGATATTATATTCGTCTCATTTCATAGATATTATGGGCTGCCTTGAGCATGAGTAGAGGTCCTTTTTGGATAGGGTTTTGGAGAGTAATAGGGTCAGATTTGGCAATATTCAACCAGCATTATGTCCTTTTACAACTAAGACAATCCTAGACTTAAATCATTTTCACAACAAGACAAAGCACCCATAGACGCACACACATATGTGTTTACTAAACTAAATAAAAAGCATACAGACGCATCTATTTGCGCATCTATTTCTGCATCTGGAGACCTGCGTCTAATAGCGTGTCTATATAGTAGACACACGTGCATATAGATGCGCATTTAGATGCTTAAATAGACAGTTTGCTTAAAAATTTTAAAAATAGACAGATGCGTCGTTAAATGCGTGTCTAGACGTGTTTTTAAATGGTCTTATAAACACGTTTATAGACGTGCAAATAGACGCTTCCCGAACAGATAGACACATATATAGACACATTTATAGATGCACTGATAGATGCACTTTATAATATTTTTTTTTAATTTACAGAATGTTGTGTATGTTGTGTATGCTATATAGTTACAAGAATCCCATTTCCACATTGTGTAATTCAATTCTTACAGCCAACCACATTTTAATTACAATTCCAAATTAAACATTACAACTCCAAAACGCAATAAAATTGAAAGCTCAAAAAGTGCTTGTATGTACATATAGCACGAAGCTAAGCCATGTCATGTGGCTTCAAGTACAAAAAATAAGGAAGCTAAGCCACGTCATGTGGCTTCAAGTACAAAAAATAAGAGGAATGTATATACAAGAGGCTCGAAGCCAAACCAGTGGCTTTAAGTACAAAAAAGAGTAGCTAGCACTACTTCTACGACTAATCTATGTTCTCCACGTCCTCGCTCCCTTCCATGCTCCCTTCTGCGCTCCCTTCTGCACCTCCTTCCTCGTCTTCTTCCTCGTCGTCTTGTGCACGGGCCTGTAAACAAGGGACAACATATATCAATGTATGAAAAATCAAATCTTTACTTATAATATTGACATTATTTAATTACTTTCAAATACCTTGGGGACCTCTCCACTAGCTCGAATATACTGCTCCTCAGTAATCAACCCATCATGATAACCATTATCTCCTCTGCGATGGTGGCAGTGGTAGGCTGTCTCGACAGGGGTAGGGTATGTGCCCACGATCTCAAGTTGCAAGACGACACAATTTGCAAAGGGATTAGTACAAAGAAACAACCTCCCAATAAACTACATAAGCAATATAATTTGAGATCGATACTTACAAATTGGGCCTCCCATGATTCAACACCCCCTGCTCCAAAATGCATGCTTCCATATTGCTCCATCTAGATCCTTTCTACCTCCTTGTCGTGTAGACTGGGGTCCTCCCTCGCTGACTTCATTGCTTTCTTTCACTCACGCTTGTGAGCGGTGTGGGGCGGGCCCCTTGGTGGTTGACCTCCCTCGATCCTGGCAAGCCCCGCTAGTGCCTACCTCTTAAGCGAAGATCTTTTATTACCAAGTATCGTAATAATATTTGACTTGCCCCATTTATCTGTGAACTGGCGATTGGGAGGGTTAGGATACCTAGAGTAAACAGTAGCAAGGGTCTCATCAGCCAACCTCTTTGGCTGGTCTTTGAAGTGGATAAAGCAATCTTTGTAATTGTTAGCAATTACAGAGCGCATGAAGGCCATGATGTCCTTCCCCTGTGCATCCATCAAGATTCCTCCTGTCTGAGTGATGTCATAGAATATCGTACCATCACCCGGAGGCATGTCTAAATCATCTGAATCATCATCGTCCCCACCGCCACCCCTCCAAAGCACTATGCCATGCATCCCCCACCGCTCTCCCTGCTACTACGCCTGCTACCGTGTCGTGTCGAGCTAGTATGCTAGCCACTTTAGCTAGAGACTGCACGGGACTACGTGGACCACTCGTAGTTGGAGAACTGAGTCTTGACTGCACAAGAGTATGCCGACGGCTCTGCAAGACAGAAGGACCTCCTGACGGCATGGGGGAAGGGGCATAAGATGGCATGGCAGAAGGGGCATAAGACGGCATGGGGGAAGGGGCATAAGATGGCATGGGAGATGGGCCTGCACTGTGTAGCCGGTTGGGTTGTGCTGACTCCGTTAGGGTGATCTCAGCTGGTGTGGGGTGGTTTGGAGTCTATAGTGCCGACTCTTGGGGGGTGTTTAGAGCACCCGTCATATACCCGTATAACTCTGTAAGACTAGGAGGTTGCCCTAAAAGGCTATGTAAGTCCCTAAAAATAGACTCCCGGAGATCAGGTGAGCCCGAAGCACTTCCTGGCCACATGATGAACTAGAAAAAAGAAAAAAAGACGATTACTGATGAGCTAAGAAGAGAGGATTACTGTCAGAGCGCGTCTATAGATGCATCTGATTAGTGCATCTATTTTTGCGTATAATAACGCATCTATAGACGTGGCTATCTGTGTTTGCAAATAGGCTAGACGCGTGTCTAGATGCGCCTGTAGAGATGGTTTTAGACATGCTCTGAGATGCGCCCATAGACGCGCTCCGACAAATAAACTTTTCTAAAAAGTAGAAAAGGACATGCGCCCGACAAACAAACGTAACACTGATACCCAAATCATGTGTTTTTTGGACACGAGAAAGTATAAATCCAAAGAGAGCAAACTTTCAAAAAAGATCAACTGCAAAAAGACTACCTTGGATAGAGGAATGGAAGGTTCTTCTCCTTTTTCAAAGTTGCTTCTCGTCCTTGTTCGCCCTCTTCTCCTTTAAGCTTGGAAGTAAGCGTGGGTGCCTTCATCTTAAGCGTCGAAACTGTGGATCTGCTAATAAAAAAGCAAGCCAGCCACGCGAAGTATAAGTAATGTGAAGAAAAGCAAAGCGAGCATGTTAAAAGTAGGTTTAAAAGCCGCATTTATAGATGCCTCTAATAGTGTGTCTATATACGCATCTAATTACATAGATCAGACGTGGTTTTAGATGCACTTGTAGACACACACCATAGAATAGATAGACGTGGTTTTAGACATGCTTGTAGATGTGCACCACAGAAAAAACAGACGCGATTTTAGACGCGCCTTTAGACGCACCATAGAGTTTAAAATTAAATATTTGAAGAAAAGCAAATTTTTTTGGGTTGTTTGTTTATAGGATGTCTTCATCTTCAACAAGTAGCTCTAGTGAGGATGAATCCCTCCATATCCACCATCGCAAAATGTGGTTGGAGCAAAAAATCAAATGTATGTGTGATCGATGTCGACGAAACATGTATCGTTCATGTAGGATTACACTCAATCATATCTCAAAGTATGGAGAATGGGATGCGACCATAAACATGGTAAGGGTTTGTAAGTTAAGGTTCATTGAGATACCTATGGGTGTTCATATGTTTGAGTTATGATCCCGTTTTAATTTGATACAGGATGCAGTGCCACACCCGCATATGTTGCCCTATGCTCACCGTGAGGAGGTGAAGCATCGGCAATATGAGATGGGATCTTCAGGAGGGACCATTACAAACGCATGGAGTGATGGTGATAGTAGCCCTCCACCATTAGCTCATGAAGCCGTGGAGGAGGAGGTGTTTGATGATATGGTGCCCGATTTATATGTCCATCAAGGAAGGGATGATAGCATGGAGCAGGATGATCTTTTTACTGCAGCATCGACTCCACTATTTGAGGGGTGCACATTCTCTGTTCTACGTGCCTCCCTTGAGTTACTAAACTTGCAAACCATCTATGTATGTAGCAATGCAAGTTTGAATGCATTACTCAAGTAAGCTTTAAAGTCTATTTTGCAAACATAGTGAATTATGCTAGTGGGTCAATTACTCGAATGCTTTTCCTCATTTATGGTCTTCACGTGCAGGCTATTGTGTAAAATGCTTCCAAGGGAGAATAAATTACCGGCCTCAAGAGATATGGCAAGGCAACATGTGACCTCTCTTGGAGGATTAGATTACAAGTGCATCCATGCATGTGTCAACGATTGCATTTTGTTTCGTGGACTACATAAGGATGCAAGAGAGTGTCCTACTTGTGGAGAGGCAAGATATAGAGCAGATCTCAAAACTTTAGATGTGCCTCGTAAGGTTCTGTGACATTTTCCCATAATCCCTTGCATCCAACATATGTTCAAGTGCAAATCTATTCTCAATCTATTGCAGAGCTCATGTCATGGCATTCCTCCCATCGATCAACCAATGGCAAGTGGAGAGCTCCTGCGGACTCTCTTGCATGGAAGCATATTGAAGACACATGGCCAAGCTTCAAGGAAGAACCTAGGAGCTTGAGACTTGGATTGGGTATGACGGTGTGAACCCATTTGGTCTCAAAAGCACCTCTTACAGTGTATGGCCAGTGTTGGTGAATTATAATCTTTCACCCTCTATGGCTATTAAGAAAGGACATGTTATGCTGTCCCTTCTAATTCCAGGGAAACATAAAGTCAAAAATCTTGATGTTTATTTGGAGTCTTTGATTGACGAGCTAGAGATACTTTGGAGAGGTATCGAGGTGCATGATGTGAGCAGGCCTCCCTCGTCATGAGACTTCAACTGCAAAGCAGCCTTGATGTGGGTGATGTATGACTTCCCAAGCTATGGCGACTGTTCAAGTAAGCATTGCACTTTTAAGTATGAATAGGCAAAGGATGTGGCACCCTAAACCCACCTTCAACTCTTAATTGCATCTATTGTTCAAGTCTCACTACATTGGGTTACCATGCATGTCCTGTTTGTGGTCCTTCGCTAGTTGCCTCATGGGCAGACACATTAAATAAGGTCATCTATGAGAATTACCATCGATCATCCTAGATATGTTGCCCCTTGGAATGAATTCCTCCCATAATCACTCACCATGGGAGATTGGATGACAATTTGGAATGGTTCCACGACTCCTCCACCACTTGGCATGAGCCGATAAGGGTTTGTAACTATTGTGTGCTATATTGGATCGAAATAAAGATTGCCCGCTAACACCAACTTTTGTTTAGATACTCCATCTTTTATCGTTTACCATATTGGTCCCACCCTCCCCCCCCCTCCATCCTCTCCTTCCCCTCCCTGGGTCCTGGCGGCCACGGCCGCCAGAACCCCCCCTCCCTCCCTCGACCCCGCCCCTGCCCCCCCTCCCCTCCCCCCCCATCCCCTCCCTGGGGTCCTAGCATCCGTGGCTGCAAGAACCCCCCCCTCCATCCCCTCCATCCACCCTGCCCCTCCGCCCTCTCCATCCCCTCCTTGGGGTCCTATCGACCATGGTTGCCAGAACCCCCCCTCCCCCCCTCGACCCCGCCCCCCCCCTCATTCCCTCCTTGGGGTCTTGACAGCCGCGGCTGCCATAACCCCCTCCTCTCCCTCCCTTGACCTCCCTCCCCTCCCCCCCTTCCATCCCTTCCTTGGGGTCTTAGCGGCCGCGGCCGCTAGAACCCCCCCTCCCTCCCTCGACCCTGCCCCCCCTCCCTCCCCTTCCCCCCCCTCCATCCCCTCCTTCCCCTGGGAGGGTCCTGGCAGCCACAGCCACCAAAACCCCCCCTCCATCCCCCCTGCCCCTCCCTCCCCTCCCTCCCCTCCATCCCCTCCTTGGGGTCCTGGCGGCCCGGTCGCCAGAAAACCCCCCCCTTCCCTCCATCGATCCCCCTGCCCTCCCCCCCCTCCATCCCCTCCTTGGGGTCCTGGCGGCTACGACCACTAGAACCCCCCTCCCTCCCTCGACCCTGCCCCCGCCCTCCCTCCCCTCCCCCCCCCCTCCCCTCCTTGGGGTCCTAGCGACTGCGGCCCCCCCCCTTTCCCTCCCTCGACCCCCCTGCCCCCCCCCTCCATCCCCTCCTTGGGGTCCTGGCGGCCACGGTCGCCAGAACCCCCCCCGCTCCCTCCCTT
This sequence comes from Dipteris shenzhenensis, assembly GCF_047967505.1. Classification (NCBI taxonomy): domain Eukaryota; kingdom Viridiplantae; phylum Streptophyta; class Polypodiopsida; order Gleicheniales; family Dipteridaceae; genus Dipteris; species Dipteris shenzhenensis. The sequence goes on along the minus strand of NC_141609.1, from coordinate 30,931,740 downwards.
GACCCCGCCCCCACCTCCTCTCCCCCCCCCCTCCCCTCCTTGGGGTCCTGGCAGCCGCAGCTGCCCGAACCCCCCTCCCTCCCTCGACCTCGCCCCCGCCTCTCCCTCCCCTCCTTGGGATTCTGGCGGCCACGGTCGCTAGAACCCCCCCTCCCTCCCTCGACCCCGCTACCCTCCCCCCCCTCCCCTTCCCCCCCCTCCTTGGGGTCCTGGCGGCTGCGGTCGCCAGAACCCCCCCGCTCCCTCCCTCGACCCCACCCCCGCCCTCCCTCCCCTCCCCCCTCCCTCCCCTCCTTGGGGTCTTGGCGGTCACGGCCGCTAGAACCCCCCCTCCCTCCCTCGATTCTGCCCCTGCCCCTCCCTCCCCTCCCCCCCTCCCTCCCTCAACCCCGCTCCCCTCCCTCCCCTCCCCTCTGCCCCCCCTCCTTCGGGTCCTGGTGGCCGCGGCTGCCAAAACCCCCCCCGCTCCCTCCCTCGACCCCGCCCTCGCCCTCCCTCCCCTCCCCCCCTCCCTCCTCTCCTTGGGGTCTTGGTGGTCGTGTTCGCCAGAACCCCCCCTCCCTCCCTCGACCCCGCCCCTGCCCCTCCCTCCCGTCCCCCTCCTCCCTCTTGTTGGAGCTCACGAAACTCGGCCCAAGTCCATCAACATTCCATGGACATGTACAAGGGGTGGATGCATTGGTCGATGTGGGAACTATGGTAGTAGCACCAAAATTGCTCCTTTTTTAAGAAGGGGATTCGCCACCAGCAAGGCTAGAGCTAGAGACCGACGTCGGCATCGGTGAGGGGAATTGCGGCATTGAGGGAGAGGTGGTAACCTCCTCGTGTGCACTTTGGATGTGTGTGCCGCCAATCGTTGAAGGACTGGGTGATGAAGTGCGTAAGGGGGTGCACCTCCAAGATTTCATTGAGGTGGAGGCGAGAGCCTGCAAGCTACTTCTTCTAGTGATGCATGAGTCCACTGTCTGGCAATTTTCCTGGAACGATTGTAGGTCAGGTCTCCACTTTACATCTTCGGGCGGGGAGGAGGGATGAGCTGGAGGGACCTCATCATTTCCATTCGCAATGGTTCCTCGTCAGCTATCCTTGTGGGTGCCATGTCAATGGGCATATGTACAAAATGGATTGACTTGAGCAACGTATTGAGGGCTTCATCTGGGAGGTCGATCAAGGCAGTAGGTGAGATAGATGGGGAGGTCCCGAGCTATGCGGTGCTAGTGCTGCAGGCATTAGAAGAGTATTCGAGAAGGTTTGTGCGAGGAAAGGGGGTTGGGAGGATGGGTTGGGTGGCTTGGACAGGATCAATGGGAGGCGGCTAGCAGAGCTCGACAGGTGGGGCAGAAGAATTAAATACAGTTATGGCTTCTTGGCCCTCCTCCTCCGCAACGTCCTCGGGGTATGCTACATGGATTGTATCAAAATTTCTAACCAAGGACTCAAGGGAGTCTTGGAGAGCTTGTAGCACTCGACTATAGAGTATATTAAGCGGAGGTGATGGTAGGCGATGGAGTGGTAAGCCACAAGATGCCCTTGTGTTTGTATTGCGGAGGCTTGAACATAGGCCTAAATCTAGCTTGAAGATTTTTGGGAGTGTAGACCCACGGGATGAGTTCCTCGGGCTGCTTGGCTAATTGTATCACATCATCATCCTGAGGATAATTTGTGTACTTTGTGATGACCTGACACCATGCCATCCGTGAGAATTTTTTTTATTTTGAGGAGTTGATTGCTCTTCTAATTTTTGAAGAGCAGAGAAATGGTGGTGCATCTTCTTCAGGAGGAACTTCAAAAGAACCTGTCTTCTACTCAAATGCTGGAAGAGGTAGAGCATGCCGATTTGGAGGCCGTGGTAGAAATCAAAATATGCAGTAAATTCAAGAAAACCAGTCCTATGGAGGAGGATGTGGTAACTTTAGAGGCAGGGGGAGCCAAAGAGGTTGTGGATGGCAGAGAGGCCAAAATGCAAACAACAATGTTGAATGCTACTACTGTGCTAAAATGAGTCATATGGTTAAAGATGTAAAGAAAGAGGGAGAGAGATAGGAGACTCAAGTTCAGCTTTCTTCACAACACACAAAAGAGAGAGAGGACACAAGGTTGGAGGGTGAAGACTTTCTTCACTTTTGCACACAACAACCATACAATAGAAGAGGGAAATACCCTATATGTCAAAACCTAGAATACGTGGTTCATATGTGAACCCAAACCAAAAACATACGTGGTAGTCTAACTACACCACGAGTACAACTAACATAGGCGGTGACATAAATGATAGTCATCCAGGAGATGTATCGGGGGTAGAGCTTGATATCTCAACACTCCCCCTCAAGCTCAAATCCATCTCACGTACACCAAGCAAGCTCCTAAATCTGCGAAGCTTCTCGGTACCCAATGCCTTCGTAAAAATATCAGCCACCTGCTCCTCAGTGCTGACATAGACAAGATCAATCTCACCAGCTAGAACCTTCTCTCTCACAAAGTGATAATGCACCTCAATGTGCTTCGTTCTAGCATGATAAACTGGGTTATTAGCAAGCATGATGCTGCTAATGTTGTCACAATGAATGACAACTGCTGCATGAACTGACTGTCCCATATCTGCAAGTAGCTTCCGTAACCAAGCTACCTCACATGCAGCCATTGCTGCACCCCTGTACTCAGCCTCTGTGCTCGACAAGGCAACTGTTGGCTGCTTCTTGCTGCTCCAACTGATGGCACCACTCCCAAGGGAAAACATAAAACCACTAGTAGATCTCCTGTCTGAGACACTACCAGCCCAATCAGCATCTGTGTATCCATGTACCTGTAATGCACACCCAGCTTCATAAAACAGTCCATAATGCAATGTGGACTTCACATACCGCAGTATGCGCCTAGCCGCATCCAAATGTGGCTTCCTCGGTGCCTGCATAAACTGACTCACCAGCCCCACAGCATAGCTCAAGTCTGGTCGAGTTATAGTCATGTAAATCAAGCTACCTACTATGCGCCTGTACATAGTAATATCTTCAAGAAGCTCACCTGACTCTGCATTGAGCTTCACATTCTGCTCCAATGGAACAGAGATAGGCTTACAGCCTGTCATCCCATATTTGGACAGCATGTCCAAACCGTATTGCCTTTGCAACAGCCATATCCCACTCGGGGATCTAATAACCTCAATGCCCAAGAAGTAACGTAGCTCTCCCAAATCCTTCATCTCAAATTTCTGCTTCAACAGCAGCTTCACTTCATTAATGTCTGCATCACTATCACCTGTAATAATCAAGTCATCAACATAGATGACTATAAGCACAATCCCTCTGTTTGTCCTTTTCACATAAAGTGAAAAATCTGAATTGGAAATCTGAAATCCAATAGTGACAAGATATTGCCCTATCTTGTCTGACCATGCCCTCGGCGCCTGTTTTAAGCCATACAAGGCTTTGCGCAACCTGCATACAAAATCGGGGTGTGCATTATCCTCATAACCTTCTGGCTGCATCATATAAACCTCTTCTTGCAAGTCACCATGCAAGAAGGCATTTTTCACATCCATCTGATGCAAAGACCATCCCTTTGCAGCAGCCATAGCAATTACTGCTCTCACGGTTGCCATCCTTGCAACTGGGCTGAAAGTTTCCTCATAGTCAATTCCATATGTCTGTGCAAAACCTTTGGCAACCAATCTTGCCTTGTACCTGCTAACAGACCCATCAGCATTGTGCTTTACTTTGTAAACCCACTTGCAGCCAATAGCCTTCTTATCATGAGGCAAAGGCATCAAATCCCAAGTGTGGTTTGCATCCAAGGCAGCCATCTCTTCATCCATAGCTGCTTCCCAATTTTTATGCCCTGCTGCATCCTCAAAACATGTGGGCTCTGGCTCCTCTAGAACCTTGACCATATAAGCATAGTGATGTGCTGTATACCCATCATATCTCAGCCTGTCAACTGGATACTTAATACGAGTGGACCTCCGTACAACTGGATCAGTTGCAGGCGTCTTTAAATCATGCCTGCTTTTCCTTGCACCAGGTGTAACAACAGAAGGAATCCCAAGTTCCTCATCAAGGCTCATTTCAGAGCCGCTTGACTCTCCATCAACATGAGAGCTACCAGCAGACACATCAAATACTGGAGCATGGTCCACTTTTTCTTTTCCCTTATGTGATACCTGCACAACACTATCAGGACTGCCATGTGACGATTCACTAGATCTCAATCTCCCTGTCCATGCATTAGATCCACTAGTAGAGGACTCTCTGGGTCCACTCAAGGCTTGAGATTGCTGCTCTGCATTTATTGCAGCATTCCCATTTCCTGCATCTGCATCTCCTACCATAACAGTTGGTGCATACCAGCTGCTCATTTCATCAAAAACAACATCTCTTCTCACTTGCATTTTGCGAGTGGAAGGGTTATAACAGCGATACCCTTTCTGGTGCTGAGCATATCCAATAAAGATGCATTTTTCTGCCTTTGGATCGAGCTTTGTTCTCTTCTCATCAGGAACATGAACATAAGCTATGCAACCAAATACCTTCAAGTGAGAAATATCTGGTTTTTGGCCTGTATACATTTCTTCAGGCGTCATGCCATGGACAGCTGCAGTGGGGGTTCTGTTCATAATATAAACAGCAGTTGCTACTGCTTCAGCCCAAAAATAATCAGGCATGTTTTTCTCATTTAGGATCGCCCGTCCTACTTCTGCAATATGCCTGTTCTTCCTTTCTGCAACCCCATTCTGCTGAGGGGTAGACCTGCATGAGTACTTCCTTTGAATTCCCTGTTCTTTCAGATATTCACAAAATTCTTCTGAAAAGTACTCTCCCCCTCCATCAGATCTTAGCACTTTAATATGCACACCTTTCTCTTTTTCAACCATGGCCTTAAAAGCCTTGAAATGGCTGAACACTTCACTTTTGTGCTTCATAAAATAAATCCACACCTTCCTAGTGTAGTCATCAATAAACGTCACATAATAATGGCATCCACCAATAGAAGCAGCTTTGGTTGTCCAAACATCTGAATGGATCACTTCCAAAGGTCTTCTGCTCACCTTAGCATTTTTAGGAAATGCATGTCTGGCCTGCTTACCCATTTGGCATGCTTCACATACCTTCTGCATTCCCTCAACTCTGAATTTAGGCAAACCTGCAACAATGTTTTTCGTTTGCATAGATTTCAGCCTTTGTATATTCACGTGCCCAATGCGCTTGTGCCATATCTCAATATCTGCAATGACACCTCTCCCATGTGCAAACATAGCAGCTTTCACCTCAGGCATATCAACATCCAAGGTGAACATTCTTCCATTTTTGTTGCCTTTCGCAACCAAGCGGCATTTTTTTTTCAGGTCTTCAACGAAGCATCCATCAGGATTAAATCTAACCTGCAGACCTTGCTCAACCATCTGGCCAACTGAAACCAGGTTCTTAGTGATTTTTGGAACATGAAGTACATCTGCCAAGTACTTCGTTTTGCCATCCTGCATAGCCAATGGCACTTTACCAACCTGCGTAATTGGGTGCGCAGTATCATCACCTGTTTCAACATAACCTGGCTTATCCAAATTTCTAACATCATGAAACCACTCACCATGACTGGTCATGTGGTTAGAGGCACCCGAATCAACATACCAAACATCATTGCAAGCTGCAGCATCTCCTGACATGGAGTTAACCATATGCTGCATCACAAAAAGGTGCTCATTTCTGTCGTCACCATGCCCACTTGATGATGCATAGTTGCTTTGCTGCAACTTCCCACTTTTGATGTCATTCTGCTTTTTATAGCATGTATTCTCCTTGTGTCCAGGCTTTCCACAATAATAGCATTCTGTGCTGCTATTTACTTGCTGGTTCCTTTGCCATGAACCACGGCCTCTTTGGCTCCCCCTGCCTCTAGAACTACCACGTCCTCCTCCATAGGACTGGTTTTCCTGTTGTTGCTGTTGGTTCTGATTTCCTGCACGGCCACCAGAACGGCCTCTTCCTCTACCCCTGCCTCTACCTGTATTCGAGTAGAAAGCAGTCTCTTGAGAAGTTGAGGTGGCTGAACCACCATTCCTTTGCTCTTCACTCAGCAAGAGAGCAATAAGTTCCTGAAAATCAGGAAATGTTTCACGGACTCCAATGGATGTCCGAAATTGTGCATAATCTTTCCCAAGGCCATTCAAGGTCACGGACACTAAGTCCTCATCATCAACAGGTGCTCCAATGGAGGCAAGAGAATCTGCAAGGCCTTTCACCTTCAAGGAATACTCATTTATATTCATATTTTTCCTTTGCACATTGTGCAACTCCTGCTTTAGCTGCATCTTTCGTGCTTTGGTATTTGTGCTATACAGCTTCACCAATGTATCCCATGCCTCCTTAGGCGTCTCTAGATCCTGTATATGCACAATCATAGAATCTGAAATGCTAACGGACAGCCAATACAGGCATTTTCTGGCTTTTTCATGCCATTCTTTAAAGGCCTTCAATTCAGCAGGAGTGGGAGCAGCACCCAAAACTGGTTCTGCAGTTTCACCACTGATGTAATCCCAAACTCCCTTTCCCATAAAGAAGTTTGTCATCCTGAACTTCCATGCTTGGAAGTTGTTCTTGTCAAGTTTCTCACTGACAATGGTAGACAGATTCTCAGACATTTTACAAATCACGAATTGCAACAGCAACCTGTAAACACAGCAAATGCCTCAGAAGGGCAAATAGTAAAACTTCTTCAAAGAGCCTCACAGGGGCAGATCTACAACACTGACGAAAGTGGTATTTCACCACACAGTCACTTCCTCGTGACGATTTTGCATCAACAGGCAACAGGCATGAATCTGCAACTCCCAATATCTCTGCACATAGGCATACGATGCAATTTCTGTGGCACCTTTCCACCGACTAGCCGCGCGGTGGTCGCACAGCAAAAACAGGGCCTTTTTCTGAGTGCCTGCGAAGAACTTCCGCCTTCAAAACGGGCCCCGAAACGGCCTCAAATCAAAAAAATAAACCCGCAGCATATACTGCGCTCTCGCCGCACCGCGAAGGGCCTCTCAATCTGAAGCAGTGCACTCCTGCACTTCTGGCTGTGCTACCTGCAGAGATTTGCTCCCAAACTCGAAATAAGAAAGCTACACTGGTCCTCTTACCAGGACACCACAAACTTGGCTAGCTTTCTTGAGCTCCTTACCACGAACAAGGCTCTGATACCATGTAAAGAAAGAGGGAGAGAGATAGGAGACTCAAGTTCAGCTTTCTTCACAACACACAAAAGAGAGAGAGGACACAAGGTTGGAGGGTGAAGACTTTCTTCACTTTTGCACACAACAACCATACAATAGAAGAGGGAAATACCCTATATGTCAAAACCTAGAATACGTGGTTCATATGTGAACCCAAACCAAAAACATACGTGGTAGTCTAACTACACCACGAGTACAACTAACATAGGCGGTGACATAAATGATAGTCATCCAGGAGATGTATCGGGGGTAGAGCTTGATATCTCAACAAAAGATTGCTATAAAAAGCAGAATGACATCATGACTAGAAAATTGCAGCAAGGCAATTATGCATGCTCTAGTAGACAGGGTGATGACAGAAATGAGCATCTGTTTATGGTGCAGCACATGACCAATTCTATGACAAGTGCAGAAGAAATCAATGATGTGTGATATGTTGACTCAGATGCATCAAACCACATGACAGGTCATGCAAAATGGATGCAGGATGTAAGGAAAATGGAAAGACCAGGATTTGTGGAGACTGGTGATGATACTGCACATTCTATTATGTAGATTGGTAAAACTCCTTTGTCTATGTAGGATGGAAAAAAGAAATACCTGTCTGATGTATTTTATGTCCCGAATATCACCAAGAACCTGGTTTCTATTTATCAAATGGTTGAGTAGGGCTTGTAGGTTAGATTTAATACTTATGGATGCTTTGTTGAGGATATGAAAAATAAAGATCACTTGATAGAAAAAGGGAAGAAGAAGGGCAGGAAGTTTACGTTGGATGCGGACATGCCTGAATTGAGTGCAGCAATGTTTGCACATGGAACCGATGTAGTTTTAGATATTGATATTTAACATAAACGCATTGGTCATGTTAATGTACAGCGACTTAAATTAATGCAGGCCCAAAATATTATTGCAGGACTACCTAAGTTCAAGGTTGCAAAAATGCATAAGGTATGTGAAGCCTGTCAATTTGAAAAACAAGCAAGGAAACCATTTCCTAGACATGCTCAAGAGAGTAACAGGCCATTGGAATGAATCCATTTTTATGTATGGACTACTAAAGATGCATCTATTGGAGGTGTCATTATTTTGTCACTTTTATTGATGACTACAGCAGAAAAGTTTAGGTGTATTTTATGAAAAAGAAAAGTGAGGTGTTTGGGCATTTCAAAGCTTTTAAAGCTATTGTTGAAAAAGAAATAGGCCTGCAAATAAAATGCCTAAGGTCAGATGAAGGGGGAGAGTACCTCTCAAATGAGTTTGCAAGTTTCCTACAGGAGCATGGCATAAAGCATCAATATTCATGTAGTCATACCCCATAGCAAAATGGACTTGCAGAAAGGAAAAACAGGCATATTGGAGAGGTATCTCATGCCATGCATTACAAAATTAAAAAAACATAAGCTTTTGCATACCTGAGACCTAGTAGCAATCATTAATCTTCTCTTTGGAGTTACCAATGTATAATTTGAAAGCCTTTCTATTGTCTTCATATGTGGTCCTATATAACAATTATTATTGAAAAATACATGCACGTAGATTGCAACACAAGCCTAACAATACAAGATACACATGATTCAAAAAATAATAACACAATAGTGAGCTTTTATTTAGGACATGTACTACCCAAAATAGGACACAATGCCCAAAAGTCAACCACACAATAAAACACAAATGCACTAAAGATGAATGGCCTTCTCAAGGATTAGTTTTGCCCAACTCACTATAGGACAACTAACCCAAGATTCATCCATTGCACAGTACCTATGTTAGAAACAACACACGAGGACTACTACTGCCCAATAATAGGACTAGTAGCCCACAATACACAACAAATAGCATACAATCACAAGCAACACGTGAGAATAAATAGTAGGACTACTCTTGCCCAAAGAAGGACAAATGGCCCACAAATCCTACAAGTAATAAACCGAGTGTCAAAGGTCCTTGCAATGATACGTATCATGGACTACCCTTGCCCAAGAAAGGACAAATAGCCCAACAAGCTAGGTCTCATCAACACTCTAAAGAAATGTCTATATCAAGCACCAACATAGCCTGAGTAGGACAAATGGCCCAATCAACAAATCATTTCAGAGCTTAGTTCTACGAACAATGAACAACCAAGCCTTAGCAAGGGTGTGCTATCCAAGGAGCTATCTCTACATGCTTCTCCAAATCTGGGCACTACATTATGTATTTAGAAAGCCTATCGGGATTTAGCCATTGCAATAGCCCGCCGGGAATAAATTGCCTGCCAAGAAAATGGATTATCCCGATGGGATAATTAAATAGCCGGTTTATCGACAGTTAATCTTTGACTGGTTATGATAATACACACGTTGTTAGCGTGAGTTTATAACATAAGTACGCAACGTTAATAACATGTTCACGTTTATAATATTACATTAACATAATCCCTGATACCACCTCAATGTCATTTTTAGGATTTAGGGACTGTGTGAAATATGAGGTTTTTCCTTAGGAGCTTATTGTATCCTCACATAATGAAACTGTTTACGAATGCATCATTTTGACATACACTCTAGATAATTGTATGTTGAAGTATGTTGCTTGCATTTAAATATTATTTTGTTGTGTTTATAAATGTCCTTTTGTTGTGTTATTAGTATAAGAGATTAGCATATAAGCCTTGCCAACAACACTAACATTGACCATGACACACTTGATAGATCTAGCTCAGATCTAGTGATGTTGGTAGAATTTCAACCCTTGCCATCCGGAATAACAAACGTCTTTCTCTCTTGCTTGCTCTCACTTCGTGTGTGTGTGCATGTATGTGTATAGGCGCACGTGCGTGCGTGCGTGCGTGTGTGTGTGTGTGTATGTGTGTGTGTGTGTGTGTGTGTGTTCACCTTCTCCTCTTGGCCTAGGCAATAAATCAAAAACTCATAGTCATAAAATATTTGCATTAATTAAAACACGAGTTGCATACAAATATAAAAAACTTATCTTTCAAAATTCGGAATTATCCTCTAACCACCAACATTGAGTGAGCCAAATGAATTTTTATTTCTAGAATAAAGACCTTTACCACCTTGAGACCCAGTGGAGTGGGTCTCAAACCCTTAGTATACGGGTCAAGCTTAAAGGATGCTTCAAGCAATTGGTGCAGATGGACTCGATAGCTTTACTTGGATTATGAGGCATTGAATTTTCCTGAGTTATCTAGTGAGCCGACATTATAGGATTCCTAAAAGTCAGAAGAAATAACCAGTTACCACACCGATTGTTCGCTCACCTATAAGATTTTCTCAATCAACGCACGTGTTCTACACTAGACTCTCATTGCTTGCATGAAGTGCAGGAAAAGAATTAACTACTCTCCTGCTGCATGTTCCGTTGTATTGTTTCATTAGATTAGCTCTTTGGACAGTTTTGTGTGCATCAACTGCGGGAGAAGAGTTAGGTCTGTATGCACCAAGAACTGACGATAACTTGGTTGCTCTGTTGTATTTCTAAACAAACGCAGCCGTTGTGTGAATGATCTACAGGAGCATGTTTCCAGATAGCTTTCTATGCCAAATGCAAGCCTAAGTCCTCACATAAAAGAGTTTAATGCATTTTGGTATGCACCTCTCCCTAAGCCGGAGTTCTCTTAGAATTGGATGCACAACCTCACCAACATTGATGTTCCAAAGAGAATAGGGTTCCAAGTTATAACACCCGAACTCAAGGGGTTGACCCCGGTGGTTCCCCTTAGGATGTTTAACATGCTCAAACCTGCAAGGTGAGCAAGGGGACAGTAAGGGTCAAATCAAAACTCCACTAGCTAGCATATGTTGGCACCACTACTGCCAAGTTCTCTTCCAATTGGGGAGCCAGGGCAAGCTAGGTGACCTCCTCAGTAGGCTCTATAAGTGCCATGAAAAAGCCCCCTTCAAGTCTAAAACTCCGATTATCCAAAAGCTCGGCTAATAGCAAGAGGACCACTCCCCATGAAGAAATAGAAGAGGAAAATGGAGAGGAAGATCTATGATAGGTACCAACCCACTACCAGGCCTACACAATAGAGGATTGCAAGATCTTATACCAATAGGCCAAGAGATCTCGAGAAGACGGGTGCTCCCAAGGATATAGCGGCCTAGCCTCCTGATGATATCTACCCTAATGAGGAGAACACTCTAATAGCTCTCCTACAAGAATACAAGGACTGTATGTCTTGGAAATACATAGATATGAAAGGGGTGCCCATTGAGGTTGTTCAGTACATGATACCCATGCTTGACTATGCCAGGCGATACGTCAACATCCCTACCTATGAATCCCAAATATGCGCTCATAGTGAGGAAGACAATCCAAAAACTCATAGGTGTGGGATTCATCTATGACATTGAGCATACTATTATACAAGTCACCTTTAGAAGGGAGGGACAACCCTTTTCCTTTTTGCACTCTCCCTTTCTTTACATTCATAAGGCTTAGGCCCATAGGTTGCCAAGGCATCTTTACTATCATTTCCATCTATCCTCTATTGTTCCACTCTTGTGTGTCAAAAATAGCACTTGTGCTAACCATATAAGAGTGCCAAATAGTGCTTGTGTTAGCCTCATGTCTCCGAGTCCTAAGCCATTTGAGGCTCAAAACCTAGAGTGGCAAGGCTAATCTGAAGCTATTTGTGGCTCAAAACCCATAAGGCCTGAATTTGCTTGGGTTCTTTGTGGCTCAAACTCGGATATGTGCCCATCGGATCTGCTTTGCATGGTCGATCGAGCATTAAATGCCATTTTTGCCTTAGAGTCATGCACATCCGTAAAAAAACACGCTGCTAGGTGTGTTATTCGATCAAGTACCTATGATATGGGAATGCCAGTTTGCATGTAAGTCAAATCCACCTAGTTGAAGGTGTGTACAAGGTATTGTGCCCATCGGATATGCTTTGCATTGTCGATCAAGCATAAAACACCGTTTTTGCCTTAGTGTCATGCACAACCATATAAAAACACGGGCCTAGGAGTGTTATTCAAAGAAGTACTTATCGGATGGGGGCACCACTTTGCACGCAAGTCCCTTTCAACTACGTTGAGGTGCGTGCAAAGTATTGTCACCATCGGATATGCTTTACATGGTCGATCATGCATTATACACCGTTTTTTCCCTAGTGATATGCACATCTGCAAAAAAACACGCCCTTAGGTGTATTATCTGACCAAGTACTTATTGGATGGGTGTGCCTCTTTGAAAACATTTGAATACCACCTGGGTTGAGGCATAGGAAAAGTATTGTTCCCATCAAATATCCTTTCCATGGTCGATCGAGCATTAAATACTATTTTTGGTCGTGTCATGCACATCCGTAAAAAAACACGCTGCTAGGTATGTTATCCGATCAAGCACTTATGGGATGGGAGTGCCACTGTGGATGTAAGTCAATTCCACCTAGTTGAAGGTTTGTGCAAAGTGTTGTGCCCATCGGATATGCTATGCATTGTCGATCAAGCATAAAACACTGTTTTTGCCTTAGTGTCATGCACAACCATGAAAAAACACAGTCCTAACTGTGTTAATCAAACAAGTACTTATCAGATGGGGGCTCCAGTTTGCATGCAAGTCCGTTTCAACTAGTTTGAGATGCGTGCAAAGTATTGTTACCATCAGATATGCTCTGCATGGTCGATTACGCATTATACAACGTTTTTTCCGTAGTGATATGCACATTCGTAAAAAAACACGCCCTTAGGTATGTTATCTGTCCAAGTACTTATCCGATGGGTGTGCCTCTTTGAGAACATTTCAATACCACCTAGGTTAAGGTGTAGGAAAAGTATTGTGCCCATCGGATATGCTTTGCATGCTCGATCGAGCATTAAATACCATTTTTGCCTTAGTGTCATGCACATCCATAAAAAAACAAGCTGGTAGGTGTGTTATCTGATCAAGTACTTATGAGATGGGAATGCCATTTTGCATGTAAGTCAATTACACCTAGTTGAAGGTGTGTGCAAAGTATCGTGCCCATCGGATATACTTTGCATTGTCGATCAAGCATAAAACACCGTTTTTGGCTTAGTGTAATACACAACCATGAAAAAACACGGTCCTAAGTGTGTTAATCAAACAAGTACTTATCGGATGGGTGCTCGAGTTTGCACGCAAGTCCATTTCAACTAGGTTGAGATGGGTACAAAGTATTGTCACCATCGGATATGCTCTGCATGGTCGATTACGCATTATACAACATTTTTCCCATAGTGATATGCGCATCTGCAAAAAAACACGCCCTTAGGTATGTTATCACCAAGTACATATCCAATGCGTGTGCCTCTTTGAGAACATATTAATACCAGCTAGATTAAGGTGCAGGAAAAGTATTGTGCCCATCGGATATGCTTTGCATGGTCGATCGAGCATTAAATACCATTTTTGCCTTAGTGTCGTGCACATCCGTAAAAAAACACGCTGCTAGGTGTTTTATCCGATCAAGTACTTATGCGATGGGGATGCCACTTTGCATGTAAGTTAATTCCACCTAGTAAAGGGTGTTTGAAAAGTATTGTGCCCATTGGACATGCTTTGCATTGTCGATCAAGCATAAAACACCGTTTTTGCCTTAGTGTCATGCACAACCATATAAAAACACGGCCGTAGGTGTGTTATTCAAACAAGTACTGATCGGATGGGGGCTCCACTTTGCACGCAAGTTTGTTTCAACTATGTTGAGGTGCGTGCAAAGTATTGTCACCATCGTATATGGTTTCCATGGTCGATCACGCATTATACACTGTTTTCTCCCTAGTGATATTCACATCCTAAAAAAAACACGCCCTTAGGTGTGTTATCTGACCAAATACTTATCGGATGGGTGTGCCTCTTTGAGAACATTTCAATACCACCTAGATTAAGGTGTAGGAAATATATTGTGTCCATCGGATATGCTTTGCATGGTCGATCGAGCATTAAATGCCATTTTTGCCTTAGTGTCATGCACAATATCCAGAAAAAAACACGTTGCTAGGTGTGTTATTCGATCAAGTACCTATGAAATGGGAATGCCACTTTGATGTAAGTCAATTCCACCTACTTGAAGGTGTGTGCAAGGTATTGTGCCCATCGAATATGCTTTGCATTGTCAATCAAGCATAAAACACCGTTTTTGCCTGAGTGTCATGCACAACCATATAAAAACACGGCCCTAGGAGTGTTATTCAAAGAAGTACTTATTGGATGGGGGCTCCACTTTGCACGCAAGTCCCTTTCAACTACCTTGAGGTGCGTGCAAAGTATTGTCACCATCGGATATGCTTTACATGGTCGATCATGCGTTATACACCGTTTTTTCCCTAGTGATATGCACATCCGCAAAAAAACATGCCCTTACGTGTATTATCTGACCAAGTACTTATCGGATGGGTGTACCTCTTTGAAAACATTTATTTACCACCTAGGTTGAGGCATATGAAAAGTATTGTGCCCATCAGATATCGTTTGCATGGTCGATCGAACATTGAACACTATTTTTGCTCGTGTCATGCATATCCGTAAAAAAACACGCTGCTAGGTATGTTATCCGATCAAGCACTTATGAGATGAGAGTGCCACTGTGGAAAGTCTGTTTTAACTAGATTGAGATGCGTGCAAAGTATTATCACCATCAGATATGCTCTGCATGGTCGATTACGCATTATACAACGTTTTTCCCGTAGTGTCATGCACATCTGTTAAGGAACACGCTGCTAGGTGTGTTATCCGATCAAGTACTTATGCGTTGTGAATGCCACTTTGCATGTAAGTCAATTCCACCTAGTTGAGGGTGTGTGAAAAGTATTGTGCCCATCGGATATGCTTTGCATTGTCGATCAAGCATAAAACACCGTTTTTGCCTTAGTGTCATGCACAACCATATAAAAACACGGCCGTAGGTGTGTTATTCAAACAAGTACTTATCGTATGGGGGCTCCACTTTGCACGCAAGTTTTTTTCCATTGCGTTGAGGTGCGTGCAAAGTATTGTCACCATCGGATCTGGTTTGCATGGTCGATCATGCATTATACACTGTTGTTTCCCTAGTCATATGCACATCCGCAAAAAAACACGCCCTTAGGTATGTTATCTGACCAAGTACTTATCGGATGGGTGTGCCTCTTTGAGAACATTTCAGTACCACCTAGATTAAGGCGTAGGAAAAGTATTGTGCCCATCGGATATGCTTTGCATGGTCGATCGAGCATTAAATACCATTTTTGCCTTAGTGTCATGCACATCCGTAAAAAAACATGCTGCTAGGTGTGTTATCCGATCAAGTACTTATGTGATGGAAATGCCAATTTGCATGTAATTCAATTCCACCTAGTTGAAGGTGTGTGCAAAGTAATGTGCCCATTGAATATGCTTTGCATTGTCGATCAAGCATAAAACACCGTTTTTGCCTTAGTGTGATGCACAACTATACAAAACACAGCCCTAGGAGTGTTATTCAAACAAGTACTTCTCAAATGGGGGCTCCACTTTGCACGCAAGTCCCTTTCAACTACGTTGAGCTGCATGCAAAGTATTGTCACCATCGGATATGCTCTACATGGTCGATTACACATTATATAACGTTTTTCCGGTAGTGATATGCACATTGGGAAAAAAACACGCCCTTAGTTATGTTATCTGACCAAGTACTTGTCGGATGGGTGTGCGGCTTTGAGAACATTTCAATACCACCTAGGTTAAGGCATAGGAAAAGTATTATGCCCATGGGATATGCTTTGCATCGTTGATCGAGCATTAAATACCATTTTTGCCTTAGTGTCATGCACATCCATAAAAAAACACGAAGCTAGGTGTGTTATCCGATCAAGTACTTATGCATGGGAATGCCACTTTGCATGTAATTCAATTCCACCTTGCTGAAAATGTGTGACTAAGTAGTTATCAGATGGGTGTGCCTCTTTGAGAACATTTCAATACCACCTTCTTTAAGGTGTAGGAAATGTATTGTGCCCATCGGATATGCTTTGCATGGTCGATCAAGCATTAAATACCATTTTTGCCTTAGTGTCATGCACATCCGTAAAAAAACACGTTGCTAGGTGTGTTATTCGATCAAGTACCTATGAGATGGGAATGCCACTTTGCATGTAAGTCAATTCCACCTAGTTGAAGGTGTGTGCAAGGTATTGTGCCCATCGAATATGCTTTGCATTGTCGATCAAGCATAAAACACCGTTTTTGCCTTAGTGTCATTGACAAACATATAAAAACACGGCCCCACTTTGCACGCCAGTCCTTTTCAACTACGTTGAGGTGCGTGCAAAGTATTGTCACCATCGGATATGCTTTACATGGTTGATCACGCATTATACACCGTTTCTTCCCTAGTGATATGCACATCTGCAAGAAAACACGCCCTTAGGTGTATTATCTGACCAAGTACTTGTCGGATGGATGTGCCTCTTTGAGAACATTTCAATACCACCTAGGTTGAGGCGTAGGAAAAGTATTGTGCCCATGGGATATCCTTTGCATGGTCGATCGAGCATTAAATACTATTTTTGCTCTAGTGTCATGCACATCCGTAAAAAAACACGCTGCTAGGTGTGTTATCGGATCAAGTACTTATGCGATGGGAATGCCACTTTGCATGTAATTCAATTCCAGCTTGTCGAAAATTTGTGCAAAGTATTGTGCCCATCGGATATGCTTTGCATTGTTGATCAAGCATAAAACACCGTTTTTTCCTTAGTGTTATGCATAACCATAAAGAAACCCAGTCCTAGGTGTGTTATTCAAACAAGTACTTATCAAATGCGAACTCCACATTGCACGCAAGTATCTTTTAACTAGGTTGAGGTGTGTGCAGATATGCTTTGCATGGCCGATCACGCATTATACGTCATTTTTTCCCTAGTGATATGCACATCCGCTAAAAAACAAGCCCTTAGGTGTGTTATCTAACCAACTACTTATCGGATGGGTGTGCCTCTTTGAGAACATTTCAATACCACCTAGGTTGAGGTGTACGAAAAGTGTTGTGCCCATCGGATATCCTTTGCATGGTCGATCAAGCATGAAATACTATTTTTACTCGTGTCATGCACATTCGTAAAAAATCACACTGCTAGGTATGTTATCCAATCAAGCACTTATGGGATGGGCGTGCCACTTTGCATGTAAGCCAATTCCACCTAGTTGAAGGTGTGTGGAAAGTATTGTGCAAGTCAATTCCACTTAGTTGAAGGTGTGTGCAAAGTATTGTGCCCATCGGATATGCTTTGCATTGTGGATCAAGCATAAAACAACACCGTTTTTAGCTTAGTGTCATGCACAACCATGAAAAAACACGGTCCTAAGTGTGTTAATCAAATAACTACTTATCGGATGGGGGCTCTAGTTTGCATGCAAGTCCATTTCAACTAGGTTGAGATGCGTGCAAAGTATTGTCACCATCGGATATGCTCTGCATGGTCGATTATGCATTAGAAAACGTTCTTCCCATAGTGATATGCACATCCGCAAAAAAACACGCCCTTAGGTGTGCTATCTGACCAAGTACTTATCGGATGGGTGTGCCTCTTTGAGAACATTTCAATACCACCCAGAGTAAGGCGTAGGAAAAGTATTGTGCCCATCGGATATGCTTTGCATGGTCGATCGAGCATTAAATACCATTTTTGCCTTAGTGTCATGCACATCCATAAAAAAACACGCTGCTAGGTGTGTTATTTGATCAAGTACTTATGCTTTGCATGGTCAATCGAGCATTAAATACCATTTTTGCCTTAGTGTCATGCACATCTATAAAGGAACACGCTGCTAGGTGTGTTATCCAATCAAGTACTTATGCGATGTGAATGCCACTTTGCATGTAAGTCAATTCCACCTAGTTGAGGGTGTGTGAAAAGTATTGTGCCCATCGAATATGCTTTGCATTGTCGATCAAGCATAAAACATCATTTTTGTCTTAGTGTCATGCACAACCATATAAAAACACGGGCGTAGGTGTGTTATTCAAACAAGTACTTATCGGATGGGGGCTCCACTTTGCACGCATGTCCATTTCAACTACGTTGAGGTGCATGCAAAGTATTGTCACCATCGGATATGCTTTTCATGGTCGATCACGCATTATACACTGTTTTTTCCCTAGTGATATGCACATCCACAAAAAAACACGCCCTTAGGTGTGTTATCTGACCAAGTACTTATCGGATGGGTGTGCCTCTTTGAGAACATTTCAATACCACCTACTTTAAGGTGTAGGAAATATATTATGCCCATCGGATATGCTTTGCATGGTCGATCAAGCATTAAATACCCATTTTGCCTTAGTGTCATGCACATCTGTAAAAAAACATGCTGCTAGGTGTGTTATTCGATCAGGTATTCGATCAGGTACCTATGAGATGGGAATGCCACTTTGCATGTAAGTCAATTCCACCTAGTTGAAGGTGTGTGCAAGGTATTGTGCCCATCGAATATGCTTTGCATTGTCGATCAAGCATAAAACACCCTTTTTGCCTTAGTGTCATGCACAACCTAATAAAAACACGGCCTTAGGAGTGTTATTCAAAGAAGTACTTATCTGATGGGGGCTCCACTCTGCACGCCAATCCCTTTCAACTACATTGAGGTGCGTGCAAAGTATTTTCACCATCGGATATGCTTTACATGGTTGATCACGCATTATACACCGTTTTTTCCCTAGTGAAATGGACATCCGCAAAAAAACACGCCCTTAGGTGTGTTATTTGACCAAGCACTTATCGAATGGATGTGCCTCTTTAAGAACAATTCAATACCACCTAGGTTGAGGCGTAGGAAAAGTATTGTGCCCATCGGATATCCTTTGCATTGTCGATCGAGCATTAAATACTATTTTTGCTCTAGTGTCATGCACATCCGTAAAAAAACACGCTACTAGGTGTGTTATCCGGTCAAGTACTTGTGCGATGGGAATGCCACTTTGCATGTAAGTCAATTCCACCTAGTTGAGGGTGTGTGAAAAGTATTGTGCCCAACAGATATGCTTTGCATTGTCGATCAAGCATAAGACACCATTTTTGCCTTACTCTCATGCATAACCATATAAAAACACGGCCATAGGTGTGTTATTCAACTAAGTACTTATCGGATGGGAGCTCCACTTTGCAAGCAAGTCCGTTTAAACTAGGTTGAGATGCGTGCAAAGTATTGTCACCATCAGATATGCTCTGCATGGTCGATTACGCTGTCACCATCGGATGTGCTTTGCATGGTCGATGAAGCATGGTCGAACATTTCCATACCACGTAGGTTGAGGTGTAGGAAAAGTGTTGTGCCCATCGGATATCCTCTGCATGGTCGATCAAGCATTGAATACTATTTTTGCTCTAGTGTCATGCACATCCATAAAAAAACACGTTGCTAGGTATGTTATCCGATCAAGCATTTATGGGGTGGGTGTGCCACTTTGCATGTAAGTCAATTCCACCTAGTTGAAGGTGTGTGCAAAGTATCGTGCCCATTGGATATGCTTTTCATTGTCGATCAAGCATAAAACACCGTTTTTGGCTTACTGTCATGCACAACCATGAAAAAACACGGTCCTAAGTGTGTTAATCAAACAAGTACTTATCGGATGGGGGCTCCAGTTTTCATGCAAGTCCATTTCAACTAGGTTGAGATGCGTGCAAAGTATTATCACCATCGGATATGCTCTGCATGGTCGATTACGCATTAGACAACGTTTTTCCCGTAGTGATATGCACATCCGCAAAAAAACACGCCCTTAGGTATGTTATCTGACCAAGTACTTATCGGATGGGTGTGTCTCTTTGAGAACATTTTAATACCACCCAAAGTAAGGTGTAGGAAAAGTATTGTGCCCATCGGATATGCTTTGCATGGTCGATCGAGCATTAAATACCATTTTTGCCTTAGTGTCATGCACATCCATAAAAAAACACACTGCTAGGTGTGTTATCTGATCAAGTACTTATGCGATGGGAATGCCACTTTGCATGTAAGTCAATTCCACCTAGTTGAGGGTGTGTGAAAAGTATTGTGCCCATTGGACATTCTTTGCATTGTCGATCAAGCATAAAACACCATTTTTCCCTTAGTGTCATGCACAACCATATAAAAACACGGCCGTAGGTGTGTTATTGAAACAAGTACTTATCGGATGGGGACTCCACTTTGCACGCACGTCCATTTCAACTAAGTTGAGGTGCGTGCAAAGTATTGTCACCATCGGATATGGTTTGCATGGTCGATCACGCATTATACACCGTTTTTTCCCTAGTGACATGCACATCCACAAAAAAACACACCGTTAGGTGTGTTATCTGACCAAGTACTTATCGGATGGGTGTGCCTCTTTCATAACATTTCAATACCATCTACTTTAAGGTTTAGGAAATGTGTTGTGCCCATCAGATATGCTTTGCATGGTCGATCAAGCATTAAATACTATTTTTGCCTTAGTGTCATGCACATCCATAAAAAAACACGCTGCTAGGTGTCTTATTCGATCAGGTACCTATGAGATGGGAATGCCACTTTGCATGTAAGTCAATTCCACCTAGTTGAAGGTGTGTGCAAGGTATTGTGCCCATCGAATATGCTTTGCATTGTCGATCAAGCATAAAACACCGTTTTTGCCTTAGTGTCATGCACAACCATATAAAAACACGGCCTTAGGAGTGTTATTCAAAGAAGTACGTATCGGATGGGGGCTCCACTTTGCATGCCAGTCCCTTTCAACTACATTGAGGTGCATGCAAATTATTTTCACCATCGGATATGGTTTACATAGTTGATCACGCATTATACACCGTTTTTTTCCTAGTAATATGCACATCCATAAAAAAACACGCCCTTAGGTGTATTATCTGACCAAGTACTTATCGGATGGATGTGCCTCTTTGAGAACATTTCAATACCACCTAGGTTGAGGTGTACAAAAAGTGTTGTGCCCATCGGATATCCTTTGCATGGTCGATCGAGCATTAATTACTATTTTTGCTCTAGTGTCATGCACATCCGTAAAAAAACACGCTGCTAGGTGTGTTATCCGATCAAGTACTTATGCGATGGGAATGCCACTTTGCATGTAAGTCGATTCCACCTAGTTGAGGGTGTGTGAAAAGTATTGTGCCCAACAGATATGCTTTGCATTGTCAATCAAGCATAAAACTCCGTTTTTGCCTTACTGTCATGCATAACCATATAAAAACACGGCCATAGGTGTGTTATTCAACTAAGTACTTATCGGATGGGGGCTCCACTTTGCACGCAAGTCTGTTTCAACTAGGTTGAGATGCGTGCAAAGTATTGTCACCATCAGATATGCTCTGCATGGTCGATTACGCATTATACAACGTTTTTCCCGTAGTGATATGCACATCTACAAAAAAACACGCCCTTAGGTATGTTATCTGACCAAGTACTTATCGGATGGGTGTGCCTCTTTGAGAAAATTTCAATACCACCTAGGTTAAGGTGTAGGAAAAGTATTATGCCCATCAGAAATGCTTTGCATGCTCGATCGAGCATTAAATACCATTTTTGCCTTAGTGTCATGCACATCCGTAAAAAAACACACTGGTAGGTGTGTTATCCGATCAAGTACTTATGAGATGGGAATGCCACTTTTCATGTAAGTCAATTCCACTAGTTGAAGGTGTGTGCAAGGTATTGTACCCATCGGATATGCTTTGCATTGTCGATCAAGCATAAAACACCATTTTTGCCTTAGTGTCATGCACAACCATGAGAAAACATGGTCCTAAGTGTGTTAATCAAACAAGTACTTATCGGATGGGCGCTCCACTTTGCACGCAAGTTATTTTCAACTATGTTGAGGTGCGTACAAAGTATTGTCACCATTGGATATGCTTTGCATAGTCGATCATGCATTATACACCGTTTTTCCCGTAGTGATATGCACATCCGCAAAAAAACACGCCCTTAGGTATGTTATGTGACCAAGTACTTATCAGATGGGTGTGCCTCTTTGAGAACATTTCAATACCACCTAGAATAAGGCTTAGGAAAAGTATTGTGCCCATCGGATATGCTTTGCATGGTCAATCGAGTGTTAAATACCATTTTTGGCTTAGTGTCATGCACATCCGTAAAAAAATACGCTGCTAGGTGTGTTATCCGATCAAGTACTTATGTGATGGGAATGCCACTTTGCATGTAATTCAATTCCACCTAGTTGAAGGTGTGTGCAAAGTATTATGCCCATTGGATATGCTTTGCATTGTTGATCAAGCATAAAACACCGTTTTTGCCTTAATGTCATGCACAATCATGAAAACACACGGTCCTAGGTGTGTTGATCAAACAAGTACTTATCGGATGGGTGTGCCTCTTTGAGAACATTTCAATACCACCTAGGTTGAGGTTTTGGAAAAGTGTTGTGCCCATCGGATATCCTTTGCATGGTCGGTTGAGCATTAAATACTATTTTTGCCTTAGTGTCATGCACATCCGTAAAAAAACACGCTGCTAGGTGTGTTATCCGATCAAGTACTTATGCGATGGGAATGCCACTTTGCATGTAAGTCAATTGCACCTAGTTGAAGGTGTGTGCAAAGTATTGTGCCTATCGGATATGCTTTGCATTGTTGATCAAGCACAAAACACCGTTTTTAGCTTAGTGTCATGCACAACCATGAAAAAACACGGTCCTAGGTGTAATAATCAAAGAAGTACTTATTGGATGGGGGCTTCACTTTGCACATAAGTTCATTAAAACTAGGTTGAGATGTGTGCAAAGTATTGTCACCATCGGATATGCTTTGCATGGTCGACTACACATTACACAACGTTTTTTTGATAGTGATATGCACATCGGCGAAAAAACACACCCTTAGGTATGTTATCTGACCAAGTACTTGTCGGATGGGTGTGCGGCTTTGAGAACATTTCAATACCACCTAGGTTAAGGCATAGGAAAAGTATTGTGCCCATGGGATATGCTTTCCATGGTCGATCGAGCATTAAATACCATTTTTGCCTTAGTGTCATGCACATCCATAAAGTGTTGTACCCATCGGATATGCTTTGCATTGTCGATCAAGCATAAAACACTGTTTTTGCCTTAGTGTCATGCACAACCATGAAAAAACACGGTCCTAAGTGTGTTAATCAAACAAGTACTTATCGGATGGGGGCTCTAGTTTGCATGCAAGTCCGTTTCAACTAGGTTGAGATGCGTGCAAAGTATTCTTACCATCAAATATGCTCTGCATGGTCGATTACGCATTATACAACGTTTTTTCCATAGTGATATGCACATCCGTAAAAAAACACCCCCTTAGGTATGTTATCTGACCAGGTACTTATCGGATGGGTGTGCCTCTTTGATAACATTTCAACACCACCTAGGTTAAGGTGTAGGAAAACTATTGTGTCCATCAGATATGCTTTGCATGCTCGATCGAGCATTAAATACCAATTTTGCCTTAGTGTCATGCACATCTGTAAAAAACATACTGGTAGGTGTGTTATCCAATCAAGTACTTATGAGATGGGAATGCCATTTTGCATGTATGTCAAGTACACCTAGTTAAAGTTGTGTGCAAAATATCGTGCCCATCGGATATGCTTTGCATTGTCGATCAAGCATGAAACACCGTTTTTGGCTTAGTGTCATGCACAACCATGAAAAAACACGGTCCTAAGTGTGTTAATCAAACAAGTACTTATTGGATGGGGGCTCCAGTTTGCACGCAAGTCCATTTCAACTAGGTTGAGATGTGTGCAAAGTATTGTCACCATCGGATATGCTCTGGATGGTCGATTACGCATTATACAACGTTTTTCCCGTAGTGATATGCACATCCCTAAAAAACACGCCCTTAGGTATGTTATCTGACCAAGTACATATCAGATGCATGTGCCTCTTTGAGAACATATTAATACCACCCAGATTAAGGTGTAGGAAAAGTATTGTGCCCATCGGATATGATTTGCATGGTCGATCGAGCATTAAATACCATTTTTGCCTTAGTGTCATGCACATCCGTAAAAAAACACGCTGCTAGGTGTGTTATCCAATCAAGTACTTATGCGATGGGAATGCCACTTTGCATGTAAGTCAATTCCACCTAGTTGAGGGTGTGTGAAAAGTATTGTGCCCATCGGATAGGCTTTGCATTGTCGATCAAGCATAAAACACTATTTTTGCCTTAGTGTCATGCACAACCATATAAAAACACGGCCGTAGGTGTGTTATTCAAACAAGTACTTATCAGATGGGGGCTCCACTTTGCACGCAAGTCTGTTTTAACTACCTTGAGGTGCGTGCAAAGTATTGTCACCATCGGATATGGTTTGCATGGTCGATCACGCATTATACACCGTTTTTTCCCTAGTGATATGCACATCCTAAAAAAAACACGCCCTTAGGTGTGTTATCTGACCAAATACTTATCGGATGGGTGTGCCTCTTTGAGAACATTTCAGTACCACCTAGGTTAAGGTGTAGGAAATGCATTGTGCCCATCGGATATGCTTTGCATGCGGTCGATCGAGCATTAAATGCCATTTTTGCCTTAGTGTCATGCACATCCGTAAAAAGACACACTGCTAGGTGTGTTATTCGA
This sequence comes from Dipteris shenzhenensis, assembly GCF_047967505.1. NCBI lineage: Eukaryota > Viridiplantae > Streptophyta > Polypodiopsida > Gleicheniales > Dipteridaceae > Dipteris > Dipteris shenzhenensis. The sequence continues at coordinate 30,906,978 of NC_141609.1, read as the reverse complement.
TCAAGTACCTATGAAATGGGAATGCCACTTTGCATATATGTCAAGTCCACCTAGTTGAAGGTGTGTGCAAGGTATTGTGACCATCGGATATGCTTTGCATTGTCGATCAAGCATAAAACACCGTTTTTGCCTTAGTGTCATGCACAACCATATAAAAACACGGCCCTAGGAGTGTTATTCAAAGAAGTACTTATCAGATGGGGGCTCCAATTTGCACACAAGTTTGTTTCAACTACTTTGAGGCTCGTGCAAAGTATTGTCACCATCGAATATGCTTTGCATGGTCGATCATGCATTATACACCGTTTTTTCCCTAGTGATATGCACATCTGCAAAAAAACATGCCCTTAGGTGTATTATCTGACCAAGTACTTATTGGATGGGTGTACCTCTTTGAAAACATTTATTTACCATCTAGTTTGAGACATAGGAAAAGTATTGTGCCCATCAGATATCCTTTGCATCGTCGATCGAGCATTAAATACTATTTTTTCTCGTGTCATGCACATCCGTAAAAAAACACGCTGCTAGGTATGTTATCCGATCAAGCACTTATGGGATGGGAGTGACACTGTGGATGTAAGTTGATTCCATGTAGTTGAAGGTGTGTGCAAAGTGTTGTGCCCATCGGATATGCTTTGCATTGTCGATCAAGCATAAAACACTGTTTTTGCCTTAGTATCATGCACAACCATGAAAAAACACGGTCCTAAGTGTGTTAATCAAATAAGTACTTATCGGATGGGGGCTCTAGTTTGCATGCAAGTCCCTTGCAACTAGGTTGAGATGTGTGCAAAGTATTGTCACCATCAGATATGCTCTACATGGTCGATTATGCATTATACAACGTTTTTCCCGTAGTGATATGCACATTTGCAAAAAAACACGCCCTTAGGGATGTTATCTGACCAAGTACTTATCGGATGGGTGTGCCTCTTTGAGAACATTTCAATACCACCTAGAGTAAGGTGTAGGAAAAGTATTGTGCCCATCGGATATGCTTTGCATGGTCAATCGAGCATTAAATACCATTTTTGCCTTAGTGTCATGCACATCCGGAAAAAATTACGCTGCTAGGTGTGTTATCCGATCAAGTACTTATGCGATGGGAATGCCACTTTGTATGTAAGTCAATTCCACCTAGTTGAGGGTGTTTGAAAATTATTGTGCCCATCGGATATGCTTTGCATTGTCGATCAAGCATAAAACACCGTTTTTGCCTTAGTGTCATGCACAACCATATAAAAACACGGCCGTAGGTGTGTTATTCAAACAAGTACTTATCAGATGGGGGCTCCACTTTGCACGCAAGTTTGTTTCAACTACGTTGAGGTGCGTGCAAAGTACTGTCACCATAGGATATTCTTTGCATGGTCGATCAGGCATTATACACTGTTTTTTCCCTAGTGATATGCACATCCGTAAAAAAACATGCCCTTAGGTATGTTATCTGACCAAGTACTTATCGGATGGGTGTGCATCCTTGAGAACATATTAATACCTCCTAGATTAAGGCATAGGAAAAGTATCGTGCCCATCGAATATGCTTTGCATGGTCGATAGAGCATTAAATACCATTTTTGCCTTAGTGTCATGCACATCCGTAAAAAAACATGCGACTAGGTATGTTATCCGATCAAGTAGTTATGTGATGGGAATGCCAATTTGCATGTAATTCAATTCCACCTAGTTGAAGGTGTGTGCAAAGTATTGTGCCCATCGGATATGCTTTGCATTGTCGATCAAGCATAAAACACCGTTTTCGCCTTAGTGTCATGCACAACCATATAAAACATGGCCCTAGGAGTGTTATTCAAACAAGTACTTATCAAATGGGGGATCCACCTTGCACGCAAGTCCCTTTTAACTACGTTGAGCTGCATGCAAAGTATTGTCACCATCGGATATGCTCTACATGGTCGATTACACATTATACAACGTTTTTCCGGTAGTGATATGCACATCGACAAAAAAACATGCCCTTAGTTATGTTATCTGACCAAGTACTTGTCGGATGGGTGTGTGGCTTTGAGAACATTTCAATACCACCTAGGTTAAGGCATAGGAAAAGTATTGTGCCCATGGGATATGCTTTGCATGGTCGATCGAGCATTAAATACCATTTTTGCCTTAGTGTCATGCACATCCATAAAAAAACATGCTACTAGGTGTGTTATCCGATCAAGTACTTATGCGATGGGAATGCCACTTTGCATGTAACTCAATTCCACCTTGCTGAAAATGTGTGACCAAGTACTTATCGGATGGGTGTGCCTCTTTGAGAACATTTCAATACCACCTACTTTAAGGTGTAGGAAATGTATTGTGCCCATCGGATATGCTTTGCATGGTTGATCAAGCATTAAATACCATTTTTTCCTTAGTGTCATGCACATCCGTAAAAAAACAAGAGCTGCTAGGTGTGTTATTCGATCAAGTACCTATGAGATGGGAATGCCACTTTGCATGTAAGTCAATTCCACCTAGTTGAAGGTGTGTGCAAGGTATTGTGCCCATTGAATATGCTTTGCATTGTCGATCAAGCATAAAACACCATTTTTGCCTTAGTGTCATGCACAACCATATAAAAACACGGCCCTAGGAGTGTTATTCAAAGAAGTACTTATCGGATGGGGGCTCCACTTTGCACGCCAGTCCCTTTTAACTACGTTGAGGTGCGTGCAAAGTATTGTCACCATCGGATATGCTTTACATGGTTGATCACACATTATACACTGTTTTTTCCCTAGTGATATGCACATCTGCAAAAAAACATGCCCTTAGGTGTATTATCTGACCAAGTACTTATCGGATGGATGTGCCTCTTTGAGAACATTTCAATACCACCTAGGTTGAGGCGTAGGGAAAGTATTGTGCCCATGGGATATCCTTTGCATGGTCGATCGAGCATTAAATACTATTTTTGCTCTAGTGTCATGCACATCCGTAAAAAAACACGCTGCTAGGTGTGTTATCCGATCAAGTACTTATGCGATGGGAATGCCACTTTGCATGTAATTCAATTCCAGCTTGTCGAAAATGTGTGCAAAGTATTGTGCCCATCAGATATGCTTTGCATTGTTGATCAAGCATAAAACACCGTTTTTTCCTTAGTGTAATGCACAACCATAAAAAAACACGGTCCTTGGTGTGTTATTCAAACAAGTACCTATCAGATGGGGACTCCACTTTGCACACAAGTATCTTTCAACTAGGTTGAGGTGTGTGCAAAGTATTGTGACCATCAAATATGCTTTGCATGGCTGATCATGCATTATACGTCATTTTTTCCCTAGTGATATGCACATCCGCAAAAAAATGCACCCTTAGGTGTGTTATCTAACCAAGTACTTATCGGATGGGTGTGCCTCTTTGAGAACATTTTAATACCACCTAGGTTGAGGTGTACCAAAACTGTTGTGCCCATCGGATATCCTTTGCATGGTCGATCGAGCATGAAATAGTATTTTTACTCTAGTGTCATGCACATTCGTAAAAAATCACACTGCTAGGTATGTTATCCAATCAAGCACTTATGGGATGGGCGTGCCACTTTGCATGTAAGTCGATTCCACCTAGTTAAAGGTATGTGCAAAGTATTGTGCAAGTCAATTCCACTTAGTTGAAGGTGTGTGCAAAGTATTGTGCCCATTGGATATGCTTTGCATTGTGGATCAAGCATAAAACATCGTTTTTGCCTTAGTGTCATGCACAACCATATCAAAACACGACCGTAGGTGTGTTATTCAAACAAGTACTTATCGGATGGGGGCTCCACTTTGCACGCAAGTTCCTTTCAACTATGTTGAGGTGTTTGCAAAGTATTGTCACCATCGAATATGCTTTGTGTGGTCGATCACGCATTATACACCGTTTTTTCCCTAGTGATATGCACATCTGCAAAAAAACACGCCCTTAGGTATGTTATCTGACCAAGTACTTATCGGGTGGTGTGCCTCTTTGAGAACATATTAATACCACCTAGATTAAGGCATAGGAAAAGTATTGTGCCCATCGGATATGCTTTGCATGGTCGATCGAGCATTAAATACCATTTTTGCCTTAGTGTCATGCACATCCGTAAAAAAACATGCTGCTAGGTGTGTTATTCGATCAGGTACCTATGAGATGGGAATGCCACTTTGCATGTAAGTCAATTCCACCTAGTTGAAGGTGTCTGCAAGGTATTGTGGCCATCGAATATGCTTTGCATTGTCGATCAAGCATAAAACACCGTTTTTGCCTTAGTGTCATGCACAACCATATAAAAACACGGCCCTAGGAGTGTTATTCAAACAAGTAATTCAAACAGGTACTTATCAGATGCGGGCTCCACTTTGCACACAAGTCCCTTTCAACTACATTGAGGTGCGTGCAAAGTATTGTTACCATCGGATATGCTTTACATGGTGGATCACGCATTATACACCGTTTTTTCCCTACTGATATTTACTTTCGCAAAAAAACACGCCCTTAGGTGTATTATTTGACCAAGTACTTATCGGATGGGTGTGCCTCTTTGAGAACATTTCAATACCACCTAGGTTGAGGCGTAGGAAAAGTATTGTGGCCATCGGATATCCTTTGCATCGTCGATCGAGCATTAAATACTATTTTTGCTCTAGTGTCATGCACATCCATAAAAAAACATGCTGCTAGGTATGTTATCCGATCAAGAACTTATGGGATGGGTGTGCCACTTTGCATGTAAGTCAATTCCACCTAGTTGAAGATCTGTGAAAAGTATTTTGCCCATCGGATATGCTTTGCATTGTCGATCAAGCATAAAACACCATTTTTTCCTTAGTGTCATGCACAACCATATAAAACACAGCCCTAGGTGTGGTATTCACACAAGTACCTATCCAATGGGGACTCCACTTTGTACACAAGTTTGTTTCAACTACGTTGAGGTGCGTGCAAAGTATTGTGACCATTGGATATGCTTTGCATGGTCGATCACGCATTATACACCGTTTTTTCCCTAGTGATATGCACATGATCCACAAAAAAACATGCCCTTAGGTATGTTATCTGACCAAGTACTTATCGGATGGGTGTGCCTCTTTGACAACATATTAATACCACCTAGATTAAGGCGTAGGAAAAGTATTGTGCCCATCGGATATGCTTTGCATGGTCGATCGAGCATTATATACCATTTCTGCCTTAGTGTCATGCACATCCGTAAAAAAACACGCTGCTAGGTGTGTTATCCGATCAAGTACCTATGTGATGGGAATGCCACTTTGCATATAATTCAATTCCACCTAGTTAAAGGTGTATGCAAAGTATTGTGCCCATCGGATATTCTTTGCATTGTCGATCTAGCATAAAACATCGTTTTTGCCTTAGTGTCGTGCACAACCATGAAAAAACACGGTCCTAGGTGTGTTGATCAAACAAGTACTTATCGGATGGGGGCTCCACTTTGCACGCAAGTCCATTTCAACTACATTGAGGTTCTTGCAAAGTATTGTCACCATCGGACATGCTTTGCATGGCCGATCACACATTATACACCGTTTTTTCCTCAGGGGGGTCACTATGTATAAACCCTCTATACCACGTGCGTTCAAGGCATATTTCTAAAATCCCTTATCTGTATAAATTTTTCATTAATAAAATGTACCCCTTTTCTATACAAATCTGTAAATTTTTTCCAAAATTATTTTAAATAGTCCCTTATGTATATTTATTTCTGTAAATTTTAGAAATAAAAAATATCCTTTTGTTGAACTCACGTGATAGGGTTACATATGATGAGTGACTCCCCCGAGGTTTTTTCCCTAGTGATAGGCACATCCCAAAAAAAACACGCCCTTAGTTGTGATATCTAACCAAGTACTTATCGGATGGGTGTGCCTCTTTGAGAACATTTCAATACCACCTAGGTTGATGCATTGGAAAAGTGTTGTGCCCATCGGATATCCTTTGCATGGTCGATCGAGCATTAAATACTATTTTGGCCTTAGTGTCATGCACATCCGTAAAAAAACACGCTGCTAGGTGTGTTATCCGATCAAGTACTTATGTGATGGGAATGCCACTTTGCATGTAGGTCAATTCCACCTAGTTGAAGGTGTGTGCAAAGTATTGTGCCCATCGAATATGCTTTGCATTGTCGATCAAGCACAAAATACCGTTTTTAGCTTAGTGTCATGCACAACCATGAAAAAACACGGTCCTAGGTGTGTTAATCAAAGAAGTACTTATCCGATGGGGGCTTCACTTTGCACACAAGTCCATTTAACCGAGATTGAGATGTGTGCAAAGTATTGTCACCATTGGATACGCTCTGCATGGTCTATTACACATTATACAATGTTTTTCCGATAGTGATATGCACATCGGCAAAAAAACACACCCTTAGGTATGTTATCTGACCAAGTACTTGTCGGATGGGTGTGCGGCTTTGAGAACATTTCAATACCACCTAGGTTAAGGCATAGGAAAAGTATTGTGCCCATGGGATATTCTTTCCATGGTCCATCGAGCATTAAATACCATTTTTGCCTTAGTGTCATGCACATCCGTAAAAAAACACGCTGCTAGGTGTGTTATCTGATCAAGTACTTATGCGATGGGAATGCGACTTTGCATGTGATTCAATTCCACCTCGTTGGAAATGTGTGCAAAGTATTGTGCCCATCGGATATGCTTTGCATTGTTGATCAAGCATAAAACACCGTTTTTTCCTTAGTGTAATGCACAACCATAAAAAAACACGGTCCTAGGTGTGTTATTCAAACAAGTACTTATTAGATGGGGGCTCCACTTTGCACGCAAGTATCTTTCAACTAGGTTGAGGTGTGTGCAAAGTATTGTGACCATCAGATATGCTTTGCATGGCCGATCACGCATTATACGTCGTTTTTTCCCTAGTGATATGCACATTCGAAAAAAACACGCCCTTAGGTGTGTTATCTGACCAAGTACTTATCAGATTGGTGTGCCTCTTTGAGAACATTTCAATACCACCTAGGTTGAGGTCTACAAAAAGTGTTGTGCCCATCGGATATCCTTTGCATGGTCGATCGAGCATGAAATACTATTTTTACTCTAGTGTTATGCACATTCGTAAAAAATCACACTGCTAGGTATGTTATCCAATCAAGCACTTATGGGATGGGCGTGCCACTTTGCATGTAAATCAATTCCACGTAGCTGAAGGTATGTGCAACGTATTTTGCAAGTCAATTCCACTTACTTGAACGTGTGTGCAAAGTATTGTGCCCATCGGATATGCTTTCCATTGTGGATCAAGCATAAAACACCGTTTTTGCCTTAGTGTCATGCACAACCATATAAAAACACAGCCCTAGGTGTGTTATTCAAACAAGTACTTATCGGATGGGAGCTCCACTTTGTACACAAGTCTATTTTAACTATGTTGAGGTGTGTGCAAAGTATTGTCACCATCAGACACGCTTTGCATGGTCAATCACGCATTATACATCGTTTTTTCCCTAGTGATATGCACATCCGCAAAAAAACACGCCCTTAGGTGTGTTATCTGACCATGTACTTATTGGATGGGTGTGCCTCTTTCAGAACATTTCAATACCACCTAGATTGAGGCATAGGAAAAGTTTTGTGCCCATCCGATATCCTTTGCATGGTCGATCGAGCATTAAATACTATTTTTGCGCTAGTGTCATGCACATCCATAAAAAAACACGCTGCTAGGTATGTTATCCGATCAAGCACTTATGGGATGGGTGTGCCACTTTGCATGTAAGTCAATTCCACCTAGTTGAAGGTGTGTGCAAAGTATTGTGCCCATCGGATATGCTTTGCATTGTTGATCAAGCATAAAACACCATTTTTGGCTTAGTGTCATGCACAACCATGAAAAAACACGGTTCTAAGTGTGTTAATCAAGCAAGTACTTATTGGATGGGGGCTCCAATTTGCACGCAAGTCTGTTTCAACTGGTTTGAGATGCATGCAAAGTATTGTCACTATCGGATATGCTCTGCATGGTTGATTATGCATTATACAACATTTTTCCTGTAGTGATATGCACATCCGCAAAAAACACACCTTAGGTATGTTATCTGACCAAGTACTTATCGGATGGGTGTGCCTCTTTGAGAACATTTCAATACCACCTAGATTAAGGTGTAGGAAAAGTATTGTGCCCATCAGATATGCTTTGCATGGTAGATCGAGCATTAAATACGATTTTTGCCTTAGTGTCATGCACATCCGTTAAAAAACACGCTGCTAGGTGTGTTATCCGATCAAGTACTTATGCAATGGGAATGCCACTTTGTATGTAATTCAATTCCAACTCCTCTTATTTTTTGTACTTGAAGCCACATGACGTGGCTTAGCTTCCTTATTTTTTGTACTTGAAGCCACATGACGTGGCTTAGCTTCATGCTATATGTAAATACAAGCACTTTTTGAGCTTTCAATTTTATTGCATTTTGGAGTTGTAATGTTTCATTTGGAAATGTAATTAAAATGCGGTTGGCTGTAAGAAATGAATTACACAATGTGGAAATGGGATTCTTGTAACTATATAGCATACACAACATACACAACATTCTGTAAATTAAAAAAAAATATTATAAAGTGCATCTATAACTGCATCTATAAATGCGTCTATATATGCATCTATCTGTTCGGGAAGCATCTATTTGCGCATCTATAAACGTGTTTATAAGACCATTTAAAAACACGTCTATACACGCATTTAACGACGCGTTTGTCTATTTTTAAAATTTTTAAGCAAAGTGTCTATTTAAGCATCTAAATGTGCATCTATACGCACGTGTGTCTGCTATATAGACACGCTATTAGACGCAATTCTCTAGATGAAAAAATAGATGCGCTTGTAAGTTTTTTATTTAGTTTACTAAACACGTCTGTGTGTGCATCTATGGGTGCTTTGTCTTGTTGTGAAAATGATTTAAGTCTAGGATTGTTTTAGTTGTAAAAGGACATAATGCTGGTTGAATATTGCCAAATCTGACCCTATTACTCTCCAAAACCCTATCCAAAAAGGACCTCTACTCATGCTCAAGGCAGCCCATAATATCTACGAAATGAGACGAATACAATATCTCCAAACTATCTACTCTTGCTCAAGGCAACCCATAATATCTCCAAAACCCTATCCACAAAGGACCTCTTCTCATGACCAAGGCACCCCATAATATCTGCTCAAGGTAGCCCATAATATCCACAAAGTAGTGATAGGTGGCAGGAATGTTACCATTCAACTTGCTTCAGCCCATTGCCAATTTGTTCATCCAAACTGGGGTGTTATTGAGAGGAGAGGAAAAGCTGAATATTATTCTGAGGACTAGTATGCAAGCTAAACGAAGGGTTGACAGCTTTGGGGCTACCTGAGGGCTTGAGCACAGGCTTAAATATGTGCCAGGCACCTACATGCAATGGATTTTATTGGGTTGACTCAAACTTTGACGTTAGAGATAGATGCCTCAGAAAGAGCACAAGAATTGCAACCTTTCTTCAATGAGTAAAAGGAGTTTAGCATTGGATTTTCTCAGTTGATACAATACACCATGAATCCTTTGTCTTTAAAGAGTAAGAGGACACAATGTTGGCTGAATGAGTGAGAGGACACAATGCTGGTTGAATGTTGCCAACTCTAACCCTGTTAATCTCCAAAACCCTATCCACCAAGGGCCTCAGCTCTGCTTTAGGCAGCCCATAATATTTACAAAAAGAGACGAACATAATATGTCCATAACCCTATCCACAAAGGACTTATGCTCATGCTTAAGGGAGCCCATAGCATTTTCAAAAAGACACTACTACACCTCGGGCCTATTCTGATGCTTAAGCATCGACGTTTAGCACACGCGACATGCTAATTATCGATAATGTTAAGTGTCGCCATATAGCAACTTTAGACAAGTGTCGCTATATAGCGATCTTTAAAGAGAGTCGCTATATAGCAACACTTACTAGAGTTGTGAATGGTTGTTATATAGTGATACTAAGACATTTTCCTATAGCGACATTTTACAAAGAGTGTTTTTTTCCATACCGACCTTTAAAGATAGTTTTTCCCAATGATAAATTTTTTTTCCTTTTCATACATGTTTGATCCTTTGAGAGAATAAAAGTACAAGAGCATGTACATCAAGTTTAAAGCTCATATATTCATGTCCAAGTTTGAGATGAAAAAAATCAATGAAGAGCATTTACATCAACAGCTTCATCCTGAGCCAAGTCTAATGTGCCAAACAAGTTTATCTCTAACTTTGTGCCGAGTTGATCTCCTATATCATCATCGTACTCTAGCATCATACATTCACCTAAGACTTGATCATTTTCTTCAATACAATGTGGTGATTCTTGATGATCGCCATCTTCTTCCTCAATATCGTTATCTCCATCTTCTTCCCGTATAATGTCATTATGCACATCTTCCGCTTGGCTCATATTGTGATCTTCATCTTTTTTCCTAGATCCATCTGGATCAATTGGATGTGGTATTGGTAGTGGCATCTCCATATCCACATCTCTATCTTCAAAAATTTGCTTACTTCGTGGTGCAACTTGGATCACGTACCACTATCTTGGATCAGAACGATCTGGATGAAAAACCACCTATAGTGAAGATGGGTGCCAAATGCCATCAATCATATATATGAAATTATGCTTAAGTACATGTATCAATGGATCTTAAAAAATGAAAGCTTCGATTAATTAAATCATTAGTATGCACTTGCTCACAATGCTGGGGAAGAACAAAAGTATCACTTTCATCAGTCCAAAGTTTGGTGGAGTCTATTGCAAAGAAATCGCTACTGTCTTTTCTCACTGTCACATGGAGACCATTGTAAATAGTTCTAAACCATTTTATATCAATAATGAAAATACTAAATCGTCTGAAATCAATTTCATAGATTTCGTATATGGTCCCACAATAATCCAACTGTGAGGAGAGAAGATTGGTATCCAAATCACTTGCTCGCCTATCTTGTGTGAAGTTAGCCATGACTCCACAATCATACATGACTCTCTTTGAATCGATGCTTTCCACGTGAAAATGTCATCCATATGACCATAATGCACTGTACTTTTTGTACTACAAAAGAGCATCATTAAAACAATGAAGATGCATTTATTTTATAGTGTATATTGCCACAAATAATTACTTAATTATGTCAAGAGGTAAGAAAATTACATGCATCATCCATCGAGAATATAACTCTCACTCGCATGGTAAACGATAAAAGATGGAGTATCTAAACAAAAGTTGGTGTTAGCGGGAAATCTTTATTTCCAGCCAATATAGCACACAATAGTTACAAACCCTTATCGGCTCATGCCAAGTGGTGGAGTTGTTGTGGAACCATCCCAAATTCTCATCCAATCTCCCATGGTGAGTGATCGTGGGAGGAATTCATTCCAAGGGGCAACATATCTAGGATGATCAGGTGGGAGGAATCGATGGTAATTCTCATAGATGACGTTATTTAATATGTCTGCCCGTGAGGCAACTAGCGAAGGACCACAAATAGGACATGCATGGTAACCCAATGTAGTGAGACTTGAACAATAGATGCAATTAAGAGTTGAAGGTGGGTTTAGGGTGCCACATCCTTTGCCTATTCTTACTTAGAAGTGCAATGCTTACCTGAACAGTCACCATAGCATGGGAAGTCATACATTGTCCACATCAAGACTGCTTCGCAGTTGAAGTCTCGTGACGAGGGAGGCCTGCTCACATCATGCACCTCGATACCTCTCCAAAGTATCTCTAGCTCATCAATCAAAGACTCCAAATAAACATCAGGATTTTTGGCTTTATGTTTCCCTGGAATTAGAAGGGACAGCATAACATGTCCTTTCTTAATAGCCATAGACGGTGAAAGATTATAATTCACCAATATCACTGGCCATACACTGTAAGAGGTGCTTTTGAGACCAAATGGGTTCACACCGTCATACCCAATCCAAGTCTCAAGCTCCTAGGTTCTTCCTTGAAGCTTGGCCATGTGTCTTCAATATGCTTCCATGCAGGAGAGTCCACAGGAGCTCTCCACTTGCCATTGGTTGATCGATGGGAGGAATGCCATGACATGAGCTCTGCAATAGATTTGCACTTGAACATATGTTGGATGCGAGGGATTATGGGAAAATGTCACAGAACCTTACGAGGCACATCCAAAGTTTTGAGATCTGCTCTATATCTTGCCTCTCCAAAAGTCAGAAGTCCACGAAACAAAATGCAATCATTGACACATGCATGGATGCGCTTGTAATCTAATCCTCCAAGAGAGGTCACATGTTGCCTTGCCATATCTCTTGAGGCCGGTAATTTATTCTCCCTTGGAAGCATTTTACACAATAGCCTGCACGTGAAGACCATAAATGAGGAAAAGCATTCGAGTAATTGACCCACTACCATAATTCACTATGTTTGCAAAATAGACTTTAAAGCTTACTTGAGTAATGCATTCGAACTTGCATTGCTCCATCCATAGATGGTTTGCAAGTTTAGTAACTCAAGGGAGGCATGTAGAATAGAGAATGTGCACCCCTCAAATAGTGGAGTCGATGCTGCAGTAAAAAGATCATCCTGCTCCATGCTATCATCCTTCCCTTGATGGACATATAAATCCTGCACCATATCATCAAACACCTCCTCCTCCATGGCTTCATGAGGTAATGGTGGAGGGCTACTATCACCATCACTCCATGCATTCGTAACGGTCCCTCCTGAAGATCCCATCTCATATCGCCGACACTTCACCTCCTCACGGTGAGCATAGGGCAACATATGCGGGTGTGGCACTGCATCCTGTATCAAATTAAAATGGGATCATAACTCAAACATATGAACACCCATAGGTATCTCAATGAACCTTAACTTACAAACCCTTACCATGTTTATGGTCGCATCCCATTCTCCATACTTTGAGATATGATTTAGTGTAATCCTGCATGCACAATACATGTTTCCTCGACATCGATCACACATACATTTGATTTTTTGCTCCAACCACATTTCGCGATGGTGGATATGGAGGGATTCATCCTCACTAGAGCTACTTGTTGAAGATGAAGACATCCTATAAACAAACAACCCAAAAAAATTTGCTTTTCTTCAAATATTTACTTTTAAACTCTGTGGTGCATCTAAAGGCGCGTCTAAAATCGCGTCCGTCTGTTCTGTGGTGCGCATCTACAAGCACATCTAAAACCACATCTATCTGTTTTGTGGTGCATGTCTACAAGTGCATCTAAAACCGCGTCTGATCTATGTAATTAGATGCGTATATAGACACACTATTAGACGCATCTATAAACGCGACTTTTAAACCTACTTTTAGCATGCTCGCTTTGCTTTTATTCACATTACTTATACTTCGCATGGCTGGCTTGCTTTGTTATTAGCAGATCCACAGTTTCGATGCTTAAGAGGAAGGCACCCACACTTACTTCCAAGCTTACACTTAAGAGGAAGGCACCCACACTTAAGGGGAAGAGGGCGAACAAGGATGAGAAGCAACTTTGAAAAAGGAGAAGAACCTTCCATACCTCTATCCAAGGTAAGTCTTTTTGCAATTGATATTTTTTGAAAGTTTGCTCTCTTTGGATTTATACTTTCTCGTATCCAAAAAACACATGATTTGGGTATCAGTGTTACGTTTGTGTGTCGGGCGCATGTCCTTTTCTACTTTTTAGAAAAGTTTATTTGTCGGAGCGCGTCTATGGGTGCATCTCAGAGCACGTCTAAAACCATGTCTACAGGCGCATCTAGACACGCGTCTAGCCTATTTGCAGACACAGATAGCCATGTCTATAGATGCGCTAATTAGATGCATCTATAGACGCGCTCCGATAGTAATCCTCTCTTCCCTTCCCCTTTCTTCTCAGCTCATTAGTAATCATCTTTTTTTCTTTTTTCTAGTTCATCATGTGGCCGGGAAGCACTTCGGGCTCACCTGATCTCTGGGAGTCTATTTTTAGGGACTTATATAACCTTTTAGGGCACCCTCCTAGTCCTGCGGAGTTATACGGGTATATGATAGGTACTCTAAACACCCCCCAAGAGTCGGCACTACAGACTCCAAACCACCCCACACCAGTTGAGATCACCCCAACGGAGTCAACACAACCCAGCCAGCTACACAGCGCAGGCCCACATCTCCCATGCCATCTTATGCCCCTTCCCCCATGCCGGCTTATGCCCCTTCTGCCATGCCATCTTATGCCCCTTCCCCCATGCCGTCAGGAGGTCGTTCTGTCTTGCAGAGTTGTCGACATACTCCTGTGCAATCAAGACTCGGTTCTCCAACTACGAGTGGTCCACGTAGTCCCGTGCAGTCTCTAGCTACAAGTGGCCAGCATACTAGCTCGACACGACACGGTAGCAGGCGTAGTAGCAGCGACAGCGGTGGGGGATGCATGGCATAGTGCTTTGGGAGGGGTGGCGGTGGGGACGATGATGATTCAAATGATTTAGACGTGCCTCCGGGTGATGGTACGATATTCTATGACATCACTCAGATAGGAGGAATCTTGATGGATGCATGGGGGAAGGACATCATGGCCTTCATGCGCTTTGTAATTGCTAACAATTACAAAGATTGCTTTATCCACTTCAAAGACCAGCCAGAGAGGTTGGCTAATGAGACCCTCGCTACTGTTTACTCTAGGTATCCTAACCCCCCCCAACGCCAGTTCACAGATAAATGGGCCAAGTCAAATATTATTACGATACTTGGCAATAAAAGATCTTCGCTTAAGAGGTAGGCACTAGTGGGGCTTGCCAAGCTCGAGGGAGGTCAACCACCAAGGGGCCCGCCCCACACCGCTCACAAGCGTGAGTGAAAGAAAGCAATGAAGTCAGCGAGGGAGGACCCCAGTCTACAGCACGTGGAGGCAGGAAGGATCCAGATGGAGCAATATGGAAGCATGCATTTTGGAGCAGGGGGTGTTGAATCATGGGAGGCCCAATTTGTAAGTATCGATCTCAAATTATATTGCTTATGTAGTTTATTAGGAGGTTGTTTCTTTGTACTAATCCCTTTGCAAATTGTGTCGTCTTGCAGCTTGAGATTATGGGCACATACCCTACTCCTGTCGAGACAGCCTACCACTGCCACCATTGCAGAGGAGATACATGGTTATCATGATGGGTTGATTACTGAGGAGCAGTATATCCGGGCTACTGGAACGGCCCCCAAGGTATTTGAAAGTAATTAAATAATGTCGATATTATAAGTAAAGATTTGATTTTTCATACATTGATATATGTTGTCCATTGTTTACAGGCCCGTGCACAAGACGACGAGGAAGAAGATGAGGAAAGCTGGCAGGAATGTTACCATTCAACTTGCTTCAGCCCATTGCCAATTTGTTTATTCAAATTGGGGTGTTATTGAGAGGAGAGGAAAAGCTGAATATTATTTTGAGGACTAGTATGCAAGCTAAATGAAGGGTTGACAACTTTGGGGCTACCTGAGGGCTTGAGCACAGGCTTAAATATGTGCCAGGCACCTACATGCAACGGATTTTATTGGGTTGACTCAAACTTTGATGTTAGAGATAGATGCCTCAGAAAGAGCACAAGAATTGCAACCTTTCTTCAATGAGTAAAAGGAGTTTAGCATTGGATTTTCTCGGTTGTAAGAGTGTAATACAATACACCATGAATCCTTTGTATTTAAAGAGTAAGAGGACACAATGTTGGCTGAATGAGTGAGAGGACGCAATGCTGGTTGAATGTTGCCAACTCTAACCCTGTTAATCTCCAAAACCCTTTCCACCAAGGGCCTCAGCTCATGCTTTAGGCAGCCCATAATATTTACAAAAAGAGACGAACATAATATGTCCATAACCGTATCCACAAAGGACTTATGCTCATGCTCAAGGGAGCCCATACCATTTGCAAAAAGACACTACTACACACCGGGCCTATTCTGATGCTTAAACATCGATGTTTAGAACATGTGGGATGCTAATTATCGATAATGTTAAGTGTCACTATATAGCAACTTTAGATAAGTGTCACTATATAGTGATCTTTAAAGAGAGTCGCTATATAGGAACACTTACTAGAGCTGTGAATGGTCGTTATATAGCGATACTGAGACAGTTTCCTATAGCGACGTTTTACAAAGAGTGTTTTTTTCCATACCGACCTTTAAAGATAGTTTTTCCCAATGATAAATTATTTTTCCTTTTCATACATGTTTGATCCTTTGAGAGAATAAAAGTACAAGAGCATGTACATCAAGTTTAAAGCTCATATATTCATGTCCAAGTTTGAGATGAAAAAAATCAATGAAGAGCATTTACATCAACGGCTTCATCTTGAGCCAAGTCTAATGTGCCAAACAAGTTTATCTCTAACTCTGTACCGAGTTGATCTTCTATATCATCATCATACTCTAGCATCATACATTCACCTAAGACTTGATCATTTTCTTCAATACAGTGTGGTGATTCTTGATGATCGCCATCTTCTTCCTCAATATCGTTATCTCCATCTTCTTCCCATATAATGTCATTATGCACATCTTCCGCTTGGCTCATATTGTGATCTTCATCTTTTTTGCTAGATCTATCTGGATCAATTGGATTTGGTATTGGTAGTGGCATCTCCATATCCACATCTCTATCTTCAAAAATTTGCTTACTTCTTGGTGCAACTTGGATCACGTACCACTATCTTGCGATCTGGATGAAAAACCACCTATAGTGAAGATGGGTGCCAAATGCCATCAATTATATATATGAAATTATGCTTAAGTACATATATCAATGGATCTTTAAAAATGAAATCTTCGATTAATTAAATGATTAGTATGCACTTTCTCACAATGCTCGGGAAGAACAAAAGTATCACTTTCATCAGTCCAAAGTTTGGTGGAGTCTATTGCAAAGAAATCATTACTGTCTTTTCTCACTGTCGCATGGAGACCATTGTAAATAGTTCTAAACCATTTTATATCAAGAATGAAAATACTAAATCGTCTGAAATCAATTTCATAGATTTCGTGTATGGTCCCACAATAATCCAACTGTGAGGAGACAAGATTGGTATCCAAATCACTTACTCGCCTATCTTGTGTGAAGTTAGCCATGACTCCACAATCATACATGACTCTCTTTGAATCAATGCTTTCCATGTGAAAATGTCATCCATATGACCATAATGCACTGTACTTTTTGTACTGCAAAAGAGCATCATTAAAACAATGAAGATGCATTTATTTTATAGCGTATATTGCCACAAATAATTACTTAATTATGTCAAGAGGTAAGAAAATTACATGCATCATCCATCTAGATGATAACTCTCACTCACACTCGTTTATTGTCTCTCCATCATGTTCAGGTTTACGTAGAGCCAGTTGTAGCCAATCAAGTGACATGTGAGTGGGGAGAAGGGCGAGATCCCGTGGATATGGTTGCAATCACCTGTAAATTACTCTGAATCTCTTCCTTGTAACTATTCTTTCTACTTTGGCCGCTTTATATCTCTCAATCCAATTCTGCATCTCCTTGCTATCAAGGATACAAAACTTATTGAATTTCTCCATTTGCTCTTTGGTAATCTTTCTTTCAATCTCTTTTCCTTACGGAACCTCGCCAGCGATACGATCATTATTCTTGTTATGTCAAGCCTACGATATATCGGGATCTGTGGATGCAAGAAACTCCGTGATGTATACTAATGACTCTTGCACAAGCCATCCCTTTGCCATGCTTGCTTCTGGTCTTGCTCTTTTTCTTACAAATCCCTTCAAAGTTTTCATATACAGCTCCAGAAAAAACATCCACCGACTATGAACGGTATCTATAATGGCCACCTCATCAACTATGTGCACGAGCAAGTGCACTTGAGTTGTCATAATGCTCGAGGGAAAGTAAGCGAGCATACGGCTTCGATGGAGTCCACCCTATCCTTCTCGATGCTCGATATGCAGATCTCTTTTTGAGATATCCACCTATTTCACATGCCCATATAAGATATATTCATAATCAGTCTACAGATTATTCAACTTAAATTGAAGAAAATGCAATCAATGCGATTTGATAGTAAGCATACCTGACAATACCACTGATCTTGAATATAGCATTTCTAACATCTTCTTGTAAGCACCCTTTTACTGTAATTGGGAGGATGAACTATCAAAGCAACAAAGAAGTCATGTTAATAATATAACATAATGATAATTACCCTCGGGGGGGTCACTATATATAAACCCTCTATACCACGTGCGTTCAAGGCCTATTTCTAAAATCCCTTATCTGTAAAATTTTCATTAATAAAATGTACCCCTTTTCTATACAAATCTGTAAATTTTTTCCAAAACTATTTTAAATAGTCCCTTATGTATATTTATTTCTGTAAATTTTATAAATTAAAAATATCCTTCTGTTGAACTCACGTGATAGGGTTACATATGATGAGTGACCCCCCCGAGTAATTACCCTAACGCATGACGATTATCAGTACACTAATCCTACAGCTTAGAATACCTATAAGACCTTGTGCCAATCATGGGACTTGAGCCCACTAAGCTTATTGTCCTTTGAAAATGCTCCTTTCAAGCAATGCATGTACTTGTGGGTATTTGAAAAGAGGCAATGTCTGCCTTGACCACTGGCTCCTCTCTCTTGGAGTTGATCCATGTTGCCTTTGGGAGGACAACTTTTTCCGAAGCATGCACTTAGTGCCACAAACAAGACATCCTATTCATAGCACGCAAGTCTTCTCGCACTTCTATCAAGTCTTTGGAACCAACCAAGTGTGCCCAAATAGTAGCCCCCATATTCTTGAAGATATGCATGGGATCCAAGAGATGATTGATTTGTAACTGACCCCAATAAGGAAGCTCATGAAAGATGGATAGCCTCGTCATACCACGAGGAGGTTCCTCTCCATTCGCTCTCCAAGCCTGAATCTAGTCACTTGCCTTCAAATATGGTGGTGGTGGATCAAGCTAACCTCCATGCGCAAGATGGTCCAGCACAAGGTATCGAGCATGACCTTCATAAAATTTTTTCCTCATATGTTTGGAGTATCGTGCAAGCGATTTCAAACCCAGTCCACAAACAGGACAAGCATAGTACCCACTTGTAACAAGTCCTACACACGTGCATGAAGGTGTTAGTATAAGACATGCATGCGAAAGAGAGTCATAAAAGCATAATCCTATATTATACATGTAAAGACGCAACCACGTACCTGCGCACTCTCCATATCCTTGGTAGTCATGCATGGTCCACATCAAGATACCCCTTACCAAAATATCATTGGTATGTCTAGGAGCTCTGGAAATATCAAAGAACCACACTCCTCTCCGTAAGATCTTTAACTCCTCTATCAAAGGTGCCATATACTCATCCATATTTTTGGCCTTGTACTTCTCTGGCACAAGTAGTGTAAGCATGAGGTGTCCCTTCTTTATTGTTAGCCTGTACATGATGTAGTGCCCCTAAAAATAGAATCCATCATGTCCACCATACCCTCGTCATCATCTGGCACATCCAAGAGACTATAGTCTTCTTTAAAGTGTGAAGGTATATGCACATCCTCGCCACCTTCTCATCCTATCTCAAGATTTTGTGTAAATATAAGATCTTGTCTCAAGGTTTTGTGTCATAATGGTATCCAATATTAATCACGAACTCAAAGAGCATTGACTTACCGATGATCCATCACCACGTACAACACCAACAGTGGGTATTGGTTCGGGCTTCTCCCCATGCATCTGCAAGTGGCGCATGACAATACGATGTTGATGGTGTACTTCTGGCTTGCAATGAGTGCAATGACAATACAGCCTCTCTGTAAGCCACTCTACATTCCTGGGCATTGGCGCATCATCTGACAAGCTTCCACTCATCCCTTCCATTTACACACCTCCAAAATCACAACATGAGCTACAAGGAAATCTATTAAGATCCAAAAAATAGCCACCCATGAGCTCTTTTCCTCTCTTCTAACAATAAGTGCCTTGAACCATCACTATATAGCGACGCTTTGTCCTGTTTCATCGCTATATAGCGATTGACCAGCGTCGCTATATAGCATCGCTAGGGAGCTAAAACCCGAAACCCCATGCGATGCCGTCTTTCAGATCTCTATTGCACGAAAAGTAAAAATCTCACCTCCCACCTTATATTCAACGACCTCACTTTCCTCCTCTCTATTCCCCACACTCCTCACCCCTACCTAACCCCTCTCCTAACACTTGTGCTCCCTCTCCACCCTTCTCCCTCTATGCTTGTGTGAAAGGAAGTTTTTCAAGAAGATGTGTCTCTTTCAGTAATGTAGGTTCATTTTTTATGAGATTTCATTTTGTGAGTGTTGAAGCATGTTTCTCCTTGTATTGCTAAGCCTATGTGCTAATTTTCATGCTTGATTTTCAGAGGTTAAGGACAAAAACCGAGATTTGGTGAAAGAAAGAAGACTCACCTCTTCTTTTTTTGGTATTTCTCTTCCTCCTCGTTCTCCTTGTTTGTAGGCTTATGCTTGTCTCCTCAATCCAATCTCTTTGAAAAGTTGCTTCGCCAAACTCCTCCTTTCTCTAACTAGTTATCTAAAAAAATGATATGTTTCCTCTTTTTTGTAGGGCCAGTCCACGAAACACCGAGCGGGACTTTTCTAGGTAAGAATGTGCTTCCTTTTTTTCCCTTTTGTTATTTTCGTTATTTCCATTGGCCTGCAGCCAATGCCAGTGATGGGTGTAGAAACCATCTCTTTCCCTCTCTTCTCTTATTCCCTCTTCTTCCCCTCTTTTCCTCCCTCTTTCTCCTGCTCTCTTTCCCTCATATGCTCATGCATAACCATAAGCATATGGTTTCTCTCTTTTTCTCTTATGCATATGCTTTTCCTTCTCTTATGCTTATGGTCTTTTCCCCTCTTCTTTTTCTTCCCTCTCTTCACTTTTCCCCTCTTCCTTATCTTCTTTTTATAAGCATATGTCCATGCCTATGCCTATGCTTATGCTTATGCATGAGCATATGCTCATATGCTCATGCATAAGCATAAGCATATGTCTCCTTCTCCTTCAATCTCTTTTTCTCCTCTTTTCATAAGCATATGTATTTGCGTATGCTTATGCTTATGCATGACCATATGCTCATATGCTCATGCATAAGCACAAGCATATGATTTCTCTCTTTTTCTCTGATGCAATCTCCTTTTTTCCCTCTTCCTTCTCTTCTTTTTCCACTCTTTTCAATCTCTTTTTTCCTTGTTTCAATCTCTTTTCCCCTCTTCCTTCTCTTATGCTTATGCTCTTTTTCCCTGTTTCTTCTCGTATGCTTATGCTCTTTCCTCTTGTATTGTTCCCCTCTTTTGATTCCTTCTCTTCTTTTTCCCTCTTCTTTTTCGCCTCTTTCAATCTCTTTTCCGCACTTCCTTCTCTTATGCTTATGCTCTTTTCATAAGCATATGCCTATGCCTTCTCTTCTTTTTCCCTCTTCTTTTTCGCCTCTTTCAATCTCTTTTCCCCACTTCCTTCTCTTATGCTTATGCTCTTTTCATAAGCATATGCCTATGCCTATGCTTATGCTTATGCATGAGCATATGTTCATATGCTCATGCATATGCATAAGCATATGCTTTCTCTCTTTTCCTCTTATGCATATGCTTTTCCTTCTCTTATGCTTATGCTATTTTCCCCTCTTCTTTTTGTTAGAACATGAAGTCAAGTTGAGTGTTCTAGTGTGTACTAGGAACTAGTATTTGTGTGAGAGTATCACGTGTCATATTGGGAATTATCCCATATACACTAGGTACTTTAGTTTGTGTGTGCACTCTATAAGAGTGTTGTACTTCCTTGTGTCAAATCAGAGGAGTCTACATCTACATCAAGCTTTCTATCATGTGAGTACATTTGGTTATCATTGCACTTGTATCTTCATTTTGTTCTTTCCATTTCGTTCTTGCACCTTCACTTTTTCCCCTCTTTCAATCTCTTTTTCCCTCTTCCTTATCTTCTTTTCATAAGCATATGCTTATACCTATGCTTATGCTTATGGATGAGTATATGCTCATATGCTCATACATAAGCATAAGCATATGTCTCCTTCTCCTTCTCCTCCTTCTTTCTTTCTCTTCTTTTTCCTTCTCCTTCAATCTCTTTTTCTCCTCTTTTCATAAGCATATGTATTTGCCTATGCTTATGCATGAACATATGCTCATATGCTTATGCATAAGCACAAGCATATGCTTTCTCTCTTTTTCTCTTATGCTCATATGCTCATGCATAAGCATATGCATATGCTTTCTTTCTTTTTCTCTTATGCTCTTTTTCCCTCTTCTTTTTCCCCTCTTTTCAATCTCTTTTTCCCCTCTTTCAATCTCTTTTTCTCACTTTCTTCGCTTATGCTTATGCTCTTTTTCCCTCTTCCTTCTCTTATGTTTATGCTCTCTTCCTCTCTTCTTTTTCCCCTCTTTCGATCTCTTTTCCCCTCTTCCTTCTCTTCTTTTCCCCTCTTCTTTTTCCCCTCTTTCAATCTCTTTTCCCCTCTTCCTTCTCTTATGCTTATGCTCTTTTCATCAGCATATGCCTATGCCTATGCTTATGTTTATGCTTCTGCATGAGCATATGCTTATGCTTATGCTTATGCATAAGCATAAGCATATGCTTTCTCCTTTTTCTCTTGTGAATATGTTTTTCCTTCTCTTATGCTTATGCTTCTCTTTTCTCTTATGCTTCTCTTATGCTTATGCTTCTTTTCTTAGTCATATTCGGTTCTTTTTGTTGAGATATCGAGCTCCACTCGTGATATGCCAGGGTGATCGTTGTGCATTTATGTCACCGACTTATTAGCTATAGATAAAGTTGGTACACTATGCATTAATAATATTTGGATGACAGCTATCTTTATGTACCCTAGTTAGTGGCTTAGTTAGTATGCCACCTTAGTTACTAAGTTTGGTTTGAGACCCACATATAGGGTTCACCTATTCTTTTGTACTTAGAGTTCTTTTGGCTTTCACAACTAAGAAGAGGAAAACTATTTTCAGCCTCCACCTTTGTGTATATTCCCCCATTGTGTATGTGAGAAAGCTACAAGTGAGACTGCTTCCTTCTCTCCCACTCTCTTCACATGGTATAAGAGCTCGGTTTGTGGTAAGGAGCTCAAGAAAGCAAACCAAGTTCGCGGTGTCCTAGTAAGAGGATCAGTGTTGCTTTTCTTTTTTTTTGGGTTTGCGAGCAAATCTTTGTAGATAGCACAGTCCAAAAGTGCAAGAGTGCATTGTCTTAGATTGGGACGCCCTTTGTGGTGTCGCGAGAGGGCACTATATGCATTTGGGGCCATTTCGGGGCCCGTTTTGGTGGCGGAAGTTTTTCGCAGGTACTCAAGAAAGAGCCTAGTTTTTGATGTGCAACCACTGTTCTGCAGGTCGATGAAAAGTTATCATAGAAATTACATCGTATGCCTATGCGCAGAGATATTGGGAGTGACAAAATCATTCTTATTGCCTGTTGATGCATAATTTTCACTAGGAAGTGATTGTGTGGTCAAATACCACTCTTGTCAATTTTGCAGATTTACCCTTGTGAGGTAGAAGAAGTAATTTTTTGTAGTGACAGAATATTTTACAGTGTTCTGTAATGGCGCCTGATGCTCTTTCACACATTGTTACTGAAAAGCTTGACAAGAACAACTTCCAACCATGGAAGTTTAGAATGACGAATTTCCTCAAGGGAAAAGGCTATTGGGAGTTCATTACTGGAGCTGAACAAGAACCAATTATACCCAATGTTCCCAATCAACAAGAGTTGCAGGTATTTAAAGGCTCGCGTGAGAGAGCCATAAAAGTTATGTACTGGCTATCTATCAGTATTTCAGATTCTATGATTGTGCATATTTAGGATGCAAGCACGCCGAAGGATGCATGGGATATCTTGACAAAAATGTATAGCACAAATATGCAAGCCAAGAAAATGCAGCTCAAGCAGGAGTTGCATAATGTGTAGAGAGAAAATATGAGCATCGATGACTACCACATGAAGGTGAAGAAGATTGCAGATGCACTTGCTTCTATTGGGTCGCTAGTGGAAGATGATGATTTAGTTTTTGTGACCTTGAATGGTCTAGGAAAGAATTATGCACAATTCCGGACATCCATTGCCATCCGTGAGAATTTTTTTTATTTTGAGGAGTTGATTGCTCTTCTAATTTCGGAAGAGCAGAGAAATAATGGTGCATCTTCTTCAGGAGGAACTTCAAAAGAACCTGTCTTCTACTCTAATGCTGGAAGAGGTAGAGCATGCCGATTTGGAAGCCATGGTAGAAATCAAAATATGCAGCAAATTCAAGAAAACCAGTCCTATGGAGGAGGTCATGGTAACTTTAGATGCAGGGGGAGCCAAAGAGGTTGTGGATGGCAGAGAGGCCAAAATGCAAACAACAATGTTGAATGCTACTACTGTGGTAAAATGGGTCATATGGTTAAAGACTGCTATAAAAAGCAGAATGACATCATGACTAGAAAATTGCAACAAGGCAATTATGCATGCTCTAGTAGAAAGGGTGATGACAGAAATGAGCATCTGTTCATCTGTTTATGGTGCAGCACATGACCAATTCTGTGACAAGTGTAGAAGAAAGCAATGATGTGTGGTATGTTGATTCAGATGTATCAAACCACATGACAGGTCATGCAAAATGGATGCAGGATGCAAGGAAAATGAAAAGACCAGGATTTGTGGAGACTGGTGACGATACTACACATTCTATTATGTAGATTGGTAAAACTCCTTTGTCTATGCAAGATGGAAAAAAGAAATACCTGTCTGATGTATTTCATGTCCCGAATATCACCAAGAACCTGGTTTCTGTTGGTCAAATGGTTGAGCAGGGCTTGCAAGTTAGATTTAATCCTTATGGATGCTTTGTTGAGGATATGAAAAATAAAGGTCACTTGATAGCAAAAGGGAAGAAGAAGGACAGGATGTTTACGTTGGATGCGGACATGCCTGACTTGAGTGCAGTAATGTTTGCACATGGGACCGATGTAGTTGTAGATATTGATATCTAGCATAAACGCATTGGTCATGTTAATGTACAGCGACTTAAATTAATGCAGGCCCAAAATATTATTGCAGGATTGCCTAAGTTCAAGGTTGCAAAAATGCATAAGGTATGTGAAGCCTGTCAATTTGAAAAACAGGCAAGGAAACCATTTCTTAGATATGCTCAAGAGAGTAACAGGCCATTGGAATTAATCCATTTTGATGTATGGACTACTAAAGCTGCATCTATTGGAGGTGTCATTATTTTATCACTTTTATTGATGACTACAGCAGAAAAGTTTGGGTGTATTTTATGAAAAAGAAAAGTGAAGTGTTTGGGCATTTCAAAGCTTTTAAAGCTATGGTTGAAAAAGAAATAGGCCTGCAAATAAAATGCCTAAGGTCAGAGGAAGGGGGAGAGTACCTCTCAAATGAGTTTGCAAGTTTCCTACAGGAGCATGGCATAAAGCAGCAATATTCATGTAGTCATACCCCATAGCAAAATGGACTTGCAGAAAGGAAAAACAGGCATATTAGAGAGGTATCTCATGCCATGCATTGCAAAATTAAAAAAACATAAGCTTTTGCATACCTGAGACCTAGTAGCAATCAATAATCTTCTCTCTGGAGTTACCAATATATAATTTGAAAGCCTTTCTATTGTCTTCATATGTGGTCCTATATAACAATTATTATTGAAAAATACATGCACATAGATTGCAACACAAGCCTAACAATACAAGATACACATGATTCAAAAAATAATAACACAATAGTGAGCTTTTATTTAGGACATGTACTGCCCAAAATAGGACACAATGCCCAAAAGTCAACCACACAATAAAACACAAATGTACTTAAGATGAATGGCCTTCTCAAGGATTAGTTTTGCCCAACTCACTATAGGACAACTAACCCAAGATTCATCCATTGCATAGTACCTATGTTAAAAACAACACACGAGGACTACTACTGCCCAATAATAGGACTAGTAGCCCACAATACACAACAAATAGCATACAATCACAAGCAACACATGAGAATAAATAGTAGGACTACTCTTGCCCAAAGAAGGACAAATGGCCCAAATACCTAAACACAAACTCTACAAGTAGTAAACTGAGTGTCAAAGGTCCTTGCAATGATACGTATCATGGACTACGCTTGCCCAAGAAAGGACAAATAGCCCAATCCACGTAACAAGCTAGGTCTCATCAACACTCTAAAGAAATGTCTATATCAAGCACCAACACAACCCGAGTAGGACAAATGGCCCAATCAACAAATCATTTCAGAGCTTAGTTCTACGAACAATGAACAACCAAGCCTTAGCAAGGGTGTGCTACCCAAGGAGCTGTCTCTACACGCTTCTCCAAATCTGGGCACTACATTATGTATTTAGAAAGCCTGTTGAGATTTAGCCATCTCCTGGTGGGGCCCGTCGGGCTATTGCAATAGCCCACCTAGAATAAATTGCCTGCCGAGAAAATGGATTATCCCAACGGGATAATTAAATAGCCGGTTTATCGATGGTTAATCTTTGACTGGTTATGATAATACACACGTTGTTAGCCCAAAATAGGACACAATGCCCAAAAGTCAACCACACAATAAAACACAAATGCACTAAAGATGAATGGCCTTCTCAAGGATTAGTTTTGCCCAACTCACTATAGGACAACTAACCCAAGATTCATCCATTGCACAGTACCTATGTTAGAAACAACACACGAGGACTACTACTGCCCAATAATAGGACTAGTAGCCCACAATACACAACAAATAGCATACAATCACAAGCAACACGTGAGAATAAATAGTAGGACTACTCTTGCCCAAAGAAGGACAAATGGCCCACAAATCCTACAAGTAATAAACTGAGTGTCAAAGGTCCTTGCAATGATACGTATCATGGACTACCCTTGCCCAAGAAAGGACAAATAGCCCAACAAGCTAGGTCTCATCAACACTCTAAAGAAATGTCTATATCAAGCACCAACACAGCCCGAGTAGGACAAATGGCCCAATCAACAAATCATTTCAGAGCTTAGTTCTACGAACAATGAACAACCAAGCCTTAGCAAGGGTGTGCTACCCAAGGAGCTGTCTCTACACGCTTCTCCAAATCTAGGCACTACATTATGTATTTAGAAAGCCTGTCAGGATTCAGCCATCTCTTGGTGGGGCCTGTTGGGCTATTGCAATAGCCCATCGGGAATAAATTGCCTGCCGAGAAAATGGGATAATTAAATAGCCAGTTTATCGATGGTTAATCTTTGCGGTTATGATAATACACACGTTGTTAGCATGAGTTTATAACATAAGTACGCAACGTTAATAACATGTTCACATTTACAATATTACATTAACATAATCCCTGATACCACCTCAATGTCATTTTTAGGATTTAGGGACTGTGTGGGCTATGAGGTTTTTCCTTAGGAGCTTATTGTATCCTCGCATAATGAAACTATTTACGAATGCATCATTTTGACATACACTCTAGATAATTGTATGTTGAAGTATGTTGCTTGCATTTAAATATTATTTTGTTGTGTTTATAAATGTCCTTTTGTTGTGTTATTGGTATAAGAGATTAGCATATAAGCCTTGCCAACAACACTAACATTGACCATGACACTCTTGATAGATCTAGCTCAGATCTAGTGATGTTGGTAGAATTTCAACCCTTGCCATCGGGCATAACAAACGTCTTTCTCTCTTACTTGCTCTCACTTCGTGTGTGTGCATGTATGTGTATAGGCGCATGTGCGTGCGTGCGTGCGTGCGTGTGCGTGTGTGTGTGTGTGTGTGTTCACCTTCTCCTCTTGGCCTAGGCAGTAAATCAAAAACTCATAGTCATAAAATATTTGCATTAATTAAAACACGAATTGCATACAAATATAAAAAACTTATCTTTCAAAATTCGGAATTATCCTCTAACCACCAACATTGAGTGAGCCAAATGAATTTTTATTTCTAGAATAAAGACATTTTACCACCTTGAGACCCAGTGGAGTGGGTCTCAAACCCTTAGTACACGGGTCAAGCTTAAAGGATGCTTCAAGCAATTGGTGCAGACGGACTCGATAGCTTTACTTGGATTATGAGGCATTGAATTTTCTCGAGTTATCTAGTAAGCCGACATTATAGGATTCCTAAAAGTCAGAAGAAATAACCAGTTACCACACCGATTGTTCGCTCACCTGTAAGATTTTCTCAATCAACGCACGTGTTCTACACTAGACTCTAATTGCTTGCATGAAGTGCAGGAAAAGAATTAACTACTCTCCTGCTACATGTTCCGTTGTATTGTTTCATTAGATTAGCTCTTTGGACAGTTTTGTGTGCATCAACTGCGGGAGAAGAGTTAGGTCTGTATGCACCAAGAACTGACGATAACTTGGTTGCTCTGTTGTATTTCTAAACAAACGCAGCCGTTGTGTGAATGATCTGCAGGAGCATGTTTCCAGGTAGCTTTCTATGCCAAATCTAACGAAATCATAGACGCAAAAAATTCGAACATGCTAGGGATTCTGTAAGATGTCTTGCTCTCTCTATGCGCAACAAATTTCAAGTGAGCATTCCGTGAAACTGGTCACTTCAATGGCTGTTGGATCGTCGACTTCCCCCATCATCGGCTTCCCCCCATCCTCTGTATAGAAGTTGCGTGACTCCGGAGGCTCCTTCACCTCCTCCTTCCCCTCCAGCATCCGCACGACCTTGCCCATCGTTGGTCTCCTCGTTGCCTTCTCCTGTATACACCACAACGCAACGCTGACGCTCAGTTCAGCTTGCTTCCGATACTCCTTGTTCATCACCACCTCGCCCTGCACCTCAAGATCCACAATCTCTATCCCTCTGCCTTCTCTTAGCTTCCTGAAGGCCATGGCGGGCAAGTACCAGGTCTCCGGATCGTCCTGCGATTGATCAACGCTCCTTCTCCCGCTCACCAGTTCCAACAGAAGCATTCCGTAGCTGTAAACATCCGTCTTGTTGTCTATGCCCCCTGATAGCAGCCACTCGGGCGCTAAGTACCCTGGAGTGCCCCGCATGGTCGTAACCAGCCGGCTCTGATCCCTGTCCATGCTCCGAGATAGCCCAAAATCCGACACCTTCGCCCTGAATTGTTCGTCCAAGAGAATGTTCTCAGGCTTCACATCCAAATGCAAAATTGTCCCCTCGCACTCCTCGTGCAGATATGCTAGGCCCCGAGCTGTGTCCACGGCGATGCTGAACCTTGTCCCCCAATTCAGAATCACTTTGGTTGACTCTGTTTCGGGATCCCTGCATTTGAAGATCCATCGATCCAGCGAACCTCTCGGCATGAGCTCGTAAACCAGCAGTCTCTGCACACCGTCTAAGCAAAATCCTCTCAAGGACACTAGATTCAGGTGTCGAATCCTGGAGATCGTCGCGACCTCTGCACAGAATTCTTTCTGACCCCTGCCTTCTTTCTCCAACCTCTTCACGGCAACTTTGTTGCCATCTAGTGGCAGAATACCTTCGTACACCGACCCGAAGCCGCCTCGTCCCAGCTTCTTTCTAAAATTTTCGGTGATGCTCTCCAATTCCTTGTAGGAAAACCTTGTAGGTAGCCCGGACAACGACGCCATGAAATCGGCATCGATCTCTTCAGCTTTCATTTCGAACGCAGCCATCGCACGCTGCACATCTTCCTGAGACCTCAGACGAAATTCATACCGGCGTAATGAAAACCACAGTGTAAATTGGAAGCAAATGCAAAAAACAAGCAGGGCTATGAAAAGGGGCAGAGGATGCTCATTTGCCGCTATAAAGGTGGAGGAGACGACTAGAAGGGTGACATTTAGAGCTGAGAAGGCACTCAAGCAGGTGATCAATTTTGAGCTTTGCCTCCAAGACTGCATGATGAAGAAGAAGAAGGAGACACTAGCCTAGGACGCCGGCTTGCTAGAAGAGGAGCATCCACTGGAGACTCTCTGTGGTTCCCTCAGGACCTTCGCTCCCCAGATTTTCATTCGTAAAACTGGTTGTGCCTCTCCCTCGTATGACTCTGTTTCTAGCATCCGATCCGGCCATTGCCTTCAAACACGCCAACTCTAAGCAGGATGTTCCCTCAAGACTCCGCCTTCATCAACGATCCACCACTCATAGATGTTGCCTAGAAGAGGGTAAGTAACTCCCTTGGTGGCTCAGGAAATAGATGGACCATGTGTGTGCAATGAGCGGCCGAATAGAAAGAACTTTTAAGGCTTTGAAAGAAAGAAAAGGGAAGAGAGTCTCAAGAGAGGGAATACGAAGTGATATTCATTATCAATAGAGTGAGACTCCACTCCAAGGAAACTCAAAATACTACAAGCACAAGGGAGAAGAAGAGGTTTCATACATACAAGAGGAAGCGGAGGCTCCAAGACTACTCATAGGAGAGAATCAACTAGAGAGAGATGGACTCAAGAGTCTATATAAGAGAATATCGACAAGAGGGAGAGAAGGCTCATGGAAGAGGCTTCAGGAGATTAGAGCTACAATAACATGAGGCCTAATGGTAGAAGAGATGATGAACAAGGGAGACGAGGGCTCCTTTTATAGAGATTTTATCACCCTACTTTACCCATTTACAATTGTTGCCTATAGATTCCTTTCCCCATTAATCACATAACCCCGTATGTCACCATCCATGTCCTTTTTGGCTACTCTTGCCATGTGTCCCATCAAAAGATGGTCAAGACTCTTAAAATATTGAGAAAGTCAAGAGTCTCCCCACATGGAGCCCATAGGGACCCTCTCTTTCCTATGTCCACATCGTCCTTATTCCACATAGGAATTCTAGAAAGATTCCTCTTGATTCCACACTCCTAGACTTTGAGACTAGAGGAGGCTTGAGGAGACTAGAGCTATAGCAACATGAGACCTAATGCTTGATTCCTCTTGATTCCACACTCCTAGACTTTGAGACTAGAGGAGGCTTGAGGAGACTTTGATTACACTCATGGAAGAGGCTTGAGGAGACTAGAGCTATAGCAACATGAGACCTAATGGTGGAAGAGATGATGAACAAGAAAGAGGAGGGCTCCTTTTATAGAGATTTTATTACCCTCCTTCACCCATTTACAATTGTTGCTTGTAGATTCCTTTTCCCATCAATCACATAAGCCCGTATGTCACCATCCATGTCCTTTTTGGCTACTCTTGTCATGTGTCCCATCAAAAGATGATCAAAACTCTTAAAATATTGAGAAAGTCAAGAGTCTCCCCACATGGAGCCCATAGGGACCCTCTCTTTTTCATATGTCCACATCGTCCTTATTTCACATAGGAATTCTACAAGGATTCCTCTTGACTCCACACTCCTCCACATGCCTTCCACACGCTTGGCATGTGATCTCTCTTATATTATTGGAACACATGGACATGAGCCCACCTCTTTATATGACTCACTCTTACTATTTTCTAAAAATCCCATAATATCCCATACACAAATAACTCTCATCCCATACCAAGGTATTTATCATTCATACACATCGTATTTACAATGATCCATTCCACTCATCCTCTCAATCTCATACAATATCTTAGAGAATAGAAATAAGTGGGAGCCACTAGGCTATCACTTGATACTCAAACTCTTATCAAACATAGAGAAAAACAATACCAATGCTAAATAAAAATATCAATTTTTGGCGTCACACTACCCATTTGTGGTTTATAAATATCTTTGAGTGTCTCCACCCAGCATATCTTTGTGCTGCATTTGAGTTCTCCAAACTCTGCCTCCTTCTTTCCTTTTGAGCCAATCTAAAATCTAGCTTAACTTGTGATGTATTAACTTTCTTCTTGGCTAGAAGCCTTTGTAGTATTCCTCGATAGAACCACTGGAAGACTTCTTTTAATATTGGCTTTCTGTTTTCCTCCGAAATGTTGTTTATGTCTAAAGAATGCATTCCATGCCATGTAGTGTGATTTCTCCATTCCCTTTGTGGACCAAATTGCAGGGCATCCGTATTTTTTTACAAAGAAAAGAAGGTGATTGTAGATTATATGTTGTTTTGATACATAGGCAAGTGGACATTAGAATATCTAAAACTAATATTGTTTGCTTTCAAAAACAAAGATGCACAAAAATAGGATATTGTTCTTACCATGTAATGAGTGATGTTAAATGTTGTCCAAGCCTCTTTCATTGCCTTTCCAAAACTCTTTACTGCTTCTTCAAATGCTTTTTGATAACTTTTGCTAAAGGTGGCTTGGTCACAAAAAACAAAAAGCTTATCTAAGCATTTCCACACTTCTACCTTGACATCTCTTGCCAATCCGTCTCCCTGATGATCTTTGATAGCATTATGTACTTTTCTTCACAAGTTATACTTTATCCTTGATATGTATGTTGTTTTATGGCCATTTATTTTTCTTTTCTCTAGATGAGACAAAAATCTTCTAGCCTTCACTCCACCAATAGATGGCTTGATAGGAACATCTTTTCCATTTGTAGATTTTTTAAGATCCTTTATAATATGTACATCTCCTCCATGGAGGCCAATTTCTGATAGCAGTGCATCTAATGATTGTAGTGCCTCTTTTATTCTGCTCTCAGGGCAAAGTTTCCACGCAAATCCAATATATAGGAAGACTAGTTTCTCAATGATCCTACATAATGCATGCAATGTACAAATGTGAACATTGCATACTGGGATCTCAAGAACTACTTTGAAATTTTTATCTACTTCATCTCTCTTGGGTGCTCTTTTCCACCATTTAGAATCTAAGACATGTGCTGGGTTGTTGCAATACAAGCAAGGAGATTTTAAGTTACCCTCAAGTTTGCTTATATTGAACATACACTTCAATGTCTTCAAGTCACCTGCCATATGCCATTCAATTTGAAAATCACCCTTTCCTGGAAGATGAAGATGGCATCCTTGGACTTGAATCTTTATAATTGATGGTATATCTATTTGATGAAATGCCCGATAAAGTATTGCATGGTCCTCAGTCTTCACTTGTAACTTGTAATTTAAAACCATAGGTTTGCAAGATATATGATATAAATTTTATAACATTTTGAGCAAAGACTAATTTAAAAGGTGATAGTTTACATACATCGAATGAGCCCAACCACCATATGTGCTTTTTCAACTAGACATTGAACTACCTTGAGCTTAACTTTGTGATCGATTGATCAAGTGCTCGATTCATCAAAGTGATAGAAACTCTCTATCTTTTTTTCCTTGACAATTTCACACTCATTGAGCTTCACAACAAACTTCAAAACTCCTTTACATTCTTCAAATGTGATACTATAGAACTCAACCATTAGTCTCTGCAATTGTTCAAGATCTACACAAATATTATTCCAAGCATTATATGTAGTGCTTCCCTTTTCACTTTCATATACACTTTCGATATGAAAGTACTGTCCAATGAACTTATCAATTTCTTGGTTGAGATGACCTCGTTCCTTCCACACTTGTGCTAGTGTTGGTAAAAACACACGTTTTACCCATTGATCTTTGAATGTTGATGACACAACTCTAAATATTGAAGCATATCCCTTTCTCCTCACTCTGCTCACATCAAGAGCCTCTTGAATTTTTGTGACATCAGCTTTACTTTTCGATACAAAGTCTTCAAGAACTTCACATTTTACCTTCTTAAACTTCTTTTGCTCCATCATGTTCTTTGCAACAATAGTGGAGACTAAACCCTTCATTTGTTTGATGGGAATTAAATTAGGATCAATGTTTTCTTTCTGAGGTCTCGAAATTTCCCTACAACAAGTACACTTTGCAATATCACAGATTTTCTTGCAAGACAGACACACATATACAAATACAATGGCTAAACAAGATGTACTCTTACCTTGCTTTCTGTACTCTGCTCTTACATCCTCCAGTGCTAGCTTTCAACTCCGCAATGTTTTGAATTCTCTTGCTTCATTTTCTCTCTCCAAGAACCGTTCTCTTCATTCTTGCTCTTCGTAGCTCATTATTTTTCTTTGAATACTCTTCAATTTCCCTTGCAGCTGCTCTTTCCAGTGTGAATTTATTGACATTTCTTTTGCCTTTGCCATTCTTTCTTGGACATATGATGACTTGTACATTTCCACACTTGAATGTTGAGTCGAAATGTATCCTTACATTCCATTGTTCCCATCACCCACAAACCTCAATAGCATTGTCTTATTAGAAAATGGAGGGCTTGAATTTCTCAATGGACATTTTGGGTAAATTTGTCCATTGCACCATAAGTCAATATGTTGGGAGTCTACTCTTCTCATGTTTTCCTTTTGCTCAGCATTTACAAGTGAAACCTTTCCTCTTTTCTGTAGCGGTGCATATTGTTCTTCTAAATCAATGTGCAAATGGTGTAGTCGGTTCTTTTGAGGTTCTTCTTCAACAGCATGGTTGCACGCAGCCATTTCATGAGGGTTGGTTCTTCATCTTGTCTTCTTTTTATAAAACTCATCTAATCTTTTATGGTAAACATTCAAGTATTTGAAAAAAAAAGATTATGTGATGGCGTGATGGGTTCTTTATGAGAGGCCTCCGGAACACCGTCAAAAGAGATGCAGAATCTATATGGAGAGAGAATCTATATGTAGAGTTTAATGCAGCGTCTTCTCAATTATTTGAAAGGAATTTTTTACTCCTCCATAGACTGACACACCTATTGTTTTGAACTGACAGATATACGTATTTTATTGCTTTCTCCACATTTTAGAAAGATAAAAGAGAAGATAGCGAATTTCTTACAGGGCCCCAAAATGAGCTCCCTTTTTTCCTAATGAGACCCTACCACAAAACCCCGAGGTGTCTCAACCCCTGCAAACCCAATCCAAGAAGGCTATACGGGTAGGTGAGGGGGCCAACCAAGTGCTCATTCAAGACCATTCCAATGAGGAGACAACCACGCTCGTCACCTCCACTGCCTCTAAACAAACTTCCACCCAGGATGACCTAGGTGTACCTCCGTACTCAGATGTAAACAAGCCAATGCAATCCTAAGTCCTCACATCCTCAACTCTGTATAAGGAAACCTATCCGGACCCAGCCCTAGAAATACAATATGTAATAGAATCTTAGAGCTTAGTAAGGGATTGCCAGGAAAAGTTTGAGCATAGAATCAAAGCAATCAGAGGGTCGGATACCATCCACCTAGCCCAACTGACTACTCACTGAGGGAAAAAGGTGCTCAAGGTGCTAGAAAGGGTAGAAGAAGAGGAACGTCCCAACTTCTGTATGTCAGAGGCTCTAGATTTTTTGTAGCAAATGTTCCAAGAGGACTCAGTATTGCAAAACCTACAAGATGAAGGAGACCTTTACAGTTTTGAGGATTTGATGTTAGTAGGAAGGGAGATCTCACAGGAACCCCACAATAGCATCAGGTTGGTGGCCTTCCTCTTGACTGAGGTAAAAATGCCGATCGCCTCCTTGTTAAAAGGGAATCCCACCCTTTGTTGGTGAGACCTATCCAACTAGATGAACAAATGATTCCTGCCCAAGGAACTGGGAACTGCTATCCGCAAGGCCGCTCAATCGCTAGAGGAGGGACAAAACAGGAGGGACAAAACTTACCCCAGGTTCCCATCAATAAGTTAGGCCGATACTTTGAAGGTGATAACACTAACGCAGCTCTCCCCATAACATACCAACACCAAAAGTCTGATGCATCCTAGATGGGGGAGGGGGAGTGAGTATCTGTACTAAGCAATGCTAGGTGAAGTGGGGGGAAAACTTGCACTCGAGCAAATCCATCTGGTGGTGAAGTTAGCCTATGGGGTGGAATTGCATAACCCTTGGGAGTCCTCGGTATTAACATCGAAGTATTTGGTTTTACGTACCCCATCAGGTTCGTAGTCATGGACTTTACCCAGCAATTTGGATATGAAGCCATCCTCAGTAGGCCCTTCATGCGAATGTTTGGTCTCATACACGACTAGCATACTGATAACATCTATCTACGGCATGAGGAGCAAATCATGCGGGTGGACTTGCGCACCTACAAGGCCCACCCATTGTCAAGACAACTCTTTGCCCCACAGAATCTGACAAAACCATTCGAATAGCATCCCTGAAGCTGTTCCAACCTTGTGAGACGGAAGTAGATGAAAAAGAGTCTAATGCATTTTGGTATGCACCTCTCCCTGAGCCGGAATTCTCTTAGAATTGGATGCACAACCTCACCAACATTGATGTTCCAAAGAGAATAGGGTTCCAAGTTATAACACCCGAACTCAAGGGGTTGACCCTAGTGGTTCCCCTTAGGATGTTTAACATGCTCAAACCTGCAAGGTGAGCAAGGGGACAATAAGGGTCAAATCAAAACTCCACTAGCTAGCATATGTTGGTGCCACTACTGCCAAGTTCTCTTCCAATTGGGGAGCCAGGGCAAGCTAGGTAACCTCCTCAGTAGGCTCTATAAGTGCCATGAAAAAGCCCCCTTCAGGTCTGAAACTCCGATTATCCAAAAGCTCAGCTAATAGTAAGAGGACCACTCCCCATGAAGAAATAGAAGAGGAAGATGGAGAGGAGGATCTATGATAGGTACCAACCCACTACAAGGCGTACACAATAGAGGATTGCAAGATCTTATACCAATAGGCCAAGAGATCTCGAGAAGACGGGTGCTCCCAAGGATATGGCAGCCTAGCCTCTCGGTCAAGGAGGTAAACATGTCTTGGAAAGTTCAGGACCCCCAACCGGTATTCATTGCTCGATGATATCTCCCCCAATGAGGAGAACACTCTAATAGCTCTCCTACAAGAATACAAGGACTGTATGTCTTGGAAATACATAGATATGAAAGGGGTGCCCATTGAGGTTGTTCAGTACATGATACCCATGCTTGATTATGCCAGGCCGATACGTCAACATCCCTACCTATGAATCCCAAATATGTGCTCATAGTGAGGAAGACAATCCAAAAACTCATAGGTGTGGGATTCATCTATGAGATTGAGCATACCATTATACAAGTCACCTTTAGAAGGGAGGGACAACCCTTTTCCTTTTTGCACTCTCCCTTTCTTTACATTCATAAGGCTCGGGCCTATAGGGTGCCAAGGCATCTTTACTATCCTTTCCATCTCTCCTCTATTGTTCCACTCTTGTGTGTCAAAAATAGCGCTTGTGTTAACCATATAAGAGTGCCAAATAGCACTTGTGTTAGCCTCGTGTCTCCGAGTCCTAAGCCATCTGAGGCTCAAAACCTAGAGTGGCGAGGCTAATCTGAAGCTATTTGCAGCTCAAAGCCCATGAGGCCTGGAACTGCTTGGGTTCTTTGTGGCTCAAACTCTGTGGAGGCCTGCACTGTACTTCCTCCATGGCTGCAACAATTGAAGTAAATCATGAAGCCTAAACACCTCTAATCACTTATTACCCTACATTCTGTGAGACTATACTGTGTGGATGTTAATATGTCTCCCTTCCTGTAACAGTTAACCTGCCCTCGGGTCAACATCCGTGCTGGAGGAGATGTGTGGAGAGGAGCGTCGAGGATTGCATCGGCGGGGAGTGAGCCGAGTCAAGTACAAGTGGAACTTCCAAAAATAGGTGGCGTGCATGTCCTCGTATGTATGGATGTGATGGCCATGGAGATTGTAGACTCACAGGTAGAGGAGGAGGTCTTGAAACTGAGGGGTGCCAATGTTGGGGTTGAAGACAATCTAATTGTTGAGATGTGGATCTTGTCATCAATCAGCCGACTGTGGATGGGGAGACTGCAGAGGAGTAAGAGAATAAGGAAGTTGAAGTGGACCATTGTGTGATGAGGGCAGAATCAGGGACGAAGCTGTAGGTGTCATTAAAGGACTGGAGGCAGAAGCAAAATCCCTCCTGTCATCTTTTTTGAAAATTTGAACTTTAGAAAATTGTGCAAAATGTTGGGGTCCTTTTGTTGGAGCTCACGAAACTCGGCCCAAGTCCATCAACATTCCATGGACATGTACAAGGGGTGGATGCATTGGTCGATGTGGGAACTACGGTAGTAGCACCAAAATTGCTCCTTTTTTAAGAAGGGGATTCGCCACCAGCAAGGCTAGAGCTAGAGACCGACGTCGGCATCGGTGAGGGGAATTGCAGCATTGAGGGAGAGGTGGTAACCTCCTCGTGTGCACTTTGGATGTGTGTGCCGCCAATCGTTGAAGGACTGGGTGATGAAGTGCGTAAGGGGGCGCACCTCCAAGATTTCATTGAGGTGGAGGTGAGAGCCTGCAAGCTACTTCTTCTAGTGATGCATGAGTCCACTGTCTGGCAATTTTCCTGGAACGATTGTAGGTCAGGTCTCCACTTTACATCTTCGGGCGGGGAGGAGGGATGAGCTGGAGGGACCTCATCATTTCCATTCGCAATGGTTCCTCGTCAGCTATCCTTGTGGGTGCCATGTCAATGGGCATATGTACAAAATGGATTGACTTGATCAACGTATTGAGGGCTTCATCTGGGAGGTCGATCAAGGCAGTAGGTGAGATAGATGGGGAGGTCCCAAGCTGTGCGGTGCTAGTGCTGGAGGCATTAGAAGAGTATTCGAGAAGGTTTGTGTGAGGAAAGGGGGTTGGGAGGATGGGTTGGGTGGCTTGGATAGGATCAATGGGAGGCGGCTAGCAGAGCTCGACAGGTGGGGCAGAAGAATTAAATACGGTTATGGCTTCTTGGCCCTCCTCCTCCGCAACGTCCTCGGGGTATGCTACGTGGATTGTATCAAAATTTCTAACCAAGGACTCAAGGGAGTCTTGGAGAGCTTGTAGCACTCGACTATAGAGTATATTAAGCTGAGGTGATGGTAGGCGGTGGAGTGGTAAGCCACAAGATGCCCTTGTGTTTGTATTGCGGAGGCTTGAACATAGGCCTAAATCTAGCTTGAAGATTGTTGGGAGTGTAGACCCACAGGATGAGTTCCTCGGGCTGCTTGGCTAATTGTATCACATCATCATCCTGCGGATAATTTGTGTACTTTGTGATGACCTGACACCATGCTTGAAAATTAGGCAAAATTGGATGAGCGGCAAGGGTTTGTAGGTCAGAGGGACGAAGGAGAGAGAGACTAGATGGCTAAAGGTCTAGCAAGAAACAAGACATGGCGAGAATGGGGTAGCAATGATCAGCATTATGGCCGAGGATGGTTTGGAGGGAATTAGGAGGGAGTGGAGTAGTGAGGTCGAGGTGGAAGATGAGATTCTGTGCACAGAGGCCGTCAAAGTACATTTGGAGGGTTTGGGGGATAGTGCATGGGGCGAGCGTGTATGTGGCTAATTGTGCGGAGATCTGCCTATACATTTGAAATTCTTGCTACTCATGGTCTTCCAACCCGAAGTCCTCTCGGTGGTCGAGGGTACGTAGCTGCTCATTCTCTTCCTGCATTGACACAGTTAGTGCCCATTCCTATGCCAAGAGATCCTGGAGGGTTTAGATCTCGCGGTCATAGCCCTCCTGAGTCCCTGATTGCTATGCCTCTGCTTGTGCTCATTGTTTGCCTATAGTTCGAAGGCAATTTCTACCTTGTGGACTTGGTCCATGAATGTTTGGACCAAGGATTGACTTGCGGTGGTGAGCTCATCCTTGAGCATGGTGACTGAGAGTTTGAGCTCCTCTACCTTGTTGCGGTACTCCTCTGCTCGATCAAGGGCAGTTTGCCTTATGGCTTAGGCAGCGACCGTTAATGTGTGGATATTGCGCGTGGAGAGATGTGCCTGGAGTAGAGTCGAGCAGAGTTGAGAGGCCTATTTCTACTGTCTTTGTATGATTGTTCTTGCCTATCAGTATTTCAGATTCTATGATTGTGCATATTCAGGATGCAAGCATACCGAAGGATGCATGGGATATCTTGACAAAAATGTATAGCGCAAATATGCAAGCTAGGAAAATGCAGCTCAAGCAGGAGTTGCATAATGTGCAGAGAGAAAATATGAGCATCGATGACTACCACATGAAGGTGAAGAAGATTACAGATGCACTTGCTTCTATTGGGTCGCTAGTGGAAGATGATGATTTAGTTTCTATGACCTTCAATGGTCTAGGAAAGAATTATGCACAATTCCGGACATCCATTGCCATCCGTGAGAATTTTTTTTATTTTGAGGAGTTGATTGCTCTTCTAATTTTTGAAGAGCAGAGAAATGGTGGTGCATCTTCTTCAGGAGGAACTTCAAAAGAACCTGTCTTCTACTCAAATGCTGGAAGAGGTAGAGCATGCCGATTTGGAGGCCATGGTAGAAATCAAAATATGCAGTAAATTCAAGAAAACCAGTCCTATGGAGGAGGATGTGGTAACTTTAGAGGCAGGGGGAGCCAAAGAGGTTGTGGATGGCAGAGAGGCCAAAATGCAAACAACAATGTTGAATGCTACTACTGTGCTAAAATGAGTCATATGGTTAAAGATTGCTATAAAAAGCAGAATGACATCATGACTAGAAAATTGCAGCAAGGCAATTATGCATGCTCTAGTAGTTAGGGTGATGACAGAAATGAGCATCTGTTTATGGTGCAGCACATGACCAATTCTATGACAAGTGCAGAAGAAATCAATGATGTGTGATATATTGACTCAGATGCATCAAACCACATGACAGGTCATGCAAAATGGATGCAGGATGTAAGGAAAATGGAAAGACCAGGATTTGTGGAGACTGGTGATGATACTGCACATTCTATTATGTAGATTGGTAAAACTCCTTTGTCTATGTAGGATGGAAAAAAGAAATACCTGTCTGATGTATTTTATGTCCCGAATATCACCAAGAACCTAGTTTCTATTTATCAAATGGTTGAGCAGGACTTGTAGGTTAGATTTAATACTTATGGATGCTTTGTTGAGGATATGAAAAATAAAGATCACTTGATAGAAAAAGGGAAGAAGAAGGGCAGGAAGTTTACGTTGGATGCGGACATGCCTGAATTGAGTGCAGCAATGTTTGCACATGGGACCGATGTAGTTTTAGATATTGATATTTAACATAAACGCATTGGTCATGTTAATGTACAGCGACTTAAATTAATGCAGGCCCAAAATATTATTGCAGGACTGCCTAAGTTCAAGGTTGCAAAAATGCATAAGGTATGTGAAGCCTGTCAATTTGAAAAACAAGCAAGGAAACCATTTCCTAGACATGCTCAAGAGAGTAACAGGCCATTGGAATTAATCCATTTTTATGTATGGACTACTAAAGATGCATCTATTGGAGGTGTCATTATTTTGTCACTTTTATTGATGACTACAGCAGAAAAGTTTAGGTGTATTTTATGAAAAAGAAAAGTGAAGTGTTTGGGCATTTCAAAGCTTTTAAAGCTATTGTTGAAAAAGAAATAGGCCTGCAAATAAAATGCCTAAGGTCAGATGAAGGGGGAGAGTACCTCTCAAATGAGTTTGCAAGTTTCCTACAGGAGCATGGCATAAAGCATCAATATTCATGTAGTCATACCCCATAGCAAAATGGACTTGCAGAAAGGAAAAACAGGCATATTGGAGAGGTATCTCATGCCATGCATTGCAAAATTAAAAAAACATAAGCTTTTGCATACCTGAGACCTAGTAGCAATCAATAATCTTCTCTTTGGAGTTACCAATGTATAATTTGAAAGCCTTTCTATTGTCTTCATATGTGGTCCTATATAACAATTATTATTGAAAAATACATGCACGTAGATTGCAACACAAGCCTAACAATACAAGATACACATGATTCAAAAAATAATAACACAATAGTGAGCTTTTATTTAGGACATGTACTACCCAAACTAGGACACAATGCCCAAAAGTCAACCACACAATAAAACACAAATGCACTAAAGATGAATGGCCTTCTCAAGGATTAGTTTTGCCCAACTCACTATAGGACAACTAACCCAAGATTCATCCATTGCACAGTACCTATGTTAGAAACAACACACGAGGACTACTACTGCCCAATAATAGGACTAGTAGCCCACAATACACAACAAATAGCATACAATCACAAGCAACACGTGAGAATAAATAGTAGGACTACTCTTGCCCAAAGAAGGACAAATGGCCCACAAATCCTACAAGTAATAAACCGAGTGTCAAAGGTCCTTGCAATGATACGTATCATGGACTACCCTTGCCCAAGAAAGGACAAATAGCCCAACAAGCTAGGTCTCATCAACACTCTAAAGAAATGTCTATATCAAGCACCAACATAGCCTGAGTAGGACAAATGGCCCAATCAACAAATCATTTCAGAGCTTAGTTCTACGAACAATGAACAACCAAGCCTTAGCAAGGGTGTGCTACCCAAGGAGCTATCTCTACATGCTTCTCCAAATCTGGGCACTACATTATGTATTTAGAAAGCCTATCGGGATTTAGCCATTGCAATAGCCCGCCGGGAATAAATTGCCTGCCAAGAAAATGGATTATCCCGATGGGATAATTAAATAGCCGGTTTATCGACAGTTGATCTTTGACTGGTTATGATAATACACACGTTGTTAGCGTGAGTTTATAACATAAGTATGCAATGTTAATAACATGTTCACGTTTATAATATTACATTAACATAATCCCTGATACCACCTCAATGTCATTTTTAGGATT
Organism: Dipteris shenzhenensis; assembly: GCF_047967505.1. Taxonomy (NCBI): domain Eukaryota; kingdom Viridiplantae; phylum Streptophyta; class Polypodiopsida; order Gleicheniales; family Dipteridaceae; genus Dipteris; species Dipteris shenzhenensis. The sequence continues at coordinate 30,864,460 of NC_141609.1, read as the reverse complement.
TAGGGACTGTGTGAAATATGAGGTTTTTCCTTAGGAGCTTATTGTATCCTCACATAATGAAACTGTTTACGAATGCATCATTTTGACATACACTCTAGATAATTGTATGTTGAAGTATGTTGCTTGCATTTAAATATTATTTTGTTGTGTTTATAAATGTCCTTTTGTTGTGTTATTGGTATAAGAGATTAGCATATAAGCCTTGCCAACAACACTAACATTGACCATGACACACTTGATAGATCTAGCTCAGATCTAGTGATATTGGTAGAATTTCAACCCTTGCCATCCAGCATAACAAACGTCTTTCCCTTGCTTGCTCTCACTTCGTGTGTGTGTGCATGTATGTGTATAGGCGCACGTGCGTGCGTGCGTGCGTGTGTGTGTGTGTGTGTGTGTGTGTGTGTGTGTGTGTGTGTTCACCTTCTCCTCTTGGCCTAGGCAATAAATCAAAAACTCATAGTCATAAAATATTTGCATTAATTAAAACACGAGTTGCATACAAATATAAAAAACTTATCTTTCAAAATTCGGAATTATCCTCTAACCACCAACATTGAGTGAGCCAAATGAATTTTTATTCCTAGAATAAAGACATTTTACCACCTTGAGACCCAGTGGAGTGGGTCTCAAACCCTTAGTATACGGGTCAAGCTTAAAGGATGCTTCAAGCAATTGGTGCAGACGGACTCGATAGCTTTACTTGGATTATGAGGCATTGAATTTTCCTGAGTTATCTAGTGAGCCAACATTATAGGATTCCTAAAAGTTAGAAGAAATAACCAGTTACCACACCGATTGTTCGCTCACCTATAAGATTTTCTCAATCAACGCACGTGTTCTACACTAGACTCTCATTGCTTGCATGAAGTGCAGGAAAAGAATTAACTACTCTCCTGCTGCATGTTCCGTTGTATTGTTTCATTAAATTAGCTCTTTGGACAGTTTTGTGTGCATCAACTGCGGGAGAAGAGTTAGGTCTGTATGCACCAAGAACTGACGATAACTTGGTTGCTCTGTTGTATTTCTAAACAAACACAGCCGTTGTGTGAATGATCTGCAGGAGCATGTTTCCAGATAGCTTTCTATGCCAAATGCAAGCCTAAGTCCTCACATAAAAGAGTTTAATGCATTTTGGTATGCACCTCTCCCTAAGCCGGAGTTCTCTTAGAATTGGATGCACAACCTCACCAACATTGATGTTCCAAAGAGAATAGGGTTCCAAGTTATAACACCCGAACTCAAGGGGTTGACCCCGGTGGTTCCCCTTAGGATGTTTAACATGCTCAAACCTGCAAGGTGAGCGAGGGGACAGTAAGGGTCAAATCAAAACTCCACTAGCTAGCATATGTTGGCACCACTACTGCCAAGTTCTCTTCCAATTGGGGAGCCAGGGCAAGCTAGCTGACCTCCTCAGTAGGCTCTATAAGTGCCATGAAAAAGCCCCCTTCAAGTCTAAAACTCCGATTATCCAAAAGCTCGGCTAATAGCAAGAGGACCACTCCCCATGAAGAAATAGAAGAGGAAAATGGAGAGGAGGATCTATGATAGGTACCAACCCACTACAAGGCCTACACAATAGAGGATTGCAAGATCTTATACCAATAGGCCAAGAGATCTCGAGAAGACGGGTGCTCCCAAGGATATAGCGGCCTAGCCTCCTGATGATATCTACCCCAATGAGGAGAACACTCTAATAGCTCTCCTACAAGAATACAAGGACTGTATGTCTTGGAAATACATAGATATGAAAGGGGTGCCCATTGAGGTTGTTCAGTACATGATACCCATGCTTGACTATGCCAGGCCGATACGTCAACATCCCTACCTATGAATCCCAAATATGCGCTCATAGTGAGGAAGACAATCCAAAAACTCATAGGTGTGGGATTCATCTATGAGATTGAGCATACCATTATACAAGTCACCTTTAGAAGGGAGGGACATCCCTTTTCCTTTTTGCACTCTCCCTTTCTTTACATTCATAAGGCTTAGGCCCATAGGTTGCCAAGGCATCTTTACTATCATTTCCATCTATCCTCTATTGTTCCACTCTTGTGTGTCAAAAATAGCACTTGTGCTAACCATATAAGAGTGCCAAATAGTGCTTGTGTTAGCCTCATGTCTCCGAGTCCTAAGCCATTTGAGGCTCAAAACCTAGAGTGGCAAGGCTAATCTGAAGCTACTTGTGGCTCAAAACCCATGAGGCCTGAATTTTCTTGGGTTCTTTGTGGCTCAAACTCGGATATGTGCCCATCGGATCTACTTTGCATGGTCGATCGAGCATTAAATGCCATTTTTGCCTTAGTGTCATGCACATCCGTAAAAAAACACGCTGCTAGGTGTGTTATTCGATCAAGTACCTATGAGATGGGAATGCCACTTTGCATGTAAGTCAATTCCACCTAGTTGAAGGTGTGTACAAGGTATTGTGCCCATGGGATATGCTTTGCATTGTCGATCAAGCATAAAACACCGTTTTTGCCTTAGTGTCATGCACAACCATATAAAAACACGGCCCTAGGAGTGTTATTCAAAGAAGTACTTATCGGATGGGGGCACCACTTTGCACGCAAGTCCCTTTCAACTACGTTGAGGTGCATGCAAAGTATTGTCACCATCGGATATGCTTTACATGGTCGATCATGCATTATACACCATTTTTTCCCTAGTGATATGCACATCTGCAAAAAAACACGCCCTTAGGTGTATTATCTGACCAAGTACTTATTGGATGGGTGTGCCTCTTTGAAAACATTTCAATACCACCTAGGTTGAGGTGTAGGAAAAGTATTGTGCCCATCGAATATCCTTTGCATGGTCGATCGAGCATTAAATACTATTTTTGGTCGTGTCATGCACATCCGTAAAAAAACACGCTGCTAGGTATGTTATCCGATCAAGCACTTATGGGATGGGAGTGCCACTGTGGATGTAAGTCAATTCCACCTAGTTGAAGGTGTGTGCAAAGTGTTGTGCCCATCGGATATGCTATGCATTGTCGATCAAGCATAAAACACTGTTTTGGCCTTAGTGTCATGCACAACCATGAAAAAACACAGTCCTAACTGTGTTAATCAAACAAGTACTTATCAGATGGGGGCTCCAGTTTGCATGCAAGTCCGTTTCAACTAGTTTGAGATGCGTGCAAAGTATTGTTACCATCAGATATGCTCTGCATGGTCGATTATGCATTATACAACGTTTTTTCCGTAGTGATATGCACATTCGTAAAAAAACACGCCCTTAGGTATGTTATCTGTCCAAGTACTTATCCGATGGGTGTGCCTCTTTGAGAACATTTCAATACCACCTAGGTTAAGGTGTAGGAAAAGTATTGTGCCCATCGGATATGCTTTGCATGCTCGATCGAGCATTAAATACCATTTTTGCCTTAGTGTCATGCACATCCATAAAAAAACAAGCTGGTAGGTGTGTTATCTGATCAAGTACTTATGAGATGGGAATGCCATTTTGCATGTAAGTCAATTACACCTAGTTGAAGGTGTGTGCAAAGTATCGTGCCCATCGGATATACTTTGCATTGTCGATCAAGCATAAAACACCGTTTTTGGCTTAGTGTAATACACAACCATGAAAAAACACGGTCCTAAGTGTGTTAATCAAACAAGTACTTATCGGATGGGTGCTCGAGTTTGCACACAAGTCCATTTCAACTAGGTTGAGATGGGTACAAAGTATTGTCACCATCGGATATGCTCTGCATGGTCGATTACGCATTATACAACGTTTTTCCCATAGTGATATGCGCATCTGCAAAAAAACACGCCCTTAGGTATGTTATCTGACCAAGTACATATCCAATGCGTGTGCCTCTTTGAGAACATATTAATACCAGCTAGATTAAGGTGTAGGAAAAGTATTGTGCCCATCGGATATGCTTTGCATGGTCGATCGAGCATTAAATACCATTTTTGCCTTAGTGTCGTGCACATCCGTAAAAAAACACGCTGCTAGGTGTTTTATCCGATCAAGTACTTATGCGATGGGGATGCCACTTTGCATGTAAGTTAATTCCACCTAGTAAAGGGTGTGTGAAAAGTATTGTGCCCATTGGACATGCTTTGCATTGTCGATCAAGCATAAAACACCGTTTTTGCCTTAGTGTCATGCACAACCATATAAAAACATGGCCGTAGGTGTGTTATTCAAACAAGTACTTATCGGATGGGGGCTCCACTTTGCACGCAAGTTTGTTTCAACTACGTTGAGGTGCGTGCAAAGTATTGTCACCATCGTATATGGTTTCCATGGTCGATCACGCATTATACACTGTTTTCTCCCTAGTGATATGCACATCCTAAAAAAAACACGCCCTTAGGTGTGTTATCTGACCAAATACTTATCGGATGGGTGTGCCTCTTTGAGAACATTTCAATACCACCTAGATTAAGGTGTAGGAAATATATTGTGTCCATCGGATATGCTTTGCATGGTCGATCGAGCATTAAATGCCATTTTTGCATTAGTGTCATGCACAATATCCAGAAAAAAACACGTTGCTAGGTGTGTTATTCGATCAAGTACCTATGAAATGGGAATGCCACTTTGCATGTAAGTCAATTCCACCTACTTGAAGGTGTGTGCAAGGTATTGTGCCCATCGAATATGCTTTGCATTGTCGATCAAGCATAAAACACCGTTTTTGCCTGAGTGTCATGCACAACCATATAAAAACACGGCCCTAGGAGTGTTATTCAAAGAAGTACTTATTGGATGGGGGCTCCACTTTGCACGCAAGTCCCTTTCAACTACCATGAGGTGCGTGCAAAGTATTGTCACCATCGGATATGCTTTACATGGTCGATCATGCATTATACACCGTTTTTTCCCTAGTGATATGCACATCCGCAAAAAAACACGCCCTGACGTGTATTATCTAACCAAGTACTTATCGGATGGGTGTACCTCTTTGAAAACATTTATTTACCACCTAGGTTGAGGCATATGAAAAGTATTTGCCCATCAGATATCGTTTGCATGGTCGATCGAGCATTAAACACTATTTTTGCTCGTGTCATGCATATCCGTAAAAAAACATGCTGCTACGTATGTTATCCGATCAAGCACTTATGAGATGAGAGTGCCACTGTGGAAAGTCTGTTTTAACTAGATTGAGATGCGTGCAAAGTATTATCACCATCAGATATGCTCTGCATGGTCGATTACGCATTATACAACGTTTTTCCCGTAGTGTCATGCACATTTGTAAAGGAACACGCTGCTAGGTGTGTTATCCGATCAAGTACTTATGCGATGTGAATGCCACTTTGCATGTAAGTCAATTCCACCTAGTTGAGGGTGTGTGAAAAGTATTGTGCCCATCGGATATGCTTTGCATTGTCGATCAAGCATAAAACACCGTTTTTGCCTTAGTGTCATGCACAACCATATAAAAACACGGCCGTAGGTGTGTTATTCAAACAAGTACTTATCGGATGGGGGATCCACTTTGCACGCAAGTTTGTTTCCATTGCGTTGAGGTGCGTGCAAAGTATTGTCACCATCGGATCTGGTTTGCATGGTCGATCATGCATTATACACTGTTTTTTCCCTAGTCATATGCACATCCGCAAAAAAACACGCCCTTAGGTATGTTATCTGACCAAGTACTTATCGGATGGGTGTGCCTCTTTGAGAACATTTCAATACCACCTAGATTAAGGCGTAGGAAAAGTATTGTTGCCATCGGATATGCTTTGCATGGTCGATCGAGCATTAAATACCATTTTTGCCTTAGTGTCATGCACATCCGTAAAAAAACATGCTGCTAGGTGTGTTATCCGATCAAGTACTTATGTGATGGAAATGCCAATTTGCATGTAATTCAATTCCACCTAGTTGAAGGTGTGTGCAAAGTAATGTGCCCATTGGATATGCTTTGCATTGTCGATCAAGCATAAAACACCATTTTTGCCTTAGTGTGATGCACAACTATACAAAACACAGCCCTAGGAGTGTTATTCAAACAAGTACTTCTCAAATGGGGGCTCCACTTTGCACGCAAGTCCCTTTCAACTACGTTGAGCTGCATGCAAAGTATTGTCACCATCGGATATGCTCTACATGGTCGATTACACATTATACAACGTTTTTCCGGTAGTGATATGCACATTGGGAAAAAAACACGCCCTTAGTTATGTTATCTGACCAAGTACTTGTCGGATGGGTGTGCGGCTTTGAGAACATTTCAATACCACCTAGGTCAAGGCATAGGAAAAGTATTATGCCCATGGGATATGCTTTGCATCGTCGATCGAGCATTAAATACCATTTTTGCCTTAGTGTCATGCACATCCATAAAAAAACACGAAGCTAGGTGTGTTATCCAATCAAGTACTTATGCATGGGAATGCCACTTTGCATGTAATTCAATTCCACCTTACTGAAAATGTGTGACCAAGTAGTTATCAGATGGGTGTGCCTCTTTGAGAACATTTCAATACCACCTTCTTTAAGGTGTAGGAAATGTATTGTGCCCATCGGATATGCTTTGCATGGTCGATCAAGCATTAAATACCATTTTTGCCTTAGTGTCATGCACATCCATAAAAAAACACGTTGCTAGGTGTGTTATTCGATCAAGTACCTATGAGATGGGAATGCCACTTTGCATGTAAGTCAATTCCACCTAGTTGAAGGTGTGTGCAAGGTATTGTGCCCATCGAATATGCTTTGCATTGTCGATCAAGCATAAAACACCGTTTTTGCCTTAGTGTCATTGACAAACATATAAAAACACGGCCCCACTTTGCACGCCAGTCCCTTTCAACTACGTTGAGGTGCGTGCAAAGTATTGTCACCATCGGATATGCTTTACATGGTTGATCACGCATTATACACCATTTCTTCCCTAGTGATATGCACATCTGCAAGAAAACATGCCCTTAGGTGTATTATCTGACCAAGTACTTGTCGGATGGATGTGCCTCTTTGAGAACATTTCAATACCACCTAGGTTGAGGCGTAGGAAAAGTATCGTGCCCATGGGATATCCGTTGCATGGTCGATCGAGCATTAAATACTATTTTTGCTCTAGTGTCATGCACATCCGTAAAAAAACACGCTGCTAGGTGTGTTATCTGATCAAGTACTTATGCGATGGGAATGCCACTTTGCATGTAATTCAATTCCAGCTTGTCGAAAATTTGTGCAAAGTATTGTGCCCATCGGATATGCTTTGCATTGTTGATCAAGCATAAAACACCGTTTTTTCCTTAGTGTTATGCATAACCATAAAGAAACCCAGTCCTAGGTGTGTTATTCAAACAAGTACTTATCAAATGCGAACTCCACATTGCACGCAAGTATCTTTTAACTAGGTTGAGGTGTGTGCAAAGTATTGTGACCATCAGATATGCTTTGCATGGCCGATCACGCATTATACGTCATTTTTTCCCTAGTGATATGCACATCCGCAAAAAAACAAGCCCTTAGGTGTGTTATCTAACCAACTACTTATCGGATGGGTGTGCCTCTTTGAGAACATTTCAATACCACCTAGGTTGAGATGTACGAAAAGTGTTGTGCCCATCGGATGTCCTTTGCATGGTCGATCAAGCATGAAATACTATTTTTACTCGTGTCATGCACATTCGTAAAAAATCACACTGCTAGGTATGTTATCCAATCAAGCACTTATGGGATGGGCGTGCCACTTTGCATGTAAGTCAATTCCACCTAGTTGAAGGTATGTGGAAAGTATTGTGCAAGTCAATTCCACTTAGTTGAAGGTGTGTGCAAAGTATTGTGCCCATCGGATATGCTTTGCATTGTGGATCAAGCATAAAACACCGTTTTTAGCTTAGTGTCATGCACAACCATGAAAAAACACGGTCCTAAGTGTGTTAATCAAATAACTATTTATCAGATGGGGGCTCCAGTTTGCATGCAATTCCATTTCAACTAGGTTGAGATGCGTGCAAAGTATTGTCACCATCGGATATGCTCTGCATGGTCAATTATGCATTAGACAACGTTCTTCCCGTAGTGATATGCACATCCACAAAAAAACACGCCCTTAGGTGTGCTATCTGACCAAGTACTTATCGGATGGGTGTGCCTCTTTGAGAACATTTCAATACCACCCAGAGTAAGGCGTAGGAAAAGTATTGTGCCCATCGGATATGCTTTGCATGGTCGATCGAGCATTAAATACCATTTTTGCCTTAGTGTCATGCACATCCATAAAAAAACACGCTGCTAGGTGTGTTATTTGGTCAAGTACTTATGCTTTGCATGGTCAATCGAGCATTAAATACCATTTTTGCCTTAGTGTCATGCACATCTGTAAAGGAACACGCTGCTAGGTGTGTTATCCAATCAAGTACTTATGCGATGTGAATGCCACTTTGCATGTAAGTCAATTCCACCTAGTTGAGGGTGTGTGAAAAGTATTGTGCCCATCAAATATGATTTGCATTGTCGATCAAGCATAAAACACCGTTTTTGTCTTAGTGTCATGCACAACCATATAAAAACACGGCCGTAGGTGTGTTATTCAAACAAGTACTTATCGGATGGGGGCTCCACTTTGCACGCACGTCCATTTCAACTACGTTGAGGTGCATGCAAAGTATTGTCACCATCGGATATGCTTTTCATGGTCAATCACGCATTATACACTGTTTTTTCCCTAGTGATATGCACATCCACAAAAAAACACGCCCTTAGGTGTGTTATCTGACCAAGTACTTATCGGATGGGTGTGCCTCTTTGAGAACATTTCAATACCACCTACTTTAAGGTGTAGGAAATGTATTATGCCCATCGGATATGCTTTGCATGGTCGATCAAGCATTAAATACCATTTTTGCCTTAGTGTCATGCACATCTGTAAAAAAACATGCTGCTAGGTGTGTTATTCGATCAGGTACCTATGAGATGGGAATGCCACTTTGCATGTAAGTCAATTCCACATAGTTGAAGGTGTGTGCAAGGTATTGTGCCCATCGAATATGCTTTGCATTGTCGATCAAGCATAAAACACCCTTTTTGCCTTAGTGTCATGCACAACCTAATAAAAACACGGCCTTAGGAGTGTTATTCAAAGAAGTACTTATCTGATGGGGGCTCTACTCTGCACGCCAATCCCTTTCAACTACAATGAGGTGCGTGCAAAGTATTTTCACCATCGGATATGCTTTACATGGTTGATCACGCATTATACACCGTTTTTTCCCTAGTGAAATGGACATCCGCAAAAAAACACGCCCTTAGGTGTGTTATTTGACCAAGTACTTATCGGATGGATGTGCCTCTTTGAGAACATTTCAATACCACCTAGGTTGAGGCGTAGGAAAAGTATTGTGCCCATCGGATATCCTTTGCATTGTCGATCGAGCATTAAATTACTATTTTTGCTCTAGTGTCATGCACATCCGTAAAAAAACACGCTACTAGGTGTGTTATCCGATCAAGTACTTGTGCGATGGGAATGCCACTTTGCATGTAAGTCAATTCCACCTAGTTGAGGGTGTGTGAAAAGTATTGTGCCCAACAGATATGCTTTGCATTGTCGATCAAGCATAAGACACCCTTTTTGCCTTACTCTCATGCATAACGATATAAAAACACGGCCATAGGTGTGTTATTCAACTAAGTACTATCGGATGGGAGCTCCACTTTGCAAGCAAGTCCGTTTAAACTAGGTTGAGATGCGTACAAAGTATTGTCACCATCAGATATGCTCTGCATGGTCGATTACGCTGTCACCATCGGATGTGCTTTGCATGGTCGATGAAGCATGGTCGAACATTTCCATACCACGTAGGTTGAGGTGTAGGAAAAGTGTTGTGCCCATCAGATATCCTCTGCATGGTCGATCAAGCATTGAATACTATTTTTGCTCTAGTGTCATGCACATCTGTAAAAAAACACGTTGCTAGGTATGTTATTCGATCAAGCATTTATGGGGTGGGTGTGCCACTTTGCATGTAAGTCAATTCCACCTAGTTGAAGGTGTGTGCAAAGTATCGTGCCCATTGGATATGCTTTGCATTGTCGATCAAGCATAAAACACCGTTTTTGGCTTACTGTCATGCATAACCATGAAAAAACACGGTCCTAAGTGTGTTAATCAAACAAGTACTTATCGGATGGGGGCTCCAGTTTTCATGCAAGTCCATTTCAACTAGGTTGAGATGCGTGCAAAGTATTGTCACCATCGGATATGCTCTGCATGGTCGATTACGCATTAGACAACGTTTTTCCCGTAGTGATATGCACATCCGCAAAAAAACACGCCCTTAGGTATGTTATCTGACCAAGTACTTATTGGATGGGTGTGTCTCTTTGAGAACATTTTAATACCACCCAAAGTAAGGTGTAGGAAAAGTATTGTGCCCATCGGATATGCTTTGCATGGTCGATCGAGCATTAAATACCACTTTTGCCTTAGTGTCATGCACATCCATAAAAAAACACACTGCTAGGTGTGTTATCTGATCAAGTACTTAGGCGATGGGAATGCCACTTTGCATGTAAGTCAATTCCACCTATTGAGGGTGTGTGAAAAGTATTGTGCCCATTGGACATGCTTTGCATTGTCGATCAAGCATAAAACACCATTTTTCCCTTAGTGTCATGCACAACCATATAAAAACACGGCCGTAGGTGTGTTATTGAAACAAGTACTTATCGGATGGGGACTCCACTTTGCACGCACGTCCATTTCAACTAAGTTGAGGTGCGTGCAAAGTATTGTCACCATCGGATATGGTTTGCATGGTCGATCACGCATTATACACCGTTTTTTCCCTAGTGACATGCACATCCACAAAAAAACACACCCTTAGGTGTGTTATCTGACCAAGTACTTATCGGATGGGTGTGCCTCTTTCATAACATTTCAATACCATCTACTTTAAGGTTTAGGAAATGTATTGTGCCCATCAGATATGCTTTGCATGGTCGATCAAGCATTAAATACTATTTTTGCCTTAGTGTCATGCACATCCATAAAAAAACACGCTGCTAGGTGTTTTATTCGATCAAGTACCTATGAGATGGGAATGCCACTTTGCATGTAAGTAAATTCCACCTAGTTGAAGGTGTGTGCAAGGTATTGTGCCCATCGAATATGCTTTGCATTGTCGATCAAGCATAAAACACCGTTTTTGCCTTAGTGTCATGCACAACCATATAAAAACACGGCCTTAGGAGTGTTATTCAAAGAAGTACGTATCGGATGGGGGCTCCACTTTGCATGCCAGTCCCTTTCAACTACGTTGAGGTGCGTGCAAATTATTTTCACCATCGGATATGGTTTACATAGTTGATCACGCATTATACACTGTTTTTTTCCTAGTAATATGCACATCCGTAAAAAAACACGCCCTTAGGTGTATTATCTGACCAAGTACTTATCGGATGGATGTGCCTCTTTGAGAACATTTCAATACCACCTAGGTTGAGGTGTACGAAAAGTGTTGTGCCCATCGGATATCCTTTGCATGGTCGATCGAGCATTAATTACTATTTTTGCTCTAGTGTCATGCACATCCGTAAAAAAACACGCTGCTAGGTGTGTTATCCGATCAAGTACTTATGCGATGGGAATGCCACTTTGCATGTAAGTCGATTCCACCTAGTTGAGGGTGTGTGAAAAGTATTGTGCCCAACAGATATGCTTTGCATTGTCAATCAAGCATAAAACACCGTTTTTGCCTTACTGTCATGCATAACCATATAAAAACACGGCCATAGGTGTGTTATTCAACTAAGTACTTATCGGATGGGGGCTCCACTTTGCACGCAAGTCTGTTTCAACTAGGTTGAGATGCATGCAAAGTATTGTCACCATCAGATATGCTCTGCATGGTCGATTACGCATTATACAATGTTTTTCCCGTAGTGATATGCACATCTACAAAAAAACATGCCCTTAGGTATGTTATCTGACCAAGTACTTATCGGATGGGTGTGCCTCTTTGAGAAAATTTCAATACCACCTAGGTTAAGGTGTAGGAAAAGTATTATGCCCATCGGATATGCTTTGCATGCTCGATCGAGCATTAAATACCATTTTTGCCTTAGTGTCATGCACATCCGTAAAAAAACACGCTAGTAGGTGTGTTATCCGATCAAGTACTTATGAGATGGGAATGCCACTTTTCATGTAAGTCAATTCCACTAGTTGAAGGTGTGTGCAAGGTATTGTACCCATCGGATATGCTTTGCATTGTCGATCAAGCATAAAACACCATTTTTGCCTTAGTGTCATGCACAACCATGAAAAAACATGGTCCTAAGTGTGTTAATCAAACAAGTACTTATCGGATGGGCGCTCCACTTTGCACGCAAGTTATTTTCAACTATGTTGAGGTGCGTGCAAAGTATTGTCACCATTGGATATGCTTTGCATAGTCGATCATGCATTATACACCGTTTTTCCCCTAGTGATATGCACATCCGCAAAAAAACACGCCCTTAGGTATGTTATCTGACCAAGTACTTATCAGATGGGTGTTCCTCTTTGAGAACATTTCAATACCACCTAGAATAAGGCTTAGGAAAAGTATTGTGCCCATCGGATATGCTTTGCATGGTCAATCGAGTGTTAAATACCATTTTTGGCTTAGTGTCATGCACATCCATAAAAAAATACGCTGCTAGGTGTGTTATCCGATCAAGTACTTATGTGATGGGAATGCCACTTTGCATGTAATTCAATTACACCTAGTTGAAGGTGTGTGCAAAGTCTTGTGCCCATCGGATATGCTTTGCATTGTTGATCAAGCATAAAACACCGTTTTTGCCTTAATGTCATGCACAACCATGAAAAAACACGGTCCTAGGTGTGTTGATCAAACAAGTACTTATCGGATGGGTGTGCCTCTTTGAGAACATTTCAATACCACCTAGGTTGAGGTTTGGAAAAGTGTTGTGCCCATCGGATATCCTTTGCATGGTCGATCGAGCATTAAATACTATTTTTGACTTAGTGTCATGCACATCTGTAAAAAAACACGCTGCTAGGTGTGTTATCCGATCAAGTACTTATGCGATGGGAATGCCACTTTGCATGTAAGTCAATTGCACCTAGTTGAAGGTGTGTGCAAAGTATTGTGCCTATCGGATATGCTTTGCATTGTTGATCAAGCACAAAACACCTTTTTTAGCTTAGTGTCATGCACAACCATGAAAAAACACGGTCCTAGGTGTAATAATCAAAGAAGTACTTATCGGATGGGGGCTTCACTTTGCACATAAGTTCGTTAAAACTAGGTTGAGATGTGTGCAAAGTATTGTCACCATCGGATATGCTTTACATGGTCGACTACACATTACACAACGTTTTTCTGATAGTGATATGCACATCGGCGAAAAAACACACCCTTAGGTATGTTATCTGACCAAGTACTTGTCGGATGGGTGTGCGGCTTTGAGAACATTTCAATACCACCTAGGTTAAGGCATAGGAAAAGTATTGTGCCCATGGGATATGCTTTCCATGGTCGATCGAGCATTAAATACCATTTGTGCCTTAGTGTCATGCACATCCGTAAAGTGTTGTACCCATCGGATATGCTTCGCATTGTCGATCAAGCATAAAACACTGTTTTTGCCTTAGTGTCATGCACAACCATGAAAAAACACGGTCCTAAGTGTGTTAATCAAACAAGTACTTATCGGATGGGGGCTCCAGTTTGCATGCAAGTCCGTTTCAACTAGGTTGAGATGCGTGCAAAGTATTCTTACCATCAGATATGCTCTGCATGGTCGATTACGCATTATACAACGTATTTTCCGTAGTGTCATGCACATCCGCAAAAAAATGCGCCCTTAGGTGTGTTATCTGACCAAGTACTTTTCGGATGGGTGTGCCTCTTTGAGAACATTTTAATACCACCTAGGTTGAGGTGTACCAAAAGTGTTGTGCCCATCGGATATCCTTTGCATGGTCGATCGAGCATGAAATAGTATTTTTACTCTAGTGTCATGCACATTCGTAAAAAATCACACTGCTAGGTATGTTATCCAATCAAGCACTTATGGGATGGGCGTGCCACTTTGCATGTAAGTCGATTCCACCTAGTTGAAGGTATGTGCAAAGTATTGTGCAAGTCAATTCCACTTAGTTGAAGGTGTGTGCAAAGTATTGTGCCCATCGTATATGCTTTGCATTGTGGATCAAGCATAAAACATCGTTTTTGCCTTAGTGTCATGCACAACCATATCAAAACACGACCGTAGGTGTGTTATTCAAACAAGTACTTATCGGATGGGGGCTCCACTTTGCACGCAAGTTCCTTTCAACTATGTTGAGGTGTGTGCAAAGTATTGTCACCATCGAATATGCTTTGTGTGGTCGATCACGCATTATACACCGTTTTTTCCCTAGTGATATGCACATCCGCAAAAAAACACGCCCTTAGGTATGTTATCTGACCAAGTACTTATCGGGTGGTGTGCCTCTTTGAGAACATATTAATACCACCTAGATTAAGGCATAGGAAAAGTATTGTGCCCATCGGATATGCTTTGCATGGTCGATCGAGCATTAAATACCATTTTTGCCTTAGTGTCATGCACATCCGTAAAAAAACATGCTGCTAGGTGTGTTATCCGATCAAGTACCTATGAGATGGGAATGCCACTTTGCATGTAAGTCAATTCCACCTAGTTGAAGGTGTGTGCAAGGTATTGTGCCCATCGAATATGCTTTGCATTGTTGATCAAGCATAAAACACCGTTTTTGCCTTAGTGTCATGCACAACCATATAAAAACATGGCCCTAGGAGTGTTATTCAAATAGGTACTTATCAGATGGGGTCTCCACTTTGCACGCAAGTCCCTTTCAACTACATTGAGGTGCATGCAAAGTATTGTTACCATCGGATATGCTTTACATGGTCGATCACGCATTATACACCGTTTTTTCCCTACTGATATTTACTTTCGCAAAAAAACACGCCCTTAGGTGTATTATCTGACCAAGTACTTATCGGATGGGTGTGCCTCTTTGAGAACATTTCAATACCACCTAGGTTGAGGCGTAGGAAAAGTACTGTGCCCATCAGATATCCTTTGCATCGTCGATCGAGCATTCAATACTATTTTTGCTCTAATGTCATGCACATCCATAAAAAAACATGCTGCTAGGTATGTTATCCGATCAAGAACTTATGGGATGGGTGTGCCACTTTGCATGTAAGCCAATTCCACCTAGTTGAAGATGTGTGAAAAGTATTTTGCCCATCGGATATGCTTTGCATTGTCGATCAAGCATAAAACACCATTTTTTCCTTAGTGTCATGCACAACCATATAAAACACAGCCCTAGGTGTGGTATTCACACAAGTACCTATCCAATGGGGACTCCACTTTGTACAGAATTCGTTTCAACTACATTGAGGTGCGTGCAAAGTATTGTGACCATTGGATATGCTTTGCATGGTCGATCACGCATTATACACCATTTTTTCCCTAGTGATATGCACATCCGCAAAAAAACATGCCCTTAGGTATGTTATCTGACCAAGTACTTATCGGATGGGTGTGCCTCTTTGACAACATATTAATACCACCTAGATTAAGGCGTAGGAAAAGTATTGTGCCCATCGGATATGCTTTTCATGGTCGATCGAGCATTATATACCATTTCTGCCTTAGTGTCATGCACATCCGTAAAAAAACACGCTGCTAGGTGTGTTATCCGATCAAGTACCTATGTGATGGGAATGCCACTTTGCATATAATTCAATTCCACCTAGTTGAAGGTGTATGCAAAGTATTGTTCCCATCGGATATGCTTTGCATTGTCGATCTAGCATAAAACACCGTTTTTGCCTTAGTGTCGTGCACAACCATGAAAAAACACGGTCCTAGGTGTGTTGATCAAACAAGTACTTATCGGATGGGGGCTCCACTTTGTACGCAAGTCCATTTCAACTACATTGAGGTTCTTGCAAAGTATTGTCACCATCGGACATGCTTTGCATGGCCGATCACACATTATACACCGTTTTTTCCCTAGTGATATGCACATCCCAAAAAAAACACGCCCTTAGTTGTGATATCTAACCAAGTACTTATCAGATGGGTGTGCCTCTTTGAGAACATTTCAATACCACCTAGGTTGATGCATTGGAAAAGTGTTGTGCCCATCGGATATCCTTTGCATGGTCGATCGAGCATTAAATACTATTTTTGCCTTAGTGTCATGCACATCCGTAAAAAAACACGCTGCTAGGTGTGTTATCCGATCAAGTACTTATGTGATGGGAATGCCACTTTGCATGTAGGTCAATTCCACCTATTTGAAGGTGTGTGCAAAGTATTTTGCCCATCGAATATGCTTTGCATTGTCGATCAAGCACAAAATACCGTTTTTAGCTTAGTGTCATGCACAACCATGAAAAAACACGGTCCTAGGTGTGTTAATCAAAGAAGTACTTATCCGATGGGGGCTTCACTTTGCACACAAGTCCATTTAACCTAGATTGAGATGTGTGCAAAGTATTGTCACCATTGGATACGCTCTGCATGGTCTATTACACATTATACAATGTTTTTCCGATAGTGATATGCACATCGGCAAAAAAACACACCCTTAGGTATGTTATCTGACCAAGTACTTGTCGGATGGGTGTGCGGCTTTGAGAACATTTCAATACCACCTAGGTTAAGTCATAGGAAAAGTATTGTGCCCATGGGATATTCTTTCCATGGTCCATCGAGCATTAAATACCATTTTTGCCTTAGTGTCATGCACATCCGTAAAAAAACACGCTGCTAGGTGTGTTATCTGATCAAGTACTTATGCGATGGGAATGCGACTTTGCATGTGATTCAATTACACCTCGTTGGAAATGTGTGCAAAGTATTGTGCCCATCGGATATGCTTTGCATTGTTGATCAAGCATAAAACACCGTTTTTTCCTTAGTGTAATGCACAACCATAAAAAAACACGGTCCTAGGTGTGTTATTCAAACAAGTACTTATTAGATGGGGGCTCCACTTTGCACGCAAGTATCTTTCAACTAGGTTGAGGTGTGTGCAAAGTATTGTGACCATCAGATATGCTTTGCATGGCCGATCACGCATTATACGTCGTTTTTTCCCTAGTGATATGCACATTCGAAAAAAACACGCCCTTAGGTGTGTTATCTGACCAAGTACTTATCAGATTGGTGTGCCTCTTTGAGAACATTTCAATACCACCTAGGTTGAGGTGTACAAAAAGTGTTATGCCCATCGGAGATCCTTTGCATGGTCGATCGAGCATGAAATACTATTTTTACTCTAGTGTTATGCACATTCGTAAAAAATCACACTGCTAGGTATGTTATCCAATCAAGCACTTATGGGATGGGCGTGCCACTTTGCATGTAAATCAATTCCACTTAGCTGAAGGTATGTGCAACGTATTGTGCAAGTCAATTCCACTTACTTGAAGGTGTGTGCAAAGTATTGTGCCCATCGGATATGCTTTGCATTGTGGATCAAGCATAAAACACCGTTTCTGCCTTAGTGTCATGCACAACCATATAAAAACACAGCCCTAGGTGTGTTATTCAAACAAGTACTTATCCAATGGGAGCTCCACTTTGTACACAAGTCTATTTTAACTACGTTGAGGTGTGTGCAAAGTATTGTCACCATCAGACACGCTTTGCATGGTCAATCACACATTATACACCGTTTTTTCCCTAGTGATATGCACATCCGCAAAAAAACATGCCCTTAGGTGTGTTATCTGACCATGTACTTATTGGATGGGTGTGCCTCTTTCAGAACATTTCAATACCACCTAGATTGAGGCATAGGAAAAGTTTTGTGCCCATCCGATATCCTTTGCATGGTCGATCGAGCATTAAATACTATTTTTGCGCTAGTGTCATGCACATCCGTAAAAAAACACGCTGCTAGGTATGTTATCCGATCAAGCACTTATGGGATGGGTGTGCCACTTTGCATGTAAGTCAATTCCACCTAGTTGAAGGTGTGTGCAAAGTATTGTGCCCATCGGATATGCTTTGCATTATTGATCAAGCATAAAACACCATTTTTGGCTTAGTGTCATGCACAACCATGAAAAAACACGGTTCTAAGTGTGTTAATCAAGCAAGTACTTATTGGATGGGGGCTCCAATTTGCACGCAAGTCTGTTTCAACTGGTTTGAGATGTGTGCAAAGTATTGTCAGTATCGGATATGCTCTGCATGGTTGATTATGCATTATACAACATTTTTCCTGTAGTGATATGCACATCCGCAAAAAACACACCCTTAGGTATGTTATCTGACCAAGTACTTATCGGATGGGTGTGCCTCTTTGAGAACATTTCAATACCACCTAGATTAAGGTGTAGGAAAAGTATTGTGCCCATCAGATATGCTTTGCATGGTAGATGGGGCATTAAATACGATTTTTGCCTTAGTGTCATGCACATCCGTAAAAAAACACGTTGCTAGGTGTGTTATCCGATCAAGTACTTATGCAATGGGAATGCCACTTTGTATGTAATTCAATTCCAACTCCTCTTATTTTTTGTACTTGAAGCCACATGACGTGGCTTAGCTTCATGCTATATGTACATACAAGCACTTTTTGAGCTTTCAATTTTATTGCGTTTTGGAGTTGTAATGTTTCATTTGGAATTGTAATTAAAATGCGGTTGGCTGTAAGAAATGAATTACACAATGTGGAAATGGGATTCTTGTAACTATATAGCATACACAACATTCTATAAATTAAAAAAAAATATTATAAAGTGCATCTATCAGTGCATCTATAAATGCGTCTATATATGCGTCTATCTGTTCGGGAAGCATCTATTTGCGCATCTATAAACGTGTTTATAAGACCGTTTAAAAACACGTCTATACACGCATTTAACGACGCATTTGTCTATTTTTAAAATTTTTAAGCAAAGTGTCTATTTAAGCATCTAAATGTGCATCTATATGCACGTGTGTCTGCTATATAGACACGCTATTAGACGCAATTCTCTAGATGCAAAAATAGATGCGCTTGTAAGTTTTTTATTTAGTTTACTAAACACGTCTGTGTGTGCATCTATGGGTGCTTTGTCTTGTTGTGAAAATGATTTAAGTCTAGGATTGTCTTAGTTGTAAAAGGACATAATGCTGGTTGAATATTGCCAAATCTGACCCTATTACTCTCCAAAACCCTATCCAAAAAGGACCTCTACTCATGCTCAAGGCAGCCCATAATATCTACGAAATGAGACGAATATAATATCTCCAAACTATCTACTCTTGCTCAAGGCAACCCATAATATTTCCAAAACCCTATCCACAAAGGACCTCTTCTCATGACCAAGGCACCCCATAATATCTGCTCAAGGTAGCCCATAATATCCACAAAGTAGTGATAGGTGGCAGGAATGTTACCATTCAACTTGCTTCAGCCCATTGCCAATTTGTTCATCCAAACTGGGGTGTTATTGAGAGGAGAGGAAAAGCTGAATATTATTCTGAGGACTAGTATGCAAGCTAAACGAAGGGTTGACAGCTTTGGGGCTACCTGAGGGCTTGAGCACAGGCTTAAATATGTGCCAGGCACCTACATGCAACGGATTTTATTGGGTTGACTCAAACTTTGATGTTAGAGATAGATGCCTCAGAAAGAGCACAAGAATTGCAACCTTTCTTCAATGAGTAAAAGGAGTTTAGCATTGGATTTTCTCAGTTGATACAATACACCATGAATCCTTTGTCTTTAAAGAGTAAGAGGACACAATGTTGGCTGAATGAGTGAGGACACAATGCTGGTTGAATGTTGCCAAGTCTAACCCTGTTAATCTCCAAAACCCTATCCACCAAGGGCCTCAACTCATGCTTTAGGCAGCCCATAATATTTACAAAAAGAGACGAACATAATCTGTCCATAACCCTATCCACAAAGGACTTATGCTCATGCTTAAGGGAGCCCATAGCATTTTCAAAAAGACACTACTACACATCGGGCCTATTCTGATGCTTAAGCATCGACGTTTAGCACACGCGACATGCTAATTATCGATAATGTTAAGTGTCGCCATATAGCAACTTTAGACAAGTGTCGCTATATAGCGATCTTTAAAGAGAGTCGCTATATAGCAACACTTACTAGAGTTGTGAATGGTTGTTATATAGTGATACTAAGACATTTTCCTATAGCGACATTTTACAAAGAGTGTTTTTTTCCATACCGACCTTTAAAGATAGTTTTTCCCAATGATTAATTTTTTTTCCTTTTCATACATGTTTGATCCTTTGAGAGAATAAAAGTACAAGAGCATGTACATCAAGTTTAAAGCTCATATATTCATGTCCAAGTTTGAGATGAAAAAAATCAATGAAGAGCATTTACATCAACAGCTTCACAAGTCTAATGTGCCAAACAAGTTTATCTCTAACTTTGTGCCGAGTTGATCTCCTATATCATCATCGTACTCTAGCATCATACATTCAACTAAGACTTGATCATTTTCTTCAATACAATGTGGTGATTCTTGATGATCGCCATCTTCTTCTTCAATATCGTTATCTCCATCTTCTTCCCATATAATGTCATTATGCACATCTTCCGCTTGGCTCATATTGTGATCTTCATCTTTTTTCCTAGTTCCATCTGGCTCAATTGGATGTGGTATTGGTAGTGGCATCTCCATATCCACATCTCTATCTTCAAAAATTTGCTTACTTCGTGGTGCAACTTGGATCACGTACCACTATCTTGGATCAGAACGATCTGGATGAAAAACCACCTATAGTGAAGATGGGTGCCAAATGCCATCAATCATATATATGAAATTATGCTTAAGTACATGTATCAATGGATCTTAAAAAATGAAAGCTTCGATTAATTAAATCATTAGTATGCACTTGCTCACAATGCTGGGGAAGAACAAAAGTATCACTTTCATCAGTCCAAAGTTTGGTGGAGTCTATTGCAAAGAAATCGCTACTGTCTTTTCTCACTGTCACATGGAGACCATTGTAAATAGTTCTAAACCATTTTATATCAATAATGAAAATACTAAATCGTCTAAAATCAATTTCATAGATTTCGTATATGGTCCCACAATAATCCAACTGTGAGGAGAGAAGATTGGTATCCAAATCACTTGCTCGCCTATCTTGTGTGAAGTTAGCCATGACTTCACAATCATACATGACTCTCTTTGAATCGATGCTTTCCACGTGAAAATGTCATCCATATGACCATAATGCACTGTACTTTTTGTACTACAAAAGAGCATCATTAAAACAATGAAGATGCATTTATTTTATAGCATATATTGCCACAAATAATTACTTAATTATGTCAAGAGGTAAGAAAATTACATGCATCATCCATCTAGATGATAACTCTCACTCGCATGGTAAACGATAAAAGATGGAGTATCTAAACAAAAGTTGGTGTTAGCGGGAAATCTTTATTTCCAGCCAATATAGCACACAATAGTTACAAACCCTTATCGGCTCATGCCAAGTGGTGGAGTCATTGTGGAACCATCCCAAATTCTCATCCAATCTCCCATGGTGAGTGATCGTGGGAGGAATTCATTCCAAGGGGCAACATATCTAGGATGATCAGGTGGGAGGAATCGATGGTAATTCTCATAGATGACCTTATTTAATATGTCTGCCCGTGAGGCAACTAGCGAAGGACCACAAATAGGACATGCATGGTAACCCAATGTAGTGAGACTTGAACAATAGATGCAATTAAGAGTTGAAGGTGGGTTTAGGGTGCCACATCCTTTGCCTATTCTTACTTAGAAGTGCAATGCTTACCTGAAGAGTCACCATAGCATGGGAAGTCATACATTGTCCACATCAAGACTGCTTCGCAGTTGAAGTCTCGTGACGAGGGAGGCCTGCTCACATCATGCACCTCGATACCTCTCCAAAGTATAACAGCATAACATGTCCTTTCTTAATAGCCATAGACGGTGAATTAGAAGGGACAGCATAACATGTCCTTTCTTAATAGCCATAGACGGTGAAAGATTATAATTCACCAATATCACTGGCCATACACTGTAAGAGGTGCTTTTGAGACCAAATGGGTTCACACCGTCATACCCAATCCAAGTCTCAAGCTCCTAGGTTCTTCCTTGAAGCTTGGCCATGTGTCTTCAATATGCTTCCATGCAGGAGAGTCCGCAGGAGCTCTCCACTTGCCATTGGTTGATCGATGGGAGGAATGCCATGACATGAGCTCTGCAATAGATTTGCACTTGAACATATGTTGGATGCGAGGGATTATGGGAAAATGTCACAGAACCTTACGAGGTACATCCAAAGTTTTGAGATCTGCTCTATATCTTGCCTCTCCAAAAGTCAGAAGTCCACGAAACAAAATGCAATCGTTGACACATGCATGGATGCGCTTGTAATCTAATCCTCCAAGAGAGGTCACATGTTGCCTTGCCATATCTCTTGAGGCCGGTAATTTATTCTCCCTTGGAAGCATTTTACACAATAGCCTGCACGCGAAGACCATAAATGAGGAAAAGCATTCGAGTAATTGACCCACTACCATAATTCACTATGTTTGCAAAATAGACTTTAAAGCTTACTTGAGTAATGCATTCGAACTTGCATTGCTCCATCCATAGATGGTTTGCAAGTTTAGTAACTCAAGGGAGGCATGTAGAATAGAGAATGTGCACCCCTCAAATAGTGGAGTCGATGCTACAGTAAAAAGATCATCCTGCTCCATGCTATCATCCCTCCCTTGATGGACATATAAATCCTGCACCATATCATCAAACACCTCCTCCTCCATGGCTTCATGAGGTAATGGTGGAGGGCTACTATCACCATCACTCCATGCATTCGTAACGGTCCCTCCTGAAGATCTCATCTCATATCGCCGACACTTCACCTCCTCACGGTGAGCATAGGGCAACATATGCGGGTGTGGCACTGCATCCTGTATCAAATTAAAATGGGATCATAACTCAAACATATGAACACCCATAGGTATCTCAATGAACCTTAACTTACAAACCCTTACCATGTTTATGGTCGCATCCCATTCTCCATACTTTGAGATATGATTGAGTGTAATCCCGCATGCACAATACATGTTTCCTCGACATCGATCACACATACATTTGATTTTTTGCTCCAACCACATTTCGCGATGGTGGATACGGAGGGATTCATCCTCACTAGAGCTACTTGTTGAAGATGAAGACATCCTATAAACAAACAACCCAAAAAAATTTGCTTTTCTTCAAATATTTACTTTTAAACTCTGTGGTGCATCTAAAGGTGCGTCTAAAATCGCGTCCGTCTGTTCTGTGGTGCGCATCTACAAGCACATCTAAAACCACATCTATCTGTTTTGTGGTGCGTGTCTACAAGTGCATCTAAAACCGCGTCTGATCTATGTAATTAGATGCGTATATAGACACACTATTAGACGCATCTATAAACGCGGCTTTTAAACCTGCTTTTAGCATGCTCGCTTTGCTTTTATTCACATTACTTATACTTTGCGTGGCTGGCTTGCTTTGTTATTAGCAGATCCACAGTTTCGATGCTTAAGAGGAAGGCACCCACACTTACTTCCAAGCTTACACTTAAGAGGAAGGCACCCACACTTAAGGGGAAGAGGGCGAACAAGGATGAGAAGCAACTTTGAAAAAGGAGAAGAACCTTCCATACCTCTATCCAAGGTAAGTCTTTTTGCAATTGATATTTTTTGAAAGTTTGCTCTCTTTGGATTTATACTTTCTCGTATCCAAAAAACACATGATTTGGGTATCAGTGTTACGTTTGTGTGTCGGGCGCATGTCCTTTTCTACTTTTTAGAAAAGTTTATTTGTCGGAGCACGTCTATGGGTGCATCTCAGAGCACGTCTAAAACCATGTCTACAGGCGCATCTAGACACGCGTCTAGCCTATTTGCAGACACAGACAGCCATGTCTATAGATGCGCTGTTATATGCAAAAATAGATGCGCTAATTAGATGCGTCTATAGATGCGGTCCGATAGTAATCCTCTCTTCCCTTCCCCTTTCTTCTCAGCTCATTAGTAATCATCTTTTTTTCTTTTTTCTAGTTCATCATGTGGCCAGGAAGCACTTCGGGCTCACCTGATCTCTGGGAGTCTATTTTTAGGGACTTATATAACCTTTTAGGGCACCCTCCTAGTCTTGCGGAGTTATACGGGTATATGACAGGTACTCTGAACACCCCCCAAGAGTCAGCACTATAGACTCCAAACCACCCCACACCAGTTGAGATCACCCCAACGGAGTCAACACAACCCAGCCGGCTACACAGCACAGGCCCACATCTCCCATGCCGTCTTATGCCCCTTCCCCCATGCCGGCTTATGCCCCTTCTGCCATGCCATCTTATGCCCCTTCCCCCATGCCGTCAGGAGGTCCTTCTGTCTTGCAGAGTTGTCGGCATACTCCTGTGCAATCAAGACTCGGTTCTCCAACTACGAGTGGTCCACGTAGTCCTGTGCAGTCTCTAGCTACAAGTGGCTAGCATACTAGCTCGACACGACACGGTAGCAGGCGTAGTAGCAGCGACAGCGGTGGGGGATGCATGGCATAGTGCTTTGGGAGGGGTGGCGGTGGGGACGATGATGATTTAAATGATTTAGACATGCCTCCGGGTGATGGTACGATATTCTATGACATCACTCAGATAGAAGGAATCTTGATGGATGCATGGGGGAAGGACATCATGGCCTTCATGCGCTTTGTAATTGCTAACAATTACAAAGATTGCTTTATCCACTTCAAAGACCAGCCAAAGAGGTTGGCTAATGAGACCCTCGCTACTGTTTACTCTAGGTATCCTAACCCCCCCAATCGCCAGTTCACAGATAAATGGGCCAAGTCAAATATTATTACGATACTTGGCAATAAAATATCTTCGCTTAAGAGGTAGGCACTAGTGGGGCTTGCCAAGCTCGAGGGAGGTCAACCACCAAGGGGCCCGCCCCACACCGCTCACAAGCGTGAGTGAAAGAAAGCAATGACGTCAGCGAGGGAGGACCCCAGTCTATAGCACGTGGAGGCAGGAAGGATCCAGATGGAGCAATATGGAAGCATGCATTTTGGAGCAGGGGGTGTTGAATCATGGGAGGCCCAATTTGTAAGTATCGATCTCAAATTATATTGCTTATGTAGTTTATTAGGAGGTTGTTTCTTTGTACTAATCCCTTTGCAAATTGTGTCATCTTGCAGCTTGAGATTGTGGGCACATACCCTACTCCTGTCGAGACAGCCTACCACTGCCACCATTGCAGAGGAGATACATGGTTATCATGATGGGTTGATTACTGAGGAGCAGTATATCCGAGCTACTGGAACGGCCCCCAAGGTATTTGAAAGTAATTAAATAATGTCAATATTATAAGTAAAGATTTGATTTTTCATACATTGATATATGTTGTCCATTGTTTACAGGCCCGTGCACAAGACGACGAGGAAGAAGATGAGGAAAGCTGGCAGGAATGTTACCATTCAACTTGCTTCAGCCCATTGCCAATTTGTTTATTCAAATTGGGGTGTTATTGAGAGGAGAGGAAAAGCTGAATATTATTCTGAGGACGAGTATGCAAGCTAAATGAAGGGTTGACAACTTTGGGGCTACCTGAGGGCTTGAGCACAGGCTTAAATATGTGCCAGGCACCTACATGCAACGGATTTTATTAGGTTGACTCAAACTTTGATGTTAGAGATAGATGCCTCAGAAAGAGCACAAGAATTGCAACCTTTCTTCAATGAGTAAAAGGAGTTTAGCATTGGATTTTCTCGGTTGTAAGAGTGTAATACAATACACCATGAATCCTTTGTATTTAAAGAGTAAGAGGACACAATGTTGGCTGAATGAGTGAGAGGACGCAATGCTGGTTGAATGTTGCCAACTCTAACCCTGTTAATCTCCAAAACCCTTTCCACCAAGGGCCTCAGCTCATGCTTTAGGCAGCCCATAATATTTACAAAAAGAGACGAACATAATATGTCCATAACCCTATCCACAAAGGACTTATGCTCATGCTCAAGGGAGCCCATAGCATTTGCAAAAATACACTACTACACACCGGGCCTATTCTGATGCTTAAACATCGATGTTTAGAACACGTGGGATGCTAATTATCGATAATGTTAAGTGTCACTATATAGCAACTTTAGACAAGTGTCGCTATATAGTGATCTTTAAAGAGAGTCGCTATATAGGAACACTTACTAGAGCTGTGAATGGTCGTTATATAGCGATACTGAGACAGTTTCCTATAGCGACGTTTTACAAAGAGTGTTTTTTTCCATACCGACCTTTAAAGATAGTTTTTCCCAATGATAAATTATTTTTCCTTTTCATACATGTTTGATCCTTTGAGAGAATAAAAGTACAAGAGCATGTACATCAAGTTTAAAGCTCATATATTCATTTCCAAGTTTGAGATGAAAAAAATCAATGAAGAGCATTTACATCAACGGCTCCAAGTCTAATGTGCCAAACAAGTTTATCTCTAACTCTGTACCGAGTTGATCTTCTATATCATCATCATACTCTAGCATCATACATTCACCTAAGACTTGATCATTTTCTTCAATACAGTGTGGTGATTCTTGATGATCGCCATCTTCTTCCTCAATATCGTTATCTCCATCTTCTTCCCATATAATGTCATTATGCACATCTTCCGCTTGGCTCATATTGTGATCTTCATCTTTTTTGCTAGATCCATCTGGATCAATTGGATTTGGTATTGGTAGTGGCATCTCCATATCCACATCTCTATCTTCAAAAATTTGCTTACTTCGTGGTGCAACTTGGATCATGTACCACTATCTTGCGATCTGGATGAAAAACCACCTATAGTGAAGATGGGTGCCAAATGCCATCAATTATATATATGAGATTATGCTTAAGTACATATATCAATGGATCTTTAAAAATGAAAGCTTCGATTAATTAAATGATTAGTATGCACTTTCTCACAATGCTCGGGAAGAACAAAAGTATCACTTTCATCAGTCCAAAGTTTGGTGGAGTCTATTGCAAAGAAATCGCTACTGTCTTTTCTCACTGTCGCATGGAGACCATTGTAAATAGTTCTAAACCATTTTATATCAAGAATGAAAATACTAAATCGTCTGAAATCAATTTCATAGATTTCGTGTATGGTCCCACAATAATCCAACTGTGAGGAGAGAAGATTGGTATCCAAATCACTTACTCGCCTATCTTGTGTGAAGTTAGCCACGACTCCACAATCATACATGACTCTCTATGAATCGATGCTTTCCATGTGAAAATGTCATCCATATGACCATAATGCACTGTACTTTTTGTACTGCAAAAGAGCATCATTAAAACAATGAAGATGCATTTATTTTATAGCGTATATTGCCACAAATAATTACTTAATTATGTCAAGAGGTAAGAAAATTACATGCATCATCCATCTAGATGATAACTCTCACTCACACTCGTTTATTGTCTCTCCATCATGTTCAGGTTTACGTAGAGCCAGTTGTAGCCAATCAAGTGACATGTGAGTGGGGAGAAGGTTGAGATCCCGTGGATATGGTTGCAATCACCTGTAAATTACTCTGAATCTCTTCCTTGTAACTATTCTTTCTACTTTGGCCGCTTTATATCTCTCAATCCAATTCTGCATCTCCTTGCTATCAAGGATACAAAACTTATTGAATTTCTCCATTTGCTCTTTGGTAATCTTTCTTTCAATCTCTTTTCCTTACGGAACCTCGCCAGCGATACGATCATTATTCTTGTTATGTCAAGCCTACGATATATCGGGATCTGTGGATGCAAGAAACTCCGTGATGTATACTAATGACTCTTGCACAAGCCATCCCTTTGCCATGCTTGCTTCTGGTCTTGCTCTTTTTCTTACAAATCCCTTCAAAGTTTTCATATACAGCTCCAGAAAAAACATCCACCGACTATGAACGGTATCTATAATGGCCACCTCATCAACTATGTGCACAAGCAAGTGCACTTGAGTTGTCATAATGCTCGAGGGAAAGTAAGCGAGCATACGGCTTTGATGGAGTCCACCCTATCCTTCTCGATGCTCGATATGCAGATCTCTTTTTGAGATATCCACCTATTTCACATGGCCATATAAGATATATTCATAATCAGTCTACAGATTATTCAACTTAAATTGAAGAAAATGCAATCAATGCGATTTGATAGTAAGCATACCTGACAATACCACTGATCTTTAATATAGCATTTCTAACATCTTCTTGTAAGCACCCTTTTACTGTAATTGGGAGGATGAACTATCAAAGCAACAAAGAAGTCATGTTAATAATATAACATAATGATAATTACACTAACGCATGACGATTATCAGCACACTAATCCTACAGCTTAGAATACCTGTAAGACCTTGTGCCAATCATGGGACTTGAGCCCACTAAGCTTATTGTCCTTTGAAAATGCTCCTTTCAAGCAATGCATGTACTTGTGGGTATTTGAAAAGAGGCAATGTCTGCCTTGACCACTGGCTCCTCTCTCTTGGAGTTGATCCATGTTGCCTTTGGGAGGACAACTTTTTCCGAAGCATGCACTTAGTGCCACAAACAAGACATCCTATTCATAGCACGCAAGTCTTCTCGCACTTCTGTCAAGTCTTTGGAACCAACCAAGTGTGCCCAAATAGTAGCCCCCATATTCTTGAAGATATGCATGGGATCCAAGAGATGATTGATTTGTAACTGACCCCAATAAGGAAGCTCATGAAAGATGGATAGCCTCGTCATACCACGAGGAGGTTCCTCTCCATTCGCTCTCCAAGCCTGAATCTAGTCACTTGCCTTCAAATATGGTGGTGGTAGATCAAGCTAACCTCCACGCGCAAGATGGTCCAGCACAAGGTATCGAGCATGACCTTCATAAAAATTTTTCCTCATATGTTTGGAGTATCGTGCAAGCGATTTCAAACCCAGTCCACAAACAGGACAAGCATAGTACCCACTTGTAACAAGTCCTACACACGTGCATGAAGGTGTTAGTATAAGACATGCATGCGAAAGAGAGTCATAAAAGCATAATCCTATATTATACATGTAAAGACGCAACCACGTACCTGCGCACTCTCCATATCCTTGGTAGTCATGCATGGTCCACATCAAGATACCCCTTACCAAAATATCATCGGTATGTCTAGGAGCTCTGGAAATATCAAAGAACCACACTCCTCTCCGTAAGATCTTTAACTCCTCTATCAAAGGTGCCATATACTCATCCATATTTTTGGCCTTGTACTTCTCTGGCACAAGTAGTGTAAGCATGAGGTGTCCCTTCTTTATTGTTAGCCTGTACATGATGTAGTGCCCCTAAAAATAGAATCCATCATGTCCACCATACCCTCGTCATCATCTGGCACATCCAAGAGACTATAGTCTTCTTTAAAGTGTGAAGGTATATGCACATCCTCGCAACCTTCTCATCCTATCTCAAGATTTTGTGTAAATATAAGATATTGTCTCAAGGTTTTGTGTCATAATGGTATCCAATATTAATCACGAACTCAAAGAGCATTGACTTACCGATGATCCATCACCACGTACAACACCAACAGTGGGTATTGGTTCGGGCTTCTCCCCATGCATCTGCAAGTGGCGCATGACAATACGATGTTGATGGTGTACTTCTGGCTTGCAATGAGTGCAATGACAATACAGCCTCTCTGTAAGCCACTCTACATTCCTGGGCATTGGCGCATCATCTGACAAGCTTCCACTCATCCCTTCCATTTACACACCTCCAAAATCACAACATGAGCTACAAGGAAATCTATTAAGATCCAAAAAATAGCCACCCATGAGCTCTTTTCCTCTCTTCTAACAATAAGTGCCTTGAACCGTCACTATATAGCGACGCTTTGTCCTGTTTCATCGCTATATAGCGACTGACCAACATCGCTATATAGCATCGCTAGGGAGCTAAAACCCGAAACCCCATGCGATGCCGTCTTTCAGATCTCTATTGCACGAAAAGTAAAAATCTCACCTCCCACCTTATATTCAACGACCTCACTTTCCTCCTCTCTATTCCCCACACTCCTCACCCCTACCTAACCCCTCTCCTAACACTTGTGCTCCCTCTCCACCCTTCTCCCTCTATGCTTGTGTGAAAGGAAGTTTTTCAAGAAGATGTGTCTCTTTCAGTAATGTAGGTTCATTTTTTATGAGATTTCATTTTGTGAGTGTTGAAGCATGTTTCTCCTTGTATTGCTAAGCCTATGTGCTAATTTTCATGCTTGATTTTCAGAGGTTAAGGACAAAAACCGAGATTTGGTGAAAGAAAGAAGACTCACCTCTTCTTTTTTTGGTATTTCTCTTCCTCCTCGTTCTCCTTGTTTGTAGGCTTATGCTTGTCTCCTCAATCCAATCTCTTTGAAAAGTTGCTTCGCCAAACTCCTCCTTCCTCTAACTAGTTATCTAAAAAAATGATATGTTTCCTCTTTTTGTAGGGCCAGTCCACGAAACACCGAGCGGGACTTTTCTAGGTAAGAATGTGCTTCCTTTTTTTCCCTTTTGTTATTTTCGTTATTTGCATTGGCCTGCAGCTAATGCCAGTGATGGGTGTAGAAACCATCTCTTTCCCTCTCTTCTCTTATTCCCTCTTCTTCCCCTCTTTTCCTCCCTCTTTCTCCTGTTCTCTTTCCCTCATATGCTCATGCATAACCATAAGCATATGGTTTCTCTCTTTTTCTCTTATGCATATGCTTTTCCTTCTCTTATGCTTATGGTCTTTTCCCCTCTTCTTTTTCTTCCCTCTCTTCACTTTTCCCCTCTTCCTTATCTTCTTTTCATAAGCATATGTCTATGCCTATGCCTATGCTTATGCTTACGCATGAGCATATGCTCATATGCTCATGCATAAGCATAAGAATATGTCTCCTTCTCCTTCAATCTCTTTTTCTCCTCTTTTCATAAGCATATGTATTTGCGTATGCTTATGCTTATGCATGACCATATGCTCATATGCTCATGCATAAGCACAAGCATATGATTTCTCTCTTTTTCTCTGATGCAATCTCCTTTTTTCCCTCTTCCTTCTCTTCTTTTTCCCCTCTTTTCAATCTCTTTTTTCCTTGTTTCAATCTCTTTTCCCCTCTTCCTTCTCTTATGCTTATGCTCTTTTTCCCTGTTTCTTCTCGTATGCTTATGCTCTTTCCTCTTATATTGTTCCCCTCTTTTGATTCCTTCTCTTCTTTTTCCCTCTTCTTTTTCGCCTCTTTCAATCTCTTTTCCCCACTTCCTTCTCTTATGCTTATGCTCTTTTCATAAGCATATGCCTATGCCTTCTCTTCTTTTTCCCTCTTCTTTTTCGCCTCTTTCAATCTCTTTTCCCCACTTCCTTCTCTTATGCTTATGCTCTTTTCATAAGCATATGCCTATGCCTATGCTTATGCTTATGCATGAGCATATGTTCATATGCTCATGCATATGCATAAGCATATGCTTTCTCTCTTTTCCTCTTATGCATATGCTTTTCCTTCTCTTATGCTTATGCTATTTTCCCCTCTTCTTTTTGTTAGAACATGAAGTCAAGTTGAGTGTTCTAGTGTGTACTAGGAACTAGTATTTGTGTGAGAGTATCACGTGTCATATTGGGAATTATCCCATATACACTAGGTACTTTAGTTTGTGTGTGCACTCTATAAGAGTGTTGTACTTCCTTGTGTTAAATCAGAGGAGTCTACATCTACATCAAGCTTTCTATCATGTGAGTACATTTGGTTATCATTGCACTTGTATCTTCATTTTGTTCTTTCCATTTCGTTCTTGCACCTTCACTTTTTCCCCTCTTTCAATCTCTTTTTCCCTCTTCCTTATCTTCTTTTCATAAGCATATGCTTATACCTATGCTTATGCTTATGGATGAGTATATGCTCATATGCTCATACATAAGCATAGGCATATGTCTCCTTCTCCTTCTCCTCCTTCTTTCTTTCTCTTCTTTTTCCTTCTCCTTCAATCTCTTTTTCTCCTCTTTTCATAAGCATATGTATTTGCCTATGCTTATGCATGAACATATGCTCATGCTTATGCATAAGCACAAGCATATGCTTTCTCTCTTTTTCTCTTATGCTCATATGCTCATGCATAAGCATATGCATATGCTTTCTTTCTTTTTCTCTTATGCTCTTTTTCCCTCTTCTTTTTCCCCTCTTTTCAATCTCTTTTTCCCCTCTTTCAATCTCTTTTTCTCTCTTTCTTCGCTTATGCTTATGCTCTTTTTCCCTCTTCCTTCTCTTATGTTTATGCTCTCTTCCTCTCTTCTTTTTCCCCTCTTTCGATCTCTTTTCCCCTCTTCCTTCTCTTCTTTTTCCCTCTTCTTTTTCCCGTCTTTCAATCTCTTTTCCCCTCTTCTTTTTCCCTCTTCTTTTTCCCCTCTTTCAATCTCTTTTTCCCTCTTCTTTTTCCCTCTTCTTTTTCCCCTCTTTCAATCTCTTTTCCCCTCTTCCTTCTCTTATGCTTATGCTCTTTTCATCAGCATATGCCTATGCCTATGCTTATGTTTATGCTTATGCTTATGCATAAGCATAAGCATATGCTTTCTCCTTTTTCTCTTGTGCATATGTTTTTCCTTCTCTTATGCTTATGCTTCTCTTTTCTCTTATGCTTCTCTTATGCTTATGCTTCTTTTCTTAGTCATATTCGGTTCTTTTTGTTGAGATATCGAGCTCCACTCGTGATATGCCAGGGTGATCGTTGTGCATTTATGTCACCGACTTATTAGCTATAGATAAAGTTGGTACACTACGCATTAATAATATTTGGATGACAGCTATCTTTATGTACCCTAGTTAGTGGCTTAGTTAGTATGCCACCTTAGTTACTAAGTTTGGTTTGAGACCCACATATAGGGTTCACCTATTCTTTTGTACTTAGAGTTCTTTTGGCTTTCACAACTAAGAAGAGGAAAACTATTTTCAGCCTCCACCTTTGTGTATATTCCCCCATTGTGTATGTGAGAAAGCTGCAAGTGAGACTGCTTCCTTCTCTCCCACTCTCTTCACATGGTATAAGAGCTCGGTTTGTGGTAAGGAGCTCAAGAAAGCAAACCAAGTTCGCGGTGTCCTAGTAAGAGGATCAGTGTTGCTTTTCTTTTTTTTTGGGTTTGCGAGCAAATCTTTGTAGATAGCACAGTCCAAAAGTGCAAGAGTGCATTGTCTTAGATTGGGACGCCCTTTGCGGTGTCGCGAGAGGGCACTATATGCATTTGGGGCCATTTCGGGGCCCGTTTTGGTGGCGGAAGTTTTTCGCAGGTACTCAAGAAAGAGCCTAGTTTTTGATGTGCAACCACTGTTCTGCAGGTCGATGAAAAGTTATCATAGAAATTACATCGTATGCCTATGCGCAGAGATATTGGGAGTGACAAAATCATTCTTATTGCCTGTTGATGCATAATTTTAACTAGGAAGTGATTGTGTGGTCAAATACCACTCTTGTCAATTTTGCAGATTTACCCTTGTGAGGTAGAAGAAGTAATTTTTTATAGTGACAGAATATTTTACAGTGTTCTTTCCACATTGTTACTGAAAAGCTTGACAAGAACAACTTCCAACCATGGAAGTTTAGAATGACGAATTTCCTCAAGGGAAAAGGCTATTGGGAGTTCATTACTGGAGCTGAACAAGAACCAATTATTCCCAATGTTCCCAATCAACAAGAGTTGCAGGTATTTAAAGGCTGGCATGAGAGAGCCATAAAAGTTATGTACTGGCTATCTATCAATATTTCAGATTCTATGATTGTGCATATTCAGGATGCAAGCACGCCGAAGGATGCATGGGATATCTTGACAAAAATGTATAGCACAAATATGCAAGCCATGAAAATGCAGCTCAAGCAGGAGTTGCATAATGTGTAGAGAGAAAATATGAGCATCGATGACTACCACATGAAGGTGAAGAAGATTGCAGATGCACTTGCTTCTATTGGGTCGCTAGTGGAAGATGATGATTTAGTTTTTGTGACCTTGAATGGTCTAGGAAAGAATTATGCACAATTCTGGACATCCATTGCCATCCGTGAGAATTTTTTTTATTTTGAGGAGTTGATTGCTCTTCTAATTTCGGAAAAGCAGAGAAATAATGGTGCATCTTCTTCAGGAGGAACTTCAAAAGAACCTGTCTTCTACTCAAATGCTGGAAGAGGTAGAGCATGCCGATTTGGAAGTCATGGTAGAAATCAAAATATGCAGCAAATTCAAGAAAACCAGTCCTATGGAGGAGGTCATGGTAACTTTAGATGCAGGGGGAGCCAAAGAGGTTGTGGATGGCAGAGAGGCCAAAATGCAAACAACAATGTTGAATGCTACTACTGTGGTAAAATGGGTCATATGGTTAAAGACTGCTATAAAAAGCAGAATGACATCATGACTAGAAAATTGCAACAAGGCAATTATGCATGCTCTAGTAGAAAGGGTGATGACAGAAATGAGCATCTGTTTATGGTGCAGCACATGACCAATTCTGTGACAAGTGTAGAAGAAAGCAATGATGTGTGGTATGTTGATTCAAATGCATCAAACCACATGACAGGTCATGCAAAATGGATGCAGGATGCAAGGAAAATGGAAAGACCAGGATTTGTGGAGACTGGTGACGATACTACACATTCTATTATGTAGATTGGTAAAACTCCTTTGTCTATGCAGGATGGAAAAAAGAAATACCTGTCTGATGTATTTCATGTCCCGAATATCACCAAGAACCTGGTTTCTGTTAGTCAAATGGTTGAGCAGGGCTTGCGAGTTAGATTTAATCCTTATGGATGCTTTGTTGAGGATATGAAAAATAAAGGTCACTTGATAGCAAAAGGGAAGAAGAAGGACAGGATGTTTACGTTGGATGCGGACATGCCTGACTTGAGTGCAGTAATGTTTGCACATGGGACCGATGTAGTTGTAGATATTGATATCTAGCATAAACACATTGGTCATGTTAATGTACAGTGACTTAAATTAATGCAGGCCCAAAATATTATTGCAGGATTGCTTAAGTTCAAGGTTGCAAAAATGCATAAGGTATGTGAAGCCTGTCAATTTGAAAAACAGGCAAGGAAACCATTTCTTAGACATGCTCAAGAGAGTAACAGGCCATTGGAATTAATCCATTTTGATGTATGGACTACTAAAGCTGCATCTATTGGAGGTGTCATTATTTTGTCACTTTTATTGATGACTACAGCAGAAAAGTTTGGGTGTATTTTATGAAAAAGAAAAGTGAAGTGTTTGGGCATTTCAAAGCTTTTAAAGCTATGGTTGAAAAAGAAATAGGCCTGCAAATAAAATGCCTAAGGTCAGAGGAAGGGGGAGAGTACCTCTCAAATGAGTTTGCAAGTTTCCTACAGGAGCATGGCATAAAGCAGCAATATTCATGTAGTCATACCCCATAGCAAAATGGACTTGCAGAAAGGAAAAACAGGCATATTGGAGAGGAATCTCATGCCATGCATTGCAAAATTAAAAAAACATAAGCTTTTGCATACCTGAGACCTAGTAGCAATCAATAATCTTCTCTCTGGAGTTACCAATATATAATTTGAAAGCCTTTCTATTGTCTTCATATGTGGTCCTATATAACAATTATTATTGAAAAATACATGCACATAGATTGCAACACAAGCCTAACAATACAAGATACACATGATTCAAAAAATAATAACACAATAGTGAGCTTTTATTTAGGACATGTACTGC
This sequence comes from Dipteris shenzhenensis, assembly GCF_047967505.1. Classification (NCBI taxonomy): domain Eukaryota; kingdom Viridiplantae; phylum Streptophyta; class Polypodiopsida; order Gleicheniales; family Dipteridaceae; genus Dipteris; species Dipteris shenzhenensis. The sequence goes on along the minus strand of NC_141609.1, from coordinate 30,828,745 downwards.
CCAAAATAGGACACAATGCCCAAAAGTCAACCACACAATAAAACACAAATGTACTTAAGATGAATGGCCTTCTCAAGGATTAGTTTTGCCCAACTCACTATAGGACAACTAACCCAAGATTCATCCATTGCATAGTACCTATGTTAGAAACAACACACGAGGACTACTACTGCCCAATAATAGGACTAGTAGCCCACAATACACAACAAATAGCATACAATCACAAGCAACACATGAGAATAAATAGTAGGACTACTCTTGCCCAAAGAAGGACAAATGGCCCAAATACCTAAACACAAACTCTACAAGTAGTAAACTGAGTGTCAAAGGTCCTTGCAATGATACGTATCATGGACTACGCTTGCCCAAGAAAGGACAAATAGCCCAATCCACGTAACAAGCTAGGTCTCATCAACACTCTAAAGAAATGTCTATATCAAGCACCAACACAGCCCGAGTAGGACAAATGGCCCAATCGACAAATCATTTCAGAGCTTAGTTCTACGAACAATGAACAACCAAGCCTTAGCAAGGGTGTGCTACCCAAGGAGCTGTCTCTACACGCTTCTCCAAATCTGGGCACTACATTATGTATTTAGAAAGCCTGCCGAGTGGGGCCCGTCGGGCTATTGCAATAGCCCACCTAGAATAAATTGCCTGCCGAGAAAATGGATTATCCCAATGGGATAATTAAATAGCCGGTTTATCGATGGTTAATCTTTGACTGGTTATGATAATACACACGTTGTTAGCCCAAAATAGGACACAATGCCCAAAAGTCAACCACACAATAAAACACAAATGCACTAAAGATGAATGGCCTTCTCAAGGATTAGTTTTGCCCAACTCACTATAGGACAACTAACCCAAGATTCATCCATTGCATAATACCTATGTTAGAAACAACACACGAGGACTACTACTGCCCAATAATAGGACTAGTAGCCCACAATACACAACAAATAGCATACAATCACAAGCAACACGTGAGAATAAATAGTAGGACTACTCTTGCCCAAAGAAGGACAAATGGCCCACAAATCCTACAAGTAATAAATTGAGTGTCAAAGGTCCTTGCAATGATACGTATCATGGACTACCCTTGCCCAAGAAAGGACAAATAGCCCAACAAGCTAGGTCTCATCAACACTCTAAAGAAATGTCTATATCAAGCACCAACACAGCCCGAGTAGGACAAATGGCCCAATCAACAAATCATTTCAGAGCTTAGTTCTACGAACAATGAACAACCAAGCCTTAGCAAGGGTGTGCTACCCAAGGAGCTGTCTCTACACGCTTCTCCAAATCTGGGCACTACATTATGTATTTAGAAAGCCTGTCAGGATTTAGCCATCTCTTGGTGGGGCCTGTTGGGCTATTGCAATAGCCCGTCGGGAATAAATTGCCTGCCGAGAAAATGGGATAATTAAATAGCCAGTTTATCGATGGTTAATCTTTGCGGTTATGATAATACACACGTTGTTAGCATGAGTTTATAACATAAGTACGCAACGTTAATAACATGTTCACATTTACAATATTACATTAACATAATCCCTGATACCACCTCAATGTCATTTTTAGGATTTAGGGACTGTGTGGGCTATGAGGTTTTTCCTTAGGAGCTTATTGTATCCTTGCATAATGAAACTATTTACGAATGCATCATTTTGACATACACTCTAGATAATTGTATGTTGAAGTATGTTGCTTGCATTTAAATATTATTTTGTTGTGTTTATAAATGTCCTTTTGTTGTGTTATTGGTATAAGAGATTAGCATATAAGCCTTGCCAACAACACTAACATTGACCATGACACACTTGATAGATCTAGCTCAGATCTAGTGATGTTGGTAGAATTTCAACCCTTGCCATCGGGCATAACAAACGTCTTTCTCTCTTACTTGCTCTCACTTCGTGTGTGTGCATGTATGTGTATAGGCGCACGTGTGTGCGTGCGTGCGTGTGCGTGTGTGTGTGTGTGTGTGTGTTCACCTTCTCCTCTTGGCCTAGGCAGTAAATCAAAAACTCATAGTCATAAAATATTTGCATTAATTTGCATACAAATATAAAAAACTTATCTTTCAAAATTCGGAATTATCCTCTAACCACCAACATTGAGTGAGCCAAATGAATTTTTATTTCTAGAATAAAGACATTTTACCACCTTGAGACCCAGTGGAGTGGGTCTCAAACCCTTAGTACACGGGTCAAGCTTAAAGGATGCTTCAAGCAATTGGTGCAGACGGACTCGATAGCTTTACTTGGATTATGAGGCATTGAATTTTCCCGAGTTATCTAGTAAGCCGACATTATAGGATTCCTAAAAGTCAGAAGAAATAACCAGTTACCACACCGATTGTTCGCTCACCTGTAAGATTTTCTCAATCAACGCACGTGTTCTACACTAGACTCTAATTGCTTGCATGAAGTGCAGGAAAAGAATTAACTACTCTCCTGCTACATGTTCCGTTGTATTGTTTCATTAGATTAGCTCTTTGGACAGTTTTGTGTGCATCAACTGCGGGAGAAGAGTTAGGTCTGTATGCACCAAGAACTGACGATAACTTGGTTGCTCTGTTGTATTTCTAAACAAACGCAGCCGTTGTGTGAATGATCTGCAGGAGCATGTTTCCAGGTAGCTTTCTATGCCAAATCTAACGAAATCATAGACGCAAAAAATTCGAACATGCTAGGGATTCTGTAAGATGTCTTGCTCTCTCTATGCGCAACAAATTTCAAGTGAGCATTCCGTGAAACTGGTCACTTCAATGGCTGTTGGATCGTCGACTTCCCCCATCATCGGCTTCCCCCCATCCTCTGTATAGAAGTTGCGTGACTCCGGAGGCTCCTTCACCTCCTCCTTCCCCTCCAGCATCCGCACGACCTTGCCCATCGTTGGTCTCCTCGTTGCCTTCTCCTGTATACACCACAACGCAACGCTGACGCTCAGTTCAGCTTGCTTCCGATACTCCTTGTTCATCACCACCTCGCCCTGCACCTCAAGATCCACAATCTCTATCCCTCTGCCTTCTCTTAGCTTCCTGAAGGCCATGGCGGGCAAGTACCAGGTCTCCGGATCGTCCTGCGATTGATCAACGCTCCTTCTCCCGCTCACCAGTTCCAACAGAAGCATTCCGTAGCTGTAAACATCCGTCTTGTTGTCTATGCCCCCTGATAGCAGCCACTCGGGCGCTAAGTACCCTGGAGTGCCCCGCATGGTCGTAACCAGCCGGCTCTGATCCCTGTCCATGCTCCGAGATAGCCCAAAATCCGACACCTTCGTCCTGAATTGTTCGTCCAAGAGAATGTTCTCAGGCTTCACATCCAAACTCCTCGTGCAGATATGCTAGGCCTCAGACGAAATGCACATTTTCCTGAGACCTCAGACGAAATGCATACCGGCGTAATGAAAACCAGAGTGTAAATTGGAAGCAAATGCAAAAAACAAGCAGGGCTATGAAAAGGGGCAGAGGATGGTCATTTGCCGCCATAAAGTTGGAGGAGACGACTAGAAGGGTGACATTTAGAGCTGAGAAGGCACTCAAGCAGGTGATCAATTTTGAGCTTTGCCTCCACTGAGGAGACACTAGCCTAGGACGCCATCGCTCATAGATTCTTTTTGAGCTAGAAGAGGAGCATCCACTGGAGACTTTGCCATCGCTCATAGATTCTTTTTGCCATCTCGCCCAACCAGATTTCAGATCTTCCTGACTGCAGGATTTCGTGGCCAAGAGCATGCTAAAGGAAATGTTATCCTCCTGGAGATTGTCCATCTTCGTTCCTTACTGGCATCTGCTACGTGGAAGATAATTCGATCCCTTGCTCATCAGCTAGTCCTCTCTCTGGTTTCCTCAGGACCTTCGCTCCCCAGATTTTCATTCGTAAAACTGGTTGTGCCTCTCCCTCGTATGACTATGTTTCTAGCACCCGATCCGACCATTGCCTTCAAACACGCCAACTCTAAGCAGGATAGTCCCTCAAGACTCCACCTTCATCAACGATCCACCACTCATAGATGTTGCCTAGAAGAGGGTAAGTAACTTCCTTGGTGGCTCAGGAAATAGATGGACCATGTGTGTGCAATGAGCGGCCGAATAGAAAGAACTTTTAAGGCTTTGAAAGAAAGAAAAGGGAAGAGAGTCTCAAGAGAGGGAATACGAAGTGATATTCATTATCAATAGAGTGAGACTCCACTCCAAGGAAACTCAAAATACTACAAACACAAGGGAGAAGAAGAGGTTTCATACATACAAGAGGAAGCGGAGGCTCCAAGACTACTCATAGGAGAGAATCAACTAGAGAGAGATGGACTCAAGAGTCTATATAAGAGAATATCGACAAGAGGGAGAGAAGGCTCATGGAAGAGGCTTCAGGAGATTAGAGCTACAGTAACATGAGGCCTAATGGTAGAAGAGATGATGAACAAGGGAGACGAGGGCTCCTTTTATAGAGATTTTATCACCCTACTTTACCCATTTACAATTGTTGCCTATAGATTCCTTTCCCCATTAATCACATAACCCCGTATGTCACCATCCATGTCCTTTTTGGCTACTCTTGCCATGTGTCCCATCAAAAGATGGTCAAGACTCTTAAAATATTGAGAAAGTCAAGAGTCTCCCCACATGGAGCCCATAGGGACCCTCTCTTTCCTATGTCCACATCGTCCTTATTCCACATAGGAATTCTAGAAAGATTCCTCTTGATTCCACACTCCTAGACTTTGAGACTAGAGGAGGCTTGAGGAGACTAGAGCTATAGCAACATGAGACCTAATGCTTTGATTCCTCTTGATTCCACACTCCTAGACTTTGAGACTAGAGGAGGCTTGAGGAGACTTTGATTACACCCATGGAAGAGGCTTGAGGAGACTAGAGCTATAGCAACATGAGACCTAATGGTGAAAGAGATGATGAACAAGTAAGAGGAGGGCTCCTTTTATAGAGATTTTATTACCCTCCTTCACCCATTTACAATTGTTGCCTGTAGATTCCTTTTTCCATCAATCACATAAGCCCGTATGTCACCATCCATGTCCTTTTTGGCTACTCTCATGTGTCCCATCAAAAGATGGTCAAGACTCTTAAAATATTAAGAAACTCAAGAGTCTCCCCACATGGAGCCCATAGGGACCCTCTCTTTTCCATATGTCCACATCGTCCTTATTCCACATAGGAATTCTAGAAGGATTTCTCTTGACTCCACACTCCTCCACATGCCTTCCACACGCTTGACATGTGATCTCTCTTATATTATTGGAACACATGGACATGAGCCCACCTCTTTATATGACTCACTCTTCCTATTTCTAAAAATCCCATAATATCCCATACACAAATAACTCTCACCCCATACCAAGGTATTTATCATTCATACACATCGTATTTACAATGATCCATTCCACTCATCCTCTCAATCCCATATAATATCTTAGAAAATAAAAATAAGTGAGAGCCACTAGGCTATCACTTGATACTCAAACTCTTATCAAACATAGAGAAAAACAATACCAATGCCAAATAAAAATATCAATTTTTGGTGTCACACTACCCATTTGTGGTTTATAAATATCTTTGAGTGTCTCCACCCAGCATATCTTTGTGCTGCATTTGAGTTCTCCAAAATCTGCCTCCTTCTTTCCTTTTGAGCCAATCTAAAATCTAGCTTAACTTGTGATGTATTAACTTTCTTCTTGGCTAGAAGCCTTTGTAGTATTCCTCGATAGAACCACTGGAAGACTTCTTTTACTATTGGCTTTCTGTTTTCCTCCGAAATGTTGTTTATGTCTAAAGAATGCATTCCATGCCATGTAGTGTGATTTCTCCATTCCCTTTGTGGACCAAATTGCAGGGCATCCGTATTTTTTTACAAAGAAAAGAAGGTGATTGTAGATTATATGTTGTTTTGATACATAGGCAAGTGGACATTAGAATATCTAAAACTAATATTGTTTGCTTTCAAAAACAAAGATGCACAAAAATAGGATATTGTTCTTACCATGTAATGAGTGATGTTAAATGTTGTCCAAGCCTCTTTCATTGCCTTTCCAAAACTCTTTACCGCTTCTTCAAATGCTTTTTGATAACTTTTACTAAAGGTGGCTTGGTCACAAAAAACAAAAAGCTTATCTAAGCATTTCCACACTTCTACCTTGACATCTCTTGCCAATCCGTCTCCCTGATGGTCTTTGATAGCATTATGTACTCTTCTTCACAAGTTATACTTTATTCTTGATACGTATGTTGTTTTATGGCCAATTATTTTTCTTTTCTCTTGATGAGACAAAAATCTTCTAGCCTTCACTCCACCAATAGATGGCTTGATAGGAACATCTTTTCCATTTGTAGATTTTTTAAGATCCTTTGTAATATGTACATCTCCTCCATGGAGGCCAATTTTTTATAGCACTGCTTCTAATGATTGTAGTGCCTCTTTTATTCTGCTCTCAGGGCAAAGTTTCCATGCAAATCCAATATATAGGAAGACTAGTTTCTCAATGATCCTACATAATGCATGCAATATACAAATGTGAACATTGCATACTGGGATCTCAAGAACTACTTTGAAATTTTTATCTACTTCATCTCTCTTGGGTGCTCTTTTCCACCATTTAGAATCTAAGACATGTGCTGGCTTGTTGCAATACAAGCAAGGAGATTTTAAGTTACCCTCAAGTTTGCTTATATTGAACATACACTTCAATGTCTTCAAGTCACCTGCCATATGCCATTCAATTTGAAAATCACCCTTTCCTGGAAGATGAAGATGGCATCCTTGGACTTGAATCTTTATAATTGATGGCATATCTATTTGATGAAATACCCGATAAAGTATTGCATGGTCCTCAGTCTTCACTTGTAATTGAAAACCATAGGTTTACAAGATATATGATATAAATTTTATAACATTTTGAGCAAAGACTAATTTAAAAGGTGATAGTTTACATACATCAAATGAGCCCAACCACCATATGTGCTTTTTCAACTAGACATTGAACTACTTTGAGCTTAACTTTGTGATCGATTGATCAAGTGCTCGATTCATCAAAGTGATAGAAACTCTCTATCTTTTTTTCCTTGACAATTTCACACTCATTGAGCTTCACAACAAACTTCAAAACTCCTTTACATTCTTCAAATGTGATACTATAGAACTTAACCATTAGTCTCTGCAATTGTTCAAGATCTAGACAAATATTATTCCAAGCATTATATGTAGTGCTTCCCTTTTCACTTTCATATACACTTTCGATATGAAAGTACTGTCCAATGAACTTATCAATTTCTTGGTTGAGATGACCTCGTTCCTTCCACACTTGTGCTAGTGTTGGTAACAACACACGTTTTATCCATTGATCTTTGAATGTTGATGACACAACTCTAAATATTGAAGCATATCCCTTTCTGCTCACTCTGCTCACATCAAGAGCCTCTTGAATTTTTGTGACATCAGCTTTACTTTTCGATACAAAGTCTTCAAGAACTTCACATTTTACCTTCTTAAACTTCTTTTCCTCCATTATGTTCTTTGCAACAATAGTGGAGACTAAACCCTTCATTTGTTTGATGGGAATTAAATTAGGATCAATGTTTTCTTTCTGAGGTCTCGAAATTTCCCTACAACAAGTACACTTTGCAATATGACAGATTTTCTTACAAGACAGACACACATATACAAATACAATGGCTAAACAAGATGTACTCTTACCTTGCTTTCTGTACTCTGCTCTTACATCCTCCAGTGCTAGCTTTCAACTCCGCAATGTTTCGAATTCTCTTGCTTCATTGTCTCTCTCCAAGAACCGTTCTCTTCATTCTTGCTCTTCGTAGCTCATTATTTTTCTTTGAATGCTCTTCAATTTCCCTTGCAGCTGCTCTTTCTAGTGTGAATTTATTGACATTTCTTTTGCCTTCGCCATTCTTTCTTGGACATACGATGACTTGTACATTTCCACACTTGAATGTTGAGTCGAAATGTATCCATACATTCCATTGTTCCCATCACCCACAAACCTCAATAGCATTGTCTTATTAGAAAATGGAGGGCTTGAATTTCTCAATGGACATTTTGGGTAAATTTGTCCATTGCACCATAAGTCAATATGTTGGGAGCCTACTCTTCCCATGTTTTCCTTTTGCTCAGCATTTACAAGTGGAACCTTTCCTCTTTTTTGTAGTGGTGCATATTGTTCTTCTAAATCAATGTGCAAATGGTGTAGTCGCTTCTTTTGAGGTTCTTCTTCAACAGCATGGTTGCACGCAGCCATTTCATGAGGGTTGGTTCTTCATCTTGTCTTCTTTTTATAAAACTCATCTAATCTTTTATGGTAAACATTCAAGTATTTGAAAAAAAAAGATTATGTGATGGCATGATGGGTTCTTTATGAGAGGCCTCCGAAACGCCGTCGAAATAGATGCATAATCTATATGGAGAGACAATCTATATGGAGAGTTTAATGCAGCGTCTTCTCAATTATTTGAAAGGAATTTTTTACTCCTCCATGGACTGACACACCTATTGTTTTGAACTGACAGATATACGTATTTTATTGCTTTCTCCACATTTTAGAAAGATAAAAGAGAAGATAGCAAATTTCTTATAGGGCCCCAAAATGAGCTCCCTTTTTTCCTAATGAGACCCTACCACAAAACCCTGAGGTGTCTCAACCCGTGCAAACCCAGTCCAAGAAGGCTATATGGGTAGGTGAGGGGGCCAACCAAGTGCTCATTCAAGACCATTCCAATGAGGAGACAACCACGCTCGTCACCTCCTCTGCCTCTAAAGAAACTTCCACCTAGGATGACCTGGGTGTACCTCCGTACTCAGATGTAAACAAGCCAATGCAAGCCTAAGTCCTCATATAAAAGAGTTTAATGCATTTTGGTATGCACCTCTCCCTAAGCCGGAGTTCTCTTAGAATTGGATGCACAACCTCACCAACATTGATGTTCCAAAGAGAATAGGGTTCCAAGTTATAACACCCGAACTCAAGGGGTTGACCCTGGTGGTTCCCCTTAGGATGTTTAACATGCTCAAACCTGCAAGGTGAGCAAGGGGACAGTAAGGGTCAAATCAAAACTCCACTAGCTAGCATATGTTGGTGCCACTACTGCCAAGTTCTCTTCCAATTGGGGAGCGAGGGCAAGCTAGGTAACCTCCTCAGTAGGCTCTATAAGTGCCATGAAAAAGCCCCCTTCAAGTCTGAAACTCCGATTATCCAAAAGCTCGACTAATAGCAAGAGGACCACTCCCCATGAAGAAATAGAAGAGGAAAATGGAGAGGAGGATCTATGATAGGTACCAACCCACTACAAGGCCTACACAATAGAGGATTGCAAGATCTTATACCAATAGGCCAAGAGATATCGGGAAGACGGGTGCTCCCAAGGATATGGCAACCTAGCCTCTCGGTCAAGTAGGTAAACTTTCTGAAAGGTCAGGACCCCCAACTGGTATTCATTGCCTGATGATATCTACCCCAATGAGGAGAACACTCTAATAGCTCTCCTACAAGAATACAAGGACTGTATGTCTTGGAAATACATAGATATGAAAGGGGTGCCCATTGAGGTTGTTCAGTACATGATACCCATGCTTGACTATGCTAGGCCGATACGTCAACATCCCTACCTATGAATCCTAAATATGCGCTCATAGTGAGGAAGACAATCCAAAAACTCATAGATGTGGGATTCATCTATGAGATTGAGCATACCATTATACAAGTCACCTTTAGAAGGGAGGGACAACCCTTTTCCTTTTTGCACTCTCCCTTTCTTTACATTCATAAGGCTCAGGCCCATAGGTTGCCAAGCCATCTTTACTATCATTTCCATCTCTCCTCTATTGTTCCACTCTTGTGTGTCAAAAATAGCACTTGTGCTAACCATATAAGAGTGTCAAATAGCGCTTGTGTTAGCCTCGTGTCTCCAAGTCCTAAGCCATCTGAGGCTCAAAACCTAGAGTGGCAAGGCTAATCTGAAGCTACTTGTGGCTCAAAACCCATGAGGCCTGGAACTGCTTGGGTTCTTTGTGGCTCAAACTCGGATATGTTCCCATTGGATCTGTTTTGCATGGTCGATCGAGCATTAAATGCCATTTTTGCCTTAGTGTCATGCACATCCGTAAAAAAACACGCTGCTAGGTGTGTTATTCGATCAAGTACCTATGAGATGGGAATGCCACTTTGCATGTAAGTCAATTCCACCTAGTTGAAGGTGTGTGTAAGGTATTGTGCCCATCGGATATGCTTTGCATTGTCGATCAAGCATAAAACACCGTTTTTGCCTTAGTGTCATGCACAACCATATAAAAACACGGCCCTAGGAGTGTTATTCAAAGATGTACTTATCAGATGGGGGCTCCACTTTGTACGCAAGTCCCTTTCAACTAAGTTGAGGTGCGTGCAAATTATTGTCACCATCGGATATGATTTACATGGTCGATCATGCATTATACACCGTTTTTTCCCTAGTGATATGCACATCTGCAAAAAAAACGCCCTTAGGTGTATTATCTGACCAAGTACTTATTGGATGGGTGTGCCTCTTTGAAAACATTTCAATACCCCCTAGGTTGAGGCGTAGGAAAAGTATTGTGCCCATCGGATATCCTTTGCATTGTCGATCGAGCATTAAATACTATTTTCGCTCGTGTCATGCACATCTATAAAAAAACACGCTACTAGGTATGTTATCCGATCAAGCACTTATGGGATGGGAGTGCCACTGTGGATGTAAGTCAATTCCACCTAGTTGAAGGTGTGTTCAAAGTGTTGTGCCCATCGGATATGCTATGCATTGTCAATCAGGCATAAAACACTGTTTTTGCCTTAGTGTCATGCACAACCATGAAAAAACACGGTCATAAGTGTGTTAATCAAACAAGTACTTATCGGATGGGGGCTCCACTTTGCATGCAAGTCCATTTCAACTAGGTTGATATGCATGCAAAGTATTGTTACCATCAGATATGCTCTGCATGGTCGATTACGCATTATACAACGTTTTTTCCGTAGTGATATGCACATTCATAAAAAAACATGCCCTTAGGTATGTTATCTGACCAAGTACTTATCCGATGGGTGTGCCTCTTTGAGAACATTTCAATACCACCTAGGTTAAGGTGTAGGAAAAGTATTTTGCCCATCGGATATGCTTTGCATGCTCGATCGAGCATTAAATACCATTTTTGCCTTAGTGTCATGCATATCCATAAAAAAACACGCTGGTAGGTGTGTTATCCGATCAAGTACTTATGAGATGGGAATTCCATTTTGCATGTAAGTGAATTACACCTAGTTGAAGGTGTGTGCAAAGTATCGTGCCCATCGGATATGCTTTGCATTTTCGATCAAGCATAAAACACCGTTTTTGGCTTAGTGTAATGCACAACCATGAAAAAACACTGTCCTAAGTGTGTTAATCAAACAAGTACTTATCGGATGGGTGCTCTAGTTTGCACACAAGTCCATCTCAACTAGGTTGAGATGCTTGCAAAGTATTGTCACCATCGGATATGCTCTGCATGGTCGATTACGCATTATACAACGTTTCTCCCGTAGTGATATGCGCATCTGCAAAAAAACACGCCCTAGGTATGTTATTTGACCAAGTACATATCGAATACGTGTGCCTCTATGAGAACATATTAATACCACCTAGATTAAGGTGTAGGAAAAGTATTGTGCCCATCGGATATGCTTTGCATGGTCGATCGAGCATTAAATACCATTTTCGCCTTAGTGTCATGCACATCCGTAAAAAAACACGCTGCTAGGTGTGTTCTCCGATCAAGTACTTATGTGATGGAAATGCCACTCTGCATGTAAGTTAATTCCACCTAGTTGAGGGTGTGTGAAAATTATTGTGCCCATCGGATATGCTTTGCATTGTCGATCAAGCATAAAACACCGTTTTTGCCTTAGTGTCATGCACAAACATATAAAAACACGGCCGTAGGTGTGTTATTCAAACAAGTACTTATCGGATGCGGGCTCCACTTTGCACGCAAGTTTGATTCAACTACGTTGAGGTGCGTGCAAAGTATTGTCACCATCGGATATGGTTTGCATAGTCGATCACCCATTATACACTGTTTTTTTCCTAGTGATATGCACATCCTAAAAGAAACACGCCCTTAGGTGTGTTATCTGACCAAATACTTGTCAGATGGGTGTGCCTCTTTGGGAACATTTCAATACCACCTAGGTTAAGGTGTAGGAAATATATTGTGCCCATTGGATATGCTTTGAATGGTCGATCGAGCATTAAATGCCATTTTTGCCTTAGTGTCATGCACATCCGTAAAAAAACACGCTGCTAGGTGTTTTATTCGATCAGGTACCTATGAGATGGGAATGCCACTTTGCATGTAAGTCAATTCCACCTAGTTGAAGGTGTGTGCAAGATATTATGCCCATCTAATATGCTTTGCATTGTCGATCAAGCATAAAACACCGTTTTTGCCTTAGTGTCATGCACAACCATATAAAAACACGGCCTTAGGAGTGTTATTCAAAGAAGTACTTATCGGATGGGGGCTCCACTTTGCATGCCAGTCCCTTTCAACTACGTTGAGGTGCGTGCAAATTATTTTCACCATCGGATATGCTTTACATGGTTGATCACACATTATACACCGTTTTTTTGCTAGTGATATGCACATCCGCAAAAAAACATGCCCTTAGGTGTATTATCTGACCAAGTACTTATCGGATGGATGTGCCTCTTTGAGAACATTTCAATACCACCTAGGTTGAGATGTACGAAAAGTGTTGTGCCCATCGGATATCCTTTGCATGGTCGATCGAGCATTAAATACTATTTTTGCTCTAGTGTCATGCACATCCGTAAAAAAACACGCTGCTAGGTGTGTTATCCGATCAAGTACTTATGCGATGGGAATTCCACTTTGCATGTAAGTCAATTCCACCTAGTTGAGGGTGTGTGAAAAGTATTGTGCCCAACAAATATGCTTTGCATTGTCAATCAAGCATAAAACACCGTTTTTGCCTTACTGTCATGCATAACCATATAAAAACATGGCCATAGGTGTGTTATTCGACTAAGTACTTATCGGATGGGGGCTCCACTTTGCACGCAAGTCTCTTTCAACTAGGTTGAGATGTGTGCAAAGTATTGTCACCCTCAAATATGCTTTGCATGGTCGATTACGCATTATACAATGTTTTTCCCATAGTGATATGCACATCTGCAAAAAAACACGCCCTTAGGTATGTTATCTGACCAAGTACTTATCGGATGGGTGTGCCTCTTTGAGAACATTTCAATACCACCTAGGTTAAGGTGTAGGAAAAGTATTATGCCCATCGGATATGCTTTGCATGCTCAATCGAGCATTAAATACCATTTTTGCCTTAGTGTCATGCACATCCGTAAAAAAACACGCTGGTAGGTGTGTTATCCGATCAAGTACCTATGAGATGGGAATGCCACTTTGCATGTAAGTCAATTCCACTAGTTGAAGGTGTGTGCAAGGTATTGTACCCATCGGATATGCTTTGCATTGTCGATCAAGCATAAAACACCGTTTTTGACTTAGTGTCATGCACAACCATGAAAAAACACGGTCCTAAGTGTGTTAATCAAACAAGTACTTATCGGATGGGGGCTCCACTTTGCACGCAAGTTCGTTTCAACTACGTTGAGGTGCGTGCAAAGTATTGTCACCATCGGATATGCTTTGCATGGTCGATCAAGCATTATACACTGTTTTCCCCTAGTGATATGCACATCCGCAAAAAAACATGCCCTTACGTATGTTATCTGACCAAGTACTTATCGGATGGGTGTGCCTCTTTGAGGACATTTCAATACCTCCTAGAATAAGACGTAGGAAAAGTATTGTGCCCATTGGATATGCTTTGCATGGTCAATGGAGCATTAAATACCATTTTTGCCTTAGTGTCATGCACATCCGTAAAAAAATACGCTGCTAGGTGTGTTATCTGATCAAGTACTTATGCGATGGGAATGCCACTTTGCATGTAAGTCAATTACACCTAGTTGAGGGTGTGTTAGAAGTATTGTGCCCATCGGATATGCTTTGCATTGTCGATCAAGCATAAAACACCGTTTTTGCCTTAGTGTCATGCACAACCATATAGAAACACGGCCATAGGTGTATTGTCACCATCGGATATGCTTTGCATGGTCGATCACGCATTATACACCGTTTTTTCCCTAGTGATATGCACATCCACAAAAAAACACGCCCTTAGGTATGTTATCTGACCACGTACTTATCGGATGGGTGTGCCTCTTTGAGAACATATTAATACCACCTAGATTAAGGCGTAGGAAAAGTATTGTGCCCATCGGATATGCTTTGCATGGTCGATCGAGCATTAAATACCATTTTTGCCTTAGTGTTATACACATCCGTAAAAAAACACGCTACTAGGTGTGTTATCTGATCAAGTACTTATGTGATGGGAATGCCACTTTGCATGTAATTCAATTCCACCTAGTTGAAGATGTGTGTAAAGTATTGTGCCAATCGGATATGCTTTGCATTGTCGATCAAGCATAAATAACCGTTTTTGCCTTAGTGTCATGCACAACCATGAAAAAACACGGTCCTAGGTGTGTTGATCAAACAAGTACTTATCGGATGGGTGTGCCTCTTTGAGAACATTTCAATAGCACCTAGGTTGAGGTGTTGGAAAAGTGTTGTGCCCATCGGATATCCTTTGCATGGTCGATCGAGCATTAAATACTATTTTTTTCTTAGTGTCATGCACATCCGTAAAAAAACACGCTGCTAGTTGTGTTATCCGATCAAATACTATGTGGATCAAGCACAAAACACCGTTTTTAGCTTAGTGTCATGCACAACCATGAAAAAACACGGTCCTAGATGTGTTAATCAAAGAAGTACTTATCAGATGGGGGCTTCACTTTGCACACAAGACCGTTAAAACTAGGTTGAGATGTGTGCAAAGTATTGTCACCATCGGATACGCTCTACATGGTCGATTACACATTATACAATGTTTTTCCAATAGTGATATGCACATCGGCAAAAAAACACACCCTTAGGTATGTTATCTGACCAAGTACTAGTCGGATGGGTGTGCGGCTTTGAGAACATTTCAATACCCCCTAGGTTAAGGCATAGGAAAAGTATTGTGCCCATGGGATATGCTTTCCATGGTCGATCAAGCATTAAATACCATTTTTGCCTTAGTGTCATTCACATCTGTAAAGTGTTGTACCCATCGGATATGCTTTGCATTGTCGATCAAGCATAAAACACTGTTTTTGCCTTAGTGTCATGCACAACCATGAAAAAACACGGTCCTAAGTGTGTTAATCAAACAAGTACTTATCAGATGGGGGCTCCAGTTTGCATGCGAGTCCGTTTCAACTAGGTTGAGATGCGTGCAAAGTATTGTTACCATCAGATATGCTCTGCATGGTCGATTACGCATTATACAACGTTTTTTCCGTAGTGATATGCACATCCGTAAAAAAACACCCCCTTAGGTATGTTATCTGACCAAGTACTTATCGAATGGGTGTGCGTCTTTGAGAACATTTCAATACCACCTAGGTTAAGGTGTAGGAAAAGTATTGTGCCCATCGGATATGCTTTGCATGCTCGATCGAGCATTAAATACCATTTTTGCCTTAGTGTCATGCACATCCGTAAAAAAACATACTGGTAGGTGTGTTATCCGATCAAGTACTTATGAGATGGGAATGCCATTTTGCATGTATGTCACTTACACCTAGTTGAAGTTGTGTGCAAAGTATCGTGCCCATCGGATATGCTTTGCATTGTCGATCAAGCATAAAACACCGTTTTTGGCTTAGTGTCATGCACAACCATGAAAAAACACGGTCCTAAGTGCGTTAATCACACAAGTACTTATCGGATGGGAGCTCCAGTTTGCACGCAAGTCCATTTCAACTAGGTTGAGATGTGTGCAAAGTATTGTCACCATCGGATATGCTCTGGATGGTCGATTACGCATTATACAACGTTTTTCCCGTAGTGATATGCACATCCCCAAAAAACACGCCCTTAGGTATGTTATCTGACCAAGTACATATCAGATGCGTGTGCCTCTTTGAGAACATATTAATACCACCTAGATTAAAGCATAGGAAAAGTATTGTGCCCATCGGATATGCTTTGCATGGTCGATCGAGCATTAAATACCATTTTTGCCTTAGTGTCATGCACATCCGTAAAAAAACACGCTGCTAGGTGTGTTCTCCGATCAAGTACTTATGCGATGGGAATGCCACTTTGCATGTAACTCAATTCCACCTAGTTGAGGGTGTGTGAAAAGTATTGTGCTCATCGGATATGCTTTGCATTGTCGATCAAGCATAAAACACCGTTTTTGCCTTAGTGTCATGCACAACCATATAAAAACACGGCCGTAGGTGTGTTATTCAAACAAGTACTTATCGGATGGGGGCTCCACTTTGCACGGAAGTCTGTTTCAACTACGTTGAGGTGCGTGCAAAGTATTGTCACTATCGGATATGGTTTGCATGGTCGATCACGCATTATACACCGTTTTTTCCCTAGTGATATGCACATCCGCAAAAAAACACGCCCTTAGGTGTGTTATCTGACCAAATACTTATCGGATGGGTGTGCCTCTTTGAGAACATTTCAATACCCCCTAGGTTAAGGTGTAGGAAATGCATTGTGCCCATCCGATATGCTTTGCATGGTTGATCGAGCATTAAATGCCATTTTTGCCTTAGTGTCATGCACATCCGTAAAAAGACACGCTGCTAGGTGTGTTATTCGATCAAGTACCTATGAAATGGGAATGCCACTTTGCATGTAAGTCAATTCCACCTAGTTGCAGGTGTGCAAGGTATTGTGCCCATTGGATATGCTTTGCATTGTCGATCAAGCATAAAACACCGTTTTTGCCTTAGTGTCATGCACAACCATATAAAAACACGGCCCTAGGAGTGTTATTCAAAGAAGTACTTATTGGATGGGGGCTCCACTTTGCACGCAAGTCCCTTTCAGCTACGTTGAGGTGCATGCAAAATATTATCACCATCGAATATGCTTTACATGGTCAATCATGCATTATACACCGTTTTTTCCCTAGTGATATGCACATCTGCAAAAAAACACGCCCTTACGTGTATTATCTGACCAAGTACTTATTGGATGGGTGTACTTCTTTGAAAACATTTATTTAACACCTAGGTTGAGGCATAGGAAAAGTATTGTGCCCATCAGATATCCTTTGCATGGTCGATCGAGCATTAAATACCATTTTTTCTGGTGTCATGCACATCCGTAAAAAAACACGCTGCTAGGTATGTTATCCGATCAAGCACTTATGGGATGGGAGTGCCACTGTGGATGTAACTTGACTCCACCTAGTTGAAGGTGTGTGCAAAGTGTTGTGCCCATCGAATATGCTTTGCACTGTCGATCAAGCATAAAACACTGTTTTTGCCTTAGTGTCATGCACAACCATGAAAAAACACGGTCCTAAGTGTGTCAATCAAACAAGTACTTATCGGATGGGGGCTCCAGTTTGCATGCAAGTTCGTTTCAACTAGGTTGAGATGCGTGCAAAGTATTGTCACCATCAGATATGCTCTATATGGTGGATTACACATTATACAACGTTTTTCCCGTAGTGATATGCACATCCGTAAAAAAACACGCCCTTAGGTATGTTATCTGACCAAGTACTTATCGGATGGGTGTGCCTCTTTGAAAACATTTAATCACCACCTAGATTAAGGTGTAGCAAAAGTATTGTGCCCATTGGATATGCTTTGCATGGTCAATCGAGCATTCAATACCATTTTTGCCTTACTGTCATGCACATCCGTAAAAAAACACGCTGCTAGGTATGTTATCCAATCAAGTACTTATGCGATGGGAATGCCACTTTGTATGTAAGTCAATTCCACCTATTTGAGGGTGTTTGAAAAGTATTGTGCCCATCAGATATGCTTTGCATTGTCGATCAAGCATAAAACACCGTTTTTGCCTTAGTGTCATGCACAACCATATAAAAACACGGCCGTAGGTGTGTTATTCAAACAAGTGCTTATCGGATGGGGGCTCCACTTTGCACCCAAGTTCGTTTCAACTACATTGAGGTGCGTGCAAAGTATTATCACCATCGGATATGCTTTGCATGGTCGATCATTCATTATACACCGTTTTTTCCCTAGTGATATGCACATCCGGAAAAAAACACGCCCTTAGGTATGTTATCTGACCAAGTACTTATCGGATGGGTGTGCCTCCTTGAGAACATATTAATACCACCTAGATTAAGGCATAGAAAAAGTATTAAGCCCATCGGTTATGCTTTGCATTGTCGATAGAGCATTAAATACCATTTTTGCCGTAGTGTCATGCACATCTATAAAAAAACATGCTACTAGGTATGTTATCCGATCAAGTAGTTATGTGATGGGAATGCCAATTTGCATGTAATTCAATTTCACCTAGTTGAAGGTGTGTGCAAAGTATTGTGCCCATCGGATATGCTTTGCATTGTCGATCAAGCATTAAACACCGTTTTTGCCTTAGTGTCATGCACAACCATATAAAAACACGGCCGTAGGTGTGTTATTCAAACAAGTACTTATCAAATGGGGGCTCCACCTTGCACGCAAGTCCCTTTCAACTACTTTGAGCTGCATGCAAAGTATTGTCACCATCGGATATGCTCTACATGGTCGATTACACATTATACAACATTTTTCCGGTAGTGATATGCACATCGGCAAAAAAACACGCCCTTAGTTATGTTATCTGACCAAGTACTTGTCGGATGGGTGTGCAGCTTTAAGAACATTTCAACACCACCTAGGTTAAGGCGTAGGAAAAGTATTGTGCCCATGGGATATGCTTTGCATGGTCGATCAAGCATTAAATACCATTTTTGCCTTAGTGCCATGCACATTCGTAAAAAAACACGCTGCTAGGTGTGTTATCCGATCAAGTACTTATGCGATGGGAATGCCACTTTGCATGTAATTCAATTCCACCTTGTTGAAAATGTGTGCAAAGTATTGTGCCCATCGGATATGCTTTGCATTGTCGATCAAGCATAAAACACCGTTATTGCCGTAGTGTCATGCACAACCATAAAAAAACACGGTCCTAGGTGTATTATTCAAACAAGTACTTATCAGATGGGGGCTCCACTTTGCACGCAAGTATCTTTCCACTAGGTTGAGGTACATGCAAAGTATTGTGACCATCCGACATGCTTTGCATGGCCGATCACGCATTATACATCGTTTTTCCCCTAGTGATATGCACATCCGTAAAAAAACACGCCCTTAGGTGTGTTATTTGACCAAGTACTTATCGGATGGGTGTGCCTCTTTGAGAACATTTCAATACGACCTAGTTTGAGGCATACAAAAAGTGTTGTGCCCATCAAATATCCTTTGCATGGTCGATCGAGCATGAAATACTATTTCTGCTCTAGTGTCATGCACATTCAAGCACTTATGTGCCACTTTGCATGTAAGTCAATTCCACCTAGTTGAAGGTGTGTGCAAAGTATTGTGCCCATCGGATATGCTTTGCATTGTCGATCAAGCATAAAATACCATTTTTGCCTTAGTGTCATGCACAACCATATAAAAACACAGCCCTAGGTGTGTTATTCAAACAAGTACTTATCGGATGGGGACTCCACTTTGCACGCAATTCCGTTTCAACTTTATTGAGGTGCGTCCAAAGTATTGTCACCATCGGATATGCTTTGCATGGTCGATCAAGCATGGTCAAACATTTCCATACCTCCTAGGATGAGGTGTAGGAAAAGTGTTGTGCCCATCGGATATCCTTTGCATGGTCGATCGAGCATTGAATACTATTTTTGCTCTAGTGTCATGCACATCCGTAAGAAAACACACTGCTAGGTATGTTATCCGATCAAGCACTTATGGGGTGGGTGTGCCACTTTGCATGTAAGTCAATTCGACCTAGTTGAAGGTGTGTGCAAAGTATCGTGCCCATTGGATTGCACAACCATGAAAAAACACGGTCCTAAGTGTGTTAATCAAACAACAAGTACTTATCGGATGGGGGCTCCAGTTTGCATGCAAGTCCATTTAGACTAGGTTGTGATGCGTGCAAAGTATTGTCACCATCAGATATGCTCTACATGGTCGATTATGCATTAGACAACGTTTTTCCCGTAGTGATATGCACATTCGCAAAAAAACACGCCCTTAGGTATGTTATCTGATCAAGTACTTATCGGATGGGTGTGTCTCTTTGAGAACATTTCAATACCACCCAAAGTAAGGCATAGGAAAAGTATTGTGCCCATCGGATATGCTTTGCATGGTCGATCGAGCATTAAAGATCATTTTTGCCTTAGTGTCATGCACATCCATAAAGAAACACGCTGCTAGGTGTGTTATCCGATCAAGTACTTATGCGATGGGAATGCCACTTTGCATGTAAGTCAATTCCACCTAGTTGAGAGTGTGTGAAAAGTATTGTGCCCATCGGATATGCTTTGCATTGTCGATCAAGCTTAAACCACCGTTTTAGCCTTAGTGTCATGCACAACCATATAAAAACACGGCCGTAGGTGTGTTATTCAAACAAGTACTTATCGGATGGGGGATCCACTTTGCACACAGGTCCATTTCAACTACGTTGAGGTGCGTGCAAAGTATCATCACCATCACATATGCTTTGCATGGTCGATCACGCATTATACACCGTTTATTGCCTAGTGATATGCACATCCACAAAAAAACACGCCCTTAGGTGCGTTATCTGACCAAGTACTTATCGGATGGGTGTGCCTCTTTCAGAACATTCCAATACCACCTACTTTAAGGTGTAGGAAATGTATTGTGCCCATCAGATATGCTTTGCATGGTCGATCAAGCATTAAATACTATTTTTGCCTTAGTGTTATGCACATCCGTAAAAAAACACGCTGCTAGGTGTTTTATTAGATTAGGTACCTATGAGATGGGAATGCCACTTTGCATGTAAGTCAATTCCACCTAGTTGAAGGTGTGTGCAGGATATGTGCCCATCGAATAGCTTTGCACTATCGATCAAGCATAAAACACCGTTTTTGCCTTAGTGTCATGCACAACCATATAAAAACACGGCCTTAGGAGTGTTATTCAAAGAAGTACTTATCCTAGTGATATGCACATCCGCAAAAAAACACGCCCTTAGGTGTATTATCTGACCAAGTACTTGTCGGATGGATGTGCCTCTTTGAGAACATTTCAATACCACCTAGGTTGAGGTGTACGAAAAGTGTTGTTCCCATCGGATATCCTTTGCATGGTCGATCGAGCATTAAATACTATTTTTGCTCTCGTGTCATGCACATCCGTAAAAAAAAACGCTGCTAGGTGTGTTATCCGATGAAGTACGTACTTATGCGATGGGAATGCCACTTTGCATGTAAGTCAATTCCACCTAGTTGAGGGTGTGTGAAAAATATTGTGCCCAACAGATATGCTTTGCATTGTCAATCAAGCATGAAACACCGTTTTTGCCGTCCTGTCATGCATAACCATATAAAAACACGGCCATAGGTGTGTTATTCGACTAAGTACTTATCGGATGGGGGCTCCACTTTGCACGCAAGTCTCTTTCAACTAGGTTGAGATGGGTGCAAAGTATTGTCACCATCAGATATGCTCTGCATGGTCGATTACGCATTATACAATGTTTTTCCCGTAGTGATATGCACATCTGCAAAAAAACACGCCCTTAGGTATGTTATCTGACCAAGTACTTATCGGATGGGTGTGCCTCTTTGAGAACATTTCAATACCACCTAGGTTAAGGTGTAGGAAAATTATTATGCCCATCGGATATGCTTTGCATGCTCGATCGAGCATTAAATACCATTTTTCCCTTAGTGTCATGCACATCTGTAAAAAAACATGCTGGTAGGTGTGTTATCCGATCAAGTACATATGAGATGGGAATGCCACTTTGCATGTAAGTCAATTCCACTAGTTGAAGGTGTGTGCAAGGTATTGTACCCATCGGATATGCTTTGGATTGTCGATCAAGCATAAAACACCGTTTTTGGCTTAGTGTCATGCACAACCATGAAAAAACACGGTCCTAAGTGTGTTAATCAAACAAGTACTTATCGGATGGGGGCGCCACTTTGCACGCAAGTTCCTTTCAACTATGTTGAGGTGTATGCAAAGTATTGTCACCATTGGATATGCTTTGCATGGTTGATCACGCATTATACACCGTTTTTCCCCTAGTGATATGCACATCCGCAAAAAGACACGCCCTTAGGTATGTTATCTGACCAAGTACTTATCGGATGGGTGTGCCTATTTGAGAACATTTCAATACCACCTAGAATAAGGAGTAGGAAAAGTATTGTGCCCATCGGATATGCTTTGCATGGTCGATCGAGCATTAAATACCATTTTTGCCTTAGTGTCATACACATCCGTAAAAAAGCACGCTACTAGGTGTGTTATCTGATCAAGTACTTATGTGATGGGAATGCCACTTTGCATGTAATTCAATTCCACCTAGTTGAAGGTGTGTGCAAAGTATTGTGCCCATCGGATATGCTTTGCATTGTCGATCAAGCATAAAATACCGTTTTTGCCTTAGTGTCATGCACAACCATGAAAAAACACGGTCCTAGGTGTGTTGATCAAACAAGTACTTATCGGATGGGTGTGCCTCTTTGAGAACATTACAATACCACCTAGGTTGAGGTGTTGGAAAAGTGTTGTGCCCATCGGATATCCTTTGCATGGTCGATCGAGCATTAAATACTATTTTTTTCTTAGTGTCATGCACATTCGTAAAAAAACACGCTGCTAGGTGTGTTATCCTATCAAGTACTTATGCAATGGGAATGCCACTTTGCATGTAAGTCAATTGCACCTAGTTGAAGGTGTGTGCAAAGTATTGTGCCCATCGGATATGCTTTGCATTGTTGATCAAGCACAAAACACCGTTTTTGGCTTAGTGTCATGCACAACCATGAAAAAACACGGTCCTACATGTCTTAATCAAAGAAGTACTTATCGGATGGGGGATTCACTTTGCACACAAGTCCGTTAAAACTAGGTTGAGATGTGCGCAAAGTATTGTCACCATTGGATACGCTCTGCATGGTCGATTACACATTATATAACGTTTTTCCGATAGTGATATGCACATCGGCAAGAAAACACACCCTTAGGTATGATATCTAACCAAGTACTTGTCGAATGGGTGTGCGGCTTTGAGAACATTTCAATACCACCTAGGTTTAGGCATAGGAAAAGTATTGTGCCCATGGGATATGCTTTCCATGGTCGATCGAGCATTAAATACCATTTTGGCCTTAGTGTCATGCACATCCATAAAGTATTGTACCCATCGGATATGCCTTGCATTGTCGATCAAGCATAAAACACTGTTTTTGCCTTAGTGTCATGCACAACCATGAAAAAACACGGTCCTAAGTGTGTTAATCAAACAAGTACTGATCGGATGGGGGCTCCAGTTTGCATGCGAGTCTGTTTCAACTAGGTTGAGATGCGTGCAAAGTATTGTTACCATCAGATATGCTCTGCATGGTCGATTACGCATTATACAACGTTTTTTC
The DNA here is from genome assembly GCF_047967505.1 of Dipteris shenzhenensis. NCBI lineage: Eukaryota > Viridiplantae > Streptophyta > Polypodiopsida > Gleicheniales > Dipteridaceae > Dipteris > Dipteris shenzhenensis. The sequence goes on along the minus strand of NC_141609.1, from coordinate 30,805,126 downwards.
CATAGTGATATGCACATCCGTAGAAAAACAACCCCTTAGGTATGTTATCTGACCAAGTACTTATCGGATGGGTGTGCCGCTTTGAGAACATTTCAATACCACCTAGTTTAAGGTGTAGGAAAAGTATCGTGCCCATCGGATATGCTTTTGCATGCTCGATCGAGCATTAAATACCATTTTTGCCTTAGTGTCATGCACATCCGTAAAAAAACATACTGGTAGGTGTGTTATCCGATCAAGTACTTATGAGATGGGAATGCCATTTTGCATGTATGTTAATTACACCTAGTTGAAGTTGTGTGCAAAGTATCGTGCCCATCGGATATGCTTTGCATTGTCGGTCAAGCATAAAACACCGTTTTTGGCTTAGTGTCATGCCCAACCAGGAAAAAACACAGTCCTAAGTGTGTTAATCAAACAAGTACTTATCGGATGGGGGCTCCAGTTTGCACGCAAGTCCATTTCAACTAGGTTGAGATGTGTGCAAAGTATTGTCACCATCGGATATGCTTTGGATGGTCGATTACGCATTATACAATGTTTTTCCCGTAGTGATATGCACATCCCCAAAAAACATGCCCTTAGGTATGTTATCTGACCAAGTACATATCAGATGCGTGTACCTCTTTGAGAACATATTAATACCACTTAGATTAAGGCATAGGAAAAGTATTTTGCCCATCGGATATGCTTTGCATGGTCGATCGAGCATTAAATACCATTTCTGCCTTAGTGTCATGCACATCCGTAAAAAAACACGTTGCTAGGTGTGTTATCCGATCAAGTACTTATGGGATGGGAATGCCACTTTGCATGTAAGTCAATTCCACCTAGTTGAGGGTGTGTGCAAAGTATTGTGCCCATCGGATATGCTTTGCATTGTTTATCAAGCATAAAACACCGTTTTTGCCTTAGTGTCATGCACAACCATATAAAAACACAGCCGTAGGTATGTTATTCAAACAAGTACTTATCAGATGGGAGCTCCACTTTGCACGCAAGTTCCTTTCAACTATGTTGAGGTGCGTGCAAAGTATTGTCACCATCGGATATGCTTTGCATGGTCGATCCATAATGGTCGAACATTTCCATACCACCTAGGTTGAGGTGTAGGAAAAGTGTTGTGCTTATCAAATATCCTTTGCATTGAATACTATTTTTGCTCTAGTGTCATGCACATCCGTAAAAAAACACACTGCTAGGTATGTTATCCGATCAAGCACTTATGGGGTGGGTGTGCCACTTTGCATGTAAGTCAATTCCACCTAGTTGAAGGTGTGTGCAAAATATCGTGCCCATCGGATATGCTTTGCATTGTCGATCAAGCATAAAACACCGTTTTTGGCTTAGTGTCATGCACAACCGTGAAAAAACACGGTCTTAAGTGTGTTAATCAAACAAGTACTTATTGGATGGGGGCTCCAGTTTGCATGCAAGTCCATTTCGACTAGGTTGAGATGCATGCAAAGTATTGTCACCATCGAATATGCACTGCATGGTCGATTACGCATTAGACAACGTTTTTCCCGTAGTGATATGCACATCCGCAGAAAAACACGCCCTTAGGTGTGTTATCTGACCAAGTACTTATCGGATGGGTGTGCCTCTTTGAGAACATTTCAATACCACCTAGAGTAAGGCGTAGGAAAAGTATTGTGCCCATCGGATATGCTTTGCATGGTCGATCGAGCATTAAATACCATTTTTGCCTTAGTGTCATGCACATCCATAAAAAAACACGCTACTAGGTGTGTTATCTGATCAAGTACTTATGCGATGGGAATGCCACGTTGCATGTAAGTCGATTCCACCTAGTTGAGGGTGTGTGAAAAGTATTGTGCCCATTGGATATGCTTTGCATTGTCGATCAAGCATAAAACACCGTTTTTGCCTTAGTGTCATGCACAACCATATAAAAACACGGCCGTAGGTGTGTTATTCAAAAAAGTACTGATCAGATGGGGGCTCCACTTTGCACGCATGTCCATTTCAACTACGTTGAGGTGCGTGCAAAGTATTGTCACCATCGGATATGCTTTGCATGGTCGATCACACATTATACACCGTTTTGTCCCTAGTGATATGCACATCCGCATAAAAACACGCCCTTAGGTGTGTTATTTGACCAAGTACTTATCGGATGGGTGTGCCTCTTTGAGAAGATTTCAATACCACCTACTTTAAGGTGTAGGAAATGTATTGTGCCCATCGTTTATGCTTCGCATGGTCGATCAAGCATTAAATACCATTTTTGCCTTAGTGTCATGCACATCCGTAAAAAAACACGCTGCTAGGTGTTTTATTCGATCAGGTACCTATGAGATGGGAATGCCACTTTGCATGTAAGTCAATTCCACCTAGTTGAAGGTGTGTGCAAGGTATTGTGCCCATCGAATATGCTTTGCATTGTTGATCAAGCATAAAACACCGTTTTTGCCTTAGTGTCATGCACAACCTAATAAAAACACGGCCTTAGGAGTGTTATTCAAAGAAGTACTTATCTGATGGGGGCTCCACTTTGCACGACAGTCCCTTTCAACTAGGTTGAGGTGCGTGCAAAGTATTTTCAACATCGGATATGCTTTACATGGTTGATCACACATTATACACCGTTTTTTCCCTAGTGAAATGCACATCCGCAAAAAAACACGCCCTTATGAGTATTATTTGACCAAGTACTTATCGGATGGATGTGCCTCTTTGAGAACATTTCAATACCACCTAGGTTGAGGTGTAGGAAAAGTATTGTGCCCATCAGATATCCTTTGCATTGTCGATCGAGCATTAAATACTATTTTTGCTCTAGTGTCATGCACATCCGTAAAAAAACACGCTGCTAGGTATGTTATCCGATCGAGCACTTATGAGATGGGAGTGCCACTGTGGATGTAAGTTGATTCCACCTAGTTGAAGGTGTGTGCAAAGTGTTGTGCCCATAGGATATGCTTTCCATTGTCGATCAAGCATAAAACACTATTTTTGCCTTAGTGTCATGCACAACCATGAAAAAACACGGTCCTAAGTGTGTTAATCAAACAAGTACTTATCGGATGGGGGCTCCAGTTTGCATGCAAGTCCGTTTCAACTAGGTTGAGATGCGTGCAAAGTATTGTCACCATCAGATATGCTCTACATGGTCGGTTACGCATTATGCAACGTTTTTCCCATAGTGATATGCACATCTGCAAAAAAACACGCCCTTAGGTATTTTATCTGTCCAAGTACTTATCGGATGGGTGTGCCTCTTTGAGAACATTTAAATACCACCTATATTAAGGTGTAGGAAAAGTATTGTGCCCATCGGATATGCTTTGCATGGTCAATCGAGCATTAAATACCATTTTTGCCTTAGTGTCATGCACATCCGTAAAAAAACACGCTGCTAGGTGTGTTATCTGATCAAGTACTTATGCGATGGGAATGCCACTTTGTATGTAAGTCAATTCCACCTAGTTGAGGGTGTTTGAAAGGTATTGTGCCCATCGGATATGCTTTGCATTGTCGATCAAGCATAAAACACCGTTTTTGCCTTAGTGTCATGCACAACCATATAAAAACACGGCCGTAGGTGTGTTATTCAAACAAGTACTTATCGGATGGGGGCTCCACTTTGCACGCAATTCTGTTTCAACTACGTTGAGGTGCGTGCAAAGTATTGTCACCATCGGATATGGTTTTCATGGTCGATCATGCATTATACACCGTTTTTTCCCTAGTGATATGCACATCCGCAAAAAAACACGCCCTTAGGTGTGTTATCTGACCAAATACTTATCGGATGGGTGTGCCTCTTTGAGAACATTTCAATACCACCTAGGTTAAGGTGTAGGAAATGCATTGTGCCCATCGTATATGCTTTGCATGGTCGATCAAGCATTAAATGCCATTTTTGCCTTAGTGTCATGCACATCCGTAAAAAGACACGCTGCTAGGTGTGTTATTCGATCAAGTACCTATGAAATGGGAATGCCACTTTGCATGTAAGTCAATTCAACCTAGTTGAAGGTGTGTGCAAGGTATTGTGCCCATCGGATATGTTTTGCATTGTCGATCAAGCATAAAACACCGTTTTTGCCTTAGTGTCATGCACAACCATATAAAAACATGGCCCTAGGAGTGTTATTCAAAGAAGTACTTATCAGATGGGGGCTCCACTTTGCACGCAAGTCCCGTTCAACTACGTTGAGGTGCATGCAAAATATTATCACCATCGAATATGCTTTACATGGTCGATCATGCATTATACACCGTTTTTTCCCTAATGATATGCACATCTGCAAAAAAACACGCCCTTAGTTGTATTATCTAACCAAGTACTTATTGGATGGGTGTACCTCTTTGAAAACATGTATTTACCACCTAGGTTGAGGAATAGGAAAAGTATTGTGCCCATCAGATATCCTTTGCATGGTCGATCGAGCATTAGATACTATTTTTTCTCGTGTCATGCACATCCGTAAAAAAAGACGCTGCTAGGTATGTTATCCAATCAAGCACTTATGGGATGGGAGTGCCACTGTGGATCTAAGTTTATTCCACCTAGTTGAAGGTGTGTGCAAAGTGTTGTTCCCATCGGATTTGCTTTGCATTGTCGATCAAGCATAAAACACTGTTTTTGCCTTAGTGTCATGCACAACCATGAAAAAACACGGTCCTAAGTGTGTTCATCAAACAAGTACTTATCGGATGGGGGCTCCAGTTTGCATGCAAGTCTAATTTAACTAGGTTGAGATGCGTGCAAAGTATTGTCACCATCAGATATGCTCTACATGGTCGATTACGCATTATACAAAGTTTATCCCGTAGTGATACATGCCCTTAGGTATGTTATCTGACCAAGTACTTACCGGATGGGTGTGCCTCTTTGAGAACCTTTCAATACCACCTAGATTAAGGCGTAGGAAAAAGATTGTGCCCATCAGATATGCTTTGCATGGTCAATCGAGCATTAAATACCATTTTTGCGTTAGTGTCATGCACATCCGTAAAAAAACACGCTGCTAGGTGTGTTATCCGATCAAGTACTTATGCGATGGGAATGCCACTTTGTATGTAAGTCAATTCTAGCTAGTTGAGGGTGTTTGAAAAGTAGTGTCATGCACAACCATATAAAAACATGGCCGTAGGTGTGTTTTTCAAACAACTACTTATCGGATGGGGGCTCCACTTTGCAAAAAAGTTTGTTTCAACTTTGTTGAGGTGCGTGCAAAGTATTGTCACTATCAGATATGCTTTGCATGGTCGATCATGCATTATACACCGTTTTTTCCCTAGTGATATTCACATCCACAAAAAAACACGCCCTTAGGTATGTTATCTGACCAAGTACTTATCGGATGGGTGTGCCTCCTTGAGAACATATTCATACCACCTACATTAAGGCATAGGAACATTATTGTGCCCATTGGATATGCTTTGCATGGTTAATAGAGCATTAAATACCATTTTTGCCTTAGTGTCATGCACATCCGTAAAAAAACATGCTACTAGGTATGTTATCCGATCAAGTAGTTATGTGATGGGAATGCCAATTTGCATGTAATTTAATTCCACCTAGTTGAAGGTGTGTGCAGAGTATTGTGCCCATCAGATATGCTTTGCATTGTCGATCAAGCATAAAACACCATTTTTGCCTTAGTGTCATGCAATACCATATAAAACATGGCCCTAGGAGTGTTATTCAAACAAGTACTTATCAAATGGGGGCTCCACCTTGCAAGCAAGTCCCTTTCAACTACATTGAGCTGCATGCAAAGTATTGTCACCATCAGATATGCTCTACATGGTCGATTACACATTATACAATGTTTTTCCGGTAGTGATATGCACATCGGTAAAAAAACATGACCTTAGTTATGTTATCTGACCAAGTACTTGTCGGATGGGTGTGCGGCTTTGAGAACATTTCAATACCACCTAGGTGAAGGCATAGGAAAAGTATTGTGGCCATGGGATATGCTTTGCATCGTCGATCGAGCATTAAATACCATTTTTGCCTTAGTGTCATGCACATCCGTAAAAAAACACGCTGCTAGGTGTGTTATCCGATCAAGTACTTATGCGATGGGAATGCCACTTTGCATGTAACTCAATTCCACCTTGCTGAAAATGTGTGACCAAGTACTTATCAGATGGGTGTGCCTCTTTGAGAACATTTCAATACCACCTACTTTAAGGTGTAGGAAATGTATTGTGCCCATCGGATATGCTTTGCATGGTTGATCAAGCATTAAATACCATTTTTTCCTTAGTGTCATGCACATCCATAAAGAAACACGCTGCTAGGTGTGTTATTCGATCAAGTACCTATGAGATGGGAATGCCACTTTGCATGTAAGTCAATTCCACCTAGTTGAAGGTGTGTGTAAGGTATTGTGCCCATTGAATATGCACCATTTTTGCCGTAGTGTCATGCACAACCATATAAAAACACGGCCCTAGGAGTGTTATTCAAAGAAGTACTTATCGGATGGGGGCTCCACTTTGCATGCCAGTCCCTTTCAACTATGTTGAGGTGCGTGCAAAGTATTATCACCATCGGATATGCTTTACATGGTTGATCACGCATTATACACCGTTTTTTCCCTAATGATATGCACATCTGCGAAAAAACACGCCCTTAGGTGTATTATCTGACCAAGTACTTATCGCATGGATGTGCCTCTTTTAGAAGATTTCAATACCACCTAGGTTGAAGCATAGGGAAAGTATTGTGCCCATGGGATATCCTTTGCATGGTCGATCGAGCATTAAATACTATTTTTGCTCTAGTGTCATGCACATCTGTAAAAAAACACACTGCTAGGTGTGTTATCTGATCAAGTACTTATGCGATGGGAATGCCACTTTGCATGTAATTCAATTCTAGCTTGTCGAAAATGTGTGCAAAGTATTGTGCCCATCGGATATGCTTTGCATTGTTGATCAAGCATAAAACACTGTTTTTTCCTTAGTGTAATGCACAACCATTAAAAAACATGGTCCTTGGTGTGTTATTCAAACAAGTACTTATCAGATGGGGACTCCAATTTGCACGCAAGTATCTTTCAACTAGGTTGAGGTGTGTGCAAAGTATTGTGACCATCAAATATGCTTTGCATGGCTGATCACGCATTATATGTTGTTTTTTCCCTGGTGATATGCACATCCGTAAAAAAACGCACCCTTAGGTGTGTTATTTGACCAAGTACTTATCGGATGGGTGTGCCTCTTTGAGAACATTTCAATACCACCTAGGTTGAGGTGTACGGAAAGTGTTGTGCCCATCGGATATCCTTTGCATGGTTGATCAAGCATGAAATACTATTTTTACTCTAGTGTCATGCACATTCGTAAAAAATGACACTACTAGGTATGTTATTCAATCAAGCACTTATGGGATGGGCGTGCCACTTTGCATGTAAGTCAATTCCACCTAGTTGAAGGTATGTGCAAAGTGTTGTGCAAGTCAATTCCACTTAGTTGAAGGTGTGTGCAACGTATTATGCCCATCGGATATGCTTTGCATTGTGGATCAAGTATAAAACACCGTTTTTGCCTTAGTGTCATGCACAACCATATAAAAACACGGCCGTAGGTGTGTTATTCAAACAAGTACTTATCAGATGGGGGCTCCACTTTGCATGCAAGTTCCTTTCAACTATGTTGAGGTGCATGCAAAGTATTGTCACCATCGGATATGCTTTGCATGGTCGATCCATAATGGTCGAACATTTCCATACCACCTAGGTTGAGGTGTAGGAAAAGTGTTGTGCTTATCAAATATCCTTTGCATTGAATACTATTTTTGCTCTAGTGTCATGCACATCTGTAAAAAAACACACTGCTAGGTATGTTATCCGATCAAGCACTTATGGGGTGGGTGTGCCACTTTGCATGTAAGTCAATTCCACCTAATTGAAGGTGTGTGCAAAATATCGTGCCCATCGGATATGCTTTGCATTGTCGATCAAGCATAAAACACCGTTTTTGGCTTAGTGTCATGCACAACCGTGAAAAAACACGGTCTTAAGTGTGTTAATCAAACAAGTACTTATTGGATGGGGGCTCTAGTTTGCATGCAAGTCCATTTCAACTAGGTTGAGATGCATGCAAAGTATTGTCACCATCGAATATGCACTGCATGGTCAATTACGCATTAGACAATGTTTTTCCCGTAGTGATATGCACATCCGCAAAAAAACATGCCCTTAGGTGTGTTATCTGACCAAGTACTTATCGGATGGGTGTGCCTCTTTGAGAACATTTCAATACCACCTACAGTAAGGTGTAGGAAAAGTATTGTGCCCATCGGATATGCTTTGCATGGTCGATCGAGCATTAAATACCATTTTTGCCTTAGTGTCATGCACATCCATAAAAAAACACGCTGCTAGGTGTGTTATCTGATCAAGTACTTATGCGATGGGAATGCCACGTTGCATGTAAGTCAATTCCACCTATTGTTCCCATCGGATATGCTTTGCATTGTCGATCAAGCATAAAACACCGTTTTTGCCTTAGTGTCATGCACAACCATATAAAAACATGGCCGTAGGTGTGTTATTCAAAAAAGTACTTATCAGATGGGGGCTCCACTTTGCACGCATGTCCATTTCAACTACGTTGAGGTGCGTGCAAAGTATTGTCACCATCGGATATGCTTTGCATGGTCGATCACGCATTATACACCGTTTTGTCCCTAGTGATATGCACATCCGCAAAAAAACACGCCCTTAGGTGTGTTATTTGACCAAGTACTTATCGGATGGGTGTGCCTCTTTGAGAAGATTTCAATACCACCTACTTTAAGGTGTAGGAAATGTATTGTGCCCATCGGATATGCTTCGCATGGTCGATCAAGCATTAAATACCATTTTTGCCTTAGTGTCATGCACATTCGTAAAAAAACATGCTGCTAGGTGTTTTATTCGATCAGGTACCTATGAGATGGGAATGCCACTTTGCATGTAAGTCAATTCCACCTAGTTGAAGGTGTGTGCAAGGTATTGTGCCCATCTAATATGCTTTGCATTGTCGATCAAGCATAAAACACCGTTTTTGCCTTAGTGTCATGCACAACCTAATAAAAACACGGCCTTAGGAGTGTTATTCAAAGAAGTACTTATCTGATGGGGGCTCCAATTTGCACGACAGTCCCTTTCAACTACGTTGAGGTTGTGCAAAGTATTTTCACCATCAGATATGCTTTACATGGTTGATCACGCATTATACACCGTTTTTCCCCTAGTGAAATGCACATCCGCAAAAAAACACGCCCTTAGGTGTATTATTTGACCAAGTACTTATTGGATGGATGTGCCTCTTTGAGAACATTTCAATACCACCTAGGTTGAGGTGTAGGAAAAGTATTGTGCCCATCGGATATCCTTTGCATTGTCGATCGAGCATTAAATACTATTTTTGCTCTAGTGTCATGCACATCCGTAAAAAAACATGCTGCTACGTATGTTATCCGATCAAGCACTTATGAGATGGGAGTGCCACTGTGGATGTAAGTTGATTCCACCTAGTTGAAGGTGTGTGCAAAGTGTTGTGCCCATCGGATATGCTTTGCATTGTCGATCAAGCATAAAACACTGTTTTTGCCTTAGTGTCATGCACAACCATGAAAAAACACGGTCCTAAGTGTGTTAATCAAACAAGTACTTATCGGATGGGGGCTCCAGTTTGCATGCAAGTCTGTTTCAACTAGGTTGAGATGCGTGCAAAGTATTGTCACCATCAGATATGCTCTACATGGTTGGTTACGCATTATGCGATGTTTTTCCCGTAGTGATATGCACATCTGCAAAAAAACACGCCCTTAGGTATTTTATATGTCCAAGTACTTATCGGATGGGTATGCCTCTTTGAGAACATTTAAATACCACCTAGATTAAGGTGTAGGAAAAGTATTGTGCCCATCGGCGGATATGCTTTGCATGGTCTATCGAGCATTAAATACCATTTTTGCCTTAGTGTCATGCACATCCGTAAGAAAACACGCTGCTAGGTGTGTTATCCGATCGAGTACTTATGCGATGGGAATGCCACTTTGTATGTAAGTCAATTCCACCTAGTTGAGGGTGTTTGAAAAGTATTGTGCCCATCGAATATGCTTTGCATTGTCGATTAAGCATAAAACACCATTTTTTCCTTAGTGTCATGCACAAACATATAAAAACACGGCCGTAGGTGTGTTATTCAAACAAGTACTTATCTGATGGGGGCTCCACTTTGCACGCAAGTTTGTTTCAACTATGTTGAGGTGCATGCAAAGTATTGTCACCATCGGATATGCTTTGCATGGTCGATCATGCATTATACACCATTTTTTCCCTAGTGATATGCACATCCGCAAAAAAACACGCCCTTCGGTATGTTATCTGACCAAGTACTTATCGGATGGGTGTGCCTCCTTGAGAACATATTCATACCACCTAGATTAAGGCATAGGAAAATTATTGTTCCCATTGGATATGCTTTGCATGGTCGATAGAGCATTAAATACCATTTTTGCCTTAGTGTCATGCACATCCGTAAAAAAACATGCTACTAGGTATGTTATCCGATCAAGTAGTTATGTGATGGGAATGCCAATTTGCATGTAATTCAATTCCACCTAGTTGAAGGTGTGTACAAAGTATTGTGCCCATCGGATATGCTTTGCATGGTCGATCAAGCATAAAACACCGTTTTTGCCTTAGTGTCATGCACAACCATATAAAACATGGCCCTAGGAGTTTTATTTAAACAAGTACTTATCAAATGGGGGCTCCACCTTGCACGCAAGTCCCTTTCAGCTATGTTGAGCTGTATGCAAAGTATTGTCACCATCGGATATGCTCTACATGGTCGATTACACATTATACAACGTTTTTCCGGTAGTGATATGCACATCGGCAAAAAAAACACGCCCTTAGTTAGGTTATCTGACCAAGTACTTGTCGGATGGGTGTGCGGATTTGAGAACATTTCAATACCACCTAGGTTAAGGCATAGGAAAAGTATTGTGCCCATGGGATATGCTTTGCATTGTCGATCGAGCATTAAATACCATTTTTGCCTTGGTGTCATGCACATCCGTAAAAAAACACGCTGCTAGGTGTGTTATCCGATCAAGTACTTATGCGATGGGAATGCCACTTTGCATCTAACTGAATTCCACCTTGCTGAAAATGTCTGACCAACCAAGTACTTATCGGATGGGTGTGCCTCTTTGAGAACATTTCAATACCACCTACTTTAAGGTGTAGGAAATGTATTGTGCCCATCGGATATGCTTTGCATGGTTGATCAAGTAATAAATACATGCACATCCGTAAAAAAACACGCTGCTAGGTGTGTTATTCGATCAAGTACCTATGAGATGGCAATGCCACTTTGCATAGGAGTGTTATTCAAAGAAGTACTTATCGGATGGGGGCTCCACTTTGCACGCCAATCCCTTTCAACTACGTTGAGGTGCGTGCAAAGTATTGTCACCATCGGATATGCTTTACATGGTTGATCACGCATTATACACCGTTTTTTCCCTAGAGATATGCACATCTGCGAAAAAACACGCCCTTAGGTGTATTATCTGACCAAGTACTTATCGCATGGATGTGCCTCTTTGAGAACATTTCAATACCACCTAGGTTGAGGCATAGGGAAAGTATTGTGCCCATGGTATATCCTTTGCATGGTCGATCGAGCATTAAATACTATTTTTGCTCTAGTGTCATGCACATCCATTAAAAAACGCGCTGCTAGGTGTGTTATCCGATCAAGTACTTATGCAATGGGAATGCCACTTAGCATATAATTCAATTCCAGCTTGTCGAAAATGTGTGCAAAGTATTGTGCCCATCGGATATGCTTTGCATTGTTGATCAAGCATAAAACACCTTTTTTTTTCTTAGTGTAATGCACAACCATAAAAAAACATGGTCCTTGGTGTGTTATTCAAACAAGTACTTATCAGATGGGGACTCCACTTTGCACGCAAGTATAAAACATTGTTGATCAAGCATAAAACACCTTTTTTTTTCTTAGTGTAATGCACAACCATAAAAAAACATGGTCCTTGGTGTGTTATTCAAACAAGTACTTATCAGATGGGGACTCCACTTTGCACGCAAGTATCTTTCAACTAGGTTGAGGTGTGTGCAAAGTATTGTGACCATCAAATATGCTTTGCATGGCCGATCACGCATTATATGTCGTTTTTTCCCTAGTGATATGCACATCTGCAAAAAAACGCGCCCTTAGGTGTGTTATCTGACCAAGTACTTATTGGATGGGTGTGCCTCTTTGAGAACATTTCAATACCACCTAGGTTGAGGTGTACGAAAAGTGTTGTGCGCATCGGATATCCTTTGCATGGTCGATCGAGCATGAAATACTATTTTTACTCTAGTGTCATGCACATTCGTAAAAAATCACACTGCTAGGTATGTTATCCAATCAAGCACTTATGGGATGAGCATGCCACTTTGCATGTAAGTCAATTCCACCTAGTTGAAGGTATGTGCAAAGTATTGTGCAAGTCAATTCCACTTACTTGAAGGTGTGTGCAAAGTATTGTGCCCATCGGATATGCTTTGCATTGTGGATCAAGCATAAAACATCGTTTTTGCCTTAGTGTCATGCACAACCATATAATAACACGGCCGTAGGTGTGTTATTCAAACAAGTACTTATCGGATGGGGGCTCCACTTTGCACGCAAGTTCCTTTCAACTATGTTGAGGTGCGTGCAAAGTATTGTCACCATCAGATATGCTTTGCATGGTCAATCCATAATGGTCGAACATTTCCATACCACCCAGGTTGAGGTGTAGGAAAAGTGTCGTGCCCATCAAATATCCTTTGCATGGTTGATCGAGCATTGAATACTATTTTTGCTCTAGTGTCATGCACATCCGTAAAAAAACACATTGCTAGGTATGTTATCCGATCAAGCACTTATGGGGTGGGTGTGCCACTTTGCATGTAAGTCAATTCCACCTAGTTGAAGGTGTGTGCAAAATATCGTGCCCATCGGATATGCTTTGCATTGTCGATCAAGCATAAAACACCGTTTTTGGCTTAGTGTCATGCACAACCATGAAAAAACACGGTCCTAAGTGTGTTAATCAAACAAGTACTTATCGGATGGGGGCTCTAGTTTGCATGCAAGTCCATTTGAACTAGGTTGAGATGCGTGCAAAGTATTGTCACCATCGAATATGCTCTACATGGTCGATTACGCATTAGACAATGTTTTTCCCGTAGTGATATGCACATCCGCAAAAAAACACGCCCTTAGGTGTGTTATCTGACCAAGTACTTTTCGGATGGGTGTGCCTCTTTCAGAACATTTCAATACCACCTAGAGTAAGGCATTAAATACCATTTTTACCTTAGTGTCATGCACATCCATAAAAAAACACGCAGCTAGGTGTGTTATCCGATCAAGTACTTATGCGATGGGAATGCCACTTTGCATGTAAGTCAATTGCACCTAATTGAGGGTGTGTGAAAAGTATTGTGCCCGTCGGATATGCTTTGCATTGTCGATCAAGCATAAAACACCGTTTTTACCTTAGTGTCATGCACAACCATATAAAAACACGGCCGTAGGTGTGTTATTCAAAAAAGTACTTATCAGATGGGGGCTCCACTTTGCACGCATGTCCATTTCAACTACATTGAGGTGCATGAAAAGTATTGTCACCATCGGATATGCTTTGCATGGTGGATCACGCATTATACACCGTTTTGTCCCTAGTGATATGCACATCCGCGAAAAAACACGCCCTCAGGTGTGTCATTTGAACAAGTACTTGTCGGATGGGTGTGCGGCTTTGAGAACATTTCAATACCACCTAGGTGAAGGCATAGGAAAAGTATTGTGGCCATGGGATATGCTTTGCATCGTCGATCGAGCATTAAATACCATTTTTGCCTTAGTGTCATGCACATCCGTAAAAAAACACGCTGCTAGGTGTGTTATCCGATCAAGTACTTATGCGATGGGAATGCCACTTTGCATGTAACTCAATTCCACCTTGCTGAAAATGTGTGACCAAGTACTTATCAGATGGGTGTGCCTCTTTGAGAACATTTCAATACCACCTACTTTAAGGTGTAGGAAATGTATTGTGCCCATCGGATATGCTTTGCATGGTTGATCAAGCATTAAATACCATTTTTTCCTTAGTGTCATGCACATCCATAAAGAAACACGCTGCTAGGTGTGTTATTCGATCAAGTACCTATGAGATGGGAATGCCACTTTGCATGTAAGTCAATTCCACCTAGTTGAAGGTGTGTGTAAGGTATTGTGCCCATTGAATATGCACCATTTTTGCCGTAGTGTCATGCACAACCATATAAAAACACGGCCCTAGGAGTGTTATTCAAAGAAGTACTTATCGGATGGGGGCTCCACTTTGCATGCCAGTCCCTTTCAACTATGTTGAGGTGCGTGCAAAGTATTATCACCATCGGATATGCTTTACATGGTTGATCACGCATTATACACCGTTTTTTCCCTAATGATATGCACATCTGCGAAAAAACACGCCCTTAGGTGTATTATCTGACCAAGTACTTATCGCATGGATGTGCCTCTTTTAGAAGATTTCAATACCACCTAGGTTGAAGCATAGGGAAAGTATTGTGCCCATGGGATATCCTTTGCATGGTCGATCGAGCATTAAATACTATTTTTGCTCTAGTGTCATGCACATCTGTAAAAAAACACACTGCTAGGTGTGTTATCTGATCAAGTACTTATGCGATGGGAATGCCACTTTGCATGTAATTCAATTCTAGCTTGTCGAAAATGTGTGCAAAGTATTGTGCCCATCGGATATGCTTTGCATTGTTGATCAAGCATAAAACACTGTTTTTTCCTTAGTGTAATGCACAACCATTAAAAAACATGGTCCTTGGTGTGTTATTCAAACAAGTACTTATCAGATGGGGACTCCAATTTGCACGCAAGTATCTTTCAACTAGGTTGAGGTGTGTGCAAAGTATTGTGACCATCAAATATGCTTTGCATGGCTGATCACGCATTATATGTTGTTTTTTCCCTGGTGATATGCACATCCGTAAAAAAACGCACCCTTAGGTGTGTTATTTGACCAAGTACTTATCGGATGGGTGTGCCTCTTTGAGAACATTTCAATACCACCTAGGTTGAGGTGTACGGAAAGTGTTGTGCCCATCGGATATCCTTTGCATGGTTGATCAAGCATGAAATACTATTTTTACTCTAGTGTCATGCACATTCGTAAAAAATGACACTACTAGGTATGTTATTCAATCAAGCACTTATGGGATGGGCGTGCCACTTTGCATGTAAGTCAATTCCACCTAGTTGAAGGTATGTGCAAAGTGTTGTGCAAGTCAATTCCACTTAGTTGAAGGTGTGTGCAACGTATTATGCCCATCGGATATGCTTTGCATTGTGGATCAAGTATAAAACACCGTTTTTGCCTTAGTGTCATGCACAACCATATAAAAACACGGCCGTAGGTGTGTTATTCAAACAAGTACTTATCAGATGGGGGCTCCACTTTGCATGCAAGTTCCTTTCAACTATGTTGAGGTGCATGCAAAGTATTGTCACCATCGGATATGCTTTGCATGGTCGATCCATAATGGTCGAACATTTCCATACCACCTAGGTTGAGGTGTAGGAAAAGTGTTGTGCTTATCAAATATCCTTTGCATTGAATACTATTTTTGCTCTAGTGTCATGCACATCTGTAAAAAAACACACTGCTAGGTATGTTATCCGATCAAGCACTTATGGGGTGGGTGTGCCACTTTGCATGTAAGTCAATTCCACCTAATTGAAGGTGTGTGCAAAATATCGTGCCCATCGGATATGCTTTGCATTGTCGATCAAGCATAAAACACCGTTTTTGGCTTAGTGTCATGCACAACCGTGAAAAAACACGGTCTTAAGTGTGTTAATCAAACAAGTACTTATTGGATGGGGGCTCTAGTTTGCATGCAAGTCCATTTCAACTAGGTTGAGATGCATGCAAAGTATTGTCACCATCGAATATGCACTGCATGGTCAATTACGCATTAGACAATGTTTTTCCCGTAGTGATATGCACATCCGCAAAAAAACATGCCCTTAGGTGTGTTATCTGACCAAGTACTTATCGGATGGGTGTGCCTCTTTGAGAACATTTCAATACCACCTACAGTAAGGTGTAGGAAAAGTATTGTGCCCATCGGATATGCTTTGCATGGTCGATCGAGCATTAAATACCATTTTTGCCTTAGTGTCATGCACATCCATAAAAAAACACGCTGCTAGGTGTGTTATCTGATCAAGTACTTATGCGATGGGAATGCCACGTTGCATGTAAGTCAATTCCACCTATTGTTCCCATCGGATATGCTTTGCATTGTCGATCAAGCATAAAACACCGTTTTTGCCTTAGTGTCATGCACAACCATATAAAAACATGGCCGTAGGTGTGTTATTCAAAAAAGTACTTATCAGATGGGGGCTCCACTTTGCACGCATGTCCATTTCAACTACGTTGAGGTGCGTGCAAAGTATTGTCACCATCGGATATGCTTTGCATGGTCGATCACGCATTATACACCGTTTTGTCCCTAGTGATATGCACATCCGCAAAAAAACACGCCCTTAGGTGTGTTATTTGACCAAGTACTTATCGGATGGGTGTGCCTCTTTGAGAAGATTTCAATACCACCTACTTTAAGGTGTAGGAAATGTATTGTGCCCATCGGATATGCTTCGCATGGTCGATCAAGCATTAAATACCATTTTTGCCTTAGTGTCATGCACATTCGTAAAAAAACATGCTGCTAGGTGTTTTATTCGATCAGGTACCTATGAGATGGGAATGCCACTTTGCATGTAAGTCAATTCCACCTAGTTGAAGGTGTGTGCAAGGTATTGTGCCCATCTAATATGCTTTGCATTGTCGATCAAGCATAAAACACCGTTTTTGCCTTAGTGTCATGCACAACCTAATAAAAACACGGCCTTAGGAGTGTTATTCAAAGAAGTACTTATCTGATGGGGGCTCCAATTTGCACGACAGTCCCTTTCAACTACGTTGAGGTTGTGCAAAGTATTTTCACCATCAGATATGCTTTACATGGTTGATCACGCATTATACACCGTTTTTCCCCTAGTGAAATGCACATCCGCAAAAAAACACGCCCTTAGGTGTATTATTTGACCAAGTACTTATTGGATGGATGTGCCTCTTTGAGAACATTTCAATACCACCTAGGTTGAGGTGTAGGAAAAGTATTGTGCCCATCGGATATCCTTTGCATTGTCGATCGAGCATTAAATACTATTTTTGCTCTAGTGTCATGCACATCCGTAAAAAAACATGCTGCTACGTATGTTATCCGATCAAGCACTTATGAGATGGGAGTGCCACTGTGGATGTAAGTTGATTCCACCTAGTTGAAGGTGTGTGCAAAGTGTTGTGCCCATCGGATATGCTTTGCATTGTCGATCAAGCATAAAACACTGTTTTTGCCTTAGTGTCATGCACAACCATGAAAAAACACGGTCCTAAGTGTGTTAATCAAACAAGTACTTATCGGATGGGGGCTCCAGTTTGCATGCAAGTCTGTTTCAACTAGGTTGAGATGCGTGCAAAGTATTGTCACCATCAGATATGCTCTACATGGTTGGTTACGCATTATGCGATGTTTTTCCCGTAGTGATATGCACATCTGCAAAAAAACACGCCCTTAGGTATTTTATATGTCCAAGTACTTATCGGATGGGTATGCCTCTTTGAGAACATTTAAATACCACCTAGATTAAGGTGTAGGAAAAGTATTGTGCCCATCGGCGGATATGCTTTGCATGGTCTATCGAGCATTAAATACCATTTTTGCCTTAGTGTCATGCACATCCGTAAGAAAACACGCTGCTAGGTGTGTTATCCGATCGAGTACTTATGCGATGGGAATGCCACTTTGTATGTAAGTCAATTCCACCTAGTTGAGGGTGTTTGAAAAGTATTGTGCCCATCGAATATGCTTTGCATTGTCGATTAAGCATAAAACACCATTTTTTCCTTAGTGTCATGCACAAACATATAAAAACACGGCCGTAGGTGTGTTATTCAAACAAGTACTTATCTGATGGGGGCTCCACTTTGCACGCAAGTTTGTTTCAACTATGTTGAGGTGCATGCAAAGTATTGTCACCATCGGATATGCTTTGCATGGTCGATCATGCATTATACACCATTTTTTCCCTAGTGATATGCACATCCGCAAAAAAACACGCCCTTCGGTATGTTATCTGACCAAGTACTTATCGGATGGGTGTGCCTCCTTGAGAACATATTCATACCACCTAGATTAAGGCATAGGAAAATTATTGTTCCCATTGGATATGCTTTGCATGGTCGATAGAGCATTAAATACCATTTTTGCCTTAGTGTCATGCACATCCGTAAAAAAACATGCTACTAGGTATGTTATCCGATCAAGTAGTTATGTGATGGGAATGCCAATTTGCATGTAATTCAATTCCACCTAGTTGAAGGTGTGTACAAAGTATTGTGCCCATCGGATATGCTTTGCATGGTCGATCAAGCATAAAACACCGTTTTTGCCTTAGTGTCATGCACAACCATATAAAACATGGCCCTAGGAGTTTTATTTAAACAAGTACTTATCAAATGGGGGCTCCACCTTGCACGCAAGTCCCTTTCAGCTATGTTGAGCTGTATGCAAAGTATTGTCACCATCGGATATGCTCTACATGGTCGATTACACATTATACAATGTTTTTCCGGTAGTGATATGCACATCGGCAAAAAAAACACGCCCTTAGTTAGGTTATCTGACCAAGTACTTGTCGGATGGGTGTGCGGATTTGAGAACATTTCAATACCACCTAGGTTAAGGCATAGGAAAAGTATTGTGCCCATGGGATATGCTTTGCATTGTCGATCGAGCATTAAATACCATTTTTGCCTTGGTGTCATGCACATCCGTAAAAAAACACGCTGCTAGGTGTGTTATCCGATCAAGTACTTATGCGATGGGAATGCCACTTTGCATCTAACTGAATTCCACCTTGCTGAAAATGTCTGACCAACCAAGTACTTATCGGATGGGTGTGCCTCTTTGAGAACATTTCAATACCACCTACTTTAAGGTGTAGGAAATGTATTGTGCCCATCGGATATGCTTTGCATGGTTGATCAAGTAATAAATACATGCACATCCGTAAAAAAACACGCTGCTAGGTGTGTTATTCGATCAAGTACCTATGAGATGGCAATGCCACTTTGCATAGGAGTGTTATTCAAAGAAGTACTTATCGGATGGGGGCTCCACTTTGCACGCCAATCCCTTTCAACTACGTTGAGGTGCGTGCAAAGTATTGTCACCATCGGATATGCTTTACATGGTTGATCACGCATTATACACCGTTTTTTCCCTAGAGATATGCACATCTGCGAAAAAACACGCCCTTAGGTGTATTATCTGACCAAGTACTTATCGCATGGATGTGCCTCTTTGAGAACATTTCAATACCACCTAGGTTGAGGCATAGGGAAAGTATTGTGCCCATGGTATATCCTTTGCATGGTCGATCGAGCATTAAATACTATTTTTGCTCTAGTGTCATGCACATCCATTAAAAAACGCGCTGCTAGGTGTGTTATCCGATCAAGTACTTATGCAATGGGAATGCCACTTAGCATATAATTCAATTCCAGCTTGTCGAAAATGTGTGCAAAGTATTGTGCCCATCGGATATGCTTTGCATTGTTGATCAAGCATAAAACACCTTTTTTTTTCTTAGTGTAATGCACAACCATAAAAAAACATGGTCCTTGGTGTGTTATTCAAACAAGTACTTATCAGATGGGGACTCCACTTTGCACGCAAGTATAAAACATTGTTGATCAAGCATAAAACACCTTTTTTTTTCTTAGTGTAATGCACAACCATAAAAAAACATGGTCCTTGGTGTGTTATTCAAACAAGTACTTATCAGATGGGGACTCCACTTTGCACGCAAGTATCTTTCAACTAGGTTGAGGTGTGTGCAAAGTATTGTGACCATCAAATATGCTTTGCATGGCCGATCACGCATTATATGTCGTTTTTTCCCTAGTGATATGCACATCTGCAAAAAAACGCGCCCTTAGGTGTGTTATCTGACCAAGTACTTATTGGATGGGTGTGCCTCTTTGAGAACATTTCAATACCACCTAGGTTGAGGTGTACGAAAAGTGTTGTGCGCATCGGATATCCTTTGCATGGTCGATCGAGCATGAAATACTATTTTTACTCTAGTGTCATGCACATTCGTAAAAAATCACACTGCTAGGTATGTTATCCAATCAAGCACTTATGGGATGAGCATGCCACTTTGCATGTAAGTCAATTCCACCTAGTTGAAGGTATGTGCAAAGTATTGTGCAAGTCAATTCCACTTACTTGAAGGTGTGTGCAAAGTATTGTGCCCATCGGATATGCTTTGCATTGTGGATCAAGCATAAAACATCGTTTTTGCCTTAGTGTCATGCACAACCATATAATAACACGGCCGTAGGTGTGTTATTCAAACAAGTACTTATCGGATGGGGGCTCCACTTTGCACGCAAGTTCCTTTCAACTATGTTGAGGTGCGTGCAAAGTATTGTCACCATCAGATATGCTTTGCATGGTCAATCCATAATGGTCGAACATTTCCATACCACCCAGGTTGAGGTGTAGGAAAAGTGTCGTGCCCATCAAATATCCTTTGCATGGTTGATCGAGCATTGAATACTATTTTTGCTCTAGTGTCATGCACATCCGTAAAAAAACACATTGCTAGGTATGTTATCCGATCAAGCACTTATGGGGTGGGTGTGCCACTTTGCATGTAAGTCAATTCCACCTAGTTGAAGGTGTGTGCAAAATATCGTGCCCATCGGATATGCTTTGCATTGTCGATCAAGCATAAAACACCGTTTTTGGCTTAGTGTCATGCACAACCATGAAAAAACACGGTCCTAAGTGTGTTAATCAAACAAGTACTTATCGGATGGGGGCTCTAGTTTGCATGCAAGTCCATTTGAACTAGGTTGAGATGCGTGCAAAGTATTGTCACCATCGAATATGCTCTACATGGTCGATTACGCATTAGACAATGTTTTTCCCGTAGTGATATGCACATCCGCAAAAAAACACGCCCTTAGGTGTGTTATCTGACCAAGTACTTTTCGGATGGGTGTGCCTCTTTCAGAACATTTCAATACCACCTAGAGTAAGGCATTAAATACCATTTTTACCTTAGTGTCATGCACATCCATAAAAAAACACGCAGCTAGGTGTGTTATCCGATCAAGTACTTATGCGATGGGAATGCCACTTTGCATGTAAGTCAATTGCACCTAATTGAGGGTGTGTGAAAAGTATTGTGCCCGTCGGATATGCTTTGCATTGTCGATCAAGCATAAAACACCGTTTTTACCTTAGTGTCATGCACAACCATATAAAAACACGGCCGTAGGTGTGTTATTCAAAAAAGTACTTATCAGATGGGGGCTCCACTTTGCACGCATGTCCATTTCAACTACATTGAGGTGCATGAAAAGTATTGTCACCATCGGATATGCTTTGCATGGTGGATCACGCATTATACACCGTTTTGTCCCTAGTGATATGCACATCCACGAAAAAACACGCCCTCAGGTGTGTCATTTGAACAAGTACTTGTCGGATGGGTGTGCGGCTTTGAGAACATTTCAATACCACCTAGGTGAAGGCATAGGAAAAGTATTGTGGCCATGGGATATGCTTTGCATCGTCGATCGAGCATTAAATACCATTTTTGCCTTAGTGTCATGCACATCCGTAAAAAAACACGCTGCTAGGTGTGTTATCCGATCAAGTACTTATGCGATGGGAATGCCACTTTGCATGTAACTCAATTCCACCTTGCTGAAAATGTGTGACCAAGTACTTATCAGATGGGTGTGCCTCTTTGAGAACATTTCAATACCACCTACTTTAAGGTGTAGGAAATGTATTGTGCCCATCGGATATGCTTTGCATGGTTGATCAAGCATTAAATACCATTTTTTCCTTAGTGTCATGCACATCCATAAAGAAACACGCTGCTAGGTGTGTTATTCGATCAAGTACCTATGAGATGGGAATGCCACTTTGCATGTAAGTCAATTCCACCTAGTTGAAGGTGTGTGTAAGGTATTGTGCCCATTGAATATGCACCATTTTTGCCGTAGTGTCATGCACAACCATATAAAAACACGGCCCTAGGAGTGTTATTCAAAGAAGTACTTATCGGATGGGGGCTCCACTTTGCATGCCAGTCCCTTTCAACTATGTTGAGGTGCGTGCAAAGTATTATCACCATCGGATATGCTTTACATGGTTGATCACGCATTATACACCGTTTTTTCCCTAATGATATGCACATCTGCGAAAAAACACGCCCTTAGGTGTATTATCTGACCAAGTACTTATCGCATGGATGTGCCTCTTTTAGAAGATTTCAATACCACCTAGGTTGAAGCATAGGGAAAGTATTGTGCCCATGGGATATCCTTTGCATGGTCGATCGAGCATTAAATACTATTTTTGCTCTAGTGTCATGCACATCTGTAAAAAAACACACTGCTAGGTGTGTTATCTGATCAAGTACTTATGCGATGGGAATGCCACTTTGCATGTAATTCAATTCTAGCTTGTCGAAAATGTGTGCAAAGTATTGTGCCCATCGGATATGCTTTGCATTGTTGATCAAGCATAAAACACTGTTTTTTCCTTAGTGTAATGCACAACCATTAAAAAACATGGTCCTTGGTGTGTTATTCAAACAAGTACTTATCAGATGGGGACTCCAATTTGCACGCAAGTATCTTTCAACTAGGTTGAGGTGTGTGCAAAGTATTGTGACCATCAAATATGCTTTGCATGGCTGATCACGCATTATATGTTGTTTTTTCCCTGGTGATATGCACATCCGTAAAAAAACGCACCCTTAGGTGTGTTATTTGACCAAGTACTTATCGGATGGGTGTGCCTCTTTGAGAACATTTCAATACCACCTAGGTTGAGGTGTACGGAAAGTGTTGTGCCCATCGGATATCCTTTGCATGGTTGATCAAGCATGAAATACTATTTTTACTCTAGTGTCATGCACATTCGTAAAAAATGACACTACTAGGTATGTTATTCAATCAAGCACTTATGGGATGGGCGTGCCACTTTGCATGTAAGTCAATTCCACCTAGTTGAAGGTATGTGCAAAGTGTTGTGCAAGTCAATTCCACTTAGTTGAAGGTGTGTGCAAGGTATTATGCCCATCGGATATGCTTTGCATTGTGGATCAAGTATAAAACACCGTTTTTGCCTTAGTGTCATGCACAACCATATAAAAACACGGCCGTAGGTGTGTTATTCAAACAAGTACTTATCAGATGGGGGCTCCACTTTGCATGCAAGTTCCTTTCAACTATGTTGAGGTGCATGCAAAGTATTGTCACCATCGGATATGCTTTGCATGGTCGATCCATAATGGTCGAACATTTCCATACCACCTAGGTTGAGGTGTAGGAAAAGTGTTGTGCTTATCAAATATCCTTTGCATTGAATACTATTTTTGCTCTAGTGTCATGCACATCTGTAAAAAAACACACTGCTAGGTATGTTATCCGATCAAGCACTTATGGGGTGGGTGTGCCACTTTGCATGTAAGTCAATTCCACCTAGTTGAAGGTGTGTGCAAAATATCGTGCCCATCGGATATGCTTTGCATTGTCGATCAAGCATAAAACACCGTTTTTGGCTTAGTGTCATGCACAACCGTGAAAAAACACGGTCTTAAGTGTGTTAATCAAACAAGTACTTATTGGATGGGGGCTCTAGTTTGCATGCAAGTCCATTTCAACTAGGTTGAGATGCATGCAAAGTATTGTCACCATCGAATATGCACTGCATGGTCAATTACGCATTAGACAATGTTTTTCCCGTAGTGATATGCACATCCGCAAAAAAACATGCCCTTAGGTGTGTTATCTGACCAAGTACTTATCGGATGGGTGTGCCTCTTTGAGAACATTTCAATACCACCTACAGTAAGGTGTAGGAAAAGTATTGTGCCCATCGGATATGCTTTCCATGGTCGATCGAGCATTAAATACCATTTTTGCCTTAGTGTCATGCACATCCATAAAAAAACACGCTGCTAGGTGTGTTATCTGATCAAGTACTTATGCGATGGGAATGCCACGTTGCATGTAAGTCAATTCCACCTATTGTTCCCATCGGATATGCTTTGCATTGTCGATCAAGCATAAAACACCGTTTTTGCCTTAGTGTCATGCACAACCATATAAAAACATGGCCGTAGGTGTGTTATTCAAAAAAGTACTTATCAGATGGGGGCTCCACTTTGCACGCATGTCCATTTCAACTACGTTGAGGTGCGTGCAAAGTATTGTCACCATCGGATATGCTTTGCATGGTCGATCACGCATTATACACCGTTTTGTCCCTAGTGATATGCACATCCGCAAAAAAACACGCCCTTAGGTGTGTTATTTGACCAAGTACTTATCGGATGGGTGTGCCTCTTTGAGAAGATTTCAATACCACCTACTTTAAGGTGTAGGAAATGTATTGTGCCCATCGGATATGCTTCGCATGGTCGATCAAGCATTAAATACCATTTTTCCCTTAGTGTCATGCACATTCGTAAAAAAACATGCTGCTAGGTGTTTTATTCGATCAGGTACCTATGAGATGGGAATGCCACTTTGCATGTAAGTCAATTCCACCTAGTTGAAGGTGTGTGCAAGGTATTGTGCCCATCTAATATGCTTTGCATTGTCGATCAAGCATAAAACACCGTTTTTGCCTTAGTGTCATGCACAACCTAATAAAAACACGGCCTTAGGAGTGTTATTCAAAGAAGTACTTATCTGATGGGGGCTCCAATTTGCACGACAGTCCCTTTCAACTACGTTGAGGTTGTGCAAAGTATTTTCACCATCAGATATGCTTTACATGGTTGATCACGCATTATACACCGTTTTTCCCCTAGTGAAATGCACATCCGCAAAAAAACACGCCCTTAGGTGTATTATTTGACCAAGTACTTATTGGATGGATGTGCCTCTTTGAGAACATTTCAATACCACCTAGGTTGAGGTGTAGGAAAAGTATTGTGCCCATCGGATATCCTTTGCATTGTCGATCGAGCATTAAATACTATTTTTGCTCTAGTGTCATGCACATCCGTAAAAAAACATGCTGCTAGGTATGTTATCCGATCAAGCACTTATGAGATGGGAGTGCCACTGTGGATGTAAGTTGATTCCACCTAGTTGAAGGTGTGTGCAAAGTGTTGTGCCCATCGGATATGCTTTGCATTGTCGATCAAGCATAAAACACTGTTTTTGCCTTAGTGTCATGCACAACCATGAAAAAACACGGTCCTAAGTGTGTTAATCAAACAAGTACTTATCGGATGGGGGCTCCAGTTTGCATGCAAGTCTGTTTCAACTAGGTTGAGATGCGTGCAAAGTATTGTCACCATCAGATATGCTCTACATGGTTGGTTACGCATTATGCGATGTTTTTCCCGTAGTGATATGCACATCTGCAAAAAAACACGCCCTTAGGTATTTTATATGTCCAAGTACTTATCGGATGGGTATGCCTCTTTGAGAACATTTAAATACCACCTAGATTAAGGTGTAGGAAAAGTATTGTGCCCATCGGCGGATATGCTTTGCATGGTCAATCGAGCATTAAATACCATTTTTGCCTTAGTGTCATGCACATCCGTAAGAAAACACGCTGCTAGGTGTGTTATCCGATCGAGTACTTATGCGATGGGAATGCCACTTTGTATGTAAGTCAATTCCACCTAGTTGAGGGTGTTTGAAAAGTATTGTGCCCATCGAATATGCTTTGCATTGCCGATTAAGCATAAAACACCATTTTTTCCTTAGTGTCATGCACAAACATATAAAAACACGGCCGTAGGTGTGTTATTCAAACAAGTACTTATCTGATGGGGGCTCCACTTTGCACGCAAGTTTGTTTCAACTATGTTGAGGTGCATGCAAAGTATTGTCACCATCGGATATGCTTTGCATGGTCGATCATGCATTATACACCATTTTTTCCCTAGTGATATGCACATCCGCAAAAAAACACGCCCTTCGGTATGTTATCTGACCAAGTACTTATCGGATGGGTGTGCCTCCTTGAGAACATATTCATACCACCTAGATTAAGGCATAGGAAAATTATTGTTCCCATTGGATATGCTTTGCATGGTCGATAGAGCATTAAATACCATTTTTGCCTTAGTGTCATGCACATCCGTAAAAAAACATGCTACTAGGTATGTTATCCGATCAAGTAGTTATGTGATGGGAATGCCAATTTGCATGTAATTCAATTCCACCTAGTTGAAGGTGTGTGCAAAGTATTGTGCCCATCGGATATGCTTTGCATGGTCGATCAAGCATAAAACACCGTTTTTGCCTTAGTGTCATGCACAACCATATAAAACATGGCCCTAGGAGTTTTATTTAAACAAGTACTTATCAAATGGGGGCTCCACCTTGCACGCAAGTCCCTTTCAGCTATGTTGAGCTGTATGCAAAGTATTGTCACCATCGGATATGCTCTACATGGTCGATTACACATTATACAACGTTTTTCCGGTAGTGATATGCACATCGGCAAAAAAAACACGCCCTTAGTTAGGTTATCTGACCAAGTACTTGTCGGATGGGTGTGCGGATTTGAGAACATTTCAATACCACCTAGGTTAAGGCATAGGAAAAGTATTGTGCCCATGGGATATGCTTTGCATTGTCGATCGAGCATTAAATACCATTTTTGCCTTGGTGTCATGCACATCCGTAAAAAAACACGCTGCTAGGTGTGTTATCCGATCAAGTACTTATGCGATGGGAATGCCACTTTGCATCTAACTGAATTCCACCTTGCTGAAAATGTCTGACCAACCAAGTACTTATCGGATGGGTGTGCCTCTTTGAGAACATTTCAATACCACCTACTTTAAGGTGTAGGAAATGTATTGTGCCCATCGGATATGCTTTGCATGGTTGATCAAGCAATAAATACATGCACATCCGTAAAAAAACACGCTGCTAGGTGTGTTATTCGATCAAGTACCTATGAGATGGCAATGCCACTTTGCATAGGAGTGTTATTCAAAGAAGTACTTATCGGATGAGGGCTCCACTTTGCACGCCAATCCCTTTCAACTACGTTGAGGTGCGTGCAAAGTATTGTCACCATCGGATATGCTTTACATGGTTGATCACGCATTATACACCGTTTTTTCCCTAGAGATATGCACATCTGCGAAAAAACACGCCCTTAGGTGTATTATCTGACCAAGTACTTATCGCATGGATGTGCCTCTTTGAGAACATTTCAATACCACCTAGGTTGAGGCATAGGGAAAGTATTGTGCCCATGGTATATCCTTTGCATGGTCGATCGAGCATTAAATACTATTTTTGCTCTAGTGTCATGCACATCCATTAAAAAACGCGCTGCTAGGTGTGTTATCCGATCAAGTACTTATGCAATGGGAATGCCACTTAGCATATAATTCAATTCCAGCTTGTCGAAAATGTGTGCAAAGTATTGTGCCCATCGGATATGCTTTGCATTGTTGATCAAGCATAAAACACCTTTTTTTTTCTTAGTGTAATGCACAACCATAAAAAAACATGGTCCTTGGTGTGTTATTCAAACAAGTACTTATCAGATGGGGACTCCACTTTGCACGCAAGTATAAAACATTGTTGATCAAGCATAAAACACCTTTTTTTTTCTTAGTGTAATGCACAACCATAAAAAAACATGGTCCTTGGTGTGTTATTCAAACAAGTACTTATCAGATGGGGACTCCACTTTGCACGCAAGTATCTTTCAACTAGGTTGAGGTGTGTGCAAAGTATTGTGACCATCAAATATGCTTTGCATGGCCGATCACGCATTATATGTCATTTTTTCCCTAGTGATATGCACATCTGCAAAAAAACGCGCCCTTAGGTGTGTTATCTGACCAAGTACTTATTGGATGGGTGTGCCTCTTTGAGAACATTTCAATACCACCTAGGTTGAGGTGTACGAAAAGTGTTGTGCGCATCGGATATCCTTTGCATGGTCGATCGAGCATGAAATACTATTTTTACTCTAGTGTCATGCACATTCGTAAAAAATCACACTGCTAGGTATGTTATCCAATCAAGCACTTATGGGATGAGCGTGCCACTTTGCATGTAAGTCAATTCCACCTAGTTGAAGGTATGTGCAAAGTATTGTGCAAGTCAATTCCACTTACTTGAAGGTGTGTGCAAAGTATTGTGCCCATCGGATATGCTTTGCATTGTGGATCAAGCATAAAACATCGTTTTTGCCTTAGTGTCATGCACAACCATATAATAACACGGCCGTAGGTGTGTTATTCAAACAAGTACTTATCGGATGGGGGCTCCACTTTGCACGCAAGTTCCTTTCAACTATGTTGAGGTGCGTGCAAAGTATTGTCACCATCAGATATGCTTTGCATGGTCAATCCATAATGGTCGAACATTTCCATACCACCCAGGTTGAGGTGTAGGAAAAGTGTCGTGCCCATCAAATATCCTTTGCATGGTCGATCGAGCATTGAATACTATTTTTGCTCTAGTGTCATGCACATCCGTAAAAAAACACATTGCTAGGTATGTTATCCGATCAAGCACTTATGGGGTGGGTGTGCCACTTTGCATGTAAGTCAATTCCACCTAGTTGAAGGTGTGTGCAAAATATCGTGCCCATCGGATATGCTTTGCATTGTCGATCAAGCATAAAACACCGTTTTTGGCTTAGTGTCATGCACAACCATGAAAAAACACGGTCCTAAGTGTGTTAATCAAACAAGTACTTATCGGATGGGGGCTCTAGTTTGCATGCAAGTCCATTTGAACTAGGTTGAGATGCGTGCAAAGTATTGTCACCATCGAATATGCTCTACATGGTCGATTACGCATTAGACAATGTTTTTCCCGTAGTGATATGCACATCCGCAAAAAAACACGCCCTTAGGTGTGTTATCTGACCAAGTACTTTTCGGATGGGTGTGCCTCTTTCAGAACATTTCAATACCACCTAGAGTAAGGCATTAAATACCATTTTTACCTTAGTGTCATGCACATCCATAAAAAAACACGCAGCTAGGTGTGTTATCCGATCAAGTACTTATGCGATGGGAATGCCACTTTGCATGTAAGTCATTTGCACCTAATTGAGGGTGTGTGAAAAGTATTGTGCCCGTCGGATATGCTTTGCATTGTCGATCAAGCATAAAACACCGTTTTTACCTTAGTGTCATGCACAACCATATAAAAACACGGCCGTAGGTGTGTTATTCAAAAAAGTACTTATCAGATGGGGGCTCCACTTTGCACGCATGTCCATTTCAACTACATTGAGGTGCATGAAAAGTATTGTCACCATCGGATATGCTTTGCATGGTGGATCACGCATTATACACCGTTTTGTCCCTAGTGATATGCACATCCGCGAAAAAACACGCCCTCAGGTGTGTCATTTGAACAAGTACTTATCGGATGGGTGTGCCTCTTTGAGAACATTTCAATACCACCTACTTTAAGGTGTAGGAAATGTATTGTGCACATCGGATATGCTTTGCATGGTCGATCAAGCATTAAATACCATTTTTGCCTTAGTGTCATGCACATTCGTAAAAGAACACGCTGCTAGGTGTTTTATTCGATCAGGTACCTATGAGATGGGAATGCCACTTTGCATGTAAGTCAATTCCACCTAGTTGAAGGTGTGTGCAAGGTATTGTGCCCATCGAATATGCTTTGCATTGTCGATCAAGCATAAAACACCATTTTTGCCTTAGTGTCATGCACAACCTAATAAAAACACGGCCTTAGGAGTGTTATTCAAAGAAGTACTTATCTGATGGGGGATCCACTTTGCACACCAGTCCCTTTCAACTACGTTGAGGTGCGTGCAAAGTATTTTCACCATCGGATATGCTTTCCATGGTTGATCATGCATTATACACCGTTTTTTCCCTAGTGAAATGCACATCCGCAAAAAAACACGCCCTTAGGTGTATTATTTGACCAAGTACTTATCGGATGGATGTGCCTCTTTGAGAACATTTCAATACCACCTAGGTATAGGCATAGGAAAAGTATTGTGCCCATCGGATATCCTTTGCATTGTCGATCGAGCATTAAATACTATTTTTGCTATAGTGTCATGCACATCCGTAAAAAAACACGCTGCTAGGTGTGTTATTCGATCAAGTACTTATGCGATGGGAATGCCACTTTACATGTAAGTCAAATCCACTAGTTGAGGGTGTGTGAAAAGTATTGTGCCCAACAGATATGCTTTGCATTGTCGATCAAGCATAAAACACCGTTTTCGCCTTACTGTCATGCATAACCATATAAAAACATGGCCATAGGTGTGTTATTCAACTAAGTACTTATCGGATGGGGGATCCACTTTGCACACAAGTCCGTTTCAACTAGGTTGAGATGCGTGCAAAGTATTGTCACCATCAGATATGCTCTACATGGTCGATTACGCATTATACAGCATTTTTCCCGTAGTGATATGCACATCCGTAAAAAAACACGCCCTTAGGTATGTTATCTGACCAAGTACTTATCGGATGGGTGTGCCTCTTTGAGAACATATTAATACCACCTAGATTAAGGCATAGGAAAAGTATTGTGCCCATCAGATATGATTTGCATGCTCGATCGAGCATTAAATACCATTTTTGCCTTAGTGTCATGCACATTCGTAAAAAAACACGCTGGTAGGTGTGTTATCCGATCAAGTACTTATGAGATAGGAATGCCACTTTGCATGTAAGTCAATTCCACTAGTTGAAGGTGTGTGCAAGGTATTGTACCCATCGGATATGCTTTGCATTGTCGATCAAACATAAAACATTGTTTTTGCCTTAGTGTCATGCACAACCATGAAAAAACACGGTCCTAAGTGTGTTAATCAAACAAGTACTTATCGGATGGGGGATCCAGTTTGCATGCAAGTCCATTTCAACTAATTATGGTAATCAAACAAGTACTTATTGGATGGGGGCCCTAGGAGTGTTATTCGAAGAAGTACTTATTGGATGGAGGCTCCACTTTGCACGCAAGTAACTTTCACCTACATTGAGGTGCGTGCAAAGTATTGTCACCATTAGATATGCTTTACATGGTTGATCACGCATTATATACCGTTTTTTTCCTAGTGATATGCACATCTGCAAAAAAATATGCCCTTAGGTATGTTATCTGACCAAGTACTTATCGGATGGGTGTGCCTTCAATAAGTACCACCTAGGTTAAGGTGTAGGAAAAGTATTATGCCCATCGGATATGCTTTGCATGGTCGATCGAGCATTAAATACCATTTTTGCCTTAGTGTTATGCACATCCGTAAAAAAACACACTGCTAGGTGTGTTATCCGATCAAGTACTTATGTGATGGGAATGCCAATTTGCATGTAATTCAATTCCACCTAGTTGAAGGTGTGTGCAAAGTATTGTGCCCATTGGATATGCTTTGCATTGCCGATCAAGCATAAAACTGTTGGAATACTGAAAGGAAAGAGTAGAGTGGACACAAACTCAGAATACTTGCTTATGGAATGAAGAAAAGAGAGGTCCTTAAGTAGGCACCTCATACAAGCTCATTGACATCACTGATGACCTCAGAGCTCCATAATCATCTCCTCAATCTGCTCCTAGATTCTCTCAATCATCCTATGTGGCTCTCCACCACCTAACTGTGCTTGTAGGCACCTAACTGTGCCTCTAGCACTCACACATAGAAACATAAGGTGTGCCTGAGGCATACACCTTGAGATATCCCAACAAACCCCCCCTCAAGGAAATGCCTCAGGCTATGTCAAGGATACATCTAGTCTCATAGTTTCTCATGCCATCTCATGGTGGTCAAGGATAAATCTATGGCTAGGTTCTCATGCTAGCAAGGGTTCCCTTGGGTGTAAGGTAAACAAAAGGGATACAAAAAGACTTTCCAATGGTTATCTCCTCTGCATGTACATGCACACAATGTCTGCAGGAGGTACCATGGAACAAAACATACACATGGCCTACATCATAAGGTGACCAGAGGTGTTTACAAAACACACAAAAACACAATAGTTTATTTCATTCATTTTGGAGGACTATCCAGGCTGAGTACCTTGACATAAAAAGAGAGATTTGGAGCATAGAGATGTGTTTAAAATGCATAATCTTCAAAGGATGCCTCATCTTGTGGAGTCTCATTAACTGTAAGTAGATTTGCATTTTCTGTCTTTGCTTTGGCTCTGCAAAACTTCTCATTATGGTTGTTCTTGCCACAGTGCTTGCATGGATTAACTTTGAAACAGTCCTTTGAAAGGTGATTTGTCTTTCCACAGTGATTGCAAGGAGTATACTTGCCCTTCTGGAATTTCATAACATAAGCAGTGTCATTGCCTTTCCTTAGCTCCATATGCCTTTCTTCTTCTTGGAGAGCAGAGATAATGCCTTCAAGGTTAGGATTGGGAAGATTCTTCAAAGTGCTAACAATGTGATCAAAACTTTCAGGCATACTCTTAAGTAACACTGCCATAGCATCATTAGGGGTGATAGGAGAGTTGATAGAAGCTAATTGAGTCATAAGACTCCGCATATAGTTGACATGAGCTGCTAAAGTAGTATCACTTGCCATCTTTAATTCAAAGAAAGAGATTTTAAGTGATAGTTTAGAGATGTGAGAGCTTGCACCAAAAATCATGTCTAGCTTCTGCCAAGCTTCCGAAGGAGACTCCAAGTCAGAGATATGGTGTATATAATCATCACCCAAAGCAAGAGCAATGATACCATATGCCTTTTATTCTCTTGCTGGATCCCTTGCCGGTCGTGTCGGAGTTGAAGATTGTCCAGCATTGGAGGCCGTAGAAGAAGCGGTAGGAGTAGGTTTGACAAGTCCCCATAAGTTCTCCCGCATCAATGCAAATTTCACGTTCATTTGCCATGTATGGAAGCCCTTTCCATTGAACTTCTCAAGATTAAATATGGTAGCCATGAGAGGGTCTAACCCAGATATTGGGCAGTGTCTATCTCTCTTACAAGGCAAAAATAACTAAAAGACTTCCAAAATATGAGCACTTGATGTAGAAAATAGTAGTGACTAGATTTCAAACAATGATGCTTCTTCTTACATGCTTCATAGAAGTGGGTGAAATAAACACTTTCCAATCAAAACCAGGTCTAGCAAGTCAAAACAAAACTGAAGCAACACTTGTAGTGAAGTTATTGAAAACTTCAAAAGACCAGAAATGCTAGAGTAGCATTTTATGTAGCATCATTTTCAAAAGCTTGTCAAAACTATCAAAACTAGAGAGCTGAACTTGGAGGGCTTATAGCACACTCTTCAAAGCAAAAGAAAGGGGGCTTTCTGAGGAAAAAGAAAGCTGGTATACCACAGTAGAACCTCTGGGAAGAAGAGGCAAAAAAATGCGTCAGGTCGCCTTCTCCTTCTTCAACAAAGTCGATTGGTTTTTCTCTGTTTTCTCCTTCAATATGCAGCCATTGCTGCTCAGATTTCAGCACAAGGTAGCTCTAGGTATGGAGAAGCTTGCCCTAAAAGGAATTAGAGAAAGAAGGAGCAGGCGCAGAGAAAACGTAGCAAGAAGAATCGACGAAATTCATACAATGGCGACCCGCAGAGCTTGAAATTCTTCAATTCCTTGCAGCCCGAAATTCGCCCCAACAAGATGGATCTCCAGCTGGAAGGGCGTGGGAAATGGGTGAGAACCAGAGGAGAACAAGCTCAAGCAAATTTTTGGAAGAAGAGGGAGAGATGGTGAAGAAGAAGAAGAGGAAGAAGATGATGATGTGGCAGAAATGGGCTCAAGGGGGATCAAATGGCTCTGATACCATGTTGGAATACTGAAAGGAAAGAGTAGAGTGGACACAAACTCAGAATACTTGCTTATGGAATGAAGAAAAGAGAGGTCCTTAAGTAGGCACCTCATACAAGCTCACTGACATCACTGATGACCTCAGAGCTCCACAATCATCTCCTCAATCTGCTCCTAGATTCTCTCAATCATCCTATGTGGCTCTCCACCACCTAACTGTGCTTGTAGGCACCTAACTGTGCCTCTAGCACTCACACATAGAAACATAAGGTGTGCCTGAGGCATACACCTTGAGATATCCCAACAAAAACACCGTTTTTGCCTTAGTGTCATGCACAACCATATAAAACAGGGTCCTAGGAGTGTTATGAAAACAAGTACTTCTCAAATGGGGGCTCCACTTTGCACGCAAGTCCCTTTCAACTACGTTGAGCTGCATGCAAAGTATTGTCACCATCGGATATGCTCTACATGGTCGATTACACATTATACAACGTTTTTCTGATAGTGATATGCACATCGGCAAAAAAACACGCCCTTAGTTATGTTATCTGACCAAGTACTTGTTGGATGGGTGTGCGGCTTTGAGTACATTTCAATACCACCTAGGTTAAGGCATAGGAAAAGTAATGTGCCCATGGCATATGCTTTGCATGGTCGATCGAGCATTAAATAACATTTTTGCCTTAGTGTCATGCACATCCATAAAAAAACACACTGCTAGGTGTGTTATCCGATCAAGTACTTATGCGATGGGAATGCCACTTTGCATGTAATTCAATTCCACCTTGCTAAAAATGTGTGACCAACAAGTACTTATCGGATGGGTGTGCCTCTTTGAGAACATTTCAATACCACCTACTTTAAGGTGTAGGAAATGTATTGTGCCCATCGGACATGCTTTGCATGGTCAATCAAGCATTAAATACCAATTTTGCCTTAGTGTCATGCACATCTGTAAAAAAACACGCTGCTAGGTGTGTTATTCGATCGGCAATGCAAGGTATTCTGCCCATCGAATATGCTTTGCATTGCCGATCAAGCATAAAACACTGTTTTTGCCTTAGTGTCATGCACAACCATATAAAGACACGGCCCTAGGAGTGTTATTCAAAGAAGTACTTATCGGATCGGGGCTCCACTTTGCACGCCAGGCCCTTTCAACTATGTTGAGGTGCGTGCAAAGTATTGTCACCATCGGATATGCTTTACATGGTTGATCACGCATTATACACCGTTTTTTCCCTAGTGATATGCACATCTGCAAAAAAACACGCCCTTAGGTGTATTATCTGACCAAGTACTTATTAGATGGATGTGCCTCTTTAAAAACATTTCAATACCACCTAGGTTGAGGCATAGGAAAAGTATTGTGCCCATGGGATATCCTTTGCATGGTCGATCGAGCATTAAATACTATTTTTGCTCGTGTCATGCACATTCATAAAAAAACACACTGCTAGGTGTGTTATCCGATCAAGTACTTATGCGATGGGAATGCCACTTTGCATGTAATTCAATTCGAGCTTGTCGAAAATGTGTGCAAAGTATTGTGCCCATCGGATATGCTTTGCATTGTTGATCAAGCATAAAATACCATTTTTTCCTTAGTGTAATGCACAATCATAAAAAAACACGCTCCTAGGTGTGTTATTCAAATAAGTACTTATCAGATCGGGGATCCACTTTGCACGCAAGTATCTTTCAACTAGGTTGAGGTGTGTGCAAAGTATTGTGACCATCAGATATGCTTTGCATGGCCGATCACGCATTATACATCGTTGTTTCCCTAGTGATATGTACATCTGCAAAAAAACACGCCCTTAGGTGTGTTATCTGACCAAGTACTTATCAGATGGGTGTGCCTCTTTGAGAACATTTCAATACCACCTGGGTTGAGGTGTAGGAAAAGTGTTGTGCCCATCGGATATCCTTTGCATGGTTGATCAAGCATGAAATACTATTTTTACTCATGTCATGCACATTCATAAAAAATCACGCTACTAGAAATGTTATGCAATCAAGCACTTATGGAATGGGCGTGCCACTTTGCATGTAAGTCAATTCCACCTAGTTGAAGGTATGTGCAAAGTATTGTGCAAGTCAATTCCACTTAGTTGAAGGTGCGTGCAAAGTATTGTGCCCATCGGATATGCTTTGCATTGTGGATCAAGCATAAAACACTATTTTTGCCTTAGTGTCATGCACAACCATATAAAAACATGGCCATAGGTGTGTTATTCAAACAAGTACTTATCGGATGGGGGCTCGACTTTGCACGCAAGTTTCTTTCAACTATGTTGAGGTGCGTGCAAAGTATTGTCACCATCGGATATGCTTTGCATGGTCGATCACGCATTATACACCGTTTTTTCCCTAGTGATATGCACATCCGCAAAAAAACACGCCCTTAGGTATGTTATCTGACCAAGTACTTATCGGATGGGTGTGCCTCTTTGAGAACATATTAATACCACCTATATTAAGGCGTAGGAAAAGTATTGTGCCCATCGTATATGCTTTGCATGGTCGATCGAGCATTAAATACCATTTTTGCCTTAGTGTAATGCACATCCATAAAAAAACATGCTGCTAGGTGTGTTATTCGATCAAGTACTTATGTGATGGGAATGCCACTTTGCATGTAATTCAAATCCACCTAGCTGAAGTTGTGTGCAAATTATTGTGCCCATCGGATATGCTTTGCATTGTTGATCAAGCATAAAACACCATTTTTGCCTTAGTGTCATGCACAACCATATAAAAACACGGCCCTAGGAGTGTTATTCAAACAAGTACTTATCGGATGGGGGCTCCACTTTGCACGCAAGTCCCTTTCAACTACGTTGAGCTGCATGCAAAGTATTGTCACCATCGGATATGCTCAACATGGTCGATTACACATTATACAATGTTTTTCCGGTAGTGATATGCACATCGGCAAAAAAGCACGCCCTTAGTTATGTTATCTGATCAAGTACTTGTCGGATGGGTGTGAGGCTTTAAGAACATTTCAATACCACCTAGGTTAAGGCATAGGAAAAGTATTGTGCCCATGGGATATGCTTTGCATGGTCGATCAAGCATTAAAAACCATTTTTGCCTTAGTGCCATGCACATCCGTAAAAAAACACGCTGCTAGGTGTGTTATCCGATCAAGTACTTATGCGATGGGAATGCCACTTTGCATGTAATTCAATTCCACCTTGTTGAAAATGTGTGCAAGGTATTGTGCCCATCGGATATGCTTTGCATTGTCGATCAAGCATAAAACACCATTTTTGCCTTAGTGTCATGCACAACCATAAAAAAACACGGTCCTAGGTGTATTATTCAAACAAGTACTTATCAGATGGGGGCTCCACTTTCCACGCAAGTATCTTTCCACTAGGTTGAGGTACATGCAAAGTATTGTGACCATCGGATATGCTTTGCATGGCCGATCACGCATTATACATCGTTTTTCCCCTAGTGATATGCACATCCGCAAAAAAACACGCCCTTAGGTGTGTTATTTGACCAAGTACTTATCAGATGGGTGTGCCTCTTTGAGAACATTTCAATACGACCTAGGTTGAGGCATACAAAAAGTGTTATGCCCATCAAATATCCTTTGCATGGTCGATCGAGCATGAAATACTATTTTTGCTCTAGTGTCATGCACATTCGTAAAAAATCACGCTGCTACGTATGTTATCCGATCAAGCACTTATGTGCCACTTTGCATGTAAGTCAATTCCACCTAGTTGAAGGTGTGTGCAAAGTATTGTGCGCATCGGATATGCTTTGCATTGTCGATCAAGCATAAAACACCGTTTTTGCCTTAGTGTCATGCACAAGCATATAAAAACATAGCCCTAGGTGTGTTATTCAAACAAGTACTTATCGGATGGGGACTCCACTTTGCACGCAATTCTGTTTCAACTTTATTGAGGTGCGTGCAAAGTATTGTCACCATCGAATATGCCTTGCATGGTCGATCAAGCATGGTCGAACATTTCCATACCACCTAGGTTGAGGTGTAGGAAAAGTGTTGTGCCCATTGGATATCCTTTCCATGGTCGGTCGAGCATTGAATACTATTTTTTCTCTAGTGTCATGCACATCCGTAAAAAAACACGCTGCTAGGTACGTTATCCGATCAAGCACTTATGGGGTGGGTGTGCACTTTGCATGTAGGTCGATTCCACCTAGTTGAAGGTGTGTGCAAAGTATCGTGCCCATTGGATATGCTTTGCATTGTCGATCAAGCATAAAACACCGTTTTTGGCTTAGTGTCATGCACAACCATGAAAAAACATGGTCCTAAGTGTGTTAATCAAACAAGTACTTATCGGATGGGGGCTCCAGTTTGCATGCAAGTCCATTTCAACTAGGTTGAGATGGGTGCAAAGTATTGTCACCATCGGAGATGCTCTGCATGGTCGATTACGCATTAGAAAACATTTTTCCTGTAGTGATATGCACATCCACAAAAAAACATTTCAATACCACCCAAAGTAAGTCGTAGGAAAAGTATTGTGTCCATCGGATATGCTTTGCATGGTCGATCGAGCATTAAATACCATTTTTGCATTAGTGTCATGCACATCCATAAAAAAACACGCTGCTAGGTGTGTTTTTCGATCAAGTACTTATGCGATGGGAATGCCACTTTGCATGTAAGTCAATTCCACCTAGTTGAGGGTGTGTGAAAAGTATTGTGCCCATCGGATATGCTTTGCATTGTCGATCAAGCATAAAACACCATTTTTGCCTTAGTGTCATGCACATTCATATAAAAACACGGCCGTAGGTGTGTTATTCAAACAAGTACTCATCGGATGGGGGCTCCACTTTGCACACACGTCCATTTCAACTACGTTGAGGTGCATGCAAAGTATTGTCACCATCGGATATGCTTTGCATGGTCAATCACGCATTATACACTGTTCTTTCCCTAGTGATGTGCACATCCACAAAAAAACACGCCCTTAGGTGTGTTATCTGACCAAGTACTTATCGGATGGGTGCGCCTCTTTTAGAACATTTTAATACCACCTACTTTAAGGTGTAGGAAATGTATTATGCCCATCAGATATGCTTTGCATGGTCGATCAAGCATTAAATACTATTTTTGCCTTAGTGTCATGCACATCCGTAAAAAAACACGCTGCTAGGTGTTTTATTCGATTAGGTACCTATGAGATGGGAATGCCACTTTGCATGTAACTCAATTCCACCTAGTTGAAGGTGTGTGCAAGGTATTGTGCCCATCAAATATGCTTTGCATTGTCGATCAAGCATAAAACACCGTTTTTGCCTTAGTGTCATGCACAACCATATAAAAACACGGCCTTAGGAGTGTTATTCAAAGAAGTACTTATCGGATCGGGGCTCCACTTTGCATGCCAGTCCCTTTCAACTACGTTGAGGTGTGTGCAAATTATTTTCACCATCGAATATGCTTTACATGGTTGATCACACATTATACACCATTTTTTTCCTAGTGATATGCACATCGCAAAAAAACACACCCTTAGGTGTATTATCTGACCAAGTACTTATCGGATGGATGTGCCTCTTTGAGAACATTTCAATACCGCCTAGGTTGAGGTATACAAAAAGTGTTGTGCCCATCGGATATCCTTTGCATGGTCGATTGAGCATTAAATACTATTTTTGCTCTAGTGTCATGCACATCCATAAAAAAACACGCTGCTAGGTGTGTTATCCGATCAAGTACTTATGCGATGGGAATGCCACTTTGCATGTAAGTCAATTCCACCTAGTTGAGGGTGTGTGAAAAGTATTGTGCCCAACAGATATGCTTTGCATTGTCAATCAAGCATAAAACACCGTTTTTGCATTACTGTCATGCATAACCATATAAAAACACGGCCATAGGTGTGTTATTCAAGTAAGTACTTATCGGATGGGGGCTCCACTTTGCACGTAAGTCTGTTTCAACTAGGTTGAGATGCATGCAAAGTATTGTCACCATCAGATATGCTCTGCATGGTCGATTACACATTATACAATGTTTTTCCCATAGTGATATGCACATCTGCCAAAAAACACGCCCTTAGGTATCTTATCTGACCAAGTACTTATCGGATGGGTGTGCCTCTTTGAGAACATTTCAATACCACCTAGGTTAAGGTGTAGGAAAAGTATTATGCCCATCGGATATTCTTTGCATGCTCGATCGAGCATTAAATACCATTTTTGCCTTAGTGTCATGCACATCCGTAAAAAAACATGCTGGTAGGTGTGTTATCCGATCAAGTACTTATGAGATGGGAATGCCACTTTGCATGTAAGTCAAATCCACTAGTTGAAGGTGTGTGCAAGGTATTGTACCCATCGGATATGCTTTGCATTGTCGATCAACCATAAAACACCGTTTTTGGCTTAGTGTCATGCACAACGATGGAAAAACAAGGTCCTAAGTGTGTTAATCAAACAAGTACTTATCGGCGGATGGGGGCTCCACTTTGCACGTAAGTTCGTTTTGACTACATTGAGGTGCGTGCAAAGTATTCTCACCATCGGATATGCTTTGCATGGTCGATCACGCATTATACACCATTTTTCCCCTAGTGATATGCACATCCGCAAAAAAACATGCCCTTAGGTATGTTATCCAACCAAGTACTTATCGGATGGGTGTGCCTCTTTGAGAACATTTCAATACCACCTAGAATAAGGCGTAGGAAAAGTATTGTGCCCATCGGATATGCTTTGCATGGTCAATCGAGCGTTAAATACCATTTTTGCCTTAGTGTCATGCACATCTGTAAAAAAATACGCTGCCAGGTGTGTTATCCGATCAAGTACTTATGCGATGGGAATGCCACTTTGCATGTAAGTCAATTACACCTAGTTGAGGGTGTATTAAAAGTATTGTGCCCATCGGATATGCTTTTCATTGTCGATCAAGCATAAAACACCGTTTTTGCCTTAGTGTCATGCACAATCATATAAAAACACGGCCGTAGGTGTATTGTCACCATCGGATATGCTTTGCATGGTCGATCACACAATATATGTAGTTTTTTCCCTAGTGATATGCATAGCCGCAAAAAAACACGCCCTTAGCTATGTTATTTGACCAAGTACTTATCGGATGGGTGTGCCTCTTTGAGAACATATTAATACCACCTAGATTCAGGTGTAGGAAAAGTATTGTGCCCATCGGATATGCTTTGCATGGTCGATTGAGCATTCAATACCAATTTCGCCTTAGTGTCATGCACATCCGTAAAAAAACACGCTGCTAGGTGTGTTATCCGATCAAGTACTTATGTGATGGGAATGCCACTTTGCATGTAATTCAATTCCACCTAGTTGAAGGTGTGTGCAAAGTATTGTGCCAATCGGATATGCTTTGCATTGTCGATCAACCATAAAACACCGTTTTTGCCTTAGTGTCATGCACAACCATGAAAAAATACGGTCCTAGGTGTGTTGATCAAACAAGTACTTATTGGATGGGTGTGCCTCTTTGAGAACAGTTCAATAGCACCTAGGTTGAGATGTTGGAAAAGTGTTGTGCCCATCGGATATCCTTTGCATGGTTGATCGAGCATTAAATACTATTTTTGCCTGAGTGTCATATACATCCGTAAAAAAACACGCTGCTAGGTGTGTTATCCGATCAAGTACTTATGCGATGGGAATGCCACTTTGCATGTAAGTCAATTGCACCTAGTTGAAGGTGTGTGCAAAGTATTGTGCCCATCGGATATGCTTTGCATTGTTGATCAAGCACAAAACACAGTTTTTAGCTTAGTGTCATGCACAACCATGAAAAAACACGGTCCTAGATGTGTTAATCAAAGAAGTACTTATCGGATGGGGGCTTCACTTTGCACACAAGTCCGTTAAAACTAGGTTGAGATGTGTGCAAAGTAGGGTCACCATCAGATACGCTCTGCATGGTCGATTACACATTATACAACATTTTTCCGGTAGTGATATGCACATCGGCAAAAAAACACACCCTTAGGTATGTTATTTGACCAAGTACTTGTGGGATGGGTGTGCGGCTTTGAGAACATTTCAATACCACCTAGGTTAAGGCATAGGAAAAGTATTGTGCCCATGGGATATGCTTTCCATGGTCCATCGAGCATTAAATACCATTTTTGCCTTAGTGTCATGCACATCCGTAAAAAAACACGCTGCTAGGTGTATTATCCGATCAAGTACTTATGCGATGGGAATGCCACTTTGCATGTGATTCAATTCCACCTTCTTGAAATTGTGTGCAAAGTATTGTGCCCATCGGATATGCTTTGCATTGTTGATCAAGCATAAAACACCATTTTTTCCTTAGTGTAATGCACAAACATAAAAAAACACGGTCCTAGGTGTGTTATTCAAACAAGTACTTATTAGATGGGGGCTCCACTTTGCACGCAAGTATCTTTCAACTAGGTTGAGGTGTGTGCAAAGTATTGTGACCATGAGATATGCTTTGCATGGCTGATCACGCATTATACATCTTTTTTTCCCTAGTGATATGCACATCCAAAAAAAACACGCCCTTAGGTGTGTTAGCTGACCAAGTACTTATCGGATTGGTGTGCCTCTTTGAGAACATTTCAATACCACCTAGGTTGAGGTGTAAAAAAGTGTTGTGCCCATCATATTTCCTTTGCATGGTCGATCGAGCATGAAATACTATTTTTACTCTAGTGTTATGCACATTCGTAAAAAATCACACTGCTAGGTATGTTATCCAATCAAGCACTTATGGGATGGGCGTGCCACTTTGCATGTAAATCAATTCCACTTAGTTGAAGGTATGTGCAACATATTGTGCAAGTCAATTCCACTTACTTGAAGGTGTGTGCAAAGTATTGTGCCCATCGGATATGCTTTGCATTGTGGATCAAGCATAAAACACCGTTTTTGCCTTAGTGTCATGCACAACCATATAAAAACACAGCCCTAGGTGTGTTATTCAAACAAGTACTTATCAGATGGGAGCTCCACTTTGTACACATGTCCGTTTTAACTATGTTGAGGTGTGTGCAAAGTATTGTCACCATCGGATATGCTTTGCATGGTCAATCACGCATTATACACCGTTTTTTCCCTAGTGATATGCACATCCGCAAAAAAACACGCCCTTAGGTGTGTTATCTGACCAAGTACTTATTGGATGGGTGTGACTCGTTGAGAACATTTCAATACCACCTAGATTGAGGCATAGGAAAAGTGTTGTGCCCATCCGATATCCTTTGCATGGTCGATCGAGCATTAAATACTATTTTTGCGCTAGTGTCATGCACATCCGTAAAAAAACACGCTGCTAGGTATGTTATCCGATCAAGCACTTATGGGTGTTGAGATATCGAGCTCCACTCGCGATATGCCAGGGTGACTGTTGGGCATTTATGTCACCGACTTGTCAGCTGGAGATGCGGTTGGTACACCGCCCACGAATAATAGCTGGATGACAGCTATCCTTATCTACACTAGTTTGTGGCTCAGTTAGTATGCCACGTTAGTTAGTTGAGTTTGGTTTGAGACCCACATATAGGGTTCTTCTATTTCTTTGTATTAGAGTTCTTTTGGCTTTCACAACTAAGAAGAGGAAAACTGTTTTCAGCCTCCACCTTTGTGTGTATTCCCCCATTTTTGTGATTGTGAGAAAGCCGCAAGTGAGACTCCTTCCCTCTCTCCCACTATCTTCACATGGTATCAGAGCCTTGTTCGTGGTAAGGAGCTCAAGAAAGCAAGCCAAGTTTGTGGTGTCCTGGTAAGAGGACCAGTGTTGCTTTCCTATTTCGAGTTTGGGAGCAAATCTCTGCAGGTAGCACAGCCAGAAGTGCAGGAGTGCACTGTTTCAGATTGAGACGCCCTTTGCGGTGTGGCGAGAGCGCAGTATATGCTGCGGGGGTGGGCGGAGCCCTTAGTGACATTATTTTTCTGATTTGAGGCCGTTTCGGGGCCCGTTTTGAAGGCGGAAGTTCTTCGCAGGCACTCAGAAAAAGGCCCTGTTTTTTGCTGTGCGACCACTGCGCGGCTAGTTGGTGGAAAGGTGCCGCACAAATTGCATCGTATGCCTGTGTGCAGAGATATTGGGAGTTGCAGATTCATGCCTATTGCCTGTTGATGCAAAATCGTCACTAGGAAGTGACTGTGTGGTGAAATACCACTTTCGTCAGTTTTGCAGATCTGCCCGTGTGAGGCAAAAAGCTGTGTTTTTTGCAGTGACAAAACATTTTGCAGTGTTTTGTAATGGCATCTGATTCTCTTTCACAGATTGTCACTGAAAAGCTTGACAAGAACAACTTCCAGGCATGGAAGTTTAGAATGACGAATTTCTTGATGGGAAAAGGCTATTGGGAATTCATTACAGGAAATGAAGAAGAACCTGTTCTTCCTAATGTTCCCAGTCAACAGGAAATGCAGGCATTCAAAGGATGGCATGAGAGAGCCAGGAAAGTTATGTACTGGCTATCTATCAGTATTTCG
Source organism: Dipteris shenzhenensis (assembly GCF_047967505.1). Taxonomy (NCBI): domain Eukaryota; kingdom Viridiplantae; phylum Streptophyta; class Polypodiopsida; order Gleicheniales; family Dipteridaceae; genus Dipteris; species Dipteris shenzhenensis. Next base: position 30,760,681 of record NC_141609.1, on the reverse strand, counting down.
GACTCCATGATTGTGCATATTCAGGATGCAAATACGCCAAAGGAGGCATGGGATACTTTGGCAAAAATGTATAGCACAAATATGCAAGCCAGGAAAATGCAACTCAAACAGGAGTTGCACACTGTGCAGAGAGAAAATTTGAGCATAAATGACTACCACATGAAAGTGAAGAAAATTGCAGATGCACTTGCTTCCATTGGGTCACCAGTGGATGATGATGATTTGGTTTCTGTGACCTTGAATGGTCTAGGAAAGGATTATGCACAGTTTCGGATATCCATTGCCGTCCGTGAAAACTTTCCTGATTTTGAGGAGTTGATTGCTCTTCTAATTTCTGAAGAGCAGAGAAATGGGGGTGCATCTTCTTCAGCAGGAACTTCAAAAGAAACTGTCTTCTACTCAAATGCTGGCAGAGGTAGAGGTAGAGGTAGAGGAGGCCGATCTGCAGGCCGTGGTAGAAATCAGAATATGCAGCAAATGCAAGAAAACCAGTACTATGCAGGAGGACGTGGTAACTCTAGAGGCAGGGGGAGCCAAAGAGGCCGTGGTGGATGGCAGAGAAGCCAAAATGCAAATAGCAATGTTGAATGCTACTATTGTGGCAAAATGGGTCATATGGCTAATGACTGCTACAAAAAGCAGAATGACATTATGAGTGGAAAATTGTAGCAAGGCAATTATGCATCCTCTAGTAGACAGGGTGATGACAGAAATGAGCATTTGTTTATGGTGCAGCATATGACAAATTCTGTAACAATTGCAGAAGAAAGCAATGATGTGTGGTATGTTGACTCGGGTGCGTCAAACCACATGACAGGTCACGCTGAATGGATGCAGGATGCAAGAAAAATGGAAAAACTAGGATTTGTGGAGACTAGTGATGATATTGCACATCCTATTGTGCAGATTGGCAAAATTCCTTTGTCTATGCAGGATGGGAAAAAGAAATACTTGTCTGATGTATTTCATGTCCCGAACATCACCAAGAACCTGGTTTCTATTGGTCAAATGGTTGAGCAGGGCTTGCAGGTTAGATTTAATCCTCATGGATGCTTTGTTGAGGATATGAAAAATAACGGTCGCTTGATAGCAAAAGGAAAGAAGAAGGGCAGGATGTTTACGTTGGATGCAGACATGCCTGAATTGAGTGCAGCAATGTTTGCACATGGGACCGGTGTAGTTGCAGATATTGATATTTGGCACAAACGCATTGGTCATGTTAATATACAGCGACTAAAATCAATGCAAGCCCAAAATATTGTTGCAGGATTGCCGAAATTCAAGGTTGCAAAAATGCACAAGGTTTGTGAAGCCTGTCAATTTGGGAAACAGGCAAGGAAACCTTTTCCTAGGCATGTTCAAGAGAGTAAAAAGCCATTGGAATTAATCCACTCTGATGTGTGGACTACAAAAGCTGCATCTATTGGAGGCTGTCACTATTTTGTCACATTTATTGATGACTTCAGCAAAAAACTGTGGGGGTATTTTATGAAAAAGAAAAGTGAAGTGTTTGGGCACTTCAAAGCTTTCAAAGCTATGGTTGAAAAAGAAACAGGCCTGCAAATAAAATGCCTAAGGTCAGATGGAGGGGGAGAATACCTCTCAAATGAGTTTGCAAGGTTCTTGCAGGAGCATGGTATAAAGCAGCAATATTCATGCAGTCATACCCCACAGCAAAATGGAATTGCAGAAAGAAAAAACAGGCATATTGGAGAGGTATCTCGGGCTATGCTAAATGAAAAAGATCTACCAGATTATTATTGGGCTGAAGCAGTTGCTACAGCAGTCTATATAATGAACAGGACTCCCACTGCAGCAATACATGGCATGACGCCAGAGGAGATGTATACTGGTAGGAAACCAGATATTTCTCATTTGAAGATTTTTGGTTGCATTGCCTATGTCCATGTGCCAGATGAGTTGAGATCCAAGTTGGATCCAAAAGCTGAGAAGTGCGTCTTTATTGGTTATTCTCTGCAGCAGAAAGGGTATAGATGCTATAACCCTTCTACACGTAAGTTCACAGTGAGCAGAGATGTTGTTTTTGATGAGATGAGCAGCTGGTATAAACCAGTAAATGTGATGATTGATGTAGATGCACAAAATGGTATTGCTGCACAGAATTCACAGCAGCAATCACAAAATATCAGTGGACCTGCAGTGTCCTCTAGCAGTGGTTCACATACTTCACCATGGACAGGTAGATTGAGATCAGGAGAATCTCCTCAAAGCAATGCAGATAGTGGTACAGAGGTATCACAAAAAGGAAAAGAGAAGGTAGATCAGCCCATGTTTGATGTGAATGCAGGTCACTCATATGTGGATGGTGAATCCAGTGGCTCAGAACAGAGCATTGATGATGAGTTGGGTATTCCTTCTGTTGTTACACCTGGAGTAAGGAAGACCAGGGATGTTTTGAGAGCACCTGGAAGTGAGCCTATTTTGCGCAGGTCTACCAGGGTTAGCTATCCTGTGGATAGGCTGAAATATGATGGATTTACAGCCATTCACTATGCCTATATGGTCAAAGTGATACAGGAACCAGAACCCACTTCTTTTGAGCAAGCCATGGGAAATGAAAAATGGGAGAAAGCCATGGATGAAGAAATGGATGCCTTGGATGCTAATGCTACATGGGAATTGGTGCCTTTGCCTAAAGGCAAGAATGCAATTGGTTGTAAGTGGGTTTATAAGATCAAGCACAATGCAGATGGTTCTGTGAATAGATACAAGGCAAGATTAGTTGTCAAGGGGTATGCACACACATATGGCATTGATTATGAAGAAACTTTCAGCCCGGTTGCAAGGATGGCAACCGTAAGAGCAGCCATTGCTATGGCTGCATCAAAGGGATGGTCTTTACATCAGATGGATGTAAAGAATGCCTTCTTGCATGGTGATTTGCAAGAAGAGGTCTTTATGGAGCAGCCAGCAGGTTATGTTCATGCTACTCATCCTGAGTTTGTTTGCAGGTTGAAGAAAGCCTTGTATGGCTTGAAGCAAGCACCTAGAGCATGGTCTGACAAGATAGGACAGTATCTTGTCACTATTATCTTTCAGATTTCCAAGGCAGATTTCTCACTCTATGTGAGAAAAACAGAGAAAGGGATTATGCTGCTGGTCATTTATGTTGATGATTTGATCATCACAGGTGATAGTGATGAAGATATCCTTCATGTGAAAATGCTATTGAGGCAGAAGTTTGAGATGAAGGATTTGGGAGAGCTGCGTTATTTCTTGGGCATTGAGGTGATTATATCACCAAGTGGGATACAGCTCTTGCAGAGGCAGTATGGATTGCACATGCTGTCCAAATATGGGATGACAGGCTGTAAGCCTATTTCAGTTCCTTTGGAGCAGAATGTGAAGCTGAGCACAGATGCAGGTGAGCTTCTGGAAGACCCTACTATGTACAGACGCATAGTAGGAAGTTTGATTTACATGACTATTACCAGGCCAGATTTGAGCTATGCTGTTGGGTTGGTAAGTCAGTTTATGCAGGCTCCAAGGAAACCGCATTTGGATGCGGCTAGACGCATACTCAGGTATGTGAAGTCCACATTGCAGTATGGACTATTTTATGAGGCTGGGGTTCAGATACAGTTGCATGGATACACTGATGTTGATTGGGCTGGTAGCATTTTTGATAGACGATCTACCAGTGGATATGTGTTCTCTTTTGAGAGTGCTACAGTCACTTGGAGCAGCAAGAAACAGCCTACAGTTGCCTTGTCGAGCACAGAGGCTGAGTACAGGGGTGCAGCAATGGCTGCATGTGAGGTAGCTTGGTTGCATAAGCTACTCTATGATATGCATCAGTCTACAGATGGGCCGGTTGTCATTTATTGTGACAACATGAGCAGTATACACTTGGCAAAGAACCCAGTCTTTCATGCTAGAACAAAGCACATTGAGGTGCATTATCACTATGTGCGGGAGAAGGTTTTACTAGGTCTTATTGATCTAGTTTATGTCAGCACAGAGGATCAGGTAGCTGACATATTCACGAAAGCATTGGGCGCAGAGAAGCTGCGCAAGTTCAGAGACCTGCTTGGTTTGCAGGAATTGGGATTGAGCTCGAGGGGGAGTGTTGAGATATCGAGCTCCACTCGCGATATGCCAGGGTGACTGTTGTGCATTTATGTCACCGACTTGTTAGCTGGAGATGCGGTTGGTACACCGCACACGGATAATAGCTGGATGACAGCTATCCTTATCTACACTAGAGTTCGTGGCTCAGTTAGTATGCCACCTTAGTTAGTTGAGTTTGGTTTGAGACCCACATATAGGGTTCTTCTATTTCTTTGTATTAGAGTTCTTTTGGCTTTCACAACTAAGAAGAGAAAAACTGTTTTCAGCCTCCACCTTTGTGTGTATTCCCCCATTTTTGTGATTGTGAGAAAGCCGCAAGTGAGACTCCTTCCCCCTCTCCCACTATCTTCACAATGGGATGGGTGTGCCACTTTGCATGTAAGTCAATTCCACCTAGTTGAAGGTGTGTGCAAAGTATTGTGCCCATCGAATATGATTTGCATTGTTGATCAAGCATAAAACACCATTTTTGGCTTAGTGTCATGCACAACCATGAAAAAACACGGTCCTAAGTGTGTTAATCAAACAAGTACTTATTGGATGGGGGCTCCAGTTTGCACGCAAGTCTGTTTCAACTAGTTTGAGATGCGTGTAAAGTATTTTCACCATCGGATATGCTCTTCATGGTTGATTATGCATTATACAACATTTTTCCTGTAGTGATATGCATATCCGTAAAAAAACACGCCCTTAGGTATGTTATCTGAGTAAGTACTTATCAGATGGGTGTGCCTCTTTGAGAACATTTCAATACCACCTGGATTAAGGTGTAGGAAAAGTATTGTGCCCATCAGATATGCTTTGCATGGTAGATCGAGCATTAAATATGATTTTTGCCTTAGTGTCATGCACATCCGTAAAAAGACACGCTGCTAGGTGTGTTATTCGATCAAGTGCTTATGCGATGGGAATGCCACTTTGCATGTAAGTCAATTCCACATAGTTGAAGGTGTGTGCAATGTATTGTGCCCATCGGATATGTAAGTCAATTCCACATAGTTGAAGGTGTGTGCAATGTATTGTGCCCATTGGATATGCTTTGCATTGTCGATCAAGCATAAAACACCGTTTTTGCCTTAGTGTCATGCACAACCATATAAAAACACGGACGTAGGTGTGTTATTCAAACATGTACTTATCGGATGGGGACTCCACTTTACACGCAAGTCTATTTCAACTACATTGAGGTGTGTGCAAAGTATTGTCACCATCGAATATGCTTTGCATGGTCGATCATGCATCATACACAATTTTTTCCCTAGTGATATGCACATCCGCAAAAAAACATGCCCTTAGGTGTGTTATCTGACCAAGTACTTATCGGATGGGTGTGCCTCTTTGAGGACATTTCAATACCACCTAGGTTGAGGTGTAGGAAAAGTGTTGTGCCCATCGGATATCCTTTGCATGGTCGATCGAGCATTAAATACTATTTTTGCTCTAGTGTCATGCACATCCATAAAAAAACACGCTGCTAGGTATGTTATCCGATCAAGCACTAATGGGATGGGAGTGGCACTTTGCATGTAAGTGAATTCCACCTAGTTGAAGGTGTGTGCAAAGTATTGTGCCCATCGGATGTGCTTTTCATTGTCGATCAAGCATAGAATACCGTTTTTGGCTTAGTGTCATGCACAACCATGAAAAAACATGGTCCTAGGTGTGTTAATCAAACAAGTACTTATCGGATGGGGGCTCCACTTTGCACGCAAGTTTGTTTCAACTACGTTGAGGTGCATGCAAAGGATTTTCACCATGGGATATGCTTTGGATGGTCGATCATGCATTATACACCGTTTTTTCCGTAGTGATATGCACATCTGCAAAAACACGCCCTTAGGTGTGTTATCTGACCATGTACTTATCGGATGGGTGTTCCTCTTTGAGAAAATTTCAATACCACATAGGTTGCATTGTAGGTAAAGTGTTGTGCCCATCGGATATCCTTTGCATGGTCGATTAAGCATTAAATACTATTTTTGCTCTAGTGTCATGCATATCCATAAAAAAACACGTTGCTAGGTATGTTATCTGATCAAGCACTTATGGGATGGGCGTGCCACTTTTCATGTAAGTCAATTCCACCTAGTTGAAGGTGTGTGCAAAGTATTGTGCCCATCGGATATGCTTTGCATTGTTGATCAAGCGTAAAGCACCATTTTGCCTTAGTGTCAAGCACATTTGTAAAAAAACAGGGTCCTAGGTGTGTTATCGAATCAAGTACTTATCTAACTGACACGCCACTTTTCATGCAACTCAATAACATCTAGGTTGAGGTGGGTGCAAAGTATTATGCCCATCAGATGTACTTTGCATGGTATATCACATATTAAACTCCGTTTGTGCCTCAATGTCATGCACAACCATAAAAAAACATGCTTTTAGGTGTGTTATCCGACCAACTGCTTATCAGATGGGTGTAACACTTTGCATGCAATGCAATACCACAATTGTTGAGACTCATGCAAAGTATTGTGCCCATTGGATATGCTTTGCATTGTTGAACAAGCATTAAACACTGTTTTGTCCTTAGTGTCATGCACAACCGTCAAAAAACGCGGTCCTAGATATGTTATTTGACTAAGTACTTATGGGATGGGCATGCTACTTTGCATGTAAGTCAATAATACCTAGGTTGAGATGTGTGCAAAGTATTATGATGATCGGATATGCGTTGCATTGTCGATTAGGCATAAAACAACGTTTTTGCCTTAGTGTCATCGACAACAACCAATAAAAAACATGGTCCTAGGTGTGATATTCTAAAAAGTACTTGTCAGATGGGGGAGCCACTTTGCAAGAAAGTCAATTTCAACTAGGTTGATGTGCGTGCACAGTATTGTGTCTATCGGTTATGCTTTGCATGGGGGGATCACACATTATACACCGTTTTCCCCCTAGTGTTATGCACATCCGTCAAAGAACACGCTCTTAGGTGTATTATCATACCAAGTACTTATTGAATGGGCGTTCCACTTTGCATGGAATACCATACCACCACTTTTGAGGCACGTGCAAAGTATTGTGCCCATCAGATATGCTTTACATGGTAGATTGAATATTAAATACTGTTTTTGCCTTGGTGTCACGTACAACTGTCAAAAAACACGATCCTAGGAGTATTTTTCAAAAAGTACTTATCGGATGGGGATGCCACTTTGCACACAAGTCAATAATGCCTAGGTTGAGGAACGTGCAAAGTCTTGTGTCCATTGGATATGCTTTGCATAGTCGATCGCACATTATACACCATTTTGTTCCTAGTGTTATGCACAATCATCATAAAATACGTTTGGAGGTTAGTTTGGAGGTGTGTTGTCCAAACAAGTACTTATGGGATGGGTGCACCACTTTGTATACAAGTCAATACAACCTAGGCTGAGGCGTGTACAAAGTTTTGTGCCCATCGGAGAAATGTAGATGCGATAATATTAGAAAATTCTCGGTATGTGTATATGTGTGTGTGTGTGGCAAACAATTTTGATACAACAAAGTAAACACCTAGTGCACAAATTATGCACTTCATACCTTGAGCATTGTGTCAAAACAAAAGCTGAAATAAGCTTGTTGATGAGGATAAATATGCCCTTGAATAAAAGCACAGTTATTGTATGACCACAATAGGATCGCTTTGACACCTGTGATTTTGCCCACATGTAAGTTTGCAAATAGTATAAAAAATCATATAATAATATATTAATAATTTGCAAATGTGTATAGCAAGTGAGTAATGGGAAGTGGAAGTGAGAATGAGGAGGGAGGAGTGGAATGGGAGAGGGAAGTAATAGGGGTGTATGATAATAAGTATAAAAAATAGTATAATAATATATTAATAGTTTTCAAATGGCAACTGAGTAATGGGAAGTGGAAGTGAGAGTGGGGAGGGAAGAATGGAATGGGAGAGGGGGAGGTAATAGGGGAGTAGGATAATAAGGGAGTGAAATGAGTGAGGGGAGTTAATAGGGGATGAAAAAGAGGAGGGTGAGATGGGGAAATATGGGATTTTGGGAAATGGGAGGAGTATGGGACGTGGTGGAAATGTGGGATGGGAGTGGTGGCAATGGGGGAGGAAGAAGAAATGGATGGGTGGAGGGCCAATGGAAGAACGGGATGAGGGATGGGGGTCCGATCGGAGAGGGGGAGTAATGGGAGCCAATGGGAGAGGGGAGAAATGAAAAGCCAATAAGAGAGAGGGGAGGAATGGAAAGCCAATAGGAGAGGAGGAGGAAAACCTAATTTTTCTTATATATAGTCTTCCTTCTTCATTCATTCTCCCCTCCTTTCATTCATTGAAGCAAGAAAGCAAGGAAGGAAGAGCAAGAAAGCAAAAAAGAGCAAACTTACAAACTTTTTCCAAGTACTTGCAAATTTTTTTGATTAATTCTTTATCTAGATTTTTTTAAAAAAATTTGAAGAGAGAGAAATAAAGAAAGAGAGAGAGGAACTAGAGAGAGAGAGAGAAAGTTTAGAGAGAAGGAGGGAAGCCTTGGAGACTGCGGCCTCCAGGAGGAAGAGGGAAGTGGAGGGGGATGAGAGGGAGGAGCCATGGAGGGAGGGAGGAGCCCGAGGGGAGGGGGGTCGAGCGAGGGAGGGGATGGAGGCAGGACCCTCCCAGGGGAAGGAGGGGATGGAGGGGGGGGGAGGGGAGGGGGGGGCGGGGGGCAGGGTTGAGGAGGGAGGGGGTGGGGGGGTTCTAGCGGCCACAGCCGCCAGGACCCCAAGGAGGGGGGGAAGGGGAGGGCGGGGAGGGGAGCGGGGTCGAGGGAGGGAAGGGGGGGTTCTGGCGGCCACAACCACCAGGACCCCAAGGAGGGGAGGGAGGAGGGGGACGGGAGGGAGGGGCGGGGCCGGGGTCGAGGGAGGGAGGGGGGGTTCTGGCGAACACGGCCACCAGGACCCCAAGGAGAGGAGGGAGGGGGGGAGGGGAGGGAGGGCAGGGGCGGGGTCAAGGGAGGGAGCGGGGGGGGTTTTGGCAGCCGCGGCTGCCAGGACCCGAAGGAGGGGGGGCAAAGGGGAGGGGAGGGAGGGGAGCGGGGTTGAGGGAGGGAGGGGGGGGAGGGGAGGGAGGGGCAGGGGTAGAATCAAGGGAGGGAGGGGGGGTTCTAGCGGCCGTGACCGCCATGACCCCAAGGAGGGGAGGGAGGGGGGAGGGGAGGGAGGGCGGGGGTGGGGTCGAGGGAGGGAGCGGGGGGGTTCTGGCAGCCGCAGCCACCAAGACCCCAAGGAGGGGGGGGGAGTGGAGGGGGGGGAGGGTAGCGGGGTCGAGGGAGGGAGGGGGGGTTCTAGCGACCGCGGCCGCCAGAATCCCAAGGAGGGGAGGGAGAGGCGGGGGCGAGGTCGAGGGAGGGAGGGAGGGTTCGGGCGGCTGCGGCTACCAGGACCCCAAGGAGGGGAGGGAGGGGGGGAGAGGAGGTGGGGGCGGGGTCGAGGGAGGGAGCGGGGGGGTTCTGGCGACCGTGGCTGCCAGGACCCCAAGGAGGGGATGGAGGGGGGGCAGGGGTGTCGAGGGAGGGAAAGGGGGGGAGCCGCAGCCGCCAGGACCCCAAGGATGGGAGGGAGGGGCGGAGGGGGGGAGGGCGGGGGCAGGGAGGGGGTTTCTAGTGGCCGCAGCCGCCAGGACCCCAAGGAGGGGATGGAGGGGGGGAGGGCAAGGGGGTCGATGGAGGGAAGGGGGGGTTTCTGGCGACCGCGGCCGCCAGGACCCCAAGGAGGGGATGGAGGGGAGGGAGGGGAGGGAGGGGCAGGTGGGATGGAGGGGGGGTTCTGGCGGCCGTGGCTGCCAGGACCCTCCTAGGGGAAGGAGGGGATGGAGGGGGGGGAGGGGAGGGAGGGGGGGTGGGGTCGAGGGAGGGAGGGGGGGTTCTAGCGGCCGCGGCCGCTAAGACCCCAAGGAAGGGATGGAAGGGGGGGAGGGGAGGGAGGTCGAGGGAGGGACAGGAGGGGGTTATGACAGCCACGGCCGTCAGGATCCCAAGGAGGGAATGAGGGGGGGGCGGGGTCGAGGGGGGGAGGGGGGGTTCTGGCGGCCATGGTCGATAGGACCCCAAGGAGGGGATGGAGAGGGCGGAGGGGCAGGGGGGATGGAGGGGATGGAGGGGGGGGTTCTTGCGGCCACGGACGCTAGGACCCCAGGGAGAGGATGGGGGGGGAGGGGATGGGGGGCAAGGGCGGGGTCGAGGGAGGGAGGGGGGGTTCTGGCGACCGTGGCCGCCAGGACCCAGGGAGGGGAAGGAGAGGATGGAGGGGGGGGAGGGTGGGACCAATATGGTAAACGATAAAAGATGGAGTATCTAAACAAAAGTTGGTGTTAGCGGGCAATCTTTATTTCCAGCCAATATAGCACACAATAGTTACAAACCCTTATCGGCTCATGCCAAGTGGTGGAGGAGTCATGGAACCGCCATTCCAAATTCTCATCCAATCTCCCGTGGTGAGTGATTATGGGATGAATTCATTCCAAGGGGCAACATATCTAGGATGATCAGGTGGGAGAAATTGATGGTAATTCTCATAGATGACCTTATTTAATGTGTCTGCCCATGAGGCAACTAGCGAAGGACCACAAACAGGACATGCATGGTAACCCAATGTAGTGAGACTTGAACAATAGATGCAATTAAGAGTTGAAGGTGGGTTTAGGGTGCCACATCCTTTGCCTATTCATACTTAGAAGTGCAATGCTTACCTGAACAGTCGCCATAGCCTGAGAAGTCATACATCGTCCACATCAAGGCTACTTTGTAGTTGAAGTCTCGTGACGAGGGAGGCCTGCTCACATCATGCACCTCGATACCTCTCCAAAGTATCTCTAGCTCGTCAATCAAAGACTCCAAATAAACATCTAGATTTTTGACTTTATGTTTCCCTGGAATTAGAAGGGACAGCATAACATGTCCTTTCTTAATAGCCATAGAGGGTGAAAGATTATAATTCCCCAATATCACTGGCCATACACTGTAAGAGGTGCTTTTGAGACCAAATGGGTTCACACCGTCATACCCAATCCAAGTCTCAAGCTCCTAGGTTCTTCCTTGAAGCTTGGTCATGTGTCTTCAATATGCTTCCACGTAGGAGAGTCCGCAGGAGCTCTCCACTTGCCATTGGTTGATCGATGGGAGGAATGCCATGACATGAGCTCTGCAATAGATTTGCACTTGAACATATGTTGGATGCGAGGGATTATGGGAAAATGTCACAGAACCTTACGAGGCACATCCAAAGTTTTGAGATCTGCTCTATATCTTGCCTCTCCACAAGTAGGACACTCTCTTGCATCCTTATGTAGTCCACGAAACAAAATGCAATCGTTGACACATGCATGGATGCGCTTGTAATCTAATCCTCCAAGAGAGGTCACATGTTGCCTTGCCATATCTCTTGAGGCCGGTAATTTATTCTCCCTTGGAAGCATTTTACACAATAGCCTGCACATGAAGACCATAAATGAGGAAAAGCATTCGAGTAATTGACCCACTAGCATAATTCAGTATGTTTGCAAAATAGACTTTAAAGCTTACTTGAGTAATGCATTCAAACTTGCATTGCTCCATCCATAGATGGTTTGCAAGTTTAGTAACTCAAGGGAGGCACGTAGAACAGAGAATGTGCACCCCTCAAATAGTGGAGTCGATGCTGCAGTAAAAAGATCATCCTACTCCATGCTATCATCCCTTCCTTGATGGACATATAAATCGGGCACCATATCATCAAACACCTCCTCCTCCACGGCTTCATGAGGTAATGGTGGAGGGCTACTATCACCATCACTCGATGCGTTTGTAACGGTCCCTCCTGAAGATCCCATCTCATATCGCCGATGCTTCACCTCCTCACGGTGAGCATAGGGCAACATATGCGGGTGTGGCATTGCATCCTGTATCAAATTAAAACGGGATCATAACTCAAACATATGAACACCCATAGGTATCTCAATGAACCTTAACTTACAAACCCTTACCATGTTTATGGTCGCATCCCATTCTCCATACTTTGAGATATGATTGAGTGTAATCCTGCATGCACGATACATGTTTCCTCGACATCGATCACACATGCATTTGATTTTTGCTCCAACCACATTTCGCGATGGTGGATACAGAGGGATTCATCCTCACTAGAGCTACTTGTTGAAGATGAAGACATCCTATAAACAAACAACCCAAAAAAATTTTACTTTTCTTCAAATATTTAATTTTAAACTCTATGGTGCGTCTAAAGGTGCGTCTAAAATTGCGTCTGTCTTTTCTGTGGTGCACATCTAAAACCACGTCTATCTGTTCTGTGGTGTGTGTCTACAAGTGCATCTAAAACCGCGTCTGATCTACGTAATTAGATGCGTATATAGACACACTATTAGATGCATCTATAAACACGGCTTTTAAACCTTCTTTTAGCATGCTCGCTTTGCTTTTCTTCACATTACATATACTTCATGTGGTTGGCTTGCTTTTTTATTAGCAAATCCACAGTTTCAACGCTGAAGATGAAGGCACCCACACTTACTTCCAAGCTTAAAGGAGAAGAGGGCGAACAAGGACGAGAAGCAACTTTGAAAAAGGAGAAGAACCTTCCATACCTCTATCCAAGGTAGTCTTTTTGCAGTTGATCTTTTTTGAAAGTTTGCTCTCTTTGGATATACTTTCTCGTGTCCAAAAAACACCTGATTTGGGTATCAGTGTTACGTTTGTGTATCGGGCACATGTCCTTTTCTACTTCTTAGAAAAGTTTATTTGTCGGAGCACGTCTATGGGCGCATCTTAGAGCACATCTAAAACCATGTCTACAGGCACATCTAGACACGCGTCTAGCCTATTTGCAAACACATATAGCCACGTCTATAGATGCACTATTATACGCAAAAATAGATGCACTAATCAGATGCGTCTATAGACACGCTCCGACAGTAATCCTCTCTTCCCTTCCCCTTTCTTCTCAGCTCATCAGTAATCATCTTTTTTTCTTTTTTCTAGTTCATCATGTGGCCAGGAAGCGCTTCGGGCTCACCTGATCTCTGGTAGTCTATTTTTAGGGACTTATATAGCCTTTTAGGGCAACCTCCTAGTCTTACGGAGTTATACGGGTATATGATGGGTGCTCTAAACACCCCCCAAACCACCCCACATGAGCTGAGATCACCCCACATGAGTCGGCACTACAGACTCCAAACCACCCCACATGAGTCGGCACTACAGACTCCAAACCACCCCACATGAGCTGAGATCACCCCAACGGAGTCAGCACAACCCAACCGGCTACACAGTGCAGGCCCAACTGTCTTGGAGAGCCGTCGGCGTACTCTTGTGTAGTCAAGACTCGGTTCTCCAACTACAAGTGGTCCATGTAGTCCCGTGCAGTCTGTAGCTACAAGTGGCCAGCATACTAGCTCGACACGACACGGTAGCAAGCATAGTAGCAGGGAGAGTGATGGGGGATGCATGGCATAGTGCTTTGGGAGGGGTGGCGGTGGGGACAATGATGATTCAGATGATTTAGACGTGCCTCCAGGTGATGGTACGATATTCTATGACATCACTCAGACAGGAGGAATCTTGATGGATGCACAGGGGAAGGACATCATGGCCTTCATGCACTCTGTAATTGCTAACAATTACAAAGATTGCTTTATCCACTTCAAAGACCAGCCAAAGAGGTTGGCTGATGAGACCCTTGCTACAGTTTACTCTAGGTATCCTAACCCCCCCAATCGCCAGTTCACAGATAAATGGGCCAAGTCAAATATTATTACGATACTTGGCAATAAAAGATCTTTGCTTAAGAGGTAGGCACTAGCGGGGCTTGCCAGGCTCAAGGGAGGTCAAACACCAAGGGGCCCGCCCCACACCGCTCACAAGCGTGAGTGAAAGAAAGCAATGAAGTTAGCGAGGGAGGACCCCAGTCTGCAGGACCTGGAGGTAGAAAGGATCCAGATGGAGCAATATGGAAGCATGCATTTTGGAGTAGGGGGTGTTGAATCATGGGAGGCCCAATTTGTAAGTATCGATCTCAAATTATATTGCTTATGTAGTTTATTAGGAGGTTGTTTCTTTGTACTAATCCCTTTGCAAATTGTGTCGTCTTGCAGCTTGAGATCGTGGGCACATACCCTACTCCTGTCAAGACAGCCTACCACTGCCACCATCACAGAGGAGATTCATGGTTATCATGATGGGTTGATTATTGAGGAGCAGTATATCCGGGCTAGTGGAGCGGTCCCAAGGTATTTGAAAGTAATTAAATAATGTCAATATTATAAGTAAAGATTTGATTTTTCATACATTGATATATGTTGTCCCTTGTTTACAGGCCCGTGCACAAGATGACGAGGAAGAAGACGAGGAAGGAGGTGCAGAAGGGAGCGCAGAAGGGGGCATGGAAGGGAGCGAGGACGTGGAGAACATAGATTAGTCGTAGAAGTAGTGCTAGCTACTCTTTTTTGTACTTAAAGCCACTGGCTTGGCTTCGAGCCTCTTGTATATACACTCCTCTTATTTTTTGTACTTGAAGCCACATGACGTGGCTTAGCTTCCTTATTTTTTGTACTTGAAGCCACATGACATGGCTTAGCTTCGTGCTATATGTACATACAAGCACTTTTTGAGCTTTCAATTTTATTGCGTTTTGGAGTTGTAATGTTTAATTTGGAATTATAATTAAAATGTGGTTGGTTGTAAGAATTGAATTACACAATGTGGAAATGGGATTCTTGTAACTATATAGCATACACAACATACACAACATTCTGTAAATTAAAAAAATATATTATAAAGTGCATCTATCAGTGCATCTATAAACGCGTCTATATATGCGTCTATCTGTTCGAGAAGCATCTATTTGCACGTCTATAAACGTGTTTATAAGACCATTTAAAAACACGTCTAGACACGCATTTAACAATGCGTCTATCTATTTTTAAAATTTTTAAGCAAAGTGTCTATTTAAGCATCTAAATGCGCATCTATACGCACGTGTGTCTACTATATAGACACGCTATTAGACGTAGGTCTCTAGATGTGGAAATAGATGCGCAAATAGATGCGCCTGTAAGTTTTTTATTTAGTTTAGTAAACGCATCTGTGTGTGCGTCTATGGGTGCTTTGTCTTGTTGTGAAAATGATTTAAGTCTAGGATTGTAAATCTGATGCTGGTTGAATATTGCCAAATCTGACCCTATTACTCTCCAAAACCCTATCCAAAAAAGACCTCTACTCATGCTCAAGGCAGCCCATAATATCTACGAAATGAGACGAATATAATATCTCCAAACTATCTACTCTTGCCCAAGGCAACCCATAATATCTCCAAAACCCTATCCACAAAGGACCTCTTCTCATGACCAAGGCATCCCATAATATCTGCTCAAGGTAGCCCATAATATCCACAAAGAGTAGTGATAGCTAGCAGGAATGTTACCATTCAACTTGCTTCATCCCATTGCCAATTTGTTCATCCAAACTGGGGTGTTATTGAGAGGACAGGAAAAGCTGAATATTATTCTGAGGACTAGTATGCAAGCTAAACGAAGGGTTGACAGCTTTGGGGCTACCTGAGGGCTTAAGCACAGGCTTAAATATGTGCTAGGCACCTACATGCAACGGATTTTATTGGGTTGACTCAAACTTTGACGTTAGAGATAGATGCCTCAGAAAGAGCACAAGAATTGCAACCTTTCTTCAATGAGTAAAAGGAGTTTAGCATTGGATTTTCTCGGTTGTAAGAGTGTAATACAATACACCATGAATCCTTTGTCTTTAAAGAGTAAGAGGACACAATGTTGGCTGAATGAGTGAGAGGACACAATGTTGGTTGAATGTTGCCAAGTCTAACCCTGTTAATCTGCAAAACCCTATCCACCAAGGGCCTCAGCTCATGCTTTAGGCAGCCCATAATAATTACAAAAAGAGACGAACATAATATGTCCATAACCCTATCCACAAAGGACTTATGCTCATGCTCAAGGGAGCCCATAGCATTTGCAAAAAGACACTACTACACATCGGGCCTATTCTGATGCTTAAGCATTGACGTTTAGCACACGTGGGATGCTAATTATCGATAATGTTAAGTGTCGCTATATAGCAACTTTAGACAAGTGTCGCTATATAGCGATCTTTAAAGAGAGTCGCTATATAGGAACACTTACTAGAGTTGTGAATGGTCGTTATATAGCGATACTAACATAGTTTCCTATAGCGATGTTTTACAAAGAGTGTTTTTTTCCATACCGACCTTTAAAGATAGTTTTTCCCAATGATAAATTATTTTTCCTTTTCATACATGTTTGATCCTTTCAGAGAATAAAAGTACAAGAGCATGTACATCAAGTTTAAAGCTCATATATTCATGTCCAAGTTTGAGATGAAAAAAATGAATGAAGAGCATTTACATCAACGGCTTCATCTTGAGCCAAGTCTAATGTGCCAAACAAGTTTATCTCTAACTTTGTACCGAGTTGATCTCCTATATCATCATCGTACTCTAGCATCATACATTCAATTAAGACTTGATCATTTTCTTCAATACAGTGTGGTGATTCTTGATGATCGCCATCTTCTTCCTCAATATCGTTATCTCCATCTTCTTCCCATATAATGTCATTATGCACATCTTCCGCTTGGCTCATATTGTGATCTTCATCTTTTTTGCTAGATCCATGGATCTGGATCAATTGGATGTGGTATTGGTAGTGGCATCTCCATATCCACATCTCTATCTTCAAAAATTTGCTTACTTTGTGGTGCAACTTGGATCACGTACCACTATCTTGGATCAGAACGATCTGGATGAAAAACCACCTATAGTGAAGATGGGTGCCAAATGCCATCAATTATATATATGAAATTATGCTTAAGTACATGTATCAATGGATCTTTAAAAATGAAAGCTTCGATTAATTAAATGATTAGTATGCACTTGCTCACAATGCTCGGGAAGAACAAAAGTATCACTTTCATCAGTCCAAAGTTTGGTGGAGTCTATTGCAAAGAAATCGCTATTGTCTTTTCTCACTGTCACATGGAGACCATTGTAAATAGTTCTAAACAATTTTATATCAAGAATGAAAATACTAAATCGTCTGAAATCAATTTCATAGATTTCGTATATGGTCCCACAATAATCCAATTGTGAGGAGAGAAAATTGGTATCCAAATCACTTGCTCGCCTATCTTGTGTGAAGTTAGCCATGACTCCACAATCATACATGACTCTCTTTGAATCGATGCTTTCCACGTGAAAATGTCATCCAGATGACCATAATGCACTGTACTTTTTGTACTACAAAAGAGAATCATTAAAACAATGAAGATGCATTTATTTTATAGCGTATATTGCCACAAATAATTACTTAATTATGTCAAGAGGTAAGAAAATTACATGCATCATCCATCTAGATGATAACTCTTACTCGCACTCGTTTATTGTCTCTCCATCATGTTTGGCTTTACGTAGAGCCAGTTGTAGCCAATCAAGTGACATGTGAGTGGGGAGAAGGGTGAGATCCCGTGGATATGGTTGCAATCACCTGTAAATTACTCTAAATCTCTTCCTTGTAACTATTCTTTCTACTTTGGCCGCTTTATATCTCTCAATCCAATTTTGCATCTCCTTGCTATCGAGGATACAAAACTTATTGAATTTCTCCATTTGCTCTTTCGTAATCTTTCTTTCAATCTCTTTTCCTTACGGAACCTCGCCAGCAATACGATCATTATTCTTGTTATATCAAGCCTACGGCATATCGGGATCTGTGGATGCAAGAAACTCCGTGATGTATACTAATGAATCTTGCACAAGCCATCCCTTTGCCATGCTTACTTCTGGTCTTGCTCTTTTTCTTACAAATCCCTTCAAAGTTTTCATATACAGCTCGAGAAAAAACATCCACCGACTATGAACGGTATCTATAATGGCCACCTCATCAACTATGTGCACAAGCAAGTGCACTTGAGTTGTCATAATGCTCGAGGGAAAGTAAGCGAGCATACGACTTCGAAGGAGTCCACCCTATCCTTCTCGATGCTCGATATGCAGATCTCTTTTTGAGATATCCACCTATTTCACATGCCCATATAAGATATATTCATAATCAGTCTACAGATTATTCAACTTAAATTGAAGAAAATGCAATCAATGCGATTTGATAGTAAGCATACCTAACAATACCACTGATCTTGAATATAGCATATAAGATATATTCATAATCAGTCTACAGATTATTCAACTTAAATTGAAGAAAATGCAATCAATGCGATTTGATAGTAAGCATACCTAACAATACCACTGATCTTGAATATAGCATTTCTAACATCTTCTTGTAAGCACCCTTTTACTGTAATTGGGAGGATGAACTATCAAAGCAACAAAGAAGTCATGTCAATAATATAACATAATGATAATTACACTAACGCATACGATTATCAGTACACTAATCCTACAGCTTAGAATCCGAAGCATGCACTTAGGGCCACAAACAAGACATCCTATTCATAGCACGCAAGTCTTCTCCTCACTCCTCTCCATAAGATCTTTAACTCCTCTATCAAAGGTGCCATATACACATCCATATTTTTGGCCTTGTACTTCTCTGGCACAAGTAGTGTAAGCATGAGGTGTCCCTTCTTTATTGTTAGCCATGGTGGGATATTGTAATTAACCAAGACTATGGGCCATGTCAACCAAGATGTCGAGCGTAACCTGAGAGAATTCATGCGGTCCATGGTGAGCCCAAGATGTAAGTTGCGTGGCTCCCTCTCAAAGTATGGCCACTGATTGTCTATGTGCTTGCAAGCTACACAATCTATGGGAATCCTCAATGTGTCATCAGTGGACCGATGAAATCCATGCCATGTCATCAACTCCGCTATGGATTTGCATCAGAACATGTGCTATATTATTGCAACGATGGGAAAGTGTCTCAAGACCTTTACTAGTATCTGCTCACCCTGCAAGTCATCTCTATATCGTTGTTCTTC
Source organism: Dipteris shenzhenensis (assembly GCF_047967505.1). Lineage (NCBI taxonomy): Eukaryota > Viridiplantae > Streptophyta > Polypodiopsida > Gleicheniales > Dipteridaceae > Dipteris > Dipteris shenzhenensis. The sequence goes on along the minus strand of NC_141609.1, from coordinate 30,741,620 downwards.
GGACAACTAGCCAAATCTCCATGCTCATGACGAAAGTGAATATAGTCATTATGGCAAGCATGGATGGTATCATAATCCATACCCACCATTGTTAGCATCTTCTTCGTTTCATCTCTTCACGTGGGCATGGTATTTGTGCAGGCAACATCTTCTGGAGCAACCTCATTAAGGCGAGACACTTGTATCTAACCACCCATAATTTGCTTGTAGATTCAAGATTGAGAGACAAGCGCGTAGTTTAGACATCCTAGCACCCTCGTACAACTGTGTTGATTGCAACTCTCACATTTTGACCTCAAATTCTGACATCACATGTACATGTGATGTAGTGCCCCTAAAAATAGAATCCATCATGTCCACCATACCCTCATCATCATCTGGCACATCCGAGAGACTATAGTCTTCTTTAAAGTGTGAAGGTATATGCACACCCTCGCCACCTTCTCATCCTGTCTCAAGATTTTGTGTAAATATAAGATCTTGTCTCAAGGTTTCGTGTCATAATGGTATGCGATATTAATCACGAACTCAAAGAGCATTGACTTACCGATGATCCATCATCACGTACAACACCAACAGTGGGTATTGGTTCGGGCTTCTCCCCATGCATCTGCAAGTGGCGCATGATAATACGATGTTGATGGTGTACTTCTGGCTTGCAATGAGTGCAATGACAATACATCCTCTCTGTAAGCCACTCTACATTCTCAGGAATTGGCGCATCATCTGACGAGCTTCCACTCATCCCTTCCATCTACAAACCTCCAAAATCATAACATGAGCTACAAGGAAATCTATTAAGATCCAAAAAATAGCCACCCATGAGCTCTTTTCCTCTCTTCTAACAATAAGTGCCTTAAACCGTCACTGTATAGCGACGCTTTGTCCTATTTCATAGCTATATAGCGAGTGACCAGCATCGCTATATAGCATCGCTAGGGAGCTAAAACCCGAAACCCCATGCGATGCCGTCTTTTAGATCTCTATTGCACAAAAAGTAAAAATCTCTCCTCCCACCTTATATTCGACGACCTCATTTTCCTCCTCTCTATTCCCCACACTCCTCACCCCTACCTAACCCCTCTCCCAGCACTTGTGCTCCCTCTCCACCCTTCTCCCTCTATGCTTGTGTGAAAGGAAGTTTTTCAAGAAGATGTGTCTCTTTCAGTAATGTAGGTTCATTTTTTGTGAGATTTCATTTTGTGAGTGTTGAAGCATGTTTCTCCTTGTATTGCTAAGCCTATGTGCTAATTTTTATGCTTGATTTTCAGAGGTTAAGGACAAAAAACGAGATTTGGTGAAAGAAAGAAGACTCACCTCTTCTTTTTTTGGTATTTCTCTTCCTCCTCGTTCTCCTTGTTTGTAGGCTTATGCTTGTCTCCTCAATCCAATCTCAAGGAGGGGAGGGAGGGGGGGGAGGGGAGGCGGGGGCAGGGTCGAGGGAGGGAGCGAGGGGGGTTCTAGCGACCGCAGCCGCCAGGACCCCAAGGAGGGGATGGAGGGGGGGGCAGGGGGGTCGAGGGAGGGAAAGGGGGGGGGGCTGCGGCCGCCAGGACCCCAAGGAGGGGAGGGAGGGGGGGGAGGGGAGGGAGGGTGGGGGCGGGGTCGAGGGAGGGAGGGGGGGTTCTAGCGGCTGCAGCCACCAGGACCCCAAGGAGGGGATGGAGGGGGGGAGGGCAAGGGGGTCGATGGAGGGAAGGGGGGGTACTGGCGGCCGCAGCCGCCAGGACCCAAGGATGGGATGGAGGGGAGGGAGGGGAGGGAGGGGCAGGGGGGATGGAGGGGGGGGTTCTAGTGGCCGCAGCTGCCAGGACCCTCCCAGGGGAAGGAGGGGATGGAGGGGGGGAGGGGAGGGAGGGGGGGGCGGGGTCGAGCGAGGGAGGGGGGGTTCTAGCGGCCGCGGCCGCCAAGACCCCAACGAAGGGATGCAAGGGGGGGAGGGGAGGGAGGTCGAGGGAGGGAGGGGAGGGGGTTATGGCGGCCGTGGCCATGAGGACCCCAAGGAGGGAATGAGGGGGGGGCGGGGTCGAGGGGGGGAGGAGGGGTTCTAGCGGCCGCGATCGCCAGGACCCCAAGGAGGGGATGGAGAGGGGGGAGGGGCGGGGGGGATGGACAGGATGGAGGGGGGGGTTCTTGCGGCCACGGCCGCCAAGACCCCATGGAGGGGATGGGGGGGGAGGGGAGGGGGGGGTGGGGGCGGGGTCGAGGGAGGGAGGGGGGTTCTTGTGGCCATGGCCGCCAGGACCCAGGGAGGGGAAGGAGAGGATGGAGGGGGGGGGAGGGTGGGACCAATATGGTAAACGATAAAAGATGGAGTATCTAAACAAAAGTTGGTGTTAGCAGGCAATCTTTATTTCCATCCAATATAGCACACAATAGTTACAAACCCTTATCGGCTCATGCCAAGTGGTGGAGGAGTCGTGGAACCATCCCAAATTCTCATCCAATCTCCCGTGGTGAGTGATTGTGGGAGGAATTTATTCCAAGGGGCAACATATCTAGGATGATCAGGTGGGAGAAATCGATGGTAATTCTCATAGATGACCTTATTTAATATGTCTGCCCGTGAACTAACGAAGGACCACAAATAGGACATGCATAGTAACCCAATGTAGTGAGACTTGAATAATAGATGCAATTCAGAGTTGAAGGTGGGTTTAGGGTGCCACATCCTTTGCCTATTCATACTTAGAAGTGCAATGCTTACCTGAACAGTCGCCATAGCCTGGCAAGTCATACATTGTCCACATCAAGACTGCTTTGCAGTTGAAGTCTCGTGATGAGGGAGGCCTGCTCACATCATGCACCTCGATACCTCTCCAAAGTATCTCTAGTTCCTCAATCAAAGACTCCAAATAAACATCAGGATTTTTGACTTTATGTTTCCCTGGAATTAGAAGGGACAACATAACATGTCCTTTCTTAATAGCCATAGAGGGTGAAAGATTATAATTCACCAATATCACTGGCCATACACTGTAAGAGGTGCTTTTGAGATCAAATGGGTTCACACCGTCATACCCAATCCAAGTCTCAAGCTCCTAGGTTCTTCCTTGAAGCTTGGCCATGTGTCTTCAATATGCTTCCACGCAGGAGAGTCCACAGGAGCTCTCCGCTTGCCATTGGTTGATCGATGGGAGGAATGCCATGACATGAGCTCTGAAATAGATTTGCACTTGAACATATGTTGGATGCGAGGGATTATGGGAAAATGTCACAGAACCTTACGAGGCACATCCAAAGTTTTGAGATCTACTCTATATCTTGCCTCTCCACAAGTAGGACACTCTCTTGCATCCCTATGTAGTCCACGAAACAAAATGCAATCGTTGACACATGCATGGATGCGCTTGTAATCTAATCCTCCAAGAGAGGTCACATGTTGCCTTGCAATATCTCTTGAGGCCGGTAATTTATTCTCCCTTGGAAGCATTTTACACAATAGCCTGCACGTGAAGACCATGAATGAGGAAAAGCATTCGAGTAATTGACCCACTAGCATAATTCACTATGTTTGCAAAATAGACTTTAAAGCTTACTTGAGTAATGCATTCAAACTTGCATTGCTCCATCCATAGATGGTTTGCAAGTTTAGTAACTCAAGGGAGGCACGTAGAATAGAGAATGTGCACCCCTTAAATAGTGGAGTCGATGCTGCAGTAAAAAGATCATCCTGCTCCATGCTATCATCCCTCCCTTGATGGACATATAAATCCTGCACCATATCATCAAACACCTCCTCCTCCATGGCTTCATGAGGTAATGGTGGAGGGCTACTATCACCATCACTCCATGCATTCGTAACGGTCCCTCCTGAAGATCCCATCTCATATCGCTAACGCTTCACCTCCTCACGGTGAGCATAGGGCAACATATGCGAGTGTGGCACTGCATCCTGTATCAAATTAAAACGGGATCATAACTCAAACATATGAACACCCATAAGTATCTCAATGAACCTTAACTTACAAACCCTTACCATGTTTATGGTCGCATCCCATTCTCCATACTTTGAGATATGATTGAGTGTAATCCTGCATGCACGATACATGTTTCCTCGACATCGATCACACATACATTTGATTTTTTGCTCCAACCACATTTCGCAATGGTGGATACGGAGGGATTCATCCTCACTAGAGCTACTTGTTGAAGATGAAGAAATCCTATAAACAAACAACCCAAAAAAATTTGCTTTTCTTCAAATATTTAATTTTAAACTCTGTGGTGCGTCTAAAGGCGTGTCTAAAATCGCGTCTGTCTGTTCTTTGGTGCACATCTACAAGCACGTCTAAAACCACATCTATCTGGTTTATGGTGCGTGTCTACAAGTGCATCTAAAACCGCGTCTGATCTATGTAATTAGATGCGTATATAGACACACTATTAGGCGCATCTATAAATGCGGCTTTTAAACCTGCTTTTAGCATGCTTGCTTTGCTTTTCTTCACATTACTTATACTTCGCGTGGCTATCTTGCTTTGTTATTAGCAGATCCACAGTTTCGATGCTTAAGAGGAAGGCACCCACACTTACTTCCAAGCTTACACTTAAGAGGAAGGCACCCACACTTACTTCGAAGCTTAAAGGAGAAAAGGGCGAACAAGGATGAGAAGCAACTTTGAAAAAGGAGAAGAACCTTCCATACCTCTATCCAAGGTAAGTCTTTTTGCAGTTGATCTTTTTTGAAAGTTTTCTCTCTTTGGATTTATACTTTCTCGTATCCAAAAAACACATGATTTGGGTATCAGTGTTACGTTTGTGTGTCGGCCGCATGTCCTTTTCTACTTTTTAGAAAAGTTTATTTGTCGGAGCACGTCTATGGGCGCATCTCAGAGCATGTCTAAAACCATGTCTACAGGCGCATCTAGACATGTGTCTAGCCTATTTGCAGACACAAACAACCACGTCTATAGATGCATTGTTATACGCAAAAATAGATGCGCTAATTAGACGCGCCTACAGACGTGCTCCGATAGTAATCCTCTCTTCCCTTCCCCTTTCTTCTCAGGTCATCAGTAATCGTCTTTTTTTCTTTTTTCTAGTTCATCATGTGGCCAGGAAGCACTTCGGGCTCACCTGATCTCCAGGAGTCTATTTTTAGGGACTTATATAACCTTTTAGGGCACCCTCCTAGTCCTGCGGAGTTATATGGGTATATGACGGGTACTCTAAACACCCCCCAAGAGTCGGCACTACAGACTCCAAACCACCCCACACCAGCTGAGATCACCCCAACGGAGTTAGCACAACCCAGCCGGCTACACAGTGCAGGCCCATCTCCCATGCCATCTTATGCCCCTTCCCCCATGCCGTCTTATGCCCCTTCTGCCATGCTATCTTATGCCCCTTCCCCCATGCCGTAAGGAGGTCCTTCTATCTTGCAGAGCCGTCGGCATACTCCTGTGCAGTCAAGACTCGGTTTTCCAACTACGAGTGGTCCACGTAGTCCCGTGCAGTCTCTAGCTACAAGTGGCCAGCATACTAGCTCGACACGACATGGTAGCAAGCGTAGTAGCAGCGAGAGCGGTGGGGGATGCATGGCATAGTGCTTTGGGAGGGGTGGCAGTGGGGATGATGATGATTCAGATGATTTAGACGTGCCTCCGGGTGATGGTATGATATTCTATGACATCACTCAGACAGGAGGAATCTTGATGGATGCATGGGGGAAGGACATCATGGCCTTCATGCGCTCTGTAATTGCTAACAATTACAAAGATTGCTTTATCCACGTCAAAGACCAGCCAAAGAGGTTGGCTGATGAGACCCTTGCTTCTTAGTCTTCACTTGTAATCTTCACTTGTAATTTAAAACCATAGGTTTACAAGATATATGATATAAATTTTATAACATTTCGAGCAAAGACTAATTTAAAAGGTGATAGTTTACATACATCGAATGAGACCAACCACCATATGTGCTTTTTCAACTAGACATTGAACTACTTTGAGCTTAACTTTGTGATCGATTGATCAAGTGCTCGATTTATCAAAGTGATAGAAACTCTCTATCTTTGTTTCCTTGACAATTTCACACTCATTGAGCTTCACAACAAGATTCAAAACTCCTTTACATTCTTTAAATGTGATACTATAGAACTCAACCATTAGTCTCTGCAATTGTTCAAGATCTACACAAATATTATTCCAAGCATTATATGTAGTGCTTCCCTTTTCACTTTCATATACACTTTCGATATGAAAGTACTGTCCAATGAACTTATCAATTTCTTGGTTGAGATGACCTCGTTCCTTCCACACTTGTGCTAGTGTTGGTAACAACACACGTTTTATCCATTGATCTTTGAATGTTGATGACACAACTCTAAATATTGAAGCATATCCCTTTCTGCTCACTCTGCTCACATCAAGAGCCTCTTGAATTTTTGTGACATTAGCTTTACTTTTCGATAAACTTCACATTTTACCTTCTTAAACTTCTTTTCCTCCATCATGTTCTTTGCAACAATAGTGGAGACTAAACCCTTCATTTGTTTGATGGGAATTAAATTAGGATCAATGTTTTCTTTCTGAGGTCTCGAAATTTCCCTACAACAAGTACACTTTGCAATATGACAGATTTTCTTGCAAGACAGACACACATATACAAATACAATGGTTAAACAAGATGTACTCTTACCTTGCTTTCTGTACTCTGCTCTTACATCCTCCAGTGCTAGCTTTCAACTCCGCAATGTTTCGAATTCTCTTGCTTCATTGTCTCTCTCCAAGAACCGTTCTCTTCATTCTTGCTCTTCGTAGCTCATTATTTTTCTTTGAATGCTCTTCAATTTCCCTTGCAGCTGCTCTTTCCAGTGTGAATTTATTAACATTTCTTTTGCCTTCGCCATTCTTTCTTGGACATATGATGACTTGTACATTTCCACACTTGAATGTTGAGTCAAAATGTATCCATACATTCCATTGTTCCCATCACCCACAAACCTCAATAGCATTGTCTTATTAGAAAATGGAGGGCTTGAATTTCTCAATGGACATTTTGGGTAAATTTGTCCATTGCACCATAAGTCAATATGTTGGGAGCCTACTCTTCTCATGTTTTCCTTTTGCTCAGCATTTACAAGTGGAACCTTTCCTCTTTTCTGTAGTGGTGCATATTGTTCTTCTAAATCAATGTGCAAATGGTGTAGTCGCTTCTTTTGAGGTTCTTCTTCAACAGCATGGTTGCACGCAGCCATTTCATGAGGGTTGGTTCTTCATCTTGTCTTCGTTTTATAAAACTCATCTAATCTTTTATGCTAAACATTCAAGTATTTGAAAAAAAAAGATTATGTGATGGCGTGATGGGTTCTTTATGAGAGGCCTCCGGAACGCCATCAAAAGAGATGCAGAATCTATATGGAGAGAGAATCTATATGGAGAGTTTAATGCAGTGTCTTCTCAATTATTTGAAAGGAATTTTTTACTCCTCCATGGACTAACACACCTGTTGTTTTGAACTGACAGATATACGTATTTTATTGCTTTCTCTACATTTTAGAAAGATAAAAGAGAAGATAGCAAATTTCTTATAGGGCCCCAAAATGAGCTCCCTTTTTTCCTAATGAGACCCTACCACAAAACCCTGAGGTGTCTCAACCCGTGCAAACCCAATCCAAGAAGGCTATATGGGTAGGATGCACAACCTCACCAACATTGATGTTCCAAAGAGAATAGGGTTCCAAGTTATAACACCCGAACTCAAGGGGTTGACCCCGGTGGTTCCCCTTAGGATGTTTAACATGCTCAAACCTGCAAGGTGAGCAAAAAGACAGTAAGGGTCAAATCAAAACTCCACTAGCTAGCATATGTTGGTGCCACTACTGCCAAGTTCTCTTCCAATTGGGGAGCCAGGGCAAGCTAGGTAACCTCCTCAGTAGGCTCTATACGTGCCATGAAAAAGCCCCCTTCAAGTCTGAAACTCCGATTATCCAAAAGCTCGGCTAATAGCAAGAGGACCACTCCCCATGAAGAAATAGAAGAGGAAAATGGAGAGGAGGATCTATGATAGGTACCAACCCACTACAAGGCCTACACAATAGAGGATTGCAAGATCTTATACCAATAGGCCAAGAGATATCAGGAAGACGGGTGCTCCCAAGGATATGGCGGCCTAGCCTCTCGGTCAAGGAGGTAAACTTGTCTTCGAAAGGTCAGGACCCCCAACCGGTATTCATTGCCTGATGATATCTACCCCAATGAGGAGAACACTCTAATAGCTCTCCTACAAGAATACAAGGACTGTATGTCTTGGAAATACATAGATATGAAAGGGGTGCCCATTGAGGTTGTTCAGTACATGATACCCATGCTTGACTATGCCAAACCGATACGTCAACATCCCTACCTATGAATCCCAAATATGCGCTCATAGTGAGGAAGACAATCCAAAAACTCATAGATGTGGGATTCATCTATGAGATTGAGCATACCATTATACAAGTCACCTTTAGAAGGGAGGGACAACCCTTTTCCTTTTTGCACTCTCCCTTTCTTTACATTCATAAGGCTCAGGCCCATAGGTTGCCAAGCCATCTTTACTATCATTTCCATCTCTCCTCTATTGTTTCACTCTTGTGTGTCAAAAATAGCACTTTTGCTAACAATATAAGAGTGCCAAATAGCGCTTGTGTTAGCCTCGTGTCTCCGAGTCCTAAGCCATCTGAGGCTCAAAACCTAGAGTGGCAAGGCTAATCTGAAGCTATTTGTGGATCAAAACCCATGAGGCTTGGAACTGCTTGGGCTCTTTGTGGCTCAAACTCGGATATGTGTCCATCGGATCTGCTTTGCATGGTCGATCGAGCATTAAATGCCATTTTTCCCTTAGTGTCATGCACATCTGTAAAAAAACACGCTACTAGGTGTGTTATTCGATCAAGTACCTATGATATGGGAATGCCACTTTGCATGTAAGTCAATTCCACCTAGGTGAAGGTGTGTGAAAGGTATTGTGCCCATCGGATATGCTTTGCATTGTCGATCAAGCATAAAACACCGTTTTTGCCTTAGTGTCATGCACAACCATATAAAAACACGGCCCTAGGAGTGTTATTCAAAGAAGTACTTATCGGATGGGGGCTCCACTTTGCACGCAAGTCCCTTTCAACTACGTTGAGGTGCGTGCAAAGTATTGTCACCATCAGATATGCTTTACATGGTCGATCATGCATTATACACCATTTTTTCCCTAGTGATATGCACATCTGCAAAAAAACACGCCCTTAGGTGTATTATCTGACCAAGTACTTATTGGATGGGTGTGCCTCTTTAAAAACATTTCAATACCACCTAGGTTGAGGCGTAGGAAAAGTATTGTGCCCATCGGATATCCTTTGCATGGTCGATCGAGCATTAAATACTATTTTTGCTCGTGTCATGCACATCTATAAAAAAACACGCTGCTAGGTATGTTATCCGATCAAGCACTTATGGGATGGGAGTGCCACTGTGGATGTAAGTCAATTCCACCTAGTTGAAGGTGTGTGCAAAGTGTTGTGCCCATCGGATATGCTATGCATTGTCGATCAAGCATAAAACATTGTTTTTGCCTTAGTGTCATGCACAACCATGAAAAAACACGGTCCTAAGTGTGTTAATCAAACAAGTACTTATCGGATGGGGGCTCCACTTTGCATGCAAGTCCGTTTCAACTAGGTTGAGATGCGTGCAAAGTATTGTTACCATCAGATATGCTCTGCATGGTCGATTACGCATTATACAACGGTTTTTCCGTAGTGATATCCACATTCGTAAAAAAACACGCCCTTAGGTATGTTATCTGACCAAGTACTTATCCGATGGGTGTGCCTCTTTGAGAACATTTCAATACCATCTAGGTTAAGGTTTAGGAAAAGTATTGTGCCCATCGGATATGCTTTGCATGCTCGATCAAGCATTAAATACCATTTTTGCCTTAGTGTCATGCACATCCATAAAAAAACACGTTGGTAGGTGTGTTATCCGATCAAGTACTTATGAGATGGGAATGCCATTTTGCATGTAAGTCAATTACACCTAGTTGAAGGTGTGTGCAAAGTACCGTGCCCATCGGATATGCTTTGCATTGTCGATCAAGCATAAAACACCGTTTTTGGCTTGGTGTAATGCACAACTATGAAAAAACACGGTCCTAAGTGTGTTAATCAAACAAGTACTTAATGGATGGGGGCTCCACTTTGCATGCAAGTCTGTTTCAACTAGGTTGAGATGCGTGCAAAGTATTGTTACTATCAGATATGCTCTGCATGGTCGATTACGCATTATACAACGTTTTTTCCGTAGTGATATGCACATTCGTAAAAAACACGCCCTTAGGTATGTTATCTGACCAAGTACTTATCCGATGGGTGTGCCTCTTTGAGAACATTTCAATACCATCTAGGTTAAGGTGTAGGAAAAGTATTGTGCCCATCGGATATGCTTTGCATGCTCAATCGAGCATTAAATACCATTTTTACCTTAGTGTCATGCACATCCATAAAAAAACACGTTGGTAGGTGTGTTATCCGATCAAGTACTTATGAGATGGGAATGCCATTTTGCATGTAAGTCAATTACACCTAGTGTGCAAATTATCGTGCCCATTGGATATGCTTTGCATTGTCGATCAAGCATAAAACACCATTTTTGGCTTAGTGTAATGCACAACCATGAAAAAACACGGTCCTAAGTGTGTTAATCAAACAAGTACTTATCGGATGGGTGCTCCAGTTTGCACGCAAGTCCATTTCAACTAGGTTAAGATGCGTGCAAAGTATTGTCACTATCGGATATGCTCTACATGGTCGATTACGCATTATACAACGTTTTTCCTGTAGTGATATGCGCATCCACAAAAAAACATGCCCTTAGGTATGTTATCTGACCAAGTACATATTGATTACGTGTGCCTCTTTGAGAACATATTAATACTACCTAGATTAAGGCATAGGAAAAGTATTGTGCCCATCGGATATGCTTTGCATGGTCGATCGAGCATTAAATACCAGTTTCGCCTTAGTGTCATGCACATCCGTAAAAAAACACGCTGCTAGGTGTGTTATCCGATCAAGTACTTATGTCATGGAAATGCCACTCCGCATGTAAGTTAATTCCACCTAGTTGAGGGTGTGTGAAAATTATTGTGCCCATCGCATATGCTTTGCATTGTCGATCAAGCATAAAACACCGTTTTTGCCTTAGTGTCATGCACAAACATATAAAAACACGGCCGTAGGTGTGTTATTCAAACAAGTACTTATCGGATGGGGGCTCCACTTTGCATGCAAGTTTGTTTCAAGTAGTTGAGGTGCGTGCAAAGTATTGTCACCATCGGATATGGTTTGCATGGTCGATCACCCATTATACACTGTTTTTTCCCTAGTGATATGCACATCCTAAAAGAAACACGCCCTTAGGTGTGTTATCTGACCAAATACTTATCGGATGGGTGTGCCTCTTTGGGAACATTTCAATACCACCTAGGTTAAGGTGTAGGAAATATATTGTGCCCATCGGATATGCTTTGCATGGTCGATCGAGCATTAAATGCCATTTTTGCCTTAGTGTCATGCACATCCATAAAAAAACACGCTGCTAGGTGTTTTATTCAATCAGGTACCTATGAGATGGGAATGCCACTTTGCATGTAAGTCAATTCCACCTAGTTGAAGGTTTTTGCAAGATATTGTGCCCATCGAATATGCTTTGCATTGTCGATCAAGCATAAAACAACGTTTTTGCCTTAGTGTCATGCACAACCATATAAAAACACGGCCTTAGGAGTGTTATTCAAAGAAGTACTTATCGAATGGGGGCTCCACTTTGCATGCCAGTCCCTTTCAACTACGTTGAGGTGCGTGCAAATTTTTTTCACCATCGGATATGCTTTACATGGTTGATCGCGCATTATACACCATTTTTTTCCTAGTGATATGCACATCCATAAAAAAACACGCCCTTAGGTGTATTATCTGACCAAAAGTACTTATCGGATGGATGTGCCTCTTTGAGAACATTTCAATACCACCTAGGTTGAGGTGTACGAAAAGTGTTGTGCCCATCGGATATCCTTTGCATGGTCGATCGAGCATTAAATACTATTTTTGCTCTAGTGTCATGCACATCCGTAAAAAAACACGCTGCTAGGTGTGTTATCCGATCAAGTACTTATGCAATGGGAATTCCACTTTGCATGTAAGTCAATTCCACCTAGTTGAGGGTGTGTTAAAAGTATTGTGCCCAACAAATATGCTTTGCATTGTCAATCAAGCATAAAACACCGTTTTTGCCTTACTGTCATGCATAACCATATAAAAACATGGCCATAGGTGTGTTATTCGACTAAGTACTTATCGGATGGGGGCTCCACTTTGCACACAAGTCTCTTTCAACTAGGTTGAGATGTGTGCAAAGTATTGTCACCATCAGATATGCTCTGCATGGTCGATTACGCATTATACAATGTTTTTCCCATAGTGATATGCACATCTGCAAAAAAACACGCCCTTAGGTATGTTATCTGACCAAGTACTTATCGGATGGGTGTGCCTCTTTGAGAACATTTCAATACCATCTAGGTTAAGGTGTAGGAAAAGTATTATGCCCATCGGATATGCTTTGCATGCTCAATCGAGCATTAAATACCATTTTTGCCTTAGTGTCATGCACATCCATAAAAAAACACGCTGGTAGGTGTGTTATCCGATCAAGTACTTATGAGATGGGAATGCCACTTTGCAGGTAAGTCAATTCCACTAGTTGAAGGTGTGTGCAAGGTATTGTACCCATCGGATATGCTTTGCATTGTCGATCAAGCATAAAACACCATTTTTGGCTTAGTGTCATGCACAACCATGAAAAAACACGGTCCTAAGTGTGTTAATCAAACAAGTACTTATCGGATGGGGGCTCCACTTTGCACACAAGTTCGTTTCAACTACGTTGAGGTGCGTGCAAAGTATTGTCACCATCGGATATGCTTTGCATGGTCGATCACGCATTATACACCGTTTTTCCCCTAGTGATATGCACATCCGCAAAAAAACACGCCCTTAGGTATGTTATCTGACCAAGTACTTATCGGATGGGTGTGCCTCTTTGAGGACATTTCAATACCATCTAGAATAAGGCGTAGGAAAAGTATTTTGCCCATCGGATATGCTTTGCATGGTCAATCGAGCGTTAAATACCATTTTTGCCTTAGTGTCATGCACATCCGTAAAAAAATACGCTGCTAGGTGTGTTATCTGATCAAGTACTTATGCGATGGGAATGCCACTTTGCATGTAAGTCAATTACACCTAGTTGAGGGTGTGTTAAAAGTATTGTGCCCATCGGATATGCTTTGCATTGTCGATCAAGCATAAAACACCGTTTTTGCCTTAGTGTCATGCACAACCATATAGAAACACGGCCCTAGGTGTATTGTCACCATCGGATATGCTTTGCATGGTCGATCATGCATTATACACTGTTTTTTCCCTAGTGATATGCACATCCGCAAAAAAACACGCCCTTAGGTATGTTATCTGACCAAGTACTTATTGGATGGGTGTGCCTCTTTAAGAACATATTGATACCACCTAGATTAAGGCGCACGAGAAGTATTGTGCCCATCGGATATGCTTTGCATGGTCGATCGAGCATTAAATACCATTTTTGCCTTAGTGTGATACACATCCGTAAAAAAACACGCTACTAGGTGTGTTATCTGATCAAGTACTTATGTGATGGGAATGCCAATTAGCATGTAATTCAATTTCACCTAGTTGAAGGTGTGTGCAAAGTATTGTGCCCATCGGATATGCTTTGCATTGTCGCCCTTAGTTATGTTATCTGACCAAGTACTTGTCGGATGGGTGTGCGGATTTGAGAACATTTCAATACCACCTAGTTAAGGCATAGGAAAAGTATTGTGCCCATGGGATATGCTTTGCATTGTAGATCGAGCATTAAATACCATTTTTGCCTTAGTGTCATGCACATCCGTAAAAAAACACGCTGCTAGGTGTGTTATCCGATCAAGTACTTATGCGATGGGAATGCCACTTTGCATCTAACTCAATTCCACCTTGCTGAAAATGTGTGACCAAGTACTTATCGGATGGGTGTGCCTCTTTGAGAACATTTCAATACCACCTACTTTAAGGTGTAGGAAATGTATTGTGCCCATCGGATATGCATGGTTGATCAAGCAATACATACCATTTTTTCCTTAGTGTCATGCACATCCGTAAAAAAACACGCCGCTAGGTGTGTTATTCGATCAAGTACCTATGAGATGGCAATGCCACTTTGCATGTAAGTCAATTCCACCTAGTTGAAGGTGTGTGCAAGGTATTGTGCCCATTGAATATGCTTTGCATTGTCGATCAAGCATAAAATACCATTTTTGCCTTAGTGTCATGCACAACCATATAAAAACACGGCCCTAGGAGTGTTATTCAAAGAAGTACTTATCGGATGGGGGCTCCACTTTGCACACCAATACCTTTCAACTACGTTGAGGTGCATGCAAAGTATTGTCACCATCGGATATGCTTTACATGGTTGATCACGCATTATACACCGTTTTTTCCCTAGTGATATGCACATCTATGAAAAAACACGCCCTTAGGTGTATTATCTGACCAAGTACTTATCGCATGGATGTGCCTCTTTGAGAACATTTCAATACCACCTAGGTTGAGGCATAGGGAAAGTATTGTGCCCATGGGATATCCTTTGCATGGTCGATCGAGCATTAAATACTATTTTTGCTCGTATCATGCACATCCATAAAAAATCACGCTGCTAGGTGTGTTATCCGATCAAGTACTTATGCGATGGGAATGCCAGAAGTACTTATCGGATGGGGGCTCCACTTTGCACACCAGTCCCTTTCAACTACGTTGAGGTGCGTGCAAAGTATTATCACCATCGGATATGCTTTACAAGGTTGATCACGCATTATACACCATTTTTTCCCTAGTGATATGCACATCTGCAAAAAAACACGCCCGTAGGTGTATTATCTGACCAAGTACTTATTGGATGGATGTGCCTCTTTAAAAACATTTCAATACCACCTAGGTTGAGGCATAGGAAAAGTATTGTGCCCATGGGATATCCTTTGCATGGTCGATCGAGCATTAAATACTATTTTTGCTCTAGTGTCATGCACATCCGTAAAAAAACACGCTGCTAGGTGTGTTATGCGATCAAGTACTTATGCGATGGGAATGCCACTTTGCATGTAATTCAATTCGAGCTTGTAGAAAATGTGTGCAAAGTATTGTGCCCATCGGATATTCTTTGCATTGTTGCTCAAGCATAAAACACCATTTTTTCCTTAGTGTAATGCACAACCATAAAAAAACACGCTCCTAGGTGTGTTATTCAAACAAGTACTTATCAGATGGGGGCTCCACTTTGCACGCAAGTATCTTTCAACTAGGTTGAGGTGTGTGCAAAGTATTGTGACCATCAGATATGCTTTGCATGGCCGATCACTCATTATACGTCCTTTTTTCCCTAGTGATATGTACATCTGCAAAAAAACACGCCCTTAGGTGTGTTATCTGACCAAGTACTTATCAGATGGGTGTGCCACTTTGAGAACATTTCAATACCACCTAGGTTGAGGTGTAGGAAAAGTGTTGTGCCCATCGGATATCCTTTGCATGGTCGATCGAGCATGAAATACTATTTTTACTCATGTCATGCACATTGATAAAAAATCACACTGCTAGGTATGTTATGCAATCAAGCACTTATGGAATGGGCATGCCACTTTGCATGTAAGTCAATTCCACCTAGTTGAAGGTATGTGCAAAGTATTGTGCAAGTCAATTCCACTTAGTTGAAGGTGTGTGCAAAGTATTGTGCCCATCGGATATGCTTTGCATTGTGGATCAAGCATAAAACACTGTTTTTGCCTTAATGTCATGCACAACCATATAAAAACACGGCCATAGGTGTGTTATTCAAACAAGTACTTATTGGATGGGGGCTCCACTTTGCACGCAAGTTCCTTTCAACTATGTTGAGGTGCGTGCAAAGTATTGTCACCATCGGATATGCTTTGCATGGTCGATCACGCATTATACACCGTTTTTTCCCTAGTGATATGCACATCTGCAAAAAAACACGCCCTTAGGTATGTTATCTGACCAAGTACTTATCGGATGGGTGTGCCTCTTTGAGAACATATTAATACCACCTAGATTAAGGTGTAGGAAAAGTATTGTGCCCATCGGATATGCTTTGCATGGTCGATCGAGCATTAAATACCATTTTTGCCTTAGTGTAATGCACATCCGTAAAAAAACATGGTGCTAGGTGTGTTATCCGATCAAGTACTTATGTGATGGGAATGCCACTTTGCATGTAATTCAAATCCACCTAGTTGAATCGGATATGCTTTGCATTGTTGATCAAGCATAAAACACCGTTTTTGCCTTAGTGTCATGCACAACCATATAAAAACACGGCCCTAGGAGTGTTATTCAAACAAGTACTTATCGGATGGGGGCTCCACTTTGCACGCAAGTCCCTTTCAACTATGTTGAGCTACATGCAAAGTATTGTCACCATCGGATATGCTCAACATGGTCGATTACACATTATACAATGTTTTTCCGGTAGTGATATGCACATCGGCAAAAAAGCATGCCCTTAGTTATGTTATCTGATCAAGTACTTGTCGGATGGGTGTGCGGCTTTAAGAACATTTTAATACCACCTAGGTTAAGGCATAGGAAAAGTATTGTGCCCATGGGATATGCTTTGCATGGTCGATCGAGCATTAAAAACCATTTTTGCCTTAGTGCCATGCACGTCCGTAAAGAAACACGCTGCTAGGTGTGTTATCCGATCAAGTACTTATGCAATGGGAATGCCACTTTGCATGTAATTCAATTCCACCTTGTTGAAAATGTGTGCAAAGTATTGTGCCCATCGGATATGCTTTGCATTGTCGATCAAGCATAAAACACCGTTTTTGCCTTAGTGTCATGCACAACCATAAAAAAACACGGTCCTAGGTGTATTATTCAAACAAGTACTTATCAGATGGGGGCTCCACTTTGCACGCAAGTATCTTTTCACTAGGTTGAGGCACATGCAAAGTATTGTGACCATCGGATATGCTTTGCATGGCCGATCACGCATTATACATCATTTTTCCCCTAGTGATATGCACATCCGCAAAAAAACACGCCCTTAGGTGTGTTATTTGACCAAGTACTTATCGGATGGGTGTGCCTCTTTGAGAACATTTCAATACGACCTAGGTTGAGGCATACAAAAAGTGTTGTGCCCATCAAATATCCTTTGCATGGTCGATCGAGCATGAAATACTATTTTTGCTCTAGTGTCATGCACATTCGTAAAAAATCACGCTGTTAGGTATGTTATCCGATCAAGCACTTATGTGCCACTTTGCATGTAAGTCAATTCTGAGAAAAGAAGGGATCAAGGAGGATCAAAGCACCATAAGGTAGACATAGGGTAGCAAGCAATCAATCTATTGCAATGTGTGTTCCCAACAATACATGATAGGCTTCTTATATAGAGAGAGCCTTTAGAATAGTCAAACCATGTGGGATCCTCTCATCCACATCTCTCCTTGTGGATATCCTCAATCCACATCTCCACATCTTGTAGTCCACATCTTAGGGTGGCTACTTTAATTCTTTCCTATACCATACCTTAGCCCATTAATCTATGTGCTCATGGCACCATATCTCTCAACACCTCCCCTTGGTGCCATAATCCTTTGGCTACTGCAAGGTGGTCAGATGTGAGTTACATTTCATCACCTCCCCTTAGTGCCTGCATTTCTACTTAAGGTGGTCAAGTGTGGCTTTTACATGTCAATACCTCCCCTAGGTGCTTTCATAGCTACTCTCAGGTGGTCAGGTTTGATTACAAAATATAGGCAAAGTTGGCAAGGCTTTTGCTTTTCAATATATTCCATTGATGTCACCTTTTGGCTCATGGCTTGATGATGACTCCACGTAGTTGACTTGTTGATTCTTCAATCAGCAATCTTCTTCCTTGTGTCCCAGCTTCTTGCAATGGTGACACTTTGGTTTGTTCTTCAATCTGCAGTCACTTTGATAGTGACCCATCCTTCCGCAATGGTAGCATTTCACTGATGTTTTACTGAATAGTGCTTGTTCTTCATTATAGCTATTGAGTGTTGATGTCGATGTCGATGCCTTCAACTCTCTTTCTTTTTCGATAAGAGAGGATACACATTCTTCAAACTTTGGATCTGGCAAATTCTTCAAAGTGGTTGTCAATGCACTATACTCTGCAGGCATGCTTTTAAGGAGAATTGCAAGTGCATCTTTCTCTCCTACTTTTGCATTTATGCCCTCTAGTTGAGTCATAATGCTTTTGATTTTGTTGACAAATTGTGCCATGGATTCATTGAAGCCCATGTGCATACCATAGAATTCAATTTTAAGATGGATTTCTTGGTTTTTGGCTTTTGCACCAAACACTGTGTTCAACTCATCCCATGCATCCTTGGCATGATCTTTAGAGTCTATATGATGAATTATGTTTGGACCTAAGTGCAATCCAATGAGTGATAGTGCTGCTTCATCTTTTTCCTTCCAAGCATCATTTTGTGCAGTGGGTATGTCTTCTTTTACAGTTTTCCAAAGCTTTTGGTGCATCAGGAGATATCTCATTTGTGTAGACCATGTGTGAAATCCTTCCCCAGTGAACTTCTCAACAGTTGGTGTGCGGATTGCCATTGCAAAGGTCTTACCAGTTGATGATACTTTCAAATCTGGCAGTGTCTAATTGCATACAATGATTCTGATCCGACAGGTGCGTAGAGCTCGAAAAGATGATCACTTTTCCTTTTTGGAGCATGTGCAAATTCTTCCTAGATTGCAAGTTATGGCTTGTTGAAGCTTTTGTGAAGAAGAGGGGGCCTTGATGATGTGGCACAAGGATTCACATGTAGCTTACAAATTGTGCTTAGGTGGCTCTATGCCACATGGAAATGTTTTAACTCAGCTGAGTTAACGCAAGGCTAAGCAAACTTAACTATGATTCAAGCAATTGAACCTAACCCCACTAACCTAACCACCTCCGTTAATTTTAACCACATACTCAACCAAGGTTCAAGACATTCAACCATGGTTAATTTTGATCTTTGCCACATGTCACTCTGCTACACCTTAGTGAAGACTTTGGATTTCTGAGGATGATGGCGATCGATGGCCGGTGGCAACTCTTGCTTCTGGGCTGCGTCGTCGGTTCGATGGGAGCCTGGCCTTGCCTCACAGCTTTCTACCTTGCTATGTGAACGTTAGGAAAGTTGCCTTCTCTAGTAGTTGCCTCCATTTCTTCTCCTGCCATTCCTCTGTTGCTCCAACCAAGCCCTCCTGCTTTCGTTCCTCTAGTCTCTACCAGAGGAGGCGCCGTGGTCGAGATATTGAGGCGCATGCGATCAGTCATCATTTTGGATCTGTAGTTCCAACCTCCATCGCATGTGTGCTTGGAAAGCGATGCAGGGAACGCTCCGCAGAGCAGTTGAGGTTGGTATACAACCCTCGATGGTTTACTAGCAAGCGTGTGGCTCGAGCCTGGATTTTGTTTGTAGGGAGCTTGAAGCTTCTGGTCGAGGGATGGAGCACACTATAGAAGCGTTGGAGAAGGAGCATTGCAGAATAGTCGAAAGGCGCAGCTTGTTGAAGCAAAGTTCGTTGCGACTGCTTGGCTGCAACTTTCGAGCCGTCCAGTAACTGCTTGGCTACAATGAAGGACTAGCTATGGAGTAGGCAGTCTTGCAATGAAGGACTAGAGATGGAGAGGGCAACAGTCTGTGGACCGCATGGGGGCAGCCAGGAGTTAGCGGTTGGCTGAGCTTTAGTCACGGATCTCAAGGCAAAGTCGAAGGTAGGTAGTCGTAGAAGGTGGCGGTTGTAGTTGGCAAGCTGTCTGTAGGCACAGGAAAGGTGAGTCAAAGGAAATGGCTAGTAGTCAAGAGCTCGACCTGTACTTTTAGAGCCTTTGCTTGTGAAGGTCCTCCTTGTAGGAGCTTACTGTCGAGAAAACTCTCTCTCTCTCTCTCTCTCTAAGGCAACACTCAAGAAGTCTCACAAAGCATTCTCAACTACATCTAAAACTAATCTAGACCTAGCTAACCTGGGCTCTGATACCATGAGAAAAGAAGGGATCAAGGAGGATCAAAGCACCATAAGGTAGACGTAGGGTAGCAAGCAATCAATCTATTGCAATGTGTGTTCTCAACAATACATGATAGGCTTCTTATATAGAGAGAGCCTTTAGAATAGTCAAACCATGTGGGATCCTCTCATCCACATCTCTCCTTGTGGATATCCTCAATCCACATCTCCACATCTTGTAGTCCACATCTTAGGGTGGCTACTTTAATTCTTTCCTATACCATACCTTAGCCCATTAATCTATGTGCTCATGGCACCATATCTCTCAACAAATTCCACCTAGTTGAAGGTGTGTGCAAAGTATTGTGTGCATCGAATATGCTTTGCATTGTCGATCAAGCATAAAACACCATTTTTGCCTTAGTGTCATGCACAAGCATATAAAAACACAGCCCTAGGTGTGTTATTCAAACAAGTACTTATCGGATGGGGACTCCACTTTGCACGCAATTCTGTTTCAACTTTATTGAGGTGCGTGCAAAGTATTGTCACCATCGAATATGCTTTGCATGGTCGATCAAGCATGGTCAAACATTTCCATACCACCTAGGTTGAGGTGTAGGAAAAGTGTTGTGCCCATTGGATATCCTTTGCATGGTCGATCGAGCATTGAATACTATTTTTGCTCTAGTGTCATGCACATCCGTAAAAAAACACGCTGCTAGGTATGTTATCCGATCAAGAACTTATGGGGTGGGTGTGCCACTTTGCATGTAGCTCAATTTCACCTAGTTGAAGGTGTGTGCAAAGTATCGTGCCCATTGGATATGTTTTGCATTGTTGATCAAGCATAAAACACCGTTTTGGGCTTACTGTCATGCACAACCATGAAAAAACACAGTCCTAAGTGTGTTAATCAAACAAGTACTTATCGGATGGGGGCTCCAGTTTGCATGCAAGTCCATTTCAACTAGGTTGAGATGCGTGCAAAGTATTGTCACCATCGGATATGCTCTGCATGGTCGATTACGCATTAGACAACGTTTTTCCCGTAGTGATATGCACATCCGCAAAAAAACACACCCTTAGGTATGTTATCTGACCAAGTACTTATTGGATGGGTGTGTCTCTTTGAGAACATTTCAATACCACCCAAAGTAAGGTGTAGGAAAAGTATTGTGCCCATCGGATATTCTTTGCATGGTCGATCGAGCATTAAATACCATTTTTGCCTTAGTGTCATGCAGATCCATAAAAAAACACACTGCTAGGTGTGTTATCCGATCAAGTACTTATGCGATGGGAATGCTACTTTGCATGTAAGTCAATTCCACCTAGTTGAGGGTGTGTGAAAAGTATTGTGCCCATCAGATATGCTTTGCATTGTCGATCAAGCATAAAACACCGTTTTTGCCTTAGTGTCATGCACAACCATATAAAAACACGGACGTAGGTGTGTTATTCAAACAAGTACTTATCGGATGGGGGCTCCACTTTGCACGCACATCCATTTCAACTACGTTGAGGTGCGTGCAAAGTATTGTCACCGTCGGATATGCTTTGCATGATCGATCACGCATTATACACCGTTCTTTCCCTAGTGATATGCACATCCACAAAAAAACACGCCCTTAGGTGTGTTATCTGACTGAGTACTTATCGGATGGGTGTGCCTCTTTTAGAACATTTCAATACCACCTACTTTAAGGTGTAGGAAATGTATTGTGCCCATCAGATATGCTTTGCATGGTCGATCAAGCATTAAATACTATTTTTGCCTTAGTGTCATGCACATCCGTAAAAAAACACGCTGCTAGGTGTTTTATTCGATCAGGTACCTATGAGATGGGAATGCCACTTTGCATATAAGTCAATTCCACCTAGTTGAAGGTGTGTGCAAGGTATTGTGCCCATCAAATATGCTTTGCATTGTCGATCAAGCATAAAACACCGTTTTTGCCTTAGTGTCATGCACAACCATATAAAAACACGGCCTTAGGAGTGTTATTCAAAGAAGTACTTATCGGACGGGGGCTCCACTTTGCATGCCAGTCCCTTTCAACAACGTTGAGGTGTGTGCAAATTATTTTCACCATCGAATATGCTTTAGATGGTTGATCACGCATTATACACCTTTTTTTTCCTAGTGATATGCACATTGCAAAAAAACACACCCTTAGGTGTATTATCTGACCAAGTACTTATCGGATGGATGTGCCTCTTTGAGAACATTTCAATACCACCTAGGTTGAGGTGTACAAAAAGTGTTGTGCCCATCGAATATACTTTGCATGGTCGATTGAGCATTAAATACTATTTTTGCTCTAGTGTCATGCACATCCGTAAAAAAACACGCTGCTAGGTGTGTTATCCGATCAAGTACTTATGCCATGGGAATACCACTTTGCATGTCAGTCAATTCCACCTAGTTGAGGGTGTTTGAAAAGTATTGTGCCCATCGGATATGCTTTGCATTGTCAATCAAGCATAAAACACCGTTTTTGCATTACTGTCATGCATAACCAAATAAAAACACGGCCGTAGGTGTGTTATTCAACTAAGTACTTATCGGATGGGGGCTCCACTTTGCACGCAAGTCTGTTTCAACTAGGTTGAGATGCATGCAAAGTATTGTCACCATCAGATATGCTCTGCATGGTCGATTACACATTATACAATGTTTTTCCCGTAGTGATATGCACATCTGTAAAGAAACACGCCCTTAGGTATGTTATCTGACCAAGTACTTATCGGATGGGTGTGCCTCTTTGAGAACATTTCAATACCACCTAGGTTAAGGTGTAGGAAAAGTATTATGCCCATTGGATATGCTTTGCATGCTCGATCGAGCATTAAATACCATTTTTGCCTTAGTGTCATGCACATCCGTAAAAAAACACGCTGGTAGGTGTGTTATCCGATCAAGTACTTATGAGATAAGAATGCCACTTTGCATGTAAGTTAAATCCACTAGTTGAAGGTGTGTGCAAGGTATTGTACCCATCGGAAATGCTTTGCATTGTCGATCAACCATAAAACACCGTTTTTGGCTTAGTGTCATGCACAACCATGAAAAAACACGGTCCTAAGTGTGTTAATCAAACAAGTACTTATCAGATGGGGGCTCCACTTTGCACGCAAGTTTTTTTCAACTACGTTGAGCTGCGTGCAAAGTATTGTCACCATCGGATATGCTTTGCATGGTCAATCACGCATTATACACCGTTTTCCCTCTGGTAATATGCACATCCGCAAAAAAACATGCCCTTAGGTATGTTATCTGACCAAGTACTTATCGAATGGGTGTGCCTCTTTGAGAACATTTCAATACCACCTAGAATAAGGCGTAGGAAAAGTATTGTGCCCATCGGATATGCTTTGCATGGTCAATCGAGCGTTAAATACCATTTTTGCCTTAGTGTCATGCACATCCGTAAAAAAACACGCTGCCAAGTGTGTTATCCGATCAAGTACTTATGCGATGGGAATGCCACTTTGCATGTAAGTCAATTACACCTAGTTGAGGGTGTGTTAAAAGTATTGTGCCCATCGGCGGATATGCTTTTCATTGTCAATCAAGCATAAAACACTGTTTTTGCCTTAGTGTCATGCACAATCATATAAAAACACGGCCGTAGGTGTATTGTCACCATCGGATATGCTTTGCATGGTCGATCACGCAATATACACCGTTTCTTCCCTAGTGATATGCACATCCGCAAAAAAACACGCCCTTAAGTATGTTATATGACCAAGTACTTATCGGATGGGTGTGCCTCTTTGAGAACATATTAATACCACCTAGATTAAGGTGTAGGAAAAGTATTGTGCCCATCGGATATGCTTTGCATGGTCGATCGAGCATTAAATACCATTTTTGGCTTAGTGTCATGCACATCCGTAAAAAAACACGCTGCTAGGTGTGTTATCCGATCAAGTACTTATGTGATGGGAATGCCACTTGCATGTAATTCGATTCCACCTAGTTGAAGGTGTGTGCAAAGTATTGTGCCAATCGGATATGCTTTGCATTGTCGATCAAGCTTAAAACACCGTTTTTGCCTTAGTGTCATGCACAACCATGAAAAAATATGGTCCTAGGTGTGTTGATCAAACAAGTACTTATTGGATGGGTGTGCCTCTTTGAGAACATTTCAATAGCACCTAGGTTGAGGTGTTAGAAAAGTGTTGTGCCCATCGGATATCCTTTGCATGGTCGATCGAGCATTAAATACTATTTTTACCTTGGTGTCATGCACATCCGTAAAAAAGCACGTTGCTAGGTGTGTTATCCGATCAAGTACTTATGCGATGGGAATGCCACTTTGCATGTAAGTCAATTGCACCTAGTTGAAGGTGTGTGCAAAGTATTGTGCCCATCGGACATGCTTTGCATTGTTGATCAAGCACAGAACACCGTTTTTAGCTTAGTGTCATGCACAACCATGAAAAAACACGGTCCTAGATGTGTTAATCAAAGAAGTACTTATTGGATGGGGGCTTCACTTTGCACACAAGTCCGTTAAAACTAGGTTGAGATGTGTACAAAGCATTGTCACCATCGGATACGCTCTGCATGGTCGATTACACATTATACAACGTTTTTCCGGTAGTGATATGCACATTGGCAAAAAAAAACACCCTTAGGTATGTTATTTGACCAAGTACTTGTCAGATGGGTGTGCGGCTTTGAGAACATTTCAATACCACCTAGGTTAAGGCATAGGAAAAGTATTGTGCCCATGGGATATGCTTTCCATGGTCCATCGAGCATTAAATACCATTTTTGCCTTAGTGTCATGCACATCCGTAAAAAAACACATTGCTAGGTGTATTATCTGATCAAGTACTTATGCGATGGGAATGCCACTTTGCATGTGATTCAATTCCACCTCGTTGAAATTGTGTGCAAAGTATTGTGCCCATCGGATATGCTTTACATTGTTGATCAAGCATAAAACACCATTTTTTCCTTAGTGTAATGCACAACCATTAAAAAACACAGTCCTAGGTGTATTATTCAAACAAGTACTTATTAGATGGGGGCTCCACTTTGCACGCAAGTATCTTTCCACTAGGTTGAGGTGTGTGCAAAGTATTGTGACCATCAGATATGCTTTACATGGCCGATCACGCATTATACGTCTTTTTTTCCCTAGTGATATGCACATCCGAAAAAAACACGCCCTTAGGTGTGTTAGCTGACCAAGTACTTATCGGATTGGTGTGCCTCTTTGAGAACATTTCAATACCACCTAGGTTGAGGTGTAAAAAAGTGTTGTGCCCATCAGATATCCTTTGCATGGTCGATCGAGCATGAAATACTATTTTTACTCTAGTGTTATGCACATTCGTAAAAAATCACACTGCTAGGTATGTTATCCAATCAAGCACTTATGGGATGGGCATGCCACTTTGCATGTAAATCAATTCCACTTAGTTGAAGGTATGTGCAACGTATTGTGTAAGTCAACTCCACTTACTTGAAGGTGTGTGCAAAGTATTGTACCCATCGGATATGCTTTGCATTGTGGATCAAGCATAAAACACCGTTTTTGCCTTAGTGTCATGCACAACCATATAAAAACACAGCCCTAGGTGTGTTATTCAAATAAGTACTTATCGGATGGGAGCTCGACTTTGTACACAGGTCCGTTTTAACTATGTTGAGGTGTGTGCAAAGTATTGTCACCATCGGATATGCTTTGCATGGTCAATCACGCATTATACACTGTTTTTTCCCTAGTGATATGCACATCTGCAAAAAAACATGCCCTTAGGTGTGTTATCTGACCAAGTACTTATTGGATGGGTGTGACTCTTTGAGAACATTTCAATACCACCTAGATTGAGGCATAGGAAAAGTATTGTGCCCATCCGATATCCTTTGCATGGTCGATCGAGCATTAAATACTATTTTTGCTCTAGTGTCATGCACATCCGTAAAAAGACATGCTGCTAGGTATGTTATGACAAAACATGTGTGCCACAGGATCTATGGAGCACTCTAAGGTGGATGAAACCTATGTGGAAACATGATGAAGAGAGTGCTCATGACATGTATCTCAAGTCAATTAGGTTCCAAGATAGATTAGCTTGGACTCATAAAGAGAATCTTGAGATAGTGCAAAGTGCTTGATTTATATTACTTCAAATGAACCTCCCTTTTATAGGTGAGGGTACTTACATCCATTTTGCTTGCTCACATGTGGGATATCTCCTCCATGCCATGTGGCAGCTTATCCTTTGCCCATACCTTTGCTCTACATGTGCTCATGGCACCATATCTCTCAACACCTCCCCTTGGTGCCATAATCCTTTGGCTACTGCAAGGTGGTCAGATGTGAGTTACATTCCATCACCTCCCCTTAGTGCATGCATGCTACTTAAGGTGGTCAAGTGTGGCTTCTACATGTCAATACCTCCCCTGGGTGCTTTCATTGCTACTCTCAGGTGGTCAGGCTTGATTACAAAACATAGGCAAGGTTGGCAAGGTTTTTTGCTTTTCTCAATACATTCCATTTATGTCATCTTTTGGCTCATGGCTTGATGACGACTCGTTTGCTTCTTTGCTTGATGCATGATGCTTTGTTCTTCCATGTGCCTTGATGCTTTGTGTGGATGCCATGCTTTCTGCTATAGTCATCTCATGCACTTGTGCTTTCGGCTTGCTTTTTACATCGATGTTTGCATTCATGCTTTGCTTTTTCATTTGTTGCAAAGGTCTTACCAATTGAATTCTTTCAATATTGGCAGTGTCTAATTGCATACAATGATTTTGATTTGACAAGCGCGTAGAGCTCGGAAAGACGATCACTTTTCCTTTTTGGAGCATGTTCAAATTCTTCCTGGATTGCAAGTTATGGCTTGTCAAAGATTCTATGAAGAAGAGAGCCTTTGATGATGTGGCACAGGGATTCACATGCTGATTTCCATACTGTGCTTAACAAGGGCCTCTAAGCTTAGGTGGCACTTGGTGATGTGGCACTTTTAACTAACCCCAGTTTAGTTAACCCACAGCTACTCAAACTGTACCAAGGTTCAACTGACCCAAACAGTTAACTTAACCACAGTTAGCTTTGACCACCTTATCTGCCACGTGGCCCTTTTAGACTAACCCAAGATGAGTGGCTTATCTACCACATGTCTCTACCTTAGGCTGCCACGTGTCTAATTGTGGAAAACCTTGGGAGACTTTGTGAAGAGAAGATAAGTCTGAGCAGAGATCTCGTCTACGTCGCGGCTGGCTGAGATCAATTGGAGGAGCAGTGTGATGGCTCGTGAAGCTATATATGCTGAGTCGCAGGTTGAGGTTGGAGAGGTTTGGCGTGGCTGGTTGTCCGTTGGCAGTCTGTGTAGAGCTCCTACCTCTAGAGCCTGGTTCGTCCGTCTGTAGAGCCGTGAGCAGCGTTGCTTGTGGAGTCTGTAGGCTCAAAGATGAGAGTGGGTACTATTTGCTGGAGACCGTATCTGTGTTCGTTGCTAGAGTCGCTGGTCGGCCGTGAGAGTTGTTGATCGTATGGAGCTAATGGCGGGGAAGCCAGAGGTCGTCGCATAGAGGCCGCCTTGACTTACGGGCTGTTGAGGGGCTCGTTTGTTGAGAGCCGTCACAATTTCTTCGAGTGGCAGAACTCTCCTTGGAGCTCTGTAGCGCGCTCTGCAGCCTCCGAGGCCAACAGCACGAGCAAGGAGGCAAAAAGCTTATCAGAGGGCCTTTCTTCTAGCACCTCTGTTGTCTCTCAGGAGAGGCACCTCCGCAATGGGCGGATGAAGTCTGATGGCTCTTCTAGCACCGAAGTAGAAGGAAGGGCATCATCTGCGATGCATTTTAGAGTTCGGAACGATCACCTTCACGTGTTGTCTCACGAGGATTATGAGGAATTTGTGCTTGTTGTTGCCTGCATTGTCATGCCGCTAGTCACTCCTCCTTCGTAGATAGGAGCTTAGATGTTGTCGATAGGCCACCTCAGTTGTAGTTTGAAAGTCAAAGAAGCAAAACTCCTCACATTACACTTCTCAAAACTTTGAAAATCTCATTCTCACATCTCTCAAGTCAAAATGAAGAAGAAAATCCTCTCTCTTACACACACAATGTCTCTCAAAGAAACAATGAATAGAATTGAAGAAGATGAACGGAAACCTTTCAATCTCAGATGGACAGAACTCTCCCTTAATCTAGAACAAAAAAACTAACCTAGGAGAAAAAACATGAGCTCCTAAGACATGCCTACTACTAATCTAGGAATGGAAGCAATCCTAGTGAACTACTAATGAGCTAAACTAGGAGAGCTAAACCTATGCTCTGATACCATGACAAAACATGTGTGCCACAGGATCTATGGAGCACTCTAAGGTGGATGAAACCTGTGTGGAAACATGATGAAGAGAGTGCTCATGACATGTATCTCAAGTCAATTAGGTTCCAAGATAGATTAGCTTGGACTCATAAAGAGAATCTTGAGATAGTGCAAAGTGCTTGATTTATATTACTTCAAATGAACCTCCCTTTTATAGGTGAGGGTACTTACATCCATTTTGCTTGCTCACATGTGGGATATCTCCTCCATGCCATGTGGCAGCTTATCCTTTGCCCATACCTTTGCTCTACATGTGCTCATGGCACCATATCTCTCAACATGTTATCCGATCAAGCACTTATGGGATGGGTGTGCCACTTTGCATGTAAGTCAATTCCACCTAGTTGAAGGTGTGTGCAAAGTATTGTGGCCATCGAATATGCTTTGCATTGTTGATCAAGCATAAAACACCATTTTTGGCTTAGTGTCATGCACAACCATGAAAAAACACGGTCCTAAGTGTGTTAATCAAACAAGTACTTATTGGATGGGAGATCTAGTTCGCACGCAAGTCTGTTTCAACTAGTTTGAGATGCGTGTAAAGTATTTTCACCATCGGATATGCTTTGCATGGTCGATCATGCATCATACACAATTTTTCCCCTAGTGATATGCACATCCGCAAAAAAACATGCCCTTAGGTGTGTTATCTGACCAAGTACTTATCGGATGGGTGTGCCTCTTTGAGAACATTTCAATACCACCTAGGTTGAGGTGTAGGAAAAGTGTTGTGCCCATCGGATATCCTTTGCATGGTCAATCGAGCATTAAATACTATTTTGGCTCTAGTGTCATGCACATCCATAAAAAAACACGCTGCTAGGTATGTTATCCGATCAAGTGTTTATGGGATGGGAGTGCCACTTTGCATGTAAGTGAATTCCACCTAGTTGAAGGTGTGTGCAAAGTATTGTGCCCATTGGATGTGCTTTTCATTGTTGATCAAGCATAGAATACCGTTTTTGGCTTAGTGTCATGCACAACCATGAAAAAACATGGTCCTAGGTGTGTTAATCAAACAAGTACTTATCGGATGGGGGCTCCACTTTGCACGCAAGTTTGTTTCAACTACGTTGAGGTGCATGCAAAGGATTGTCACCATGGGATATGCTTTGGATGGTCGATCATGCATTATACACTGTTTTTTCCGTAGTGATATGCACATCTGCAAAAACACACCCTTAGGTGTGTTATCTGACCATGTACTTATCGAATGGGTGTGCCTCTTTGAGAAAATTTCAATACCACATAGGTTGCATTGTAGGTAAAGTGTTGTGCCCATCGGATATCCTTTGCATGGTCGATCAAGCATTAAATACTATTTTTGCTCTAGTGTCATGCATAGCCATAAAAAAACACGCTGCTAGGTATGTTATCCGATCAAGCACTTATAGGATGGGCGTGCCACTTTTCATGTAAGTCAATTCCACCTAGTTGAAGGTGTGTGCAAAGTATTGTGACCATCGGATATGCTTTGCATTGTTGATCAAGCATAAAGCACCATTTTGCCTTAGTGTCAAGCACATTTGTAAAAAAACACGGTCCTAGGTGTGTTATCGAATCAAGTACTTATCTAACTGACACGCCACTTTTCATGCAACTCAATAACATCTAGGTTGAGGTGGGTGCAAAGTATTATGCCCATCAGATGTACTTTGCATGGTATATCACATATTAAACTCCGTTTGTGCCTCAATGTCATGCACAACCATAAAAAAACATGCTTTTAGGTGTGTTATCCGACCAACTGATTATCAGATGGGTGTACCACTTTGCATGCAATGCAATACCACAATTGTTGAGACTCATGCAAAGTATTGTTCCCATCGGATATGCTTTGCATTGTCGAACAAGCATTAAACACTGTTTTGTCCTTAGTGTCATGCACAACCATCAAAAAACGTGGTCCTAGATGTGTTATTTGACTAAGTACTTATGGGATGGGCATGCCACTTTGCATGTAAGTCAATAATACCTAGGTTGAGATGTGTGCAAAGTATTGTGATGATCAGATATGCGTTGCATTGTCGATTAAGCATAAAACAACATTTTTGCCTTAGTGTCATGGACAACAACCAATAAAAAACATGGTCCTAGGTGTGATATTCTAAAAAGTACTTGTCAGATGGGGGAGCCACTTTGCAAGAAAGTCAATTTCAACTAGGTTGATGTGCGTGCATAGTATTGTGTCTATCGGTTATGCTTTGCATGGGGGATCACACATTATACACCGTTTTCCCCCTAGTGTTATGCACATCCGTCAAAGAACACGCTCTTAGGTGTATTATCATACCAAGTACTTATTGAATGGGCGTTCCACTTTGCATGGAATACCATACCACCACTTTTGAGGCACGTGCAAAGTATTGTGCCCATCAGATATGCTTTACATGGTAGATTGAATATTAAATACTATTTTTGCCTTGGTGTCATGTACAACTGTCAAAAAACACGATCCCAGGAGTATTTTTCAAACAAGTACTTATCGGATGGGGATGCCACTTTGCACACAAGTCAATACTGCCTAGGTTGAGGAACGTGCAAAGTCTTGTGTCCATTGGATATGCTTTGCATAGTCGATCGCACATTATACACCATTTTGTTCCTAGTGTTATGCACAATCATCATAAAATACGTTTGGAGGTAAGTTTGGAGGTGTGTTGTCCAAACAAGTACTTATGGGATGGGTGCACCACTTTGTATACAAGTCAATACAACCTAGGCTGAGGCGTGTACAAAGTTTTGTGCCCATCGGAGAAATGTAGATGTGATAATATTAGAAAATTCTCGGTATGTGTATATGTGTGTGTGTGTGGCAAACAATTTTGATACAACAAAGTAAACACCTAGTGCACAAATTATGCACTTCATACCTTGAGCATTGTGTCAAAATAAAAGCTGAAATAAGCTTGTTGATGAGGATAAATATGCCCTTGAATAAAAGCACAGTTGTTGTATGACCACAATAGGATCGCTTTGACACCTGTGATTTTGCCCACATGTAAGTTTGCAAATAGTATAAAAAATCATATAATAATATATTAATAATTTGCAAATGTGTATAGCAAGTGAGTAATGGGAAGTGGAAGTGGGAGTGAGGAGGGAGGAGTGGAATGGGAGAGGGAAGTAATAGGGGTGTATGATAATAAGTATAAAAAATAGTATAATAATATATTAATAGTTTTCAAATGGCAACTGAGTAATGGGAAGTGGAAGTGAGAGTGGGGACGGAAGAATGGAATGGGAGAGGGGGAGGTAATAGGGGAGTAGGATAATAAGGGAGTGAAATGAGTGAGGGGAGTTAATAGGGGATGAAAAAGAGGAGGGTGAGATGGGGAAATATGGGATTTTGGGAAATGGGAAGAGTATGGGACGTGGTGGAAATGTGGGATGGGAGTGGTGGCAATGGGGGAGGAAGAAGAAATGGATGGGGGGAGGGCCAATGGAAGAACGGGATGAGGGATGGGGGTCCGATCGGAGAGGGGGAGTAATGGGAGCCAATGGGAGAGGGGAGAAATGAAAAGCCAATAGGAGAGAGGGGAGGAATGGAAAGCCAATAGGAGAGGAGGAGGAAAACCTAATTTTTCTTATATATAGTCTTCCTTCTTCATTCATTCTCCCCTCATTTCATTCATTGAAGCAAGAAAGCAAGGAAGGAAGAGCAAGAAAGCAAAAAAGAGCAAACTTACAAACTTTTTCCAGGTACTTGCAAATTTTTTTGATTAATTCTTTATCTAGATTTTTTTTTTAAATTTGAAGAGAGAGAAATAAAGAAAGAGAGAGAGGAACTAGAGAGAGAGAAAGTTTAGAGAGAAGGAGAGAAGCCTTGGAGACCGCGGCCTCCAGGAGGAAGAGGGAAGTGGAGGGGGATGAGAGGGAGGAGCCATGGAGGGAGGGAGGAGCCCGGGGGGGGGGGGGGTTGAGCGAGGGAGGGGATGGAGGCAGGACCCTCCCAGGGGAAGGAGGGGATGGAGGGGGGGGGGAGGGGAGGGAGGGGTAGGGGGCAGGGTCGAGGAGGGAGGGGGTGGGGGGGTTCTAGCAGCCACAGCCGCCAAGACCCCAAGGAGGGCGGGGAGGGGAGGGCGGAAAGGGGAGCGGGGTCGAGGGAGGGAAGGGGGGGTTCTGGCAGCCGCGGCCGCCAGGACCCCAGGGAGGGGAGGGAGGAGGGGGACGGGAGGGAGGGGCGGGGGCAGGGTTGAGGGAGGGAGGGGGGTTCTGGCGAACACGGCCACCAGGACCCCAAGGAGAGGAGGGAGGGGGGGAGGGGAGGGAGGGCGGGGGCAGGGTCGAGGGAGGGAGTGGGGGGGTTTTGGCAGCCGCGACCGCCAGGACCCGAAGGAGGGGGGACAGAGGGGAGGGGAGGGAGCGGAGCGGGGTTGAGGGAGGGAGGGGGGGGAGGGGAGGGAGGGGCAGGGGCAGAATCGAGGGAGGGAGGGGGGGTTCTAGCGGCCGCGACCGCCAGGACCCCAAGGAGGGGAGGGAGGGGGGAGGGGAGGGAGGGTGGGGGTGGGGTTGAGGGAGGGAGCGGGGGGTTCTGGCGGCCGCAGCCGCCAGGACCCCAAGGAGGGGGGGGGAGGGGAGGGGGGGGAGGGTAGCAGGGTCGAGGGAGGGAGGGGGGGTTCTAGCGACCGCGGCTGCTAGAATCCCAAGGAGGGGAGGGAGAGGCGGGGGCGAGGTCGAGGGAGGGAGGGGGGGTTCGGGCAGCTGCGGCTGCCAGGACCCCAAGGAGGGGAGGGAGAGGGGGGAGAGGAGGTGGGGGCGGGGTCGAGGGAGGGAGCGGGGGGGGTTCTGGTGACCGTGGCTGCCAGGACCCCAAGGAGGAGATGGAGGGGGGGGCAGGGGGTCGAGGGAGGTAAAGGGGGGGGCCGCAGCCACCAGGACCCTAAGGAGGGGAGGGAGGGGGGGGAGGGGAGGGAGGGCAGGGGCAGGGTCGAGGGAGGGAGGGGGGTTCTAGTGGCCACATCCGCCAGGACCCCAAGGAGGGGATGGAGGGGGGGGAGGGCAAGGGGGTCGATGGAGGGAAGGAGGGGGGTTTTGGCGACCATGGCCGCCAGGACCTCAAGGAGGGGATGGAGGGGAGGGAGGGGCAGGGGGGATGGAGGGGGGGTTCTAGCGGCCGCGGCTACCAGGACCCTCCCAGGGGAAGGAGGGGATGGAGGGGGGGAGGGGAGGGAGGGGTGGCGGGGTCGAGGGAGGGAGGGGGGGTTCTAGCGGCGGCGGCCGCGGTCGCTAAGACCCCAAGGAAGGGATGGAAGGGGGGGAGGGGAGGGAGGTTGAGGGAGGGAGAGGAGGGGGTTATGGCAGCCACAGCCGTCAGGACCCCAAGTAGGGAATGAGGGGGGGTGGGGTCGAGGGGGGGAGGGGGGGTTCTGGCGGCCATGGTCGATAGGACCCCAAGGAGGGGATGGAGAGGGCGGAGGGGTAGGGGGGATGGAGGGGATGGAGGGGGGGGTTCTTGCGGCCACGGACGCTAGGACCCCAGGGAGGGGATGGGGGGGGGAGGGAAGGGGGGGCAGGGGCGAGGTCGAGGGAGGGAGGGGGGGGGTCTGGCGGCCGTGGCCGCCAGGACCCAGGGAGGGGAAGGAGAGGATGGAGGGGGGGGGAGGGTGGGACCAATATGGTAAACGATAGAAGATGGAGTATCTAAACAAAAGTTGGTGTTAGCGGGCAATCTTTATTTCCAGCCAATATAGCACACAATAGTTACAAACCCTTATCGGCTCATGCTACGTGGTGGAGGAGTCATGGAACCGTTCCAAATTCTCATCCAATCTCCCGTGGTGAGTGATTATGAGAGGAATTCATTCCAAGGGGCAACATATCTAGGATGATCAGGTGGGAGAAATCGATGGTAATTCTCATAGATGACCTTATTTAATGTGTCTGCCCATGAGGCAACTAGCGAAGGACCACAAACAGGACATGCATGGTAACCCAATGTAGTGAGACTTGAACAATAGATGCAATTAAGAGTTGAAGGTGGGTTTAGGGTGCCACATCCTTTGCCTATTCATACTTAGAAGTGCAATGCTTACCTGAACAATCGCCATAGCCTGGGAAGTCATACATCGTCCACATCAAGGCTGCTTTGTAGTTAGAGTCTCATGACGAGGGAGGCCTACTCACATCATGCACCTCGATACCTCTCCAAAGTATCTCTAGCTCATCAATCAAAGACTCCAAATAAACATTAGGATTTTTGACTTTATGTTTCCCTAGAATTAGAAGGGACAGCATAACATGTCCTTTCTTAATAGCCATAGAGGGTGAAAGATTATAATTCACCAATATCACTAGCCATACACTGTAAGAGGTGCTTTTGAGACCAAATGGGTTCACACCGTCATACCCAATCCAAGTCTCAAGCTCCTAGGTTCTTCCTTGAAGCTTGGCTGTGTGTCTTCAATATGCTTCCATGCAGGAGAGTCCGCAGGAGCTCTCCACTTGCCATTGGTTGATCGATGGGAGGAATGCCATGACATGAGCTCTGCAATAGATTTGCACTTGAACATATGTTGGATGCGAGGGATTATGGGAAAATGTCACAGAACCTTACGAGGCACATCCAAAGTTTTGAGATCTGCTCTATATCTTGCCTCTCCACAAGCAGGACACTCTCTTGCATCCTTATGTAGTCCACGAAACAAAATGCAATCGTTGACACATGCATGGATGCGCTTGTAATCTAATCCTCCAAGAGAGGTCACATGTTGCCTTGCCATATCTCTTGAGGCCGGTAATTTATTCTCCCTTGGAAGCATTTTACACAATAGCCTGCACGTGAAGACCATAAATGAGGAAAAGCATTCGAGTAATTGACCCACTAGCATAATTCACTATGTTTGCAAAATAGACTTTAAAGCTTACTTGAATAATGCATTCAAACTTGCATTGCTCCATCCATAGATGGTTTGCAAGTTTAGTAACTCAAGGGAGATGCATAGAACAGAGACTGTGCACCCCTCAAATAGTGGAGTCGATGCTGCAGTAAAAAGATCATCCTGCTCCATGCTATCATCCCTTCCTTGATGGACATATAAATCGGGCACCATATCATCAAACACCTCCTCCTCCAAGGCTTCATGAGGTAATGGTGGAGGGCTACTATCACCATCACTCGATGCGTTTGTAATGGTCCCTCCTGAAGATCCCATCTCATATCGCCGATGCTTCACCTCCTCACGGTGAGCATAGGGCAACATATGCGGGTGTGGCATTGCATCCTGTATCAAATTAAAACGGGATCATAACTCAAACAGATGAACACCCATAGGTATCTCAATGAACCTTAACTTACAAACCCTTACCATGTTTATGGTCGCATCCCATTCTCCATACTTTGAGATATGATTGAGTGTAATCCTGCATGCACGATACATGTTTCCTCGACATCGATCACACATACATTTGATTTTTTACTCCAACCACATTTCGCGATGGTGGATACGGAGGGATTCATCCTCACTAAAGCTACTTGTTGAAGATGAAGACATCCTATAAACAAACAACCCAAAAAAATTTGCTTTTCTTCAAATATTTAATTTTAAACTCTATGGTGCGTCTAAAGGCGCGTCTAAAATTGCGTCTGTCTTTTCTGTGGTGCACATCTACAAGCACGTCTAAAACCATGTCTATCTGTTCTGTGGTGTGTGTCTACAAGTGCATCTAAAACCACGTTTGATCTATGTAATTAGATGCGTATATAGACACACTATTAGATGCATCTATAAACGTGGCTTTTAAACCTGCTTTTAGCATGCTCGCTTTGCTTTTCTTCACATTACTTATACTTCGCGTGGCTGGCTTTCTTTTTTATTAGCAAATCCACAGTTTCAACGCTTAAGATGAAGGCACCCACACTTACTTCCAAGCTTAAAGGAGAAGAGGGCGAACAAGGACGAGAAGCAACTTTGAAAAAGGAGAAGAACCTTCCATACCTCTATCCAAGGTAGTCTTTTTGCAGTTGATCTTTTTTGAAAGTTTGCACTCTTTGGATTTATACTTTCTCGTGTCCAAAAAACACCTGATTTGGGTATCAGTGTTACGTTTGTGTGTCGGGTGCATGTCCTTTTCTACTTTTTAGAAAAGTTTATTTGTCAGAGCGCGTCTATGGGCGCATCTCAGAGCACGTCTAAAACCATGTCTACAGGCGCATCTAGACACGCGTCTAGCCTATTTGCAAACATAGATAGCCACCTCTATAGATGCACTGTTATATGCAAAAATAGCCAAGGGGCCCGCCCCACACTGCTCACAAGCATGAGTGAAAGAAAGCAATGAAGTGAGCGAGGGAGGACCCCAGTCTGCAGGACCTGGAGGTAGAAAGGATCCAGATGGAGCAATATGGAAGCGTGCATTTTGGAGCAGGGGGTGTTGAATCATGGGAGGCCCAATTTGTAAGTATCGATCTCAAATTATATTGCTTATGTAGTTTATTAGGAGGTTGTTTCTTTGTACTAATCCCTTTGCACATACCCTACTCCTATCGAGACAGCCTACCACCGCCACCATCACAGAGGAGATACATGGTTATCATGATGGGTTGATTCCTGAGGAGCAGTATATCCAGGCTAGTGGAGCGATCCCCAAGGTATTTGAAAGTAATTAAATAATGTCAATATTATAAGTAAAGATTTGATTTTTCATACATTGATATATGTTGTCCCTTGTTTACAGGCCCGTGCACAAGACGACGAGGAAGAAGACGAGGAAGGAGGTGCAGAAGGGAGTGCAGAAGGGAGCATGGAAGGGAGCGAGGACGTGGAGAACATAGATTAGTCGTAGAAGTAGTGCTAGCTACTCTTTTTTGTACTTAAAGCCACTGGCTTGGCTTCGAGCCTCTTGTATATACACCCCTCTTATTTTTTGTACTTGAAGCCACATGACGTGGCTTAGCTTCCTTATTTTTTGTACTTGAAGCCACATGACATGGCTTAGCTTCATGCTATATGTACATACAAGCACTTTTTGAGCTTTCAATTTTATTGCGTTTTGGAGTTGTAATGTTTAATTTGGAATTGTAATTAAAATGTGGTTGGCTGTAAGAATTGAATTACACAATGTGGAAATGGGATTCTTGTAACTATATAGCATACACAACATACACAACATTCTGTAAATTAAAAAAAATATATTATAAAGTGCATCTATCAGTGCATCTATAAATGCATCTATATATGCGTCTATCTGTTCGGGAAGCATCTATTTGCATGTCTATAAACGTGTTTATAAGACCATTTAAAAACACGTCTAGACACGCATTTAACGACGAGTCTGTCTATTTTTAAAATTTTTAAGCAAAGTGTCTATTTAAGCATCTAAATGCGCATCTATATGCACGTGTGTCTACTATATAGACACGCTATTAGACGCAGGTCTCTAGATGCGGAAATAGATGCGCATGTAAGTTTTTTATTTAGTTTAGTAAACGCATCTGTGTGTGCGTCTATGGGTGCTTTGTCTTGTTGTGAAAATGATTTAAGTCTAGGATTGTCTTAGTTGTAAAAGGACATAATGCTGGTTGAATATTGCCAAATCTGACCCTATTACTCTTCAAAACCCTATCCAAAAAGGACCTCTACTCATGCTCAAGGCAGCCCATAATATCTACGAAATGAGACGAATATAATATCTCCAAACTATCTACTCTTGCTCAAGGCAACCCATAATACCTCCAAAACCCTATCCACAAAGGACCTCTTCTCATGACCAAGACATCCCATAATATCTGCTCAAGGTAGCCCATAATATCCACAAAGAGTAGTAATAGCTGGCAGGAATGTTACCATTCAACTTGCTTCAGCCCATTGCCAATTTGTTCATCCAAACTGGGGTGTTATTGAGAGGAGAGGAAAAGCTGAATATTATTCTGAGGACTAGTATGCAAGCTAAACAAAGGGTTGGCAGCTTTGGGGCTACCTGAGGGCTTAAGCACAGGCTTAAATATGTGCCATGCACCTACATGCAATGAATTTTATTGGGTTGACTCAAACTTTGACGTTAGAGATAGATGCCTCAGAAAGAGCACAAGAATTGCAACCTTTCTTCAATGAGTAAAAGGAGTTTAGCATTGGATTTTCTCGGTTGTAAGAGTGTAATACAATACACCATGAATCCATTGTCTTTAAAGAGTAAGAGGACATAATGTTGGCTGAATGAGTGAGAGGACACAATGCTGGTTAAATGTTGCCAAGTCTAACCCTGTTAATCTCCAAAATCCTATCCACCAAGGGCCTCAGCTCATGCTTTAGGCAACCCATAATATTTACAAAAAGAGACGAACATAATATGTCCATAACCCTATCCACAAAGGACTTATGCTCATGCTCAAGGGAGCCCATAGCATTTGCAAAAAGACACTACTACACATGGGCCTATTCTGATGCTTAAGCATTGACGTTTAACACACGTGGGATGCTAATTATCGATAATGTTAAGTTTCGCTATATAGCAACTTTAGACAAGTGTCGCTATATAGCGATCTTTAAAGAGAGTCACTATATAGGAACACTTACTAGAGTTGTGAATGGTCGTTATATAGCGATACTAAGATAGTTTCCTATAGCGATGTTTTACAAAGAGTGTTTTTTTCCATACCGACCTTTAAAGATAGTTTTTCCCAATGATAAATTATTTTTCCTTTTCATACATGTTTGATCCTTTGAGAGAATAAAAGTACAAGAGCATGTACATCAAGTTTAAAGCTCATATATTCATGTCCAAGTTTGAGATGAAAAAAATGAATGAAGAGCATTTACATCAACGGCTTCATCTTGAGCCAAGTCTAATGTGCCAAACAAGTTTATCTCTAACTTTGTACCGAGTTGATCTCCTATATCATCATCGTACTCTAGCATCATACATTCACCTAAGACTTGATCATTTTCTTCAATACAGTGTGGTGATTCTTGATGATCGCCATCTTCTTCCTCAATATCGTTATCTCCATCTTCTTCCCATATAATGTCATTATGCACATCTTCCGCTTGGCTCATATTGTGATCTTCATCTTTTTTGCTAGATCCATCTGGATCAATTGGATGTGGTATTGGTAGTGGCATCTCCATATCCACATCTCTATCTTCAAAAATTTGCTTACTTCGTGGTGCAACTTGGATCACATACCACTATCTTGGATAAGAACGATCTGGATGAAAAACCACCTATAGTGAAGATGGGTGCCAAATGCCATCAATTATATATATGAAATTATGCTTAAATACATGTATCAATGGATCTTTAAAAATGAAAGCTTCGATTAATTAAATCATTAGTATGCACTTGCTCACAATGCTCGGGAAGAACAAAAGTATCACTTTCATTAGTCCAAAGTTTGGTGGAGTCTATTGCAAAAAATCGCTACTGTCTTTTTTCACTGTCACATGGAGACCATTGTAAATAGTTCTAAACCATTTTATATCAAGAATGAAAATACTAAATCATCTGAAATCAATTTCATAGATTTGGTATATGGTCCCACAATAATCCAACTGTGAGGAGAGAAGATTGGTATCCAAATCACTTGCTCGCCTATCTTGTGTGAAGTTAGCCATGACTCCACAATCATACATGACTCTCTTTGAATAGATGCTTTCCACGTGAAAATGTCATCCAGATGTCCATAATGCACTGTACTTTTTGTACTACAAAAGAGCATCATTAAAACAATGAAGATGCATTTATTTTATAGCGTATATTGCCACAAATAATTACTTAATTATGTCAAGTGGTAAGAAAATTACATGCATCATCCATCTAGATGATAACTCTCACTCGCACTCGTTTATTGTCTCTCCATCATGTTTGGCTTTACGTAGAGCCAGTTGTAGCCAATCGAGTGACATGTGAGTGGGGAGAAGGGTGAGATCCCGTGGATATGGTTGCAATCACCTGTAAATTACTCTAAATCTCTTCCTTGTAACTATTCTTTCTACTTTGGCCACTTTATATCTCTCAATCCAATTCTGCATCTCCTTGCTATCGAGGATACAAAACTTATTGAATTTCTCCATTTGCTCTTTGGTAATCTTTCTTTCAATCTCTTTTCCTTACGGAACCTCGCCAGTGATATGATCATTATTCTTGTTATATCAATCCTACGGCATATCGGGATCTGTGGATGCAAGAAACTCCGTGATGTATACTAATGAATCTTGCACAAGCCATCCCTTTGCCATGCTTGCTTCTGGTCTTGCTCTTTTTCTTACAAATCCCTTCAAAGTTTTCATATACAGCTCGAGAAAAAACATCCACCGACTATGAACGGTATCTATAATGGCCACCTCATCAACTATGTGCACAAGCAAGTGCACTTGAGTTGTCATAATGCTCGAGGGAAAGTAAGCGAGCATACGGCTTCGATGGAGTCCACCCTATCCTTCTCGATGCTC
This sequence comes from Dipteris shenzhenensis, assembly GCF_047967505.1. Taxonomy (NCBI): domain Eukaryota; kingdom Viridiplantae; phylum Streptophyta; class Polypodiopsida; order Gleicheniales; family Dipteridaceae; genus Dipteris; species Dipteris shenzhenensis. The sequence continues at coordinate 30,700,761 of NC_141609.1, read as the reverse complement.
GATATGCAGATCTCTTTTTGAGATATCCACCTATTTCACATGCCCATATAAGATATATTCATAATTAGTCTACAGATTATTCAACTTAAATTGAAGAAAATGCAATCAATGCGATTTGATAGTAAGCATACCTGACAATACCACTGATCTTGAATATAGCATTTCTAACATCTTCTTGTAAGCACCCTTTTACTGTAATTGGGAGGATGAACTATCAAAGCAATAAAGAAGTCATGTCAATAATATAACATAATGATAATTACACTAATGCATGATGATTATCGGTACACTAATCCTACAGCTTATAATACCTGTAAGACCTTGTGCTAATCATGGGACTTGAGCCCACTAAGCTTATTGTCCTTTGAAAATGCTCCTTTCAAGCAATGCATGTACTTGTGGGTATTTGAAAAGAGGCAACGTCTGCCTTGACCACTCGCTCCTCTCTCTTGGAGTTGATCCATGTTGCTTTCGGGAGGACAACTTTTTCCGAAGCATACACTTAGGGCCACAAACAAGACATCCTATTCATAGCACGCAAGTCTTCTCGCACTTCTGTCAAGTCTTTGGAACCAACCAAGTGTGCCCAAATAGTAGCCCCCATATTCTTGAAGATATGCATGGGATCCAAGAGATGATTGATTTGTAACTGACCCCAATAAGGAAGCTCATGAAAGATGGATAGCCTCTTCATACCACGAGGAGGCTCCTCTCCATTCGCTCTCCAAGCCTAAATCCAGTCACTTGCCTTCAAATATGGTGGTGGTGGATCAAGCTAACCTCCACGCGCAAGATGGTCCAGCACAAGGTATCGAGCATGACCTTCATAAAAATTTTTCCTCATATGTTTGGAGTATCGTGCAAGCAATTTCAGACCCGGTCCACAAACAGGACAAGCATAGTACCCACTTGTAACAAGTCCTGCACGCGTGCATGAATGTGTTAGTATAAGACATGCATGCGAAAGAGAGTCATAAAAGCATAATCTTATATGATACATGTAAAGACGCAACCACGTACCTGTGCACTCTCCACTCACTCTCCATATCCTTGGTAGTCATGCATGGTCCACATCAAGATACCCCTTACCAAAATATCATTGGTATGTCTAGGAGCTCTAGAAATATCAAAGATCCACACTCCTCTCCATAAGATCTTTAACTCCTCTATCAAAGGTGCCATATACACATCCATATTTTTGGCCTTGTACTTCTCTGGCACAAGTAGTGTAAGCATGAGGTGTCCCTTCTTTATTGTTAGCCATGGTGGGATATTGTAATTCACCAAGACTATGGGCCACGTCAACCAAGATGTCGAGCGTAACCTGAGAGAATTCATGCGGTCCATGGTGAGCCCAAGATGTAAGTTGTGTGGCTCCCTCGCAAAGTCTGGCCACTGATTGTCTATGTGCTTGCAAGCTGCACAATCTATGGGAATCCTCAATGTGTCATCAGTGGACCGATGAAATCCATGCCATGTCATCAACTCCGCTATGGATTTGCATCGGAACATGTGCTATATTATTGCAATGATGGGAAAGTGTCTCAAGACCTTTACTAGTATCTGCTCACCCTGCAAGTCATCTCTATATCGTTGTTCCCCACACTTCGGACAACTAGCCAAATCTCCATGCTCATGACGAAAGTGAATATAGTCATTATGGCAAGCATGGATGGTATCATAATCCATACCCACCATTGTTAGCATCTTCTTCGCTTCATCTCTTCACGTGGGCATGGTATTTGTGCAGGCAACATCTTCTGGAGCAACCTCATTAAGGTGAGACACTTGTATCTAACCACCCATAATTTGCTTGTAGATTCAAGATTGAGAGACAAGCCTCTAGTTTAGACATCCTAGCACCCTCATACAACTGTGTTGATTGCAACTCTCACATTTTGACCTCAAACTCTGACATCACATGTACATGTGATGTAGTGCCCCTAAAAATAGAATCCATCATGTCCACCATACCCTCATCATCATCTGGCACATCCGAGAGACTATAGTCTTATTTAAAGTGTGAAGGTATATGCACACCCTTGCCACCTTCTCATCCTGTCTCAAGATTTTGTGTAAATATAAGATCTTGTCTCAAGGTTTCGTGTCATAATGGTATGTGATATTAATCACGAACTCAAAGAGCATTGACTTACTGATGATCCATCATCACATACAACACCAACAGTGGGTATTGGTTCGGGCTTCTCCCCATGCATCTGCAAGTGGCGCATAACAATACGATGTTGATGGTGTACTTCTATCTTGCAATGAGTGCAATGACAATACAGCCTCTCTGTAAGCCACTCTACATTCTCAGGCATTGGCGCATCATCTGACGAGCTTCCACTCGTTCCTTCCATCTACAAACCTCCAAAATCATAACATGAGCTACAAGGAAATCTATTAAGATCCAAAAAATAGCCACCCATGAGCTCTTTTCCTCTCTTCTAACAATAAGTGCCTTGAACCGTCACTATATAGCGACGCTTTGTCCTATTTCATCGCTATATAGCGAGTGACCAGCATCGCTATATAGTATCGCTAGGGAGTTAAAACCCGAAACCCCATGCGATGCCGTCTTTCAAATCTCTATTGCACGAAAAGTAAAAATCTCTCCTCCCACCTTATATTCGACGACCTCACTTTCCTCCTCTCTATTCCCCACACTCCTCACCCCTACCTAACCCCTCTCCCAACACTTGTGCTCCCTCTCCACCCTTCTCCCTCTATGCTTATGTGAAAGGAAGTTTTTCAAGAAGATGTGTCTCTTTCAGTAATGTAGGTTCATTTTTTGTGAGATTTCATTTTGTGAGTGTTGAAGCATGTTTCTCCTTGTATTGCTAAGCCTATGTGCTAATTTTTATGCTTGATTTTCAGAGGTTAAGGACAAAAAACGAGATTTGCTGAAAGAAAGAAGACTCACCTCTTCTTTTTTTGGTATTTCTCTTCCTCCTTGTTCTCCTTGTTTGTAGGCTTATGCTTGTCTCCTCAATCTAATCTCAAGGAGGGGATGGTGGGGGGGGGGGAGGGGACGGAGGGGGGGGGCGAGGTCGAGCGAGGGAGGGGGGGTTCTAGCAGCCGCGGCCGCCAAGACCCCAAGGAAGGGATGGAAGGGAGGGAGGGGAGGGAGGTCGAGGGAGGGAGGGGAGGGGGTTATGGCGGCCGTGGCCATGAGGACCCCAAGGAGGGAATGAGGGGGAGGATCTCCTGTCTATCGCCTCCCTTCAGGATGAGGCAAATCCTCCCGAGGAGAGGCTCTCTGGCATATAACCGCTACTGAAAATCCTCTGAAGAGCTGCTAAGAGGGGCTGATGGATCTGGTCCCAGAAGGAGGTGAAGAATGTTCGGGATAGCCCATCCTCACCTGGGCACTTCTGTCCATCGATGGCCATCAAGGCCTCCAGCATCTCATCCGTGGTAAACGGTGCCAACAGCGTCGCCTGCATGCTAGGCTAGACCAAGGAAGGAGTGTGTCTCCACACCTCCTCACGGGCACGACGAGTGCGAGGAGCAAGCGGCTCCTACTAAAAAAGGGTCCTGTAGAAGTCGGTGGCCAACCCCAAGACCTCTCCCGGATCCGTGACGATGTGTCCCGCCGCTATCCTGAGACTCCGAAGCTGATCACCTGCAGCTCTCTGGCCATGTAACCTGAAGAACTCCCTGCACATCCGATCACCCTTTCGAGCCCAGAAGGAGAGAGAGGCGTGATAGGAAAACTCTGAGCGACGCTGGAGTGTCTCCGCCAGAAGGGCTCTGGTTCGAAGGGCCTGGATCCGAAGCTCCTCTGAGCCCGGGGATGCCTGCTGGAGCCGCTGAATGGAGGCGAGGTCTCTCCGAAGGGCTCTCTCTCTACCCCACCACTCCTGTCGAACCTGTAGGGCTGCGAGCTGGCAGATCTGGCTGGACTCCTGGAACGCCTGCGCCACCGAATCAACCAAATCCACGCACTTGTCCCAATCTCTATCCCAAAGACCACAAATGCTGCTACGCACGTCCTCCCTCGAGAAAATGGAATCGGGAATCCGGCATGAGCGGGGGGAAAGGGCCTGAGCTACCGAATCTAATGATAAGAGCACCGGCGCATGGTCGGAGAGTGTCGTCCCTGGAACTATACCGGCCTGACCGCCTCTGCTGATGGCCTAATCACTAACATAGAATCTATCCAGCGAGTCTGCCTCCTTCCCTGCGGAAACCCCACGAGAAGTCCAAGCTCCCGTGCCAACGCCAGAAGGACGGGTCTTGCCAACAGTCCCTTCCTCCTGTCGCAAAGATAAAAGAGTCCCAAGCGGACTGCTCTGCCTGAGACATACCTGTAAACTCCGGTCCTCTGCCCTGCTGGTCCTCCAAGGTCTCCAAATTGTTGAAGTCACCTCCAACAATCCAGGAATCCATGTCTGGGAGAATCCCTGTAAGTGTCCTCCAGAAGGTGGCTCTACAACGGAGATCTGTGGGGGCATAAATGTTGATAATTCCAACTCTGGAGCCCTCTAATTCCAGGCCTACCCAAAGGGCACGACCTGGAATCAACGTGCCATGACCGAAAACTCCTTGGGCTAGCTGCTCTCCCACGGAAGTACAGACATCACCACTCCTCCCCAGTGCGCCGATCGAGGGCTCCCAATAAGTGTGAGAGCGACCAGTGAGGATCTTCCCACATCTACGGGAGTGAGCCGCCAAAAGCTTGTGTTCCTGGAGCAGCAGTACATCCAAACGTCCCTATCACTGCTGGCTGAAGTTCCTGTCTCAAAATGAGCTTCCTGGGACCACGGGTGCCAAAAGAGTGAAACCCGTTCACATTCCAGGATACGAGGTGTAGGCTCATGGTGAGGACTGGGAGGCAGCGAACAACTGTCTGCTCGCGGTCGAGGTCGAAGAAGAAGCTGACATTTCGGAGTAGAGGCGCTGGCGCTTATGGGAAGGTTTGGAGGGGGAGGGGGGTCGTCCTGCCCGTCCTTCAACACCTTCAACAAAGGCGAGAGGCCTTTGGTACCATGAACGAAGGCTTTCTCGAGCCAGCTCGAGATCTCTGAGGTGGACATCCCGTAGAAGGCACGGAGTTTCTGGGGCATCCAGGCTTTGACATCTTGGGGGAGGGGCCAAGACAGGGGGGGCCTGAGGATCACAATCATTCTGAATTGTTTGGCGGCGCAGCGCCACCGCAGGCGCACGTCACCCTCGAACCACTGAGTCTCGAGAAGCTGCCCATCGGACGGGCCTATCCAGGAGCAAATCTGAGCATGCGTCTGCTCCCTGAGAGCCTCCCAGACCGACTCGTCTATCCAGGTCTCGGTGCCGTCACTGAGGAACGTGAAAGCAAAGCTAGGGCCATCCCTAGGGGCCAAGGCGGCTATCTTTCCATCCGCCCCTTTGCGGAGAAGGAAGATACTGATGTCGAGGCAAGTAGGGAAGGTCACATCTAGGTAGTCCCAGGGGCCAGATCTGTAGAAGTCGCGGGAGAGCTCTCTCTCTTGAAGCTGAGGCCCATCAGAGTCTGCCATTGAGGGGCTAGCGGATGGAGAAGCTTGCTCCGGTGGTGGTGTAGACTCCGGGTGTCCTACCAGCGGAGGGGGGGGGGGAGGGGGAGGAGGCTGGGGAATAGGCAGCTCAGACTCCTCAGGGGCGGCTGGCGGAGGAGAAGGAGGAGGGGGAGCGGGAACTGCCCTCGGTTGAGGAACTGTCGGAGCAGCTAGCTCTGCGGGAGAACTGAAAGAGGCGGGGGGGGGGAGGGATGGGGCTGCAGCTGGAACTGGGGCTGCTGAGGAGGGGGAGAAGATTGAGGAGGACGAGGGGGCTGAAGTTGCGGGTCGGGAGACAAGGGGTGCCATTGGGTGATGGCTAGGGCTGGATGGAGAGAGGCTGGGGAGAGGAAGAGAGGGGGACCTGAGGCTGTGGAGGGCAGGCTACCGTCGAAGAAGATGCTCTCCCATGTCCCTGGGGCGGCTGCCTATCGGGTCTCTGAGGTGCAGCTACAGGCGGGGTAACCTCTGCCTCCTTGCCTTTATCAAAAATCTTCTTGTTCTTTCCTCTTTTTCTTCTAACCTCAGTCCAGCCGCCAGCTATCTCTGGTCCGAGCTCCGGCTGCCTCTGCTCCTCCTGGCGTGGCTGCCCGAAGGGGGGAGGAGGGGGCGAAGAGGGGGGAGGCGGGGGAGGCCGAGAAGAGCTGGTGAAACGTGGGCAGGCAGCCGCCAGGTGTCCAAAGCCGTGACACCTCAGACACTGTCCTGGCTGTCCGGTGACTACCATGCTCTGGGTGATGCTGCCGGCACCTGTCACGATCTCAATCACTGCCGAGAGAGTCGCAGGATCCGCCACAGCCACACGGACTCGGGGGGCACCCGGGGCACCTGCTGTAGTCACCGCATCGGCGAAAGTATCATGCATAACCCAGCCGAAGTGGGAGCCCAGGTCCCTAACAATCGGCCGCAGATCGGCAGCAAGACTAGGAAAAACTAGCGTCACTGGATGGCGAGGTATGTAGAACCGGGCATCAAAATCTGCTGCGCTGAATCCATGGTACCACGGGACTATCATGATGATCTTTCCGTCCACTGACATGGTTGCTCGCAGCTTTCGCACTGGAGAGTTTAAGCCAGAAGATGCCCCTTCCCATAAGGGCCACCTCCTCAATATGGCCATCCTCTAGCATGAGAGTGGACTGGAGCCAGTCCCTGATGGCTGATCTGGAGGGGGAATGTCCAATGACTCTGCCATAGACTGAGGTAAGAGCAAAGTCATTGGCAACCTCCTGAACCCGAGATGATTGCTGCTCAGTCAGGATGACGCAGTAGGCATCTGGAGAGGGAGGGACCATCTGGGCCTCCGGTTCCGGGCAGGGAGCCGCCATACCGCCAAGACAAACTGCGAGGCTTCCGATGAAGAAGAGGCTGTCACCCAAAAACGGGGGGGGGTAGAAGCGGAAGGGTGGAGCCTGGGTGTGGCGGGAACGGAGGTGGCGCGAGGTGAAGGCGTGGAGGCGGGAGACTGGTGAAGTGGCAGCGGGAGCGGAAGCGGGGGCGGGGGAGAGGCAGAGCAGGGACGAGGTGGCAGACGGGGACGGGGGGAAATGGAGGGGCGGAGGGGGCGGGGTGGGGCGAATGAACGGGGGGGGCGGGGGTGAGGGCGGGAGGGGAAGGCGGAGGTGAAACGGGGGGGCGGAGAGGCGGGAGGGGGCGGGGCGGGAGGCGGGGGTGAGAGGGCAGATTGGTGGCGGGGGTGAGCGGAGTGCCGCGAGGGGGTAGCGGGCTGGGGCGGTAGCGGGGCGGGGGTAGCGGGGCGGGCTGGGCGGTAGCGGGCTAGGGCGATAGCGGGGCGGGGGTAGCCAGGGGAGGTAGCGGGCTGGGCGGAGGGGGGTAGCAGGGCGGGGGTGAGCGGAGGGGGTAGCGGGGCGAGGGTGGCAGGGCCGGAGTGAGCGGAGGGGGTAGCGGGGTGGGGGGTGTGGAGCGAGGGGGTAGCAGAGTGGAGCGGAGGGGGTAGCGGGGCGGGGGGGAGCGGAGGGGGGTAGCGAGCGGGGGGGTGGAGCATGGCGAGGGGGGCGGAACGAGGTGGGGGTGAGGGGGGAGGTGAGGGCGGAGGGGTAGGGGCAGGAGAGGCGAGGCAAGGAGAGGCTAGGGGGGAGGTAGAGGTACGGCGGGGGAGGACGGGAAGCTCGTGGGAGCTATTATCTGACATCAATCCATTGTCTTTAAAGAGTAAGAGGACACAATGTTGGCTGAATGAGTGAGAGGACACAATGCTGGTTGAATGTTGCCAAGTCTAACCCTGTTAATCTCCAAAACCCTATCCACCAAGGGCCTCAGCTCATGCTTTAGGCAGCCCATAATATTTACAAAAAGAGATGAACATTATATGTCCATAACCCTATCCACAAAGGACTTATGCTCATGCTCAAGGGAGCCCATAGCATTTGCAAAAAGACACTACTACACATGGGCCTATTCTGATGCTTAAGCATTGACGTTTAACACACGTGGGATGCTAATTATCGATAATGTTAAGTTTCGCTATATAGCAATTTTAGAAAAGTGTCACTATATAGCGATCTTTAAAGAGAGTCGCTATATAGGAACACTTACTAGAGTTGTGAATGGTCGTTATATAGCGATACTAAGATAGTTTCCTATAGCGATGTTTTACAAAGAGTGTTTTTATCCATACCGACCTTTAAAGATAGTTTTTCCCAATGATAAATTATTTTTCCTTTTCATACATGTTTGATCCTTTGAGAGAATAAAAGTACAAGAGCATGTACATCAAGTTTAAAGCTCATATATTCATGTCCAAGTTTGAGATGAAAAAAATGAATGAAGAGCATTTACATCAATGGCTTCATCTTGAGCCAAGTCTAATGTGCCAAACAAGTTTATCTCTAACTTTGTACCGAGTTGATCTCCTATATCATCATCGTACTCTAGCATCATACATTCACCTAAGACTTGATCATTTTCTTCAATACAGTGTGGTGATTCTTGATGATCGCCATCTTCTTCCTCAATATCGTTATCTCCATCTTCTTCCCATATAATGTCATTATGCACATCTTCTGCTTGGCTCATATTGTGATCTTCATCTTTTTTGCTAGATCCATCTGGATCAATTGGATGTGGTATTGGTAGTGGCATCTCCATATCCACATCTCTATCTTCAAAAATTTGCTTACTTCGTGGTGCAACTTGGATCACATACCACTATCTTGGATCAGAATGATCTGGATGAAAAACCACCTATAGTGAAGATGGGTGCCAAATGCCATCAATTATATATATGAAATTATGCTTAAGTACATGTATCAATGGATATTTAAAAATAAAAGCTTCGATTAATTAAATCATTAGTATGCACTTGCTCACAATGCTCGGGAAGAACAAAAGTATCACTTTCATTAGTCCAAAGTTTGGTGGAGTCTATTGCAAAGAAATCGCTACTGTCTTTTCTCACTGTCACATGGAGACCATTCTAAATAGTTCTAAACCATTTTATATCAAGAATGAAAATACTAAATCATCTGAAGTCAATTTCATAGATTTCGTATATGGTCCCACAATAATCCAACTATGAGGAGAGAAGATTGGTATCCAAATCACTTGCTCACCTATCTTGTGTGAAGTTAGCCATGACTCCACAATCATACATGACTCTCTTTGAATCGATGCTTTCCACGTGAAAATGTCATCCAGATGACCATAATGCACTGTACTTTTTGTACTACAAAAGAGCATCATTAAAACAATGAAGATGCATTTATTTTATAGCATATATTGCCACAAATAATTACTTAATTATGTCAAGAGGTAAGAAAATTACATGCATCATCCATCTAGATGATAACTCTCACTCGCACTCGTTTTTTGTCTCTCCATCATGTTTGGCTTTACGTAGAGCCAGTTGTAGCCAATCAAGTGACATGTGAGTGGGGAGAAGGGTGAGATCCCGTGGATATGGTTGCAATCACCTGTAAATTACTCTAAATCTCTTCCTTGTAACTATTCTTTCTACTTTGGCCGCTTTATATCTCTCAATCCAATTCTACATCTCCTTGCTATCGAGGATACAAAACTTATTGAATTTCTCCATTTGCTCTTTGGTAATCTTTCTTTCAATCTCTTTTCCTTACGGAACCTCGCCAGCGATACGATCATTATTCTTGTTATATCAAGCATACGGCATATCGGGATCTGTGGATGCAAGAAACTCCGTGATGTATACTAATGAATCTTGCACAAGCCATCCCTTTGCCATGCTTGCTTCTGGTCTTGCTCTTTTTCTTACAAATCCCTTCAAAGTTTTCATATACAGCTCGAGAAAAAACATCCACCGACTATGAACGGTATCTATAATGGCCACCTCATCAACTATGTGCACAAGCAAGTGCACTTGAGTTGTCATAATGCTCGAGGGAAAGTAAGCGAGCATACGGCTTCGATGGAGTCCACCCTATCCTTCTCGATGCTCGATATGCAGATCTCTTTTTGAGATATCCACCTATTTCACATGCCCATATAAGATATATTCATAATCAGTCTACAAATTATTCAACTTAAATTGAAGAAAATACAATCAATGCGATTTGATAGTAAGCATACCTGACAATACCACTGATCTTGAATATAGCATTTCTAACATCTTCTTGTAAGCACCCTTTTACTGTAATTGGGAGGATGAACTATCAAAGCAACAAAGAAGTCATGTCAATAATATAACATAATAATAATTACACTAACGCATGACGATTATCGGTACACTAATCCTACAGCTTAGAATACCTGTAAGACCTTGTGCTAATCATGGGACTTGAGCCCACTAAGCTTATTGTCCTTTGAAAATGCTCCTTTCAAGCAATGCATGTACTTGTGGGTATTTGAAAAGAGGCAACGTCTGCCTTGACCACTCGCTCCTCTCTCTTGGAGTTGATCCATGTTGCTTTCGGGAGGACAACTTTTTCCGAAGCATGCACTTAAGGCCACAAACAAGACATCCTATTCATAGCACGCAAGTCTTCTCGCACTTCTGTCAAGTCTTTGGAACCAACCAAGTGTGCCCAAATAGTAGCCCCCATATTCTTGAAGATATGCATGGGATCCAAGAGATGATTGATTTGTAACTGACCCCAATAAGCAAGCTCATGAAAGATGGATAGCCTCTTCATACCACGAGGAGGCTCCTCTCCATTCGCTCTCCAAGCCTAAATCCAGTCACTTGCCTTCAAATATGGTGGTGGTGGATCAAGCTAACCTCCATGCGCAAGATGGTCCAGCACAAGGTATCGAGTATGACCTTCACAAAAATTTTTCCTCATATGTTTGGAGTATCGTGCAAGTGATTTCAGACCCAGTCCACAAACAGGACAAGCATAGTACCCACTTGTAACAAGTCTTGCACACGTGCATGAATGTGTTAGTCTAAGACATGCATGCGAAAGAGAGTCATAAAAGCATAATCTTATATGATACATGTAAAGACGCAACCACGTACCTGTGCACTCTCCATATCCTTGGTAGTCATGCATGGTCCACATCAAGATACCCCTTACCAAAATATCATTGGTATGTCTAGGAGCTCTAGAAATATCAAAGATCCACACTCCTCTCCATAAGATCTTTAACTCCTCTATCAAAGGTGCCATATACACATCCATATTTTTGGCCTTGTACTTCTCTGGCACAAGTAGTGTAAGCATGAGGTGTCCCTTCTTTATTGTTAGCCATGGTGGGATATTGTAATTCACCAAGACTATGGGCCATGTCAACCAAGATGTCGAGCGTAACCTGAGAGAATTCATGCAGTCCATGGTGAGCCCAAGATGTAAGTTGCGTGGCTCCCTCGCAAAGTCTGGTCACTGATTGTCTATGTGCTTGCAAGCTACACAATCTATGGGAATCCTCAATGTGTCATCAATGGACCGATGAAATCCATGCCATGTCATCAACTCCGCTATGGATTTGCATCAGAACATGTGCTATATTATTGCAATGATGGGAAAGTGTCTCAAGACCTTTACTAGTATCTGCTCACCCTGCACGTCATCTCTATATCGTTGTTCCCCACACTTCGGACAACTAGCCAAATCTCCATGCTCATGACGAAAGTGAATATAGTCATTATGGCAAGCATGGATGGTATCATAATCCATACCCACCATTGTTAGCATCTTCTTCGCTTCATCTCTTCACGTGGGCATGGTATTTGTGCAGGCAACATCTTCTGGAGCAACCTCATTAAGGCGAGACACTTGTATCTAACCACCCATAATTTGCTTGTAGATTCAAGATTGAGAGACAAGCCTCTAGTTTAGACATCCTAGCACCCTCGTACAACTGTGTTGATTGCAACTCTCACATTTTGACCTCAAACTTTGACATCACATGTACATGTGATGTAGTGCCCCTAAAAATAGAATCCATCATGTCCACCATACCCTCATCATCATCTGGCACATCCGAGAGAATATAGTCTTATTTAAAGTGTGAAGGTATATGCACACCCTTGCCACCTTCTCATCCTGTCTCAAGATTTTGTGTAAATATAAGATCTTGTCTCAAGGTTTCGTGTCATAATGGTATGCGATATTAATCACGAACTCAAAGAGCATTGACTTATCGATGATCCATCATCACATACAACACCAACAGTGGGTATTGGTTTGGGCTTCTCCCCATGCATCTGCAAGTGGCGCATGACAATACGATGTTGATGGTGTACTTCTGTCTTGCAATGAGTGCAATGAAAATACAGCCTCTCTGTAAGCCACTCTACATTCTCAGGCATTGGCGCATCATCTGACGAGCTTCCACTCGTCCCTTCCATCTACAAACCTCCAAAATCATAACATGAGCTACAAGGAAATTTATTAAAATCCAAAAAATAGCCACCCATGAGCTCTTTTCCTCTCTTCTAACAATAAGTGCCTTGAACCATCACTATATAGCGACGCTTTGTCCTATTTCATCGCTATATAGCGAGTGACCAGCATCGCTATATAGTATCGCTAGGGAGCTAAAACTCGAAACCCCATGCGATGCCGTCTTTCAGATCTCTATTGCACGAAAAGTAAAAATCTGTCCTCCCACATTATATTCGACGACCTCACTTTCCTCCTCTCTATTCCCCACACTCCTCACCCCTACCTAACCCCTCTCCCAACACTTGTGCTCCCTCTCCACCCTTCTCCCTCTATGCTTGTGTGAAAGGAAGTTTTTCAAGAAGATGTGTCTCTTTCAGTAATGTAGGTTCATTTTTTGTGAGATTTCATTTTGTGAGTGTTGAAGCATCTTTCTCCTTGTATTGCTAAGCCTATGTGCTAATTTTTATGCTTGATTTTCAGAGGTTAAGGACAAAAAACGAGATTTGGTGAAAGAAAGAAGACTCACCTCTTCTTTTTTTGGTATTTCTCTTCCTCCTCGTTCTCCTTGTTTGTAGGCTTATGTTTGTCTCCTCAATCTAATCTCAAGTAGGGGAGGGGGGGGGGGAGGGGAGGTGGGGGCGGGGTCAAGGGAGGGAGTGGTGGGGGTTCTGGCGACCGCGGCCGCCAGGACCCCAAGGAGGGGATGGAGGGGGGGGCAAGGGGGTCGAGGAAGGGAAAGGGGGGGGTTGCGGCCGCCAGGACCCCAAGGAGGGGAGGGAGGGGGGGGAGGGGAGGGAGGGTGGGGGCAGGGTTGAGGGAGGGAGGGGGGGTTCTAGCGGCCGCAGCCACGAGGACCCCAAGGAGGGGATGGAGGGGGGGAGGGCAAGGGGGTCGATGGAGGGAAGGGGGGGTACTAGCGGCCATAGCCGCCAGGACTCCAAGGAGGGGATGGAGGGGAGGGAGGGGCAGGGGGGATGGAGGGGGGGGGTTCTGGTGGCCGCAGCTGCCAGGACCCTCCCAAGGGAAGGAGGGGATGGAGGGGGAGGAGGGGAGGGAGGGGGGGGCGGGGTCGAGCAAGGGAGGGGGTGTTCTAGCGGCCGCGGCCGCCAAGACCCCAAGGAAGGGATCGAAGGGAGGGAGGGGAGGGAGGTCGAGGGAGGGAGGGGAGGGGGTTATGGCGGCCGTGGCCATGAGGACCCCAAGGAGGGAATGAGGGGGAGGGCGGGGTCGAGGGGGGGAGGGGGGGTTCTAGCGGCCGCGATCACCAGGACCCCAAGGAGGGGATGGAGAGGGGGGAGGGGCAGGGGGGATGGAGGGGATGGAGGGGGGGGTTCTTGCGGCCACAGCCGCTAGGACCCCAGGGATGGGATGGGGGGGGAGGGGGGGGGGGTAGGGGCGGGGTCGAGGGAGGGAGGGGGGTTCTTGTGGCCATGGCCGCCAGGACCCAGGGAGGGGAAGGAGAGGATGGAGGGGGGGGGAGGGTGGGACCAATATGGTAAACGATAAAAGATGGAGTATCTAAACAAAAGTTGGTGTTAGAGGGCAATCTTTATTTCCATCCAATATAGCACACAATAGTTACAAACCCTTATCGGCTCATGCCAAGTGGTGGAGGAGTCGTGGAACCATCCCAAATTCTCATCCAATCTCCCGTGGTGAGTGACTGTGGGAGGAATTCATTACAAGGGGCAACATATCTAGGATGATCAAGTGGGAGAAATCAATGGTAATTCTCATAGATGACCTTATTTAATATGTCTGCCCATGAGGCAACTAATGAAGGACCACAAATAGGACATGCATGGTAATCCAATGTAGTGAGACTTGAACAATAGATGCAATTAAGAGTTGAAGGTGGGTTTAGGGTGCCACATCCTTTGCCTATTCATACTTAGAAGTGCAATGCTTACCTGAACAGTCGCCATAGCATGGGAAGTCATACATTGTCCACATCAAGACTGCTTTGCAGTTGAAGTCTCGTGATGAGGGAGGCCTGCTCACGTCATGCACCTCGATACCTCTCCAAAGTATCTCTAGTTCCTCAATCAAAGACTCCAAATAAACATCAGGATTTTTGACTTTATGTTTCCTTGGAATTAGAAGGGACAACATAACATGTCCTTTCTTAATAGCCATAGAGGGTGAAAGATTATAATTCACCAATATCACTGGCCATACACTGTAAGAGGTGCTTTTGAGACCAAATGGGTTCACACCGTCATACCCAATCCAAGTCTCAAGCTCCTAGGTTCTTCCTTGAAGCTTGGCCATGTGTCTTCAATATGCTTCCAAGAGGCCCGCCCCACACTGCTCACAAGCATGAGTGAAAGAAAGCAATGAAGTCAGCGAGGGAGGACGCCAGTCTACAGCACGTAGAGGCAGGAAGGATCCAGATGGAGCAATATGGAAGCATGCATTTTGGAGCAGGGGGTGTTGAATCATGGGAGGCCCAATTTGTAAGTATCGATCTCAAATTATATTGCTTATGTAGTTTATTAGGAGGTTGTTTCTTTGTACTAATCCCTTTGCAAATTGTGTCGTCTTGCAGCTTGAGATCGTGGGCACATACCCTACTCTTGTCGAGACAGCCTACCACCGCCACCATCGCAGAGGAGATACATGGTTATCATGATGGGTTGATTACTGAGGAGCAGTATATCCGGGCTACTAGAGCAGCCCCCAAGGTATTTGAAAGTAATTAAATAATGTCAATATTATAAGTAAAGATTTGATTTTTCATACATTGACATATGTTGTCCCTTGTTTACACGCCTGTGCACAAGACGACGAGGAAGAAGATGAGGAAGGAGGTGCAGAAGGGAGCGCAGAAGGGAGCGTGGAAGGGAGCGAGGACATGGAGAACATAGATTATCGTAGACGTAGTGCTAGCTACTCTTTTTGGTACTTAAAGCCACTGGCTTGGCTTCGAGCCTCTTGTAGATACACTCCTCTTATTTTTTGTATTTGAAGCCACATGACGTGGCTTAGCTTCCTTATTTTTGGTACTTGAAGCCACATGACGTGGCTTAGCTTCGTGCTATATGTACATACAAGCACTTTTTAAGCTTTCAATTTTATTACGTTTTGGAGTTGTAATGTTTAATTTGGAATTGTAATTAAAATGCGGTTGGCTGTAAGAATTGAATTACACAATGTGGAAATGGGATTCTTGTAACTATATAGCATACACAACATTCTGTAAATTAAAAAAAAATATTATAAAGTGCATCTATAAACGCATCTATATATGCATCTATCTGTTCGGGAAGCATCTATTTGCACGTCTATAAACGTGTTTATAAGACCGTTTAAAAACACGTCTATACACACATTTAACGATGCATCTGTCTATTTTTAAAATTTTTAAGCAAAGTGTCTATTTAAGCATCTAAATCCGCATCTATATGCACGTTTGTCTGCTATATAGATACGCTATTAGACGCGGGTCTCCAGATGCAAAAATAGATGCGCAAATAGATGCGCCTATAAGTTTTTTATTTAGTTTAGTAAACGCGTCTGTGTGTGCATCTATGGGTGCTTTGTCTTGTTGTGAAAATGATTTAAGTCTAGGATTGTCTTAGTTGTAAAAGGACATAATGCTGGTTGAATATTGCCAAATCTGACCCTATTACTCTCCAAAACCCTATCCAAAAAGGACCTCTACTCATGCTCAAGGTAGCCCATAATATCTACGAAATGAGATGAATATAATATCTCCAAACTATCTACTCTTACTCAAGGCAACCCATAATATCTCCAAAACCCTATCCACAAAGGACCTCTTCTCATGACCAAGGCATCCCATAATATCTCCTCAAGGTAGCCCATAATATCCACAAAGAGTAGTGATAGCTGGCAGGAATGTTACCATTCAACTTGCTTCAGCCCATTGCCAATTTGTTCATCCAAACTGGGGTGTTATTGAGAGGAGAGGAAAAGCTGAATATTATTCTGAGGACTAGTATGCAAGCTAAACGAAGGGTTGACAGCTTTGGGGCTACCTGAGGGCTTGAGCACAGGCTTAAATATGTGCCAGGCACCTACATGCAATGGATTTTATTGGGTTGACTCAAACTTTGACGTTAGAGATAGATGCCTCAGAAAGAGCACAAGAATTGCAACCTTTCTTCAATGAGTAAAAGGAGTTTAGCATTGGATTTTCTCGGTTGTAAGAGTGTAATACAATACACCATGAATCCATTGTCTTTAAAGAGTAAGAGGACACAATCTTGGCTGAATGAGTGAGAGGACGCAATGCTGGTTGAATGTTGCCAAGTCTAACCTTGTTAATCTCCAAAACCCTTTCCACCAAGGGCCTCAGCTCATGCTTTAGGCAGCCCATAATGTTTACAAAAAGAGACGAACATAATATGTCCATAACCCTATCCACAAAGGACTTATGCTCATGCTCAAGGGAGCCCATAGCATTTGCAAAAAGACACTACTACACACCGGGCCTATTCTGATGCTTAAGCATCGATGTTTAGCACACGTGGGATGCTAATTATCGATAATGTTAAGTGTCGCTATATAGCAACTTTAGACAAGTGTCGCTATATAGTGATCTTTAAATAGAGTTGCTATATAGGAACACTTACTAGAGTTGTGAATGGTCGTTATATAGCGATACTGAGACAGTTTCCTATAGCGACATTTTACAAAGAGTGTTTTTTTCCATACCGACCTTTAAAGATAGTTTTTCCCAATGATAAATTATTTTTCCTTTTCATACATGTTTGATCCTTTGAGAGAATAAAAGTACAAGAGCATGTACATCAAGTTTAAAGCTCATATATTCATGTCCAAGTTTGAGATGAAAAAAATGAATGAAGAGCATTTACATCAACGGCTTGAGCCAAGTCTAATGTGCCAAACAAGTTTATCTCTAACTCTCTACCGAGTTGATCTCCTATATCATCATCATACTCTAGCATCATACATTCACCTAAGACTTGATCATTTTCTTCAATATATTGTGGTGATTCTTGATGATCGCCATCTTCTTCCTCAATATCGTTATCTCCATCTTCTTCCCGTATAATGTCATTATGCACATCTTCCGCTTGGCTCATATTGCGATCTTTATCTTTTTTGCTAGATCCATCTGGATCAATTGGATTTGGTATTGGTAGTGGCATCTCCATATCCACATCTCTATCTTCAAAAATTTTCTTACTTCATGGTGCAACTTGGATCATGTACCACTATCTTGGATCAGAACGATCTGGATGAAAAACCACCTATAGTGAAGACGGGTGCCAAATGCCATCAATTATATATATGAAATTATGCTTAAGTACATGTATCAATGGATCTTTAAAAATGAAAGCTTCGATTAATTAAATGATTAGTATGCACTTGCTCACAATGCTCGGGAAGAACAAAAGTATCACTTTCATCAGTCCAAAGTTTGGTGGAGTCTATTGCAAAGAAATCGCTACTGTCATTTCTCACTGTTGCATGGAGACCATTGTAAATAGTTCTAAACCATTTTATATCAAGAATGAAAATACTAAATCGTCTGAAATCAATTTCATAGATTTCGTGTATGGTCCCACAATAATCCAACTGTGAGGAGAGAAGATTGGTATCCAAATCACTTGCTCGCCTATCTTGTGTGAAGTTAGCCATGACTCCACAATCATGCATGACTCTCTTTGAATCGATGCTTTCCACATGAAAATGTCATCCATATGACCATAATGCACTGTACTTTTTGTACTGCAAAAGAGCATCATTAAAACAATGAAGATGCATTTATTTTATAGCGTATATTGCCACAAATAATTACTTAATTATGTCAAGAGGTAAGAAAATTACATGCATCATCCATCTAGATGATAACTTTCACTCACACTCGTTTATTGTCTCTCCATTATGTTCAGCTTTACGTAGAGCCAGTTGCCTATATTATACATGTAAAGACGCAACCATGTACCTGCGCACTCTCCATATCCTTGGTAGTCATGCATGGTCCACATCAAGATACCCCTTACCAAAATATCATTGGTATGTCTAGGAGCTCTGGAAATATCAAAGACCCACACTCCTCTCCATAAGATCTTTAACTCCTCTATCAAAGGTGCCATATACACATCCATATTTTTAGCCTTGTACTTCTCTGGCACAAGTAGTGTAAGCATGAGGTGTCCCTTCTTTATTGTTAGCCATGGTGGGATATTGTAATTCACCAAGACTATGGGCCATGTCAACCAAGATGTCGAGTGTAACCTGAGAGAATTCATGCGGTCCATGGTGAGCCCAAGATGTAAGTTGCGTGGCTCCCTTGCAAAGTCTGGCCACTGATTGTCTATGTGCTTGCAAGCTACACAATCTATGGGAATCCTCAATGTGTCATCAGTGGACAGATGAGATGCATGCCATGTCATCAACTCTGCTATGGATTTGCATCGAAACATGTGCTGTATTATTGCAATGATGGGAAAGTGTCTCAAGACCTTTACCAGTTTCTGCTCACCCTACAAGTCATCTCTATATCGTTGTTCCCCACACTTTGGACAACTAGCCAAATCTCCATGCTCATGACGAAAGTGAATACAGTCATTATGGCAAGCATGGATGGTATCATAATCCATACCCACCATTGTTAGCATCTTCTTCGCTTCATCTCTTGATGCGGGCATGGTATTGGTGCAGGCAACATCTTCTGGAGAAACCTTATTAAGGCAAGACACTTGTATCTAACCACCCATAATTTGCTTGTAGATTCAAGATTGAGAGACAAGCCGGTAGTTTAGACATCCTAGCACCCTCGTACAACTGTGTTGATTGCAACTCTCACATTTTGACCTCAAACTCTGACATCACATGTACATGTGATGTAGTGCCCCTAAAAATAGAATCCATCATGTCCACCATACCCTCGTCATCATCTGGCACATCCAAGAGACTATAGTCTTCTTTAAAGTGTGAAGGTATATGCACACCCTCGCCACCTTCTCATCCTATCTCAAGATTTTGTGTAAATATAAGATCTTGTCTCAAGGTTTCGTGTCATAATGGTATGCAATATTAATCATGAACTCAAAGAGCATTGACTTACCGATGATCCATCACCACGTACAACACCAACAGTGGGTATTGGTTCGGGCTTCTCCCCATGCATTTGCAAGTCCCAAGGTCCTCTCCTCCATGTAGAGCTCCCTATCAAATGAATAAGGTAGAGCTAGAGGAGGTGGAAAAGCAAGTTGCGGACTTGCTAGAGAAAGGTCTAATCAGGCCAAGTAGTTCGCCTTTTGGGGCTCCAGTCCTTCTAGTGAAAAAGAAGGATGGAACCTTTAGGATGTGTATTGATTATAGAGCCCTTAACGATTGTTAAGAATAGGCTCCCTATACCTAGAGTTGATGACTTGTTAGACTCCTTGAAAAGTGCCAGGGTATTTAGCAAATTGGATTTAAAGTCAGGATATCATCAAGTTAGAATGAGGGAAGAAGATGTGCATAAGACAGCCTTTAGAACACAAACAAGACATTATAAATTTGTAGTTATGTCCTTTGGGTTGACTAATGAACCTAATACCTTTTTTAGGCTAATGAGAAGAGTTCTTTAGCCATACATAGGCAAGTTTGTAATTGTGTTCTTTGATGATATTTTAATTTTTAGCCAAAATGAAGAAGAACACAAGCAACATCTTGCACAAGTGATGGAGTTGCTTCGAGAGAACCAACTCCTCTTGAATATTAAAAAGAGTGAGTTCTTTACGAAGGAAATAGAATATTTAGGCCATGTCATCAATGAACAAGGAATTCAAGTTGATCCAACCAAGGTGAAAGCTATAAAGGAATGTCCTGTCCCTATGAATGTACATGAACTAAGATCTTTTCTTGGTTTATGTAGTTATTATAAGAGATTCATCTTGAATTTCTCTAAGATTGCATCACCACTTACTGATCTACCTAAGAAGCAATCAGTCTATCACTGGAGTGATAGACATTTGAGTGCCTTTGAGAATTTGAAGGTTGCTTTAATGACTAGCCCTATATTAGTTTTGCTGGATTTTGATAAGCCTTTCTTTGTCATATGTACTTCTAGCTTGCAATGAGTGCAATGACAATACAGCCTCTCTGTAAGCCACTCTACATTCTCGGGCATTGGTGCATCATCTGACGACCTTCCACTCGTTCCTTCCATCTACACACCTCTAAAATCACAACATGAGCTATAAGGAAATCTATTAAGATCCAAAAAATAGCCACCCATGAGCTCTTTTCCTCTCTTCTAACAATAAGTGCCTTGAACCGTCACTATATAGCGACGCTTTGTCTTGTTTCATCGCTATATAGCGATTGACCAGCGTCGCTATATAGCATCGCTAGGGAGCTAAAACCCGAAACCCCATGCGATGCCGTCTTTCATATCTCTATTGCACGAAAAGTAAAAATCTCCCCTCCCACCTTATATTCGACGACCTCACTTTCCTCCTCTCTATTCCCCACACTCCTCACCCCTACCTAACCCCTCTCCCAACACTTGTGCTCCCTCTCCACCCTTCTCCCTCTATGCTTGTGTGAAAGGAAGTTTTTCAAGAAGATGTGTCTCTTTCAGTAATGTAGGTTCATTTTTTGTGAGATTTCATTTTGTGAGTGTTGAAGCATGTTTCTCCTTGTATTGCTAAGCCTATGTGCTAATTTTCATGCTTGATTTTCAGAGGTTAAGGACAAAAAACGAGATTTGGTGAAAGAAAGAAGACTTACCTCTTCTTTTTTTGGTATTTCTCTTCCTCCTCGTTCTCCTTGTTTGTAGGCTTATGCTTGTCTCCTCAATCCAATCTCTTTGAAAAGTTGCTTCGCCAAACTCCTCCTTCCTCTAACTAGTTATCTAAAAAAATGATATGTTTCCTCTTTTTTGTAAGGCCAATCCACGAAACACCGAGCGGGACTTTTCTAGGTAAGAATGTGCTTCCTTTTTTTCCCTTTTGTTATTTTCGTTATTTGCATTGGCCTGCAGCTAATGCCAGTGATGGGTGTAGAAACCATCTCTTTCCCTCTCTTCTCTTATTCCCTCTTCTTCCCCTCTTTTCCTTCCTCTTTCTCCCGCTCTCTTTCCCTCATATGCTCATGCATAACCATAAGCATATGGTTTCTCTCTTTTTCTCTTATGCATATGCTTTTCCTTCTCTTATGCTTATGGTCTTTTCCCCTCTTCTTTTTCTTCCCTCTCTTCACTTTTCCCCTCTTCCTTATCCTCTTTTCATAAGCATATGTCTATGCCTATGCCTATGCTTATGCTTATGCATGAGCATATGCTCATATGCTCATGCATAAGCATGAGCATATGTCTCCTTCTCCTTCAATCTCTTTTTCTCCTCTTTTCATAAGCATATGTATTTGTGTATGCTTATGCTTATGCATGACCATATGCTCATATGCTCATGCATAAGCACAAGCATATGATTTCTCTCTTTTTCTCTGATGCAATCTCCTTTTTTCCCTCTTCCTTCTCTTCTTTTTCCCCTCTTTTCAATCTCTTTTTTCCTTGTTTCAATCTCTTTTCCCCTCTTCCTTCTCTTATGCTTATGCTCTTTTTCCATGTTTCTTCTCGTATGCTTATGCTCTTTCCTCTTGTATTGTTCCCCTCTTTTGATTCCTTCTCTTCTTTTTCCCTCTTCTTTTTCACCTCTTTCAATCTCTTTTCCCCACTTCCTTCTCTTATGCTTATGCTCTTTTCTTAAGCATATGCCTATGCCTTCTCTTCTTTTTCCCTCTTCTTTTTCGCCTCTTTCAATCTCTTTTCCCCACTTCCTTCTCTTATGATTATGCTCTTTTCATAAGCATATGCCTATTCTTATGCTTATGCATATGCATGAGCATATGAACCTATGCTCATGCTTATGCATGAGCATATGTTCATATGCTCATGCATATGCATAAGCATATGCTTTCTCTCTTTTCCTCTTATGCATATGCTTTTCCTTCTCTTATTCTTATGCTCTTTTCCCCTCTTCTTTTTCCCCTCTTCCTTATCTTCTTTTCATAAGCATATGCTTATACCTATGCTTATGCTTATGGATGAGTATATGCTCATATGCTCATACATAAGCATAAGCATATGTCTCCTTCTCCCTCTCCTTCTTCTTTCTTTCTCTTCTTTTTCCTTCTCCTTCAATCTCTTTTTCTCCTCTTTTCATAAGCATATGTATTTGCCTATGCTTATGCATAAGCACAAGCATATGCTTTCTCTCTTTTTCTCTTATGCTCATATGCTCATGCATAAGCATATGTATATGGTTTCTTTCTTTTTCTCTTATGCTCTTTTTCCCTCTTCTTTTTCCCCTCTTTTCAATCTCTTTTTTGCCTCTTTCAATCTCTTTTTCTCTCTTTCTTCGCTTATGCTTATGCTCTTTTTCCCTCTTCCTTCTCTTATGTTTATGCTCTCTTCCTCTCTTCTTTTTCCCCTCTTTCGATCTCTTTTCCCCTCTTCCTTCTTTTCTTTTTCCCTCTTCTTTTTCCCCTCTTTCAATCTCTTTTCCCCTCTTCCTTCTCTTATGCTTATGCTCTTTTCATCAGCATATGCCTATGCCTATGCTTATGTTTATGCTTATGCATGAGCATATGCTTATGCTTATGCTTATGCATAAGCATAAGCATATGCTTTCTCCTTTTTCTCTTATGCATATGTTTTTCCTTCTCTTATGCTTATGCTTCTCTTTTCTCTTATGCTTCTCTTATGCTTATGCTTCTTTTCTTAGTGATATTCGGTTCTTTTTGTTGAGATATCGAGCTCCACTCGTGATATGCCAGGGTGATCATTGTGCATTCATGTCACCGACTTATTAGCTATAGATAAAGTTGGTACACCACCCATGAATAATATTTGGATGACAGCTATCTTTATGTACCCTAGTTAGTGGCTTAGTTAGTATGCCACCTTAGTTACTGAGTTTGGTTTGAGATCCACATATGGGGTTCACCTATTCTTTTGTACTTAGAGTTCTTTTGGCTTTCACAACTAAGAAGAGGAAAACTATTTTCAGCCTCCACCTTTGTGTATATTCCCCCATTGTGTATGTGAGAAAGCTACAAGTGAGACTGCTTCCTTCTCTCCCACTCTCTTCACATGGTATAAGAGCTCGGTTTGTGGTAAGGAGCTCAAGAAAGAAAACCAAGTTCGCGGTGTCCTAGTAAGAGGATCAGTGTTGCTTTTCTTTTTTTTTGGGTTTGCGAGCAAATCTTTGTAGATAGCACAGTCCAAAAGTGCAAGAGTGCACTGTCTTAGATTGGGACGCCCTTTGCGGTGTGGCGAGAGGGCAGTATATGCATTCGGGGCCATTTCAGGGCCCGTTTTGGTGGCAGAAGTTTTTCGCAGGTACTCAGGAAAGTGCCTTGTTTTTTATGTGCAACCACTGTTCTGCAGGTTGATGAAAAGTTATCATAGAAATTACATCGTATTCCTATGCGCAGAGATATTAGGAGTGACAAAATCATTCTTATTTCCTGTTGATGCATAATCGTCACTAGGAAGTGATTGTGTGGTCAAATACCACTCTTGTCAATTTTGCAAATTTGCCCTTGTGAGGTAGAAGAAGTAATTTTTTGTAGTGACAGAATATTTTACAGTGTTCTGTAATGGCGCCTGATGCTCTTTCATAGATTGTTACTGAAAAGATTGACAAGAACAACTTCCAACCATGGAAGTTTAGAATGACGAATTTCCTTAAGGGAAAAGGCTATTGGGAGTTCATTACTGGAGCTGAACAAGAACCAATTATTCCCAATGTTTCCAATCAACAAGAGTTGCAAGTATTTAAAGGCTGGCATGAGAGAGCCATAAAAGTTATGTACTGGCTATCTATCAGTATTTCAGATTCTATGATTGTGCATATTCAGGATGCAAGCACACCGAAGGATGCATGGGATATCTTGACAAAAATGTATAGCACAAATATGCAAGCCAAGAAAATGTAGCTCAAGCAAGAGTTGCATAATGTGCAGAGAGAAAATATGAGCATCGATGACTACCACATGAAGGTGAAGAAGATTGCAGATGCACTTGCTTCTATTGGGTCACTAGTGGAAGATGATGATTTAGTTTTTGTGACCTTGAATGGTCAAGGAAAGAAAATTTCGAACAATTCACAATTCCGAACAACCATTGCCATCCGTGAGAATTTTTTTTATTTTGAGGAGTTGATTGCTCTTCTAATTTCTGAAGAGCAGAGAAATGGTGGTGCATCTTCTTCAGGAGGAACTTCAAAAGAACCTGTCTTCTACTCAAATGCTGGAAGAGGTAGAGCATGCCGATTTGGAAGCCGTGGTAGAAATCAAAATATGCAGCAAATTTAAGAAAACCAGTCCTATGGAGGAGGTCATGGTAACTTTAGAGGCAAGGGGAGCCAAAGAGGTTGTGGATGGCAGAGAGGCCAAAATGTAAACAACAATGTTGAATGCTACTATTGTGGTAAAATGGGTCATATGGTTAAAGACTGTTATAAAAAGCAGAATGACATCATGACTAGAAAATTGCAGCAATGCAATTATGCATGCTCTAGTAGACAGGGTGATGACAGAAATGAGCATCTGTTTATGGTGTAGCACATGACAAATTCTGTGACAAGTGTAGAAGAAAGCAATGATGTGTGGTATGTTGATTCAGATGCATCAAACCACATGACAGGTCATGCAAAATGGATGCAGGATGCAAGGAAAATGGAAAGACCAGGATTTGTGGATACCGGTGATGATACTGCACATTCTATTATGTAGATTGGTAAAACTCCTTTGTCTATGCAAGATGGAAAAAAGAAATACCTGTCTGATGTATTTCATGTCCCGAATATCACCAAGAACCTGGTTTATGTTGGTCAAATGGTTGAGCAGGGCTTGCAGGTTAGATTTAATCCTTATGGATGCTTTGTTAAGGATATGAAAAATAAAGGTCACTTGATAGCAAAAGGGAACAAGAAGGATAGGATGTTTACGTTGGATGCAGACATGCTTGAATTGAGTGCAGTAATGTTTGCACATGGGACCGATGTAGTTGTAGATATTGATATCTAGCATAAACGCATTGGTCATGTTAATGTACAACGACTTAAATTAATGCAGGCCCAAAATATTATTGCAGGATTGCCTAAGTTCAAGGTTGCAAAAATGCATAAGGTATGTGAAGCCTGTCAATTTGAAAAACAGGCAAGGAAACCATTTCCTAGACATGCTCAAGAGAGTAAGAGGCCATTGGAATTAATCCATTCTAATGTATGGACTACTAAAGCTACATCTATTGGAGGTGTCATTATTTTGTCACTTTTATTGATGACTACAGCAGAAAATTTTGGGTGTATTTTATGAAAAAGAAAAGTGAAGTGTTTGGGCATTTCAAAGCTTTTAAAGCTATGGTTGAAAAAGAAATAGGCCTGCAAATAAAATGCCTAAGGTTAGATGAAGGGAGAGAGTACCTCTCAAATGAGTTTGCAAGTTTCCTACAGGAGCATGGCATAAAGCAGCAATATTCATGTAGTCATACCCCATAGAAAAATGGACTTGCAGAAAGGAAAATCAGGCATATTGGAGAGGTATCTCATGCCATGCATTGCAAAATTAAAAAAACATAAGCTTTTGCATACCTGAGACCTAGTAGCAATCAATAATCTTCTCTTTGGAGTTACCGATGTATAATTTGAAAGCCTTTCTATTGTCTTCATATGTGGTCCTATATAACAATTATTATTGAAAAATACATGCACATAGATTGCAACACAAGCCTAACAATACAAGATACACATGATTCAAAAAATAATAACACAATAGTGAGCTTTTATTCAGGACATGTACTGCCCAAAATAGGACACAATGCCCAAAAGTCAACCACATAATAAAACACAAATGCAACTAAGATGAATGGCCTCCTCAAGGATTAGTTTTGCCCAACTCACTATAGGACAACTAACCCAAGATTCATCCATTGCACATTACCTATGTTAGAAACAACACACGACGACTACTACTGCCTAATAATAGGACTAGTAGCCCACAATACACAACAAATAGCATACAATCACAAGCAACATGTGAGAATAAATAGTAGGACTACTCTTGCCCAAAGAAGGACAAATGGCCCAAATACCTAAACACAAACTCTACAAGTAATAAACTGAGTGTCAAACGTCCTTGCAATGATACATATCATGGACTACCCTTGCCCAAGAAAGGACAAATAGCCCAATCCACGTAACAAGCGAGGTCTCATCAACACTCTAAAGAAATGTCTATAAGAAATGGCCCAATCAACAAATCATTTCAGAGCTTAGTTCTACGAACAATGAACAACCAAGCCTTAGCAAGGGTGTGCTACCCAAGGAGCTGTCTCTACATGCTTCTCCAAATCTGGGCACTACATTATGTATTTAAAAAGCCTGCCGGGATTTAGCCATCTCCTGGTGGGGCCCGTCGGGCTATTGCAATAGCCCACCGGGAATAAATTGCCTGCCGAGAAAATGGATTATCCCAACGGGATAATTAAATAGCCGGTTTATCGATGGTTAATCTTTGACCGGTTATGATAATACACACATTGTTAGCGTGAGTTTATAACATAAGTACGAAACGTTAATAACATGTTCACGTTTACAATATTACATTAACATAATCACTGATACCACCTCAATGTCATTTTTAGGATTTAGGGACTGTGTGGGCTATGAGGTTTTTCCTTAGGAGCTTATTGTATCCTCGCATAATGAAACTGTTTATGAATGCATCATTTTGACATACACTCTAGATAATTGTATGTTGAAGTATGTTGCTTGCATTTAAATATTATTTTGTTGTGTTTATAAATGTCCTTTTGTTGTGTTATTAGTATAAGAGATTAGCATATAAGCCTTGCCAACAACACTAACATTGACCATGACACACTTGATAAATCTAGGAGAGATCTAGTGATGTTGGTAGAATTTCAACCCTTGCCATTGGGCATAACAAACGTCTTTCTCTCTTACTCGCTCTCACTTCGTGTGTGTGTGCATGTATGTGTATAGGCACACGTGTGTGCGTGCATGCGTGCGTGTGTGTGTGTGTGTGTGTGTGTGTGTGTGTGTTCACCTTCTCCTCTTGGCCTAGGCAGTAAATCAAAAACTCATAATCATAAAATATTTGCATTAATTAAAACACGAATTGCATACAAATATGAAAAACTTATCTTTCAAAATTCGGAATTATCCTCTAACCACCAACATTGAGTGAGCCAAATGAATTTTTATTTCTAGAATAAAGACATTTTACCACCTTGAGACCGAGTGGACTGGGTCTCAAACCCTTAGTACACGGGTCAAGCTTAAAGGATGCTTCAAGCAGTTGGTGCAGACGAACTAGATAGCTTTACTTGGATTATGAGGCATTAAATTTTCCCATTGGCTTTATGATCAGTGAGTTATCTAGTAAGCAGACATTTGTCCCAAGAAAGGACAAATAGCCCAACAAGCTAGGTCTCATCAACACTCCAAAGAAATGTCTATATCAAGCACCAACACAGCCCGAGTAGGACAAATGGCCCAATCAACAAATCATTTCAGAGCTTAGTTCTACGAACAATGAACAACCAAGCCTTAGCAAGGGTGTGCTACCCAAGGAGCTGTCTCTACACGCTTCTCCAAATCTGGGCACTACATTATCTAGTGAGTTATCTATTTGTAACAAGAAAGGACAAATAGCCCAACAAGCTAGGTCTCATCAACACTCTAAAGAAATGTCTATATCAAGCACCAGCACAGCCCGAGTAGGACAAATGGCCCAATCAACAAATCATTTCAGAGCTTAGTTCTACGAACAATGAACAACCAAGCCTTAGCAAGGGTGTGCTACCCAAGGAGCTGTCTCTACACGCTTCTCCAAATCTGGGCACTACATTATGTATTTAGAAAGCCTGCCGGGATTTAGCCATCTCCTGGTGGGGCCCGTCGGGCTATTGCAATAGCCCACCGGGAATAAATTGCCTGCCGAGAAAATGGATTATCCCAACGGGATAATTAAATAGCCGGTTTATCGATGGTTAATCTTTGATCGGTTATGATAATACACACATTGTCAGCGTGAGTTTATAACATAAGTATGCAACGTTAATAACATGTTCATGTTTACAATATTACATTAACATAATCACTGATACCACCTCAATGTCATTTTTAGGATTTAGGGACTGTGTGGGCTATAAGGTTTTTCCTTAGGAGCTTATTGTATCCTGGCATAATGAAACTGTTTACGAATGCATCATTTTGACATACACTCTAGATAATTGTATGTTGAAGTATGTTGCTTGCATTTAAATATTATTTTGTTGTGTTTATAAATGTCCTTTTGTTGTGTTATTAGTATAAGAGATTAGCATATAAGCCTTGCCAACAACACTAACATTGACCATGACACACTTGATAGATCTAGGAGAGATCTAGTGATGTTGGTAGAAATTCAACCCTTGCCATTGGGCATAACAAACGTCTTTCTCTCTTACTCGCTCTCACTTCATGTGTGTGTGCATGTATGTGTATAGGCACACGTGTGTGCGTGCATGTGTGCGTGCGTGTGTGTGTGTGTGTGTGTTCACCTTCTCCTCTTGGCCTAGGCAGTAAATCAAAAACTCATAATCATAAAATATTTGCATTAATTAAAACACGAATTGCATACAAATATGAAAAACTTATCTTTCAAAATTCGGAATTATCCTCTAACCACCAACATTGAGTGAGCCAAATGAATTTTTATTTCTAGAATAAAGACATTTTACCACCTTGAGACCGAGTGGAGTGGGTTTCAAACCCTTAGTACACGGGTCAAGCTTAAAGGATGCTTCAAGCAGTTGGTGCAGACGAACTAGATAGCTTTACTTGGATTATGAGGCATTGAATTTTCCCATTGGCTTTATGATCAGTGAGTTATCTAGTAAGCAGATATTTGTCCCAAGAAAGGAGAAATAGCCCAACAAGCTAGGTCTCATCAACACTCTAAAGAAATGTCTATATCAAGCACCAACACAGCCCGAGTAGGACAAATGGCCCAATCAACAAATCATTTCAGAGCTTAGTTCTACGAACAATGAACAACCAAGCCTTAGCAAGGGTGTGCTACCCAAGGAGCTCTCTCTACACGCTTCTCCAAATCTGGGCACTACATTATGTATTTAGAAAGCCTGCCGGGATTTAGCCATCTCCTGGTGGGGCCCGTCGGGCTATTGCAATAGCCCACCGGGAATAAATTGCCTGCCGAGAAAATGGATTATCCCAACGGGATAATTAAATAGCCGATTTATCGACGGTGAATCTTTGCCCGGTTATGATAATACACACGTTGTTAGCACGAGTTTATAACATAAGTAGGCAACGTTAATAACATATTCACGTTTATAATATTACATTAACATAATCCCCGATACCACCTCAATGTCATTTTTAGGATTTAGGGACTGTGTGGGCTATGAGGTTTTTCCTTGGGAGCTTATTGTATCCTCACATAATGAAACTCTTTACAATGCATCATTTTGACATACACTCTAGATAATTGTATGTTGAAGTATGTTGCTTGCATTTAAATATTATTTTGTTGTGTTTATAAATGTCCTTTTGTTGTGTTATTGGTATAAGAGATTAGCATATAAGCCTTGCCAACAACACTAACATTGACCATGACACACTTGATAGATCTAGGAGAGATCTAGTGATGTTGGTAGAAATTCAACCCTTGCCATCGGGCATAACAAACATCTTTCTCTCTTACTCGCTCTCACTTTGTGTCTGTGTGCATGTATGTGTATAGGCGCACGTGTGTGCGTGCATGCGTGCATGTCTGTGTGTGTGTTCACTTTCAATGGTCACTTCAATGGCTGTTGGATCGTCGACCAAACAATTTGTCCAGCTTCGCGATGTCACAATAATCAGCCACTCAAGCTCAATCTACGATTTTCTGTTGAAAAGATCAGCGATTCCAGCTCCATGAAAGATACTCTTCTATTTGTCATCTTGGTATCGTGATCAGCGACTCAAGATCCACGGTAATGGACATCATCGGCTTCCCCCCATCCTCTGTATAGAAGTTGCGTGACTCCGGAGGCTCCTTCACCTCCTCCTTCCCCTCCAGCATCCGCACGACCTTGCCCATCGTTGGTCTCCTCGTTGCCTTCTCCTGTATACACCACAACGCAACGCTGACGCTCAGTTCAGCTTGCTTCCGATACTCCTTGTTCATCACCACCTCGCCCTGCACCTCAAGATCCACAATCTCTATCCCTTTGCCTTCTCTTAGCTTCCTGAAGGCCATGGCGGGCAAGTACCAGGTCTCCGGATCGTCCTGCGATTGATCAACGCTCCTTCTCCCGCTCACCAGTTCCAACAGAAGCATTCCGTAGCTGTAAACATCCGTCTTGTTGTCTATGCCCCCTGATAGCAGCCACTCGGGCGCTAAGTACCCTGGAGTGCCCCGCATGGTCGTAACCAGCCGGCTCTGATCCCTGTCCATGCTCCGAGATAGCCCAAAATCCGACACCTTCGCCCTGAATTGTTCGTCCAAGAGAATGTTCTCAGGCTTCACATCCAAATGCAAAATTGTCTCCTCGCACTCCTCGTGCAGATATGCTAGGCCCCGAGCTGTCTCCACGGCGATGCTGAACCTTGTCCCCCAATTCAGAATCACTTTGGTTGACTCTGTTTCGGGATCCCTGCATTTGAAGATCCATCGATCCAGCGAACCTCTCGGCATGAGCTCGTAAACCAGCAGTCTCTGCACACCGTCTAAGCAAAATCCTCTCAAGGACACTAGATTCAGGTGTCGAATCCTGGAGATCGTCGCGACCTCTGCACAGAATTCTTTCTGACCCCTGCCTTCTTTCTCCAACCTCTTCACGGCAACTTTGTTGCCATCTAGTGGCAGAATACCTTCGTACACCGACCCGAAGCCGCCTCGTCCCAGCTTCTTTCTAAAATTTTCGGTGATGCTCTCCAATTCCTTGTAGGAAAACCTTGTAGGTAGCCCGGACAACGACGCCATGAAATCGGCATCGATCTCTTCAGCTTTCATTTCGAACGCAGCCATCGCACGCTGCACATCTTCCTGAGACCTCAGACGAAATGCATACCGGCGTAAGGAAAACCACAGTGTAAATTGGAAGCAAATGCAAAAAACAAGCAGGGCTATGAAAAGGGGCAGAGGATCGGCATTTGCCGCCATAAAGTTGGAGGAGACGACTAGAAGGATGACATTTAGAGCTGACAAGGCACTCAAGCAGGTGATCAATTTTGAGCTTTGCCTCCAAGACTGCATGATGAAGAAGAAGAAGGAGACACTAGCCTAGGACGCCGTCTTGCCTAGGAGCATCGACTGGAGACTTTGCCATCGCTCATAGATTCTTTTTGCCATCTCGCCCAACCAGATTTCAGATCTTCCTGACTGCAGGATTTCGTGGCCAAGAGCATGCTAAACGAAATGTTATCCTCCTGGAGATTGTCGATCTTCGTTCCTTACTGGCATCTGCTACGTGGAAGATAATTCGATCGCTTGCTCATCAGCTAGTCCTCTCTGTGGTTCCCTCAGGATCTTCGCTCCCCAGATTTTCATTTGTAAAACTGGTTGTGCCTCTCCCTCGTATGATTGCCTTCAAACACGCCAACTCTAAGCAGGATGTTCTCTCAAGACTCCACCTTCATCAACGATCCACCACTCATAGATGTTGCCTAGAAGAAGGTAAGTAACTCCCTTGGTGGCTCAGGAAATAGATGGACCATGTGTGTGCAATGAGCGGCCGAATAGAAAGAACTTTTAAGGCTTTGAAAGAAAGAAAAGGGAAGAGAGTCTCAAGAGAGGGAATACGAAGTGATATTCATTGTCAATAGAGTGAGACTCCACTCCAATGAAACTCAAAATACTACAAACACAAGGGAGAAGAAGAGGTTTCATACATACGAGAGGAAGCGGAGGCTCCAAGACTACTCATAGGAGAGAATCAACTAGAGAGAGATGGACTCAAGAGTCTATATAAGAGAATATCTACAAGAGGGAGAGAAGGCTCATGGAAGAGGCTTCAGGAGATTAGAGCTATAGTAACATGCGGCCTAATGGTGGAAGAGATGATGAACAAAGGAGACGAGGGCTCCTTTTATAGAGATTTTATCACCCTACTTTACCCATTTACAATTGTTGCCTATAGATTCCTTTCCCCATTAATCACATAACCCTGTATGTCACCATCCATGTCCTTTTTGGCTACTCTTGCCATGTGTCCTATCAAAAGATGGTCAAGACTCTTAAAATATTGAGAAAGTCAAGAGTCTCCCCACATGGAGCCCATAGGAACCTCTCTTTCCTATGTCCACATCGTCCTTATTCCACATAGGAATTATAGAAGAATTCCTCTTGATTCCACACTCCTAGACTTTGAGACTAGAGGAGGCTTGAGGAGACTAGAGCTATAGCAACATGAGACCTAATGCTTTGATTCCTCTTGATTCCACACTCCTAGACTTTGAGACTAGAGGAGGCTTGAGGAGACTTTCATTACACTCATGGAAGAGGCTTGAGGAGACTAGAGCTATAGCAACATGAGACCTAATGGTGGAAGAGATGATGAACAAGAAAGAGGAGGGCTCCTTTTATAGAGATTTTATTACCCTCCTTCACCCATTTACAATTGTTGCCTATAGATTCCTTTTCCCATCAATCACATAAGCCCGTATGTCACCATCCATGTCCTTTTTGGCTACTCTTGTCATGTGTCCCATTAAAAGATGATCAAAACTCTTAAAATATTGAGAAAGTCAAGAGTCTCCCCACATGGAGTCCATAGGGACCTTGTCTTTTTCATATGTCCACATCGTCCTTATTCCACATAGGAATTGTACAAGGATTCCTCTTGACTCCACACTCCTCCACATGCCTTCCACATGCTTGGCATGTGATCTCTCTTATATTATTGGAACACATGGATATGAGCCCACCTCTTTATATGACTCACTCTTCCTATTTTCTAAAAATCCCATAATATCCCATACACAAATAACTCTCACCCCATACCAAGGTATTTATCATTCATACACATCGCATTTACAATGATCCATTCCACTCATCCTCTCAATCTCATACAATATCTTAGAGAATAGAAATAAGTGAGAGCCACTAGGCTATCACTTGATACTCAAACTCTTATCAAACATAGAGAAAAACAATACCAATGCTAAATAAAAATATTAATTTTTGGCGTCACACTACCCATTTGTGGTTTATAAATATCTTTGAGTGTCTCCACCCAGCATATCTTTGTGCTGCATTTGAGTTCTCCAAACTCTGCCTCCTTCTTTCCTTTTGAGCCAATCTAAAATCTAGCTTAACTTGTGATGTATTAACTTTCTTCTTGGCTAGAAGCCTTTGTAGTATTCCTCGATAGAACCACTGGAAGACTTCTTTTACTATTGGCTTTCTGTCTTCCTCCGAAATGTTGTTTATGTCTAAAGAATGCATTCCATGCCATGTAGTGTGACTTCTCCATTCCCTTTGTGGACTAAATTGCAGGGCATCCGTATTTTTTTACAAAGAAAAGAAGGTGATTGTAGATTATATGTTGTTTTGATACATAGGCAAGTGGGCATTAGAATATCTAAAACTAATATTGTTTGCTTTCAAAAACAAAGATGCACAAAAATAGGATATTGTTCTTACCATGTAATGAGTGATGTTAAATGTTGTCCAAGCCTCTTTCATTGCCTTTCCAAAACTCTTTACCGCTTCTTCAAATGCTTTTTGATAATGAGTGATGTTAAATGTTGTCCAAGCCTCTTTCATTGCCTTTCCAAAACTCTTTACCGCTTCTTCAAATGCTTTTTGATAACTTTTACGAAAGGTGGCTTGGTCACAAAAAACAAAAAGCTTATCTAAGCATTTCCACACTTCTACCTTGACATCTCTTGCCAATCCGTCTCCCTGATGATCTTTGATAGCATTGTGTACTTTTTTTCACAAGTTATACTTTATCCTTGATACGTATGTTGTTTTATGGCCATTTATTTTTCTTTTCTCTGGATGAGACAAAAATCTTCTAGCCTTATCTCCACCAATAGATGGCTTGATAGGAACATCTTTTCCATTTGTAGATTTTTTAAGATCCTTTGTAATATGTACATCTCCTCCATGGAGGCCAATTTTTGATAGCACTGCTTCTAATGATTATAGTGCCTCTTTTATTCTGCTCTCAGGGCAAAGTTTCCATGCAAATCCAATATAGAGGAAGACTAGTTTCTCAATGATCCTACATAATGCATG
Source organism: Dipteris shenzhenensis (assembly GCF_047967505.1). NCBI lineage: Eukaryota > Viridiplantae > Streptophyta > Polypodiopsida > Gleicheniales > Dipteridaceae > Dipteris > Dipteris shenzhenensis. Next base: position 30,666,170 of record NC_141609.1, on the reverse strand, counting down.
CAATGTACAAATGTGAACATTGCATACTGGGATCTCAAGAACTGCTTTGAAATTTTTATCTACTTCATCTCTGTTGGGTGCTTTTTTCCACCATTTAGAATCTAAGACATGCACTGGCTTGTTTCAATACAAGCAAGGAGATTTTGAGTTACCCTCAAGTTTGCTTATATTGAACATACACTTCAATGTCTTCAGGTCACCTGCCATATGCCATTCAATTTGAAAATCACCCTTTCCTGGAACATGAAGATGGCATCCTTGGACTTGAATCTTTATAATTGATGGTATATCTATTTGATGAAATACCCAATAAAGTATTGCATGGTCCTCAATCTTCACTTGTAATTTAAAACCATAGGTTTGCAAGATATATGATATAAAATTTATAACATTTCGAGCAAAGACTAATTTAAAAGGCGATAGTTTGCATACATCAAATGAGCCCAACCACCATATGTGCTTTTTCGACTAGACATTGAACTACTTTGAGCTTAACTTTGTGATCGATTGATTAAGTGCTCGATTCATCAAAGTGATAGAAACTCTCTATCTTTTCTTCCTTGACAATTTCACACTCATTGAGCTTCACAACAAACTTCAAAACTCCTTTACATTCTTCAAATGTGATACTATAGAACTCAACCATTAGTCTCTGCAATTGTTCAAGATCTACACAAATATTATTCCAAGCATTATATGTAGTGCTTCCCTTTTCACTTTCATATACACTTTCGATATGAAAGTACTGTCCAATGAACTTATCAATTTCTTGGTTGAGATGACCTCGTTCCTTCCACACTTGTGCTAGTGTTGGTAACAACACACGTTTTATCCATTGATCTTTGAATGTTGATGACACAACTCTAAATATTGAAGCATATCCCTTTCTGCTCACTCTGCTCACATCAAGAGCCTCTTGAATTTTTGTGACATCAGCTTTACTTTTCGATACAAAGTCTTCAAGAACTTCACATTTTACCTTCTTAAGCTTCTTTTCCTCCATCATGTTCTTTGCAACAATAATTGAGACTAGACCCTTCATTTGTTTGATGGGAATTAAATTAGGATCAATGTTTTCTTTCTGAGGTCTCAAAATTTCCCTACAATAAGTACACTTTGCAATATCATAGGTTTTCTTGCAAGACAGACACACATATACAAATACAATGGCTAAACAAGATGTACTCTTACCTTGCTTTCTGTACTCTGCTCTTACATCCTCCAGTGCCAGCTTTCAACTCCGCAATGTTTCGAATTCTCTTGCTTCATTGTCTCTCTCCAAGAACCGTTCTCTTCATTCTTGCTCTTCGTAGCTCATTATTTTTCTTTGAATGCTCTTCAATTGCCCTTGCAGTTGCTCTTTCCAGTGTGAATTTATTGACATTTCTTGTGCCTTCGCCATTCTTTCTTGGACATACGATGTCTTGTACACTTTCACACTTGAATGTTGAGTCGAAATGTATCCATACATTCCATTGTTCCCATCACCCACAAACCTCAATAGCATTGTCTTATTAGAAAATGGAGGGCTTGAATTTCTCAATGGACATTTTGGGTAAATTTGTCCATTGCACCATAAGTCGATATGTTGGGAGCCTACTCTTCTCATGTTTTCCTTTTGCTCAGCATCTACAAGTGAAACCTTTCCTCTTTTCTGTAGCGGTGCATATTGTTCTTCTAAATCAATGTGCAAATGGTGTAGTCGCTTCTTTTGAGGTTCTTCTTCAACAGCATGGTTGCACGCAGCCATTTCATGAGGGTTGGTTCTTCATCTTGTCTTCTTTTTATAAAACTCATCTAATCTTTTATGGTAAACATTCAAGTATTTGAAAAAAAAAGATTATGTGATGGCGTGATGGGTTCTTTATGAGAGGCCTCTAGAATGCCATCGAAAGAGATGCAGAATCCATATGGAGAGACAATCTATATGGAGAGTTTAATGCAGCGTCTTCTCAATTATTTGAAAGGAATTTTTTACTCCTCCATGGACTGACACACCTATTGTTTTGAACTGACAGATATATGTATTTTATTGCTTTCTCCACATTTTAGAAAGATAAAAGAGAAGATAGCGAATTTCTTACAGGGCCCCAAAATGAGCTCCCTTTTTTCCTAATGAGACCCTACCACAAAACCCCGAGGTGTCTCAACCCCTGCAAACCCAATCCAAGAAGGCTATACGAGTAGCTGAGGGGGCCAACCAAGTGCTCATTCAAGACCATTCCAATGAGGAGACAACCACGCTTGTCACCTCCTCTGCCTCTAAACAAACTTCCACCCAGGATGACCCAGGTGTACCTCCATACTCAGATGTAAACAAGCCAATGCAAGCCTAAGTCCTCACATCCTCAACTATGTATAAGGAAACCTATCTAGCCCTAGAAATACAATATGTAATAGAATCTTAGAGCTTAGTAAGGGATTGCCAGGAAAAGTTTGAGCATAGAATGAAGGCAATCAGAGGGTCGGATACCATCCACCTAGCCCAACTGACTACTCACTCAGGGAAAAAGGTGCTCAGGGTGCTAGAACGGGTAGAAGAAGAGGAACGTCCCAACTTCTGTATGTCAGAGGCTCTAGATTTTTTGTAGCAAATGTTCCAAGAGGACTCGGTATTGCAAAACCTACAAGAAGAAGGAGACATTTACAGTTTTGAGGATTTGCTATTAGTAGGAAGGGATATCTCACAGGAACCCCACAATAGCATCGACTCTTGACCGAGGTAAAAATGCCGATCGCCTCCTTGTTAAAAGGGAATCCCACCCTTTGTTGGTGAGACCTATCCAACTAGATGAACAAATGATTCCTGCCCAAGGAACTAGGAACTGCAATCCCCAAGGCCGCTCAATCGCTAGAGGAGGGACAAAACTTACCCCAGGTTCCCATCAATAAGTTAGGCCGATACTTTGAAGGTGATAACACTAACGCAACTCTCCCCATAACATACCAGCACCAAAAGTCTGATGCATCCTAGATGGGGGAGGGGGAGTGAGTATCTATACTAAGCAATGCTAGGTGAAGTGGGGAAAACTTGCACTTGAGCAAATCCATCTGGTGGTGAAGTTAGCCTATCGAGTGGAATTGCATAACCCTTGGGAGTCCTCGGTATTAACATCAAAGTATTTGGTTTTACGTACCCCATCAGGTTCGTAGTCATGGACTTTACCCAGCAATTTGGATATGAAGCCATCCTCAGTAGGCCCTTCATGCTAATGTTTGGGCTCATACACGACTGGCATACTGATAACATCTATCTATGGCATGAGGAGCAAATCATGCGGGTGGACTTGTGCACCTACAAGGCCCACCCATTGTCAAGACAACTCTTCGCCCCACAGAATCTGACAAAACCATTCGAATAGCATCCCTGAAGCTATTCCAACCCTCTGAGAGGGAAGTAGATGAAAAAAAGTCTAATGCATTTTGGTATGCACCTCTCCCTGAGTCGGAATTCTCTTAGAATTGGATGCACAACCTCACCAACATTTATGTTCCAAAGAGAATAGGGTTCCAAGTTATAACACCCAAACTCAAGGGGTTGACCCCGGTGGTTCCCCTTAGGATGTTTAACATGCTCAAACTTGCAAGGTGAGCAAGGGGACAGTAAGGGTCAAATCAAAACTCCACTAGCTAGCATATGTTGGTGCCACTACTGCCAAGTTCTCTTCCAATTGGGGAGCCAGGGCAAGCTAGGTAACCTCCTCAGTAGGCTCTATAAGTGCCATGAAAAAGCCCCCTTTAGGTCTGAAACTCCGATTATCCAAAAGCTCGGCTAATAGTAAGAGGACCACTCCCCATAAGGAAATAGAAGAGGAAGATGGAGAGGAGGATCTATGATAGGTACCAACCCACTACAAGGCCTACACAATAGAGGATTGCAAGATCTTATACCAATAGGCCAAGAGATCTCGAGAAGACAGGTGCTCCCAAGGATATGGCAGCCTAGCCTCTCGGTCAAGGAGGTAAACCTGTCTTCGAAAGGTCAGGATCCCCAACCGGTATTCATTGCCCGATGATATCTCCCCCAATGAGGAGAACACTCTAATAGCTCTCCTACAAGAATACAAGGACTGTATGTCTTGGAAATACATAGATATGAAAGGGGTGCCCATTGAGGTTGTTCAATACATGATACCCATGCTTGATTATGCTAGGCCGATACGTCAACATCCCTACCTATGAATCCCAAATATGCGCTCATAGTGAGGAAGACAATCCAAAAACTCATAGGTGTGGGATTCATCTATGAGATTGAGCATACCATTATACAAGTCACCTTTAGAAGGGAGGGACAACCCTTTTCCTTTTTGCAGTCTCCCTTTCTTTACATTCATAAGGCTCGGGCCCATAGGGTGCCAAGGCATCTTTACTATCCTTTCCATCTCTCCTCTATTGTTCCACTCTTGTGTGTCAAAAATAGCGCTTGTGTTAACCATATAAGAGTGCCAAATAGCGCTTGTGTTAGCCTCGTGTCTCCGAGTCCTAAGCCATCTGAGGCTCAAAACCTAGAGTGGCGAGGCTAATCTGAAGCTATTTGCGGCTCAAAGGCCATGAGGCCTGGAACTGCTTGGGTTCTTTGTGGCTCAAACTCTGTGGAGCCCTGCACTGTACTTCCTCCATGGCTACAACCATTGAAGTAAATCATGAAGCCTAAACACCTCTAATCACTTATTACCCTACATTCTGCGAGACTGTACTATGTGGATATTAATATGTCTCCCTTCCTGTAATAGTTAACCTGCCCTCGGGTCAACATCCGTGCTGGAAGAGATGTGTGGAGAGGAGCGTCGAGGATTGCATTGGCAGGGAGTGAGCCGAGTCAAGTACAAGTGGAACTTCCAAAAATAGGTGGCGTGCATGTCCTCGTATGTGTGGATGTGATGGCCATGGAGATTGTAGACTCACAGGTAGAGGAGGAGGTCTTGAAACTGAGGGGGGCCAATGTTGGGGTTGAAGACAATCTAATTGTTGAGATGTGGATCTTGTCGTCAATCAACCAACTGTGGATGGGGAGACTGCAGAGGAGTAAGAGAATAAGGAAGTTGAAGTGGACTGTTGTGTGATGAGGGCGGAATCAAGGACGAAGCTATAGGTGTCATTAAAGGACTAGAGGCAGAAGCAAAATCCCTCCTATGTCATCTTTTTTGAAAAATTGAACTTTAGAAAATTGTGCAAAATGTTGGGGTCCTTTTGTTGGAGCTCATGAAACTCGGCCCAAGTCCATCAACATTCCATGGACATGTACAAGGGGTGGATGCATTGGTCGATGTGGGAACTACGGTAGTAGCATTTTGCTCCTTTTTTAAGAAGGGGATTCGCCACCAGCAAGGCTAGAGCTAGAGACCACGTCGGCATCGATGAGGGGAATTGCAGCATTGAGGGAGAGGTGGTAACCTCCTCGTGTGCACTCTGGATGTGTGTGCCGCCAATCGTTGAAGGACTAGGTGATGAAGTGCGTAAGGGGGCGCACCTCCAAGATTTCATTGAGGTGGAGGTGAGAGCCTGCAAGCTACTTCTTCTAGTGATGCATGAGTCCACTGTTTGGCAATTTTCTTGGAACGATTGTAGGTCAGGTCTCCACTTTACATCTTCGGGCGGGGAGGAGGGTGGAGCTGGAGGGACCTCATCATTTCCATTGGCAATGGTTCCTCGTCGGCTATCCTTGTGGGTGCAATGTCAATGGGCATATGTACAAAATGGATTGACTTGAGCAATGTATTGAGGGCTTCATCTGGGAGGTCGATCAAGGCAGTAGGTGAGATAGACGGGGAGGTCCCGAGCCACTGCGGTGCTAGTGTTGGAGGCATTAGAAGAGTATTCGAGAAGGTTTGTGCGAGGAAAGGGGGTTGGGAGGATGGGTTGGGTGGCTTGGGCAAGATCAATGGGAGGTGGCTAGCAGAGCTCGACAGGTGGGGCAGAAGAATTAAATACGGTTATGGCTTCTTGGCCCTCCTCCTCCGCAACGTCCTCGGGGTATGCTACGTGGATTGTATCAAAATTTCTAACCAAGGACTCAAGAGAGTCTTGGAGAGCTTGTTGCACCCGACTATAGAGTATATTATGCCGAGGTGATGGTAGGCGGTGGAGTGGTAAGCCACAAGACGCCCTTGTGTTTGTTTTGCGGAGGCTCGAACATAGGCCTAAATCTAGCTTGAAGATTGTTGGGAGTGTAGACCCACGGGATGAGTTCCTCGGGCTGCTTGGCTAATTGTATCACGTCATCATCCTGAGGATAATTTGTGTACTTTATGATGACCTGACACCATGCTTGAAAATTAAGCAAAATTGGATGAGCGGCAAGGGTTTGTAGGTCAGAGGGACGAAGGAGAGAGAGACTAGATGGCTAAAGGTCTAACAAGAAACAAGACATGGCGAGAATGGGGCAGCAATGATCAGCATTATGGCCGAGGATGGTTTGGAGGGCATTAGGAGGGAGTGGAGTAGTTAGGTCGAGGTCAAGTACACTTTGCAATATCATAGGTTTTCTTGCAAGACAGACACATATACAAATACAATGGCTAAACAAGATGTACTCTTACCATGCTTTCTGTACTCTGCTCTTACATCCTCCAGTGCCAGCTTTCAACTCTGCAATGTTTCGAATTCTCTTGCTTCATTGTCTCTCTCCAAGAACCGTTCTCTTCATTCTTGCTCTTCGTAGCTCATTATTTTTCTTTGAATGCTCTTCAATTTCCCTTGCAGTTGCTCTTTCCAGTGTGAATTTATTCACATTTCTTGTGCCTTCGCCATTCTTTCTTGGACATATGATGTCTTCTACATTTCCACACTTGAATGTTGAGTCGAAATGTATCCATACATTCCATTGTTCCCATCACCCACAAACCTCAATAGCATTGTCTTATTAGAAAATGGAGGGCTTGAATTTCTCAATGGACATTTTGGGTAAATTTGTCCATTGCACCATAAGTCGATATGTTGGGAGCCTACTCTTCTCATGTTTTCCTTTTGCTCAAGCATTTACAAGTGGAACCATTCGTCTTTTCTGTAGCGGTGCATATTGTTCTTCTAAATCAATGTGCAAATGGTGTAGTCGCTTCTTTTGAGGTTCTTCTTCAACAGCATGGTTGCATGCAGCCATTTCATGAGGGTTGGTTCTTCATCTTGTCTTCTTTTTATAAAACTCATCTAATCTTTTATGGTAAACATTCAAGTATTTGAAAAAAAAAGATTATGTGATGGCGTGATGGGTTCTTTATGAGAGGCCTCCAGAATGCCATCAAAAGAGATGCAGAATCTATATGGAGAGAGAATCTATATGGAGAGTTTAATGCAGCGTCTTCTCAATTATTTGAAAGGAATTTTTTACTCCTCCATGGACTGACACACCTATTGTTTTGAACTGACAGATATACGTATTTTATTGCTTTCTCCACATTTTAGAAAGATAAAAGAGAAGATAGCGAATTTCTTACAGGGCCCCAAAATGAGCTCCCTTTTTTCCTAATGAGACCCTACCACAAAACCCCGAGGTGTCTCAACCCCTACAAACCCAGTCCAAGAAGGCTATACGGGTAGGTGAGGGGGCCAACCAAGTGCTCATTCAAGACCATTCCAATGAGGAGACAACCACACTCGTCACCTCCTCTGCCTCTAAACAAACTTCCACCCAGGATGACCTAGGTGTACCTCTGTACTCAGATGTAAACAAGCCAATGCAAGCCTAAATCCTCATATCCTCAACTCTGTATAAGGAAACCTATCCGGACCCAGCCCTAGAAATACAATATGTAATAGAATCTTAGAGCTTAGTAAGGGATTGCCAGGAAAAGTTTGAGCATAGAATCAAGGCAATCAGAGGGTTGGATACCATCCACCTAGCCCAACTGACTACTCACTGAGAAAAAAAGGTGCTCAAGGTGCTAGAAAGGGTAGAAGAAGAGGAACGTCCCAACTTCTATATGTCAGAGGCTCTAGATTTTTTGTAGCAAATGTTCCAACAGGACTCGGTATTGCAAAACCTACAAGAAGAAGGAGACCTTTATAGTTTTGAGGATTTGCTATTAGTAGGAAGGGAGATCTCATAGGAACCCCACAATAGCATCGGGTTGGTGGCCTTCTTCTTAACCGAGGTAAAAATGCCGATCGCCTCCTTGTTAAAAGGGAATCCCACCCTTTGTTGGTGAGACCTATCCAACTAGATGAACAAATGATTCCTACCCAAGGAACTAGGAACTACTATCCCCAAGGCTGCTCAATCGCTAGAGGAGGGACAAAACTTACCCCAGGTTCCCATCAATAAGTTAGGCCGATACTTTGAAGGTGATAACACTAATGCAGCTCTCCCCATAACATACCAGCACCAAAAGTCTGATGCATCCTAGATGGGGGAGGGGGAGTGAGTATCTGTACTAAGCAATGCTAGGTGAAGTGGGGAAAACTTGCACTTGAGCAAATCCATCTGGAGGTGAAGTTAGCCTACGGGTGGAATTGCATAACCCTTGGGATTCCTTGGTATTAACATCAAAGTATTTGGTTTTACGTACCCCATTAGGTTCATAGTCATGGACTTTACCTAGCAATTTGGATATGAAGCCATCCTCAGTAGGCCCTTCATGCGAATGTTTGGGCTCATACACGACTGGTATACTGATAACATCTATCTACGGCATGAGGAGAAAATCATGCGGGTGGACTTGCGCACCTACAAGGCCCACCCATTGTCAAGACAACTCTTCGCCCCATAGAATTTGACAAAACCATTCGAATAGCATCCCTGAAGCTGTTCCAACCCTGTGAGAGGGAAGTAGATGAAAAAGAGTCTAATGCATTTTGGTATGCACCTCTCCCTCAGCCAGAATTCTCTTAGAATTGGATGCACAATCTCACCAACATTGATGTTCCAAAGAGAATAGGGTTCCAAGTTATAACACCCAAACTCAAGGGGTTGACCCCGGTGGTTCCCCTTAGGATGTTTAACATGCTCAAACTTGCAAGGTGAGCAAGGGGACAATAAGGGTCAAATCAAAACTCCACTAGCTAGCATATGTTGGTGCCACTACTGCCAAGTTCTCTTCCAATTGGGGAGCCAGGGCAAGCTAGGTAACCTCCTCAGTAGGCTCTATAAGTGCCATGAAAGGGCCCGATTATCCAAAAGCTCGGCTAATAGTAAGAGGACCACTCCCCATGAAGAAATAGAAGAGGAAGATGGAGAGGAGGATCTATGATAGGTACCAACCCACTACAAGGCCTACACAATAGAGGATTGCAAGATCTTATACCAATAGGCCAAGAGAACTCGAGAAGACGGGTGCTCCCAAGGATATGGTGGCCTAGCCTCTCGGTCAAGGAGGTAAACCTGTCTTCGAAAGGTCAGGACCCCCAACCGGTATTCATTGCCTGATGATATCTCCCCCAATGAGGAGAACACTCTAATAGCTCTCCTACAAGAATACAAGGACTGTATGTCTTGGAAATACATAGATATGAAAGGGGTGCCCATTGAGGTTGTTCAGTACATGATACCCATGCTTGACTATGCCAGGCCGATACGTCAACATCCCTACCTATGAATCCCAAATATGCGCTCATAGTGAGGAAGACAATCCAAAAACTCATAGGTGTGGGATTCATCTATGAGATTGAGCATACCATTATACAAGTCACCTTTAGAAGGGAGGGACAACTTACCCGCTCTTGTTTTTTGTTTTTTATTTTTGTGTTTGTGTCTACGTTAGACATGGGATCACGTCACACGTCCGACGAGTATGAAAACCCTCGTAGGAGGAGACATCATGATCTTTTATCTCCAAAAGACTTTGATTCTCCTTAAGCGACACCTCAGGGCCTTACCCCTACCCCCGACTCCTCTCGGATGTAGCAATATGACTACCCCTCAGGGAACTCCTTTGCTAAAATCATCACAAAAGCGTTGATAATACTTGCTCTTTCCTAGGATTTTGCGAACACCAGTGACACTCTCAGGACTTAGCAATGCCATGATTGCTTGAACCTTGTCAGGATCCATTTGCAAGCCTTCTTTAGACACAATATGCCCCAACAAGACCACTTTTGTTTGATCCAAATGGCACTTGCTAGGATTTAGACACCCTTTTGCTTCATTAATCCTAGCTAAGGCCATCTTTAACTTCTCCATGTGATCTATGCACCAAGAATAAATGCAAAAATCATCCAAAAACAGCCTTATGAACTTTCCAAGTAAAGCTCAAGCACTTGACTCATGAACCTTTGAAATGTAGCTAGTGCATTGGTCAACCTAAAAGGCATCAGTCTGTAAGCAAAAACTCCCCAAGGTGTGACAAATGATGTTTTCTTTTTATCTTCCTCCCGAATGTAAATTTGAAAGTACCCAGAATACCCATCACATATAGAGTACATCTCATGCCCTGCTACTTGGTCTAGTATTTCATCTTGGAATGGCAAAGGAAAATGATCCCTCTTAGTGCATGCATTCAAAGGACGAAAGTCTGCACAAACCCACCACTTATTTCCTTTCTTTGATGTGACAACTATAGGAGATATCCATTCTGAATCATCAACAAGAAAGATGAATCCCGCCTCAAGTAGTTGTGTTACCTGTTTCTTTAGTGCCTCAACTTGGATCACCCCCAATCATCTTAAGCATTGCACAACCAGCTTGCTTTCTAGCTTCAACTCAATCTTGTGCTCCATAAGAGAGACTGGTCGAACTTGTGAATAGCTTGTTGCAAAGAGATATGGAAAATCATCATATCCAAGTACTGGAGCTTCTCACTACTTGATAGAGAATCACCAAGAAGCTATTCATTGTGTTGGCGTCGTTTAGTGTGCTCTGGATCCTCCACATGAAGTTCTCTACAAGATCTTCTTGTACCACCACCTTGTTCCCTCATTCCGATCAACACCAAGGCAAAGACCAAAGGCCACTCCTTCCACCTCACCCTCTCCTCGGAGCTACACCCTATCTCTTCTTCTTCATCGGTTAAGTCATCGAACTCTCTGATGTTGAAGACTCCTCCTTGACAACTTCCTTTTTGCGACTTGTGATGTAGCACACCTTCTTATCATTTCCCTGCAAAATCAATTTTCCAATATCCCACTTTTGAACAGCCTTCACCTTGCATAGCCAAGGCCTTCCCAAAATCAATGGATAGGCACGTGCATCTGGCTTGGTAGCGATCACTTGAAAAGTAGTCGGCACAGAAATTCCACATACATCCACTTCTAGATTCTTCACAACTCCCAAGGTCTTTACCCTAGTGGTTTCACAGCCAATTTGATGTGATAAGGAGGGGTAGTACTAGAGTATTTTAAATCAGCATCTATCATGGTCTTCTCACTCATGACATTAATCGATGCACCTCCATCAATGCACACATTAGAAATCACTTGACCATCAACCATAGGTACATCATCACCAACATCTATATCTACATTTTTAACAATAGGAATGGCACTTTTGTTCTTTTTCTTCTTTGACACTCTTGTGCTTGCTAGCTTTCCATATTCTTTCCATAGTTTTGGAGACAAAGCAAGTAATTGACTAAAGGTGATATGGGCTTCCTTTTCTTTAAGGTCGGACAACAAGTCATAGCTTCCAATGCCTTGTCCTAAAGGAAAGTCTGATTGGCTAATTCTCCATCTAGATACCCTCTTTTTCTTAATACGGCATTCCTCTTCCTGATGTTCCTCATCTACTTCTTCCTTGCTTTCTTCTTCTTCTTTTGCTTTACCACGCCCCCATTTAGCCATCATTACCTCTCTTTCCTCATCCCTTGAAGAAGCTTCTAATAAGGATACTTGTTTTTCTTCTTTCTTTCTCAATCTAGGACACTCGGGGCGATAGTGACCTTTTTCATTACATTCATAGCAAGTGACCCCACTCTTATCTCGAGGCCTATCTTCACTCTTTGGTGCTCTAGGTTGTCGTGCATTAACCAAATGCAATTTTAAATCAACAAACTCTGCCATCGATTGGGAGATATTATGATCTAACTCAGAGGACTTTTGTACATAAGGAGTGCCCATTACCTCCACCTTAGAAGTGGAAGCTATTGAAGACACAAAAGAGGATTCGATCTTTAGAGAAGCTTCTTTCTTGGTCGCAATGCGAAGTGCCTCCACGTATGTTGTTGGATCTTTACTCATTACATTTGAGCGAAGATGAGGCTCAAAAGCCATAACAAATTTGCTCATCTTTAAGTGCTCCATCTCTATGATACTTTGAGTGACCGATGATGCAAATGCCACAGCTCACAAAGCTGCCTTTTCATACTTTGTCCATAAAGTTTCATATCGGATTGCCAACACAGAGACCATCTCACCCTCTCCTTGATAGAATCGGTCCAACTGTAACATCAAAGCATTTGGCGACTCCACTACCCCAAATCTCTGCAAGAGTCTACATAAGAGAATATCTACAAGAGGGAGAGAAAGCTCATGGATGAGGCTTGAGGAGACTAGAGCTATAGCAACAGGAGGCCTAATGGTGGAAGAGATGATGAACAAGGAAGAGGAGGACTCCTTTTATAGAGATTTTGTCACCCTCCTTCACCCATTTTCAATTGCTATCTATAGATTCCTTTCCCCATCAATCACATAAACTTGTATGTCACCATCCATGCCATTTTTGGCTACTCTTTCTGTGTGTCCCATCAAAAGATGCTCAAGACTCTTAAAATATTAAGAAAGTCAAGAGTCTTCCCATACGGAGTCCATAGGGACGCTCTCTTTTCCATATGTCCACATCCTCCTTATTCCACATATGAATTCTAGAAGGATTTCTCTTGACTCCACTCCTCCACATGCCTTCCACACGCTTGACATGTGGCCTCTCTTATATTATTAGAACACATGGACATGAGCTCACCTCTTTATATGATTCTCTTCCTATTTTTTAAAAACTCCATAATATCCCATACATAAATAACTCTCACCCCATACCAAAGTATTTAAAATTCATACCTATGGTATTTACAATGATATATTCCACTTATCCTCTCAATTTCATACAATATCTTAGAAAATAGAAATAAGTGAGAGCTACTACGCTATCACTTGATACTCAAACTCTTATCAAAAATAGAAGAAAATAATACCAATGCCAAATTAAAAAATATCAATTTTTTGACGTCACAGCATCCGAGAACGGTGATCACATTCAAACAAGTACTCAACAGTAATGCATAGATGCCACGTCCAAACAAGTACTTAATAAATAATCCATATGTGCCATGTCCAAATGAGTACTCAAGAAGTAATCCATATGTATTCATCTGTGAAAGAAGTTGATTCTTGCCACGTGCAAATGAGTACACAATATGACAATGTCGAAATGAGTACTCAATAAGTACTCCATATGTGTCCATCATGAAAGCCTGATAAATATGTGCCACATCCAAATGAGGACTTAGTAATAATTCATGTACCACGTCCAGATGAGTAAATATGTGTCACATCCAAACGAGGAGTTAGTAATAATCCATGTACCACATCCAGATGAGTACTCAAGTAGTTAGCCATATGCCATGTGCAAATGAGTACTCAAGTAATTAACCATATGTGCTCATAAATATTGTCACCTGAAAGACGTTGAACCTTGCCACGTTCAAACGAGTATGCAATAAGTAATCCATAGATGCCACAGCTAAATGAGTACTCAATTAGTCAACCATAGGTGTTCATCGTGAAAGACATGTTGAGAGTATAGAGTGCTATAAAGGAAAGGGTTAGATCCCCTAACCCTAACCCTAAAAGGGTTTGTATATATTCTATTTTTTCAACTAATTCTAGTGTACAGTTAGTCATTTGTGGTGTGCTCTCTAGTTGTGCCCTCTCTCCTCATCTCCACTCTTCTCCTCTCCCCTCTTCATATTTTGTCATGGTATCAGAGCTTCCTTGTCTTCCGCTGAGACATTGTGATTCTTGAGAGTGTGAGAGAGATTGTGAGATTGAGAGTTCTCTTGAGTGATTGTGAGCATCCTTTCACTTCCATTGAGTGATAGAGAAATTTCCATCCATCTGAGAAGAATTTCCGTCCATGAGAGATTTCCGTTAATCTCCTTCCATTTTATTCATTGTTTCATTGAGAGATTCATTGTTTGGGAGACATTTGTGAGAGTTCTTTCAGTGTGATCTTCATTTGAGAGAAAGAGATCTCTTTGAGAGAATTTCAGAAAAGAGAGAGTTCATTTGAGTGCTTCTTGAGTTGTGAGAGAGATCCTATTGTTTGAGAGAGAGCGCTTAAAGATCTACTGGTTTTGAGAGAAAGAGAGACATGAATTTCTGCAACTCTCTACCCTTTGCCAAGCTTCGACATGAAGTTGGGACTGTAGTAACCTGTTGCTGCAAGCGCAGCCGCCTTCATCGACTCAAACTCCTGTAACTTCTCCTTCCAGACCCTGCCTCTTCCACTGCTCCATTTGAGCCCCGTGTCCATCCCTCCTTCAAGTGAGCATCTGGGGAACCCTGGCGGCGAGGTGACCTTGAACTGCCCTGACGAACGAGTGCTTCAGATGATCAGAGATGAGCTCGTAAGGTCATTTTGTCGAAGCTTTCTAAGCTCGTAAGGTCGTTTGGAGAGCCGCACAGGCCGTTGTGGAAGGCAGCCGTCGACTGTGGAAGGAGCTAGGAAATCCGCTAGCTGCCCGCAATGTTTCAAACGACTAGACTCAAAATTTTACGAATCTCAGAGTGATACGTAGTACAAAACCGCGTCGAGGCTGAGTGTGAGCTACCACTATGAAGTGCTTGATAATAACTATGAATCAATCCTTGCTATTGAGATCTTGATCTTCGATGAGCCTCCTGTGCAAGGTGCTAGAAACTGCGAGCCTTCCTTCATCGGCTACTCCAACAGCAAGCCACAAATGTTGCCTCTACCACAGCGCACGACTGCCCTCCAAGAAACTCGACCAGCACCAACTTGCTCATGAGCTTCAGCTCACGCGACAGCTCCAAGAGCTCAACTCAATCGTCTCCATCGTCTACGACCAGCTGGCTCAAGTAGCTTTGAGCTCTTGTGTCTCCAACAAGTAGCACAGGCCATCAACGAGCTCCTCGACTCTCCAGCATTGTGCAAGGCTCCAACAACCCACGGGCTACTCCACCAGCATCCAGCAGTTGCCAAAAACAAGGCGCGTGGCTCCTCAAAGTGCCCATGCACAGCAACGCACGATCTCCAACGGCGGCCTCGACGAATCTTCATAGATTCCATCAAAACCTCGAAGATTTCGACCTCCAATCTTCCTACACGTGGCAGATAGGAAGCACCTAGGGGCTGGCCACAAAATTGACACCTGGCATAGACCTTATCCACCCAGGGTCACCACACACACAGGTGTGGTCAAGGACCAGCCACGTGGCACCCTTATCCACAGTGCCACATCACTAGCACCATGTCAGTTGACACGTCACCATTGCCACATCATCCCACGTCAGCACTGACACATCATCAGCCACGTCACTTGCCACATCATCAGTGACACATCATCAGCCACGTCACCTACCACGTCATTAGTGACACGGCATCAGTGCCACGTCACCTGTGCCCCGTCATCAGCCACATCACCTGTGCCATGTCATCAGTGCCATGTCACCTATGCCATGTCATCAGTGCCACGTCAGCATTACCACGTCACCCTGCTGACATCATCAGTGCCACCTCAACACTACCACCTCAGCAGTCCAGTCAGCACTGACCCCTGCAGGCACAGTCCCTTGCTAGGCACACTGTGCACACTCTTGCCACCTCAGCACAGAGCTTCACTGGCACACCTCTTGCTAAGCACAGTGCCACATCATCACTGCATGTGACTCACAGTGACACATCATCATTGAGCACCATTTGCACTCCTTTTGCCCCTCCACCTAGATCAAGTCATATCTCTTGATCCAGGAAGAATTTGAGGGTGCTCCAAAAAGGAAAGTCGCTCGTTTTTTCGTGCTCTACGCGCTCGTTACATCACGCACACATTTTGGCACAAGTTACACTCACATTTGAGCCTCGCCGACAAAACCACTTCCTTCACGCACATTTGCCTCTACATCGACGCATCTGACCCAGCACTTAAAAAGAACAAAAGAAAAGGAATTATTTGCTGCTCTTTCATCAATCGACGATTGGTTTAGATCTAGATCAGAGTAGACTAGATCGCCATAGAGGGGACGCTTTGAATTCCCCAAGTTGCCAATCTAAGCCATGCCCGAAATTCCCGACTAGTACCTACTCGGAGTCAGTCCATACACTCACATCCGATTTCACATCATTACATTACCTGAAACCTTACGTTCATTAGTTCAGTGAGCACACGTCAGAGTTCAGAGGCATTGCAGATTGATTCAGTGGGCAGATAGCACTTGATTTCACACACACATGCCACCATTGTAAAGCATATTTGGCTATCTCACGGCATCGTGCACATCATTTTTCAACCTTGTAAAGCCTCTTGGCTATTCTCGGCATCATTGCCACAAGCCTTGTAACACAGATCAGATCTTATATACTGCAGTTCTATCTTCATCGACGGTACAGAGATTTCACTTGGCATCTTCAGTGTATTTGCAGTTGATTCATACAGAGTTTTTCAGGACACTTTTGAGTACATTGTTTGCACCATGTCGACTAGCAACCTCAATCTGGAGGCATCTGCTAAGTTAGACAACTCCAATTACGGTACATGGAAATACCGAATGGAGACCATTCTTGTGCTTCAGGACAAATGGGAGTATGTCGATGGATCTATACCTAGACCATTGGCCGATCCAGCCACCAGTAGCTCTACTCCATCTGTTGTCACAACACCAGCAACGGAATCTACAATGGGATCTACATCTACACTATCAGTTTCCACACCAGTAGCAGATCCTGCCATTGCCCGAGCTCAAGCAGAATGGGATAAGAAAGACAAGTATGCCTTTCACCTGATCAAGCAGAATGTGCAAGATGTCATGCTAGGATAGCTCAACACAGTCAAGACATCAAAAGAAGCATGGGATATGTTCGCAGCTCTCTATGAGTCCAAGAACACATCCAAGATTCTCACCCTAAGAAACCAGATCAACCAGAGTTTCCGCAACAGCAGTGAAACCGGTCATGCTTATATGTACTCCGCATCAAAGACTACAACAATCAACTTGTAGCAGCAGGAGAGACTATGAATCCCGCAGAAATGGTTCAAGTAATCCTAAATGGACTAGGAGAAGGATATGAGAATCTAGTCTAGAGTATTGCCATCCAACGACAAATTCCAACACTGGAAGAACTTCAGTCAGTTCTACTTGGTGAAGCACTCAGGACTCAGGCCATTCAAGCACGTAAAGGTCATTCTAATGATCAAGCATTCACAGCTTCAGACAGAAGCAGAGGCAAAGGCAGAAATAGAGGTAGATCATATCAGAAAAGTGGTCATCATCAACAAAGTCAGAATCAGCATCAGCATCAGCATCATCCTCAGCAACATTAGAATCAGCAAAGAGGAAATCATTCCAACCGAGGAAGATTCCAAGGACGAGGGAATGCATCCACCAATGTGTCAAATGTTCAATGCAACTATTGTCACAAGTTTGGACACTATGAAAGAGATTGCCGCAAGAAGAAGTATGACCAAGGCGGTCAATCCAGCAGTAATCGAGGGAATTCCCGAGGAAGAGAAAATCATCGTGGTGGACATTCTAGTCACAGTCATTTTGCAAATGAACATGGAAATATGTTTCTTGCAAGTGAGGAATTGCATCAGATTGATACAATGCACCTAGACACTGATTTCAATCCTAAAGAGGATTTCAGCTATCAAGTCGACCAAGTGGAACAGGATCCTTGGTACATCGATAGCGGTGCATCATCTCATATGACAAATCATCAGGAATGGTTCACAGAAATGAAGCCATTAGAAGGTCAAAAGAATGTCATCTACACAGCAGACAATACACCGAATCAAGGGACAGGTGTTATCCCTATGAACAATTTCACTGGTACAAAAGGATTAGTCAAATATGTGCTCTATGTTCCGAAGCTCAGCAAGAACCTTTTGTCAGTAGGTCAAATGATGAAACACAACTACAAAGTCATCTTCGACAGTGATGAATGCACTATCAGAGACAAATCCAAAAGAGGTCAGCTAGTAGCAAAAGGTGTCAAGGAAGGACGCTTATACAGGATGCTAGCTACAGTACCAGATAAGCATGCCATGTCAGCTCAAATGCAACAGATGCCACTATCTGCAAAATGGCACAAGAGATATGGTCATGTCAACTTCAAGTACTTGTTAGACCTCAGGAATCAAAATATGGCAATTGGGATTCCGAAGCTACAGTTTCTTGGAAAAGTTTGTGAAGCATGCTGCTTCGGCAAACAAAAGCGAACCAACTTTGTCAGAAGTACCTCTCGTGCACGAGGTATTCTTGATTTGATTCATACAGATGTATGGGGTTATGCCCAGACCCGCAGCATCAATGGTTCACTTTATTACTTGACCTTCATCGACGACTACAGCAGATATTGTTGGGTCTACTTTCTGAAAGAGAAATCTGAAGTGTTTACCAGATTTCAAGAATTCAAAGCCATGGTAGAAAACCAAACAGGCAGAAAGATTAAGGTCATGAGATCAGACAGAGGAGGTGAATACATGTCTTCAGCCTTCATGAACTTTTGCAAAAATCACGGCATTCGAAGACAATTCACATGTGCAGATACTCCTCAGCAAAATGCAAGAGCTAAAAGGAAGAATGGGACTTTAGCAGACAGTGCTAGAGCAATGCTTAGTGAAAAGCATCTTCCGAATCAGTATTGGGCAGAAGCAATAGCTACAGCTAACTACTTGCTTAATCGGCTTCCTACCGAACCGATACAAGGTATGACTCCTTATGAAGCATTCACTGGACACAAGCCACGCATTGGGCATCTCCGCATATTTGGTTGCATAGCATATGCCCACATACATGATGATCATCGCAGGAAATTGGATGCGAAGTCACGCAAATGCATCATGGTTGGCTACAGTGAAGAAAGCAAAGCATACAAATTGTATGATCCCATCAACCGCAAAGTCATTATCTCCAGAGATGTAATCTTCGATGAGGAATCAGAATGGAAAACCTCACCTACACAGGAGATAGAAGCATCGACTTCACAGTCATCTATAGAACAGGTTGATGAAGAAGAGCAAGAATTGCCAGCAACACCCCAAGCAGCACCACAGCAGCTTAGACGGTCTACTAGGGAAAGCAGACCACCAGCCAGATTGACATATGCTCAGAAAGGCAAAGCAATTCAGGTGGAAACCACCAACTATGCTCTTATGACTACCATCATGGCTATAGAAGAGCCAGTGTACTTCGAAGACGCAGTAGATAAGCCAGAATGGCAAACTGCTATGAATGAAGAAATGGATGCTTTGTATAAAAATAACACTTGGGAATTATGCGACCTTCCACTAGGAAAGAAGGCCATAGCCAACAAATGGGTATACAAAGTGAAGTACAATCCAGATGGTAGTATTCAGAGATACAAAGCCAGATTAGTTGCAAAAGGATTTGCACAACAATATGGCCAAGATTATGATGAGACTTATGCTCCAGTAGCAAAGATGGATTCCATACGGTTCTTGATATCATTAGTGACACTCAGTAAATGGAATGTGTATCAGCTCGATGTCAAGAATGCATTTCTCAATGGTTATCTAGATGAGGAAGTCTACATGCAACAACCAGCCGGTTATGTTGAACTAGGAAAAGAGAACAAGGTTTGCCATCTCAAGAAAAGTCTCTACGGCTTAAAGCAAGCACCCAGAAGTTGGTACAGCAGAATTGACAAGTATTTTGCTGATCTGGGATACATGAAGTCCAATGTAGATCATACTCTCTACTACAAAGTTCAAGGGGAAGATATTACTATTGCACTTTTGTACGTAGATGATCTGATTGTGACAAGAAGCAAGGATAGCTTCATCAGAAAATTAAAACAAGACTTATCTGCAGAGTTCGACATGAAAGATCTTGGACTTATGCACTATTGTCTTGGAATTGAGTTCTGGAGAGATTCAGATAGCACATTCATGAGTCAGCTCAAATATGTTGACAATCTCCTGAAGAAGTTTCATATGGCAGATTGCAAGATTGCAGCCACTCCCATGGAACAGAGTTTGAAACTTACTAAAGATTCAGAAAAGCCTACAGTCAATGACAGATACTATAGGCAACTCATTGGATCTCTCATATATCTGACAATCACACGGCCAGATATTTGTTATGCAGTAAGCTCACTAGCACAGTTTATGGCAAATCCAAAACAGTCTCACTGGAATGCAGCCAAAAGAGTCTTGAGATACATCAGAGGTACAAGACAATTTGGGATAGAATACAGAGGAAGTCATCCACGGTTGCATGGATACTATGATAGTGACTATGCTGGAGATCATGAGACCAGGAGATCGACACAGGGATATGCATTTTTCCTTGGTCAAGGTGCTATATCATGGTTGTCAAACAAACAGCCAACTATTTCTTTGTCTTCGACTGAAGCAGAATATAGAGCACTCACTACAGGTGCATGTGAGGCTATATGGCTCAGAAGACTATTGTCAGAAACAGATTACTTTGATGAGTCAACGCCAACAACAATATACTGTGATAATCAATCGGCTCAAGCATTGGCCAAAAATCTAGTATATCACTCCAGGACAAAGCACATATTGATGTCAGAGAGCACTTCATCAGAGAAAGAGTGTTACTTGGTGACATCACACTGCAGCATTGTGATAGCAAAGGAAATGTTGCAGACATCTTTACCAAACCACTCGGTAAAGAGCTATTCGAGAACGACTAGTAGCTCTTGGTTTGATGCAGAGGAAGGACATTCCCATTAAAGGGGTGTGATGGAATGTAATGCTCAATCCTTCTTCGATTCCCCAGAATCATCATCTTGAGGGAAGGCCTACTTCATGATGTTGATCTTGAGGGAAGGTGTTGAGAGTTCACGCTCAACATCATGTGATCATGTGTGCATAGCACCATCACGTGATCATATGTGCATAGCACTAACCTTATAGAGTGCTATAAAGGAAAGGGTTAGATCCCCTAACCCTAACCCTAAAAGGGTTTGTATATATTCTATTTTTTCAACTAATTCTAGTGTACAGTTAGTCATTTGTGGTGTGCTCTCTAGCTGTGCCCTCTCTCCTCATCTCCACTCTTCTCCTCTCCCCTCTTCATATTTTGTCAAGACATATAAGTATACCTCACCACATAAAGGGCGAAATAAAAGTATGCCTTGCTTGAACCAATAAGTAAATACATACCATAAGTCATCAATAAGTTAATCGACAAAGAAGGAATAAATCTTTGGTCTAGCAAGACCTTGCATGCACTCATAAATATAGATGAGTATGAAAAACAAAGTAGATGCACTACTACACATGGATCCTATTGCGACGTTTACGTACCGACGTTTAGCGCCCACTTAGCGCTAATCGTCGGTATAAAAAGCGAGTTTCATAAATCGTCGCTATATAGCGACTTTTTAGAAAAAGTCGCTATATAGCGACACTGAGATAAAATATTATAGTGACATTTTTACGGAGGTTTTTTTTTTTTTAATAGGCCTTAAAAGTTAGTTTTTTCCAGTGACAAATTTTTTTAAATTTTCATACATGTTTGAACTCATAGAGAATAAAAAAATGAGAGCATGTACATCAAGCCTTTGAAGCTCATATATTCATGTCCAAATTTGAGATGAGAAAAATCAAATAAGAGCATTTACATCAACTGTTTCATCTTGAGCCAAGACTAAGGCGCCAAGCAAGTCTATCTCCAACTCTATACCGAGTTGATCTCCTATATCATTATCGTACATCATTATTGTACTCTAGCATCGTACGTTCACCTAAAGGTATTTGATCATCTTCTTCAATAAAGCTTAAGTGTGGTGATTGATCTTGATGATGTCTTCTTTGTCAATATCGTGATCTCCATCCTCCTCCCGTGTGATATCATTATGCGCATCTTCCTCTTGGCTCATATGGTGATCTACATCTTCTTCGCTAGATTCATCAATTGGATCCAGCATTGGTAGTGGCACCTCCATATCCACATCTCGATCTTCAAAAATTTGCTTACTTCGTGGTGCAACTTGGATCACGTACCACCATCTTGGATCAGAACGATCCGGATAAAAAACCACCTATATTGAAGATGGGTGCCAAATGTTGTCAATTATATATATATCAATGGACATTAAAAACGAAAGCTTCGACTAATTAAATCATTAGTATGCACCTGCTCACAGTGCTCGGGAAGAACAAAAGTATCACTTTCATTGGTCCAATGTTTGGTGGAGTCTATTGCAAAGAGACCGCTACTATCTTTTCTCACTGTCGCATGGGGACCGTTGTAAGTAGTTCTAAACCATTTTACATCAATAATGAAAATAGTAAATCATCTGAAATCAATTTCATAGATGTCGCATATGGTTCCACAATAATCCAACTGTGAGGAGAGAAGATTGGTATCCGAAGCACTTGCTCGGCTATCTTGTGTGAAGTTAGCCATGACTCCACAATCATACGTGACTCTCTTTGAATCGATGCATTCCACGCAAAAATGTCATCCATATGACCATAATGCACTGTACTTTTTGTATTGTAAAAGAGCATCATTAAAACAATGAAGATGCACCTATTTTATAGCATATATTGCCACAAATAATTACTTAATTACGTCAAGAGATAAGAAACTTACATGCACCATACATCCAGATGATAACTCTCGCTCGCGCTCGCTTATTGTCTCTCCATCACGTTCGGCTTTACGTAGAGCTAGTTGTAGCCAATCAAGTGACATGTGAGTAGGGAGAAGAGCTAGATCTCGTGGATATGGTTGTGATCGCCTGTACATTACTCTGAATCTCGTCCTTGCATTTATTCTTTCTGCTTTGGCCACTTCATATCTCTCAATCTACTTCTGCATCTCAGGGCTATTGAGGATACAAAACTTATTGAATTTCTCCATTTGCTCTTCGCTCATCTTTCTTTCAATCCCTTTTCCTTGAGGAACCTCGCCAACGATGCGATCATCAACCTTGTTGTGCCAAGCTTGCGGCATATCAGGATCCGTGGATGCAAGAAACTCTGTGATATATACTAATGACTCTTGCACAAGCCATCCCTCTGCCATGCTTTTTTCTGGTCTTGCTCTTTGTCTTAT
The DNA here is from genome assembly GCF_047967505.1 of Dipteris shenzhenensis. Taxonomy (NCBI): domain Eukaryota; kingdom Viridiplantae; phylum Streptophyta; class Polypodiopsida; order Gleicheniales; family Dipteridaceae; genus Dipteris; species Dipteris shenzhenensis. The sequence goes on along the minus strand of NC_141609.1, from coordinate 30,643,016 downwards.
AAACCCCTTTAAAGTTTTCATAAACCGCTCGAGAAAAAATATCCATCGACTATGAACGGTACCTGCAATAGCCACCTCATCAACTATGTGCACAAGCAAGTGGACTTGAGTTATCATAATGCTCGAGGGAAAGTGCTTCTCAAGCAAGCATACAGCTTCGATGGATTCCACCCTAGCCTTCTCGATGCTCGATATAGAGATCTCTTTTTGAGATATCCACCTATTTCACATGTCCATGCATATGTAAGATATTTGAGATATCCACCTATTTCACATGTCCATGAAGAAAATACATAATGTGATTTGATAGTAAGCATACCTCACAATACCACAGATCTTGAATATAGCATTCTAACATCTTCTTGTAAGCACCCTTTTATTGTAATTGGGAGGATGAACTATCAAAGCAACAATGAAGTCATGTCAACAATATAACATAATAATAATTACACCAATGCATCACTATTATCAGTACACTAATTCTACTTGAAATAAATACCTGTAAGACCTTGTGCCAATCATGGGACTTGAGGCCACTAAGCTTATTTTCCTTTGAAAATGCTCCTTTCAAGCAACGCATGTACCCTGTCGGTGTTTGAAAAGAGGCAATGTCTGCCTTGACTGCTGCCTCCTCCCTCGTAGAGAGGATCCACGTTGCTTTCGGGAGGACAACATTTCCCGAAGCATGCACTTGGGGCCACAAACGAGACATCCTATTCATAGCACGCAAGTCTTCTCGCACTCCTCTCGAGTCCTTGGAATCAACCAAGTGTGCCCAAATAGTGGCCCCCACATTCTTGAAGATATGCATGGGATCCAAGAGATGATTGATTTGTAACTGACCCCAATAAGGAAGCTTGTGAAAGATCAATAGCCTCTTCATACCAGGAGGAGGTTCCTCTCCATTCGCCCTCCAAGCTTGAATCCAATCACTTGCCTTCAAATATGATGGTGGTGGATCAAGCTGACCTCCACGTGCGAGATGGTCGAGCGGAAGGTATCGAGCATGACCTTCATAAACATTTTTCCTCATATGTTTGGAGTAGCGTGCAAGCGATTTCAGAGCCGGTCCACAAACAGGACAAGCATGGTACCCACTTGTAACAAGTCCTGCACGTGTGCATGAATGTGTTAGTACAAGACATGCGTGCAAAAGAGAGTAAAAAAAGCATAATCCCTCATTGTACATGTAAAGACACAACCACGTACCTGCGCACTCTCCATATCCTGGGTAGTCATGCATGGTTCACATCAAGATACCCCTGACCAAAATATCATCGGTATGTCTAGGTGCTCTGGAAATATCAAAGACCTGCACTCCTCTCCATAATATCTGTATCTCCTCTATCAAAGGTGCCATGTACACATCCATGTTTTTTGCCTTGTACTTTCCTGGCACAAGTAGTGCAAGCATGAGGTGTCCCTTTTTTATTGTTAGCCATGGTGGGATATTGTAATTCACCATGACTATGGGCCATGTCGACCAAGATGTCGAGCGTAACCCGAAAGGATTCACACCGTCCATGGCTAGCCCAAGATGTAAGTTGCGTGGCTCCCTCGCAAAGTCCGGCCACTGATTATCTATGTGCTTCCAAGCTGCACAATCTGCGGGAATCCTCAATGTGTCATCAGTGGACCGATGAGATGCATGCCATGTCATCAACTCCGCTATGGATTTGCATCGAAACATGTGCTGTATTCTTGCAATGATGGGAAAGTGTCTCAAGACCTTTACCGGTATCCGCTCACCCTGCAAGTCATCTCTATATCGTTGTTCCCCACACTTTGGACAACTAGCCAAATCTCCATGCTCACGACGAAAGAGAATACAATCATTACGGTAAGCATGGATGGTATAATAATCCATACCCACCGTTGTTAGCATCTTTTTCACTTCATCTCTTGATGCGGGCATGGTATTTGGTGCAGGAAACATCTTCTGGAGCAACCTATGACAAAGACAGTATCCAAATGATGATTATCAAAACAAACAATATACAAATAATGAGTCAAATTAATGCAAGGGCTAACCTCATTAAGGCTGAGACACTTGTATCTGACCACCCATACTGTACTTGTAGATTCAAGATTGAGAGACAAGCATGTAGTTTAGACATCCTAGCACCCTCGTACAATTCTGTTGATTGCAACTCTCGCATTGACCTCAGACTCTGACATCACGTGTACGTGGGATGTAGTGCCCCTAAAAATGGAATCCATCATGTCGACCATACCCTCATCGTCATCCGAGAGACTATAGTATTGCTGAAAGTGAGAAGGTATATGTGTTCCCTCGTCACCCTCCTTATCCTGTTTTAAGATTTCGTGTAAATATAAGATCTTCTATTTCCTAGTATACAATAAGATTGCGAACTTAAATAGCTTTGACTTACCGATGAGCCATCAACATGTGCAACACCAACGGGGGGTACTGGTTCCGGTTCGTCCCCATACATCCACAAGTGGCGCATGATAATATGATGTTGATGTCGTACTTCTCGCTTGCAATGAGTGCAATGATAGTATAACCTTTCCGTAAGCCACTTCGTGCTCCTGGCGTTGGCGCATCATCGGACGATCGTCCCTTCCATCTACACTTATAAAATCACAACATAAGCATGAGGAGGACATATTGACAATTATAAAAAAGCATGTTTGAGCTTCTCTTGATGCCACATCAAAAAAATGACAGTAAGCGTCGCTATATAGCGATGTTTTTAATTAAAAACGTCGCTATATAGCGACGGATTAGCGTCGCTATATAGCGACACTGTGGGTTAAAACCCAAAACGCCGAAACGCACGGCGTTTTGCTCATTCCATTCCCTAATCTCTCAAGTAAGCAACCCAAAATCTCCTCCCACCTATTTTCGACGACCTCCCACCTATTCCAAGCAACCTCCCACTCTATTTTCCACTCCTCACCCCTCTCCTACCTCTTGTACTCCCTCTCTATCCTTTTCCCTCTTTGGTTTCTTGAAAGAAAGTTCTTCAAGAGGTGAGTTTGTTTCAACAATGTAGGTTGTTTGTTTGTTAGCTTTAGTTTTGTGAGTGTTTCTTCTTGTATTGCTAAACCTGTAAACTAGTTTTCATGCTTGTTTTGAAAGGATTGAAACAAAAAACGAGATTTCAAGAAAGAAAGAAAACTCACCTCTTTTTTCTGTATTCTCTTCCTTCTCTTTCTCCTTGTCTCCTCAATCTCCTCCTTTCCTTGTCTCCTCAATCTCCTCCCTTCAAGAAGTTGCTTTTGTAATCTCCTCCTTCCACTAACATCTTATTTGAAAAAATGGATTGTTTTCTCTCTTTTGTAGGGCCAGTCCACTACACCGAGCGGGACATACTATTTCAGGTAAGTGCTTCCTCTTTTTTCCATTTATTATTTTTGTTATTTGCATTGGCCTGCAGCTAGCGCCTTAAGCGCTAGCTGCAGTGATGGGCGTAGGAACCCTCTCTTCCCCTCCCACTCTTTCCTTCTTCCCCCTTCTCTTATTCTCTTTTTTCCCCCTTCTCCTTTTTCCCCCTTCTCTTTTTTCCCTCTTCTCTTATTCTCTCTTTCCCCCTTCTCTATTTCCCCCTCATCTCTTTTCCCTTCTCTCTTTCCTTTCCCTCTTATTCTCTTATGCTTATGCTTCTCTCATTCCCCCTTCTCTCATTCCCCCTTCTCTCATTCGCATAAGCTCATGCTCATGCATGAGCATAAGCATGAGCTTATGCTTATGCTAATGCTTAAGCATAAGCATAAGCTCATGCTTATGCTCATGCATGACCATGAGCTTATGCTTAAGTTTCCCCCTTCTTTATGCTTCTATTTCCGCATAAGCTCATGCTTATGCTTCTCTCATTCTCTATTTCCGCATAAGCTCATGCTTATGCATGAGCTTATGTGGAAATAGAGAATGAGAGAAGCTTATGCGGAAACTCATTCTCTATTTCCGCATAAGCTCCTTCTCTTTTTCCGCATGAGCATAAGCTCATGCTTATGCTCATGCAGAAAAAGAGACGGGGCTTATGCTTAATTTTCCCCCTTCTTTATACTTCTATAAGCTTATGCTTATGCATGAGCTTATGCAGAAATAGAGAATGAGAGAAGCATAAGCCTCATTCTCTATTTCCGCATAAGCTCATGCATAAGCATGAGCTTATGCGGAAATAGAGAATGAGAGAAGCATAAGCTCATGCTTATGCTTCTCTCATTCTCTATTTCCGCATAAGCTCATGCTTATGCATGAGCTTATGCGGAAATAGAGAATGAGAGAAGCTTATGCCAAAACTCATTCTCTATTTCTGCATAAGCTCCCTCTCTTTTTTCGCATGAGCTTATGCTTAAGTTTCCCCCTTCTTTATGCTTCTATTTCCGCATAAGCTTATGCTTATGCATGAGCTTATGCGGAAATAGAGAATGAGAGAAGCTTATGCGGAAACTCATTCTCTATTTCCGCATAAGCTCCTTCTCTATTTCCACATGAGCATAAGCTTATGCTTATGCTCATGCATGAGCATGAGCTTATGCTTAAGTTTTCGCATAAGCTCATGCTTATGCATGAGCTTATGCAGACATAGAGAATGAGAGAAGCTTATGTGGAAACTCATTCTCTATTTCCGCATGAGCATAAGCATGAGCTTATGCTTAAGTTTCCGCATGCATGAGCTTATGCGGAAATAGAGAATGAGAGAAGCTTATGCGAAAACTCATTCTCTATTTCCGCATAAGCTCCTTCTCTTTTTCCGCATGAGCATAAGCATGAGCTTATGCTTATGCTTATGCTTAAGCATAAGCATAAGCATAAGCTCATGCTTATGCTCATGTATGAGCATGAACTTATGCTTAAGTTTCCGCATAAGCTCATGCTTATGCATGAGCTTATGTGAAAATAGAGAATGAGAGAAGCTTATGCGAAAACTCATTCTCTATTTCCACATAAGCTCCTTCTCTACTTCCGCATGAGCATAAGCATGAGCTCATGCTTATGCTCATGCATGTGCATGAGTTTATGCTTAAGTTTCCACATAAGCTCAGCTCATGTGGAAATAGAGAAGGAGAGAAGCTTATGCGGAAACTCATTCTCTATTTCCGCATAAGCTCCTTCTCTACTTCCGCATGAGCATAAGCATGAGCTTATGCTTATGCATAAGCATAAGCTCATGCTTATGCTCATGCATGAGCATGAGCTTATGCTTAAGTTTCCGCATAAGCTCATGCTTATGCATGAGCTTATGCGGAAATAGAGAATGAGAGAAGCTTATGCGGAAACTCATTCTCTATTTTCGCATAAGCTCCTTCTCTACTTCCGCATGAGCATAAGCTCATGCTTATGCTCATGCATGCGCATGAGCTTATGCTTAAGTTTCCGCATAAGCTCATGCTAGCTTATGCGGAAATAGAGAAGGAGAGAAGCTTATGCGGAAACTCATTCTCTATTTCCGCATAAGCTCCTTTCTCTACTTCCGCATGAGCATAAGCTCATGCTTATGCTCATGCATGAGCATGAGCTTATGCTTAAGTTTCCGCATAAGCTCATGCTTATGCATGAGCTTATGCGGAAATAGAGAATGAGAGAAGCTTATGCGGAAACTCATTCTCTATTTCCGCATAAGCTCCTTCTCTACTTCCGCATGAGCATAAGCATGAGCTTATGCTTATGCTTATGATAAGCATAAGCTCATGCTTATGCTCATGCATGCGCATGAGCTTATGCTTAAGTTTCCACATAAGCTCATGCTTATGCATGAGCTTATGCGGAAATAGAGAAGCTTATGCTTCTCTCATTCTCTATTTCCACATAAGCTCCTTCTCTACTTCCCCATGAGCATAAGCATGAGCTTATGCTTATGCATAAGCATAAGCATAAGCTCATGCTTATGCTCATGCATGCGCATGAGGTTATGCTTAAGTTTCCACATAAGCTCACGCTTATGCATGAGCTTATGCGGAAATAGAGTATGAGAGAAGCTTATGCGGATCTCATTCTCTATTTCTGCATAAGCTCATTCTCTATTTCCCACTCTATTTTCCTCTTCTCTCATTTCCCCCTCATCTCTTTCCCCCTTCTCTCATTCGCATAAACTTTCCCTCTTCTTTATTTCTCTATTTCCCACTCTATTTCCCTCTTCTCTCATTTCCCCCTCATCTCTTTCCCCCTTCTCTCATTCGCATAAGCTTTCCCCCTTCTTTATTTCTCTATTTCCGCACAAGCTTTCTCTTATGCATGAGCTTATGTGGAAATAGAGAATGAGAGAAGCTTCTCTCATTCTCTATTTCCACATAAGCTTATGCTTATGCATGAGCTTATGCGGAAATAGAGAATGAGAGAAGCATAAGCATGAGCTTATGCTTCTCTCATTCTCTATTTCCGCATAAGCTCATTCTCTATTTCCGCATAAGCTTATTCCCGCTCATCTCTTTCCCCTTCTCTATTTCCCCCTTTTCTCATTCTCTATTTCCGCATAAGCATAAGCATGAGCTTATTCTCTCTAACTCTTATTCTCTATTTCCCTTTTCTTCCTCTCTTCTTTCCTTTCCATCTTCTTTCCCTCTTTCCTTTCCCTCTTCTTTCTTCTTGCCTATGCGTATGCTTATGTTTGTTTTTTTGTTTTCTGTTTTCGTGTTTGTGTCTATGTTAGACATGGGATCACGTCGCTCATCTGACGAGTACAGACAGCCTCGCAGGAGGAGAGCTCACGATCTATATGCTCCAGAGGACTTTGATTCCTCTCAGGCCACTACCCCGAGGACTACCCCTGGTTCGACTCCTCTCGGACCTAGCACTACAACTACCCCTGGTCCGACTCCTCTTCCACGTAGCACTGCGACTACCCCTCGGGGAACTCCTTTGCTAGCCGTGCATGGCTTTGTCGGGAGTCCCGACGAGTTTGTAGCACAGATGAGCGATGAGGAGGCAGCGAGATTCTTCTCTCTGCTCTCTCAGAGGACCTCAGCAATTCCTTCCCCTACACTGACGGGTGGACGTACTGCCCAGCCATCCCCTCGTGCCCCTTCGACCGCGGGATCATCACCTGTGCATGCCTCTCACAAGGGAAGGAAGAGTAGGATGGGCGGCTCATGTTGTGCTGACTCGGGAGATGTAGACGAGTCAGCACACTCACGCTCCTTTAGGTCTCCACTTGGTCCGGAGACACGTATCAGTCAAGTCCCTTTCCCTCTCCTAGTCCCACTGCTACTCCTCACTCCGGAAGCGCTCGCGCACATTCCACTCCTTCAGACTCTACTACCATCAGTCTCCCTTACTTATCAGGGGATCTCTTCTATCAGATCACATCTGCTGATGAAGAGATAATAGAAGATAAAAAGGGCAAAGAAGTGATGGCCACCATGAGGAGGTTGATGAGTCATCACTTCAAGAGCGGCATAAATACCGATTGGCGGTATCAAGATGGCCAAAAGAAGCAGGCGGTGATCGATGAGTTAAAACGAAGATACCCTAATCCACCAAATGTGGAGTTTAATGACAATTATATGCGAGAGCGCATGGGTTTGGTCCTGAAGCATCGTAGATCAACCTTGCATACTTCCATCACAAAGGGGTTGGCTAAACCCAGCTGGGCAGACAAAGCTGATTGGAAGTACTTCAAGAAGCAACATAGGGACCATCCCAAAATGTTCGAGGGTCAGAGGAGGGCTGCGAAGAGACGGCTAGACGTCGTAGGTACTTCGCACTTTGGTGCAGGCGGATGGTATGCATTCGAGGCAATCGCGGTAAGTCTACTTCTTCTCATTTAATGTATTGTTCTATTTGTTTTACTTACATATTACATGCACTTTAGCTAACTCTAACTCTCGTAAATTGGATCCACAGCAAGCTGCGATGGGCCGTCTTCCTACAGATGTAGAGACGCGATGCGCATTTTGGATAGGAACAAAGCCGTGGTTCATTGAGCAAGAGGCAATGGTAGCGACGGTCGATTGGGCTGAGGTGGCTGCTCGCACGGTATAAGTTTACTCCTACTTGTAATCTCACTTTTTAATTTAAGTTCTAATCTAATTTTCGATTTATATGGTTCACTCTTAGGGTCAAAGCTCAAGCATCCCATCATCGGCGGAGGCGAACGATCAACAGGGCCAAGGGTCAGACGCAGGTGGCGATGACGAGGGAGAAGACGCAGGTGTTGAGGACCAAGGAACAGGCCAACAAGACGAAGATGATTCGGATTCGGATGAGTAGTAGTGGTAGTAGCATTTTATATATCCGCTCGTTTGAGCAATTTTGTATCGTCCTTTTGAAAGGGTAATTTTGTTACAAACACTGTTGTATATGTCCGACATGTATATGTATTTATTACTCATCATTTCACAAGAACAATTTTGTATCACCCTGCAAGCAAGGGAAATTTTGTTATAAAAAACTTTCTTTTGTAATTACAGAAAAAAAAAAGGATTAGTGGGACTAAACAGGGCCAAAAGGAAGCCCTGTTTAGCCCCACTAACCCTTTTTTTTTACTTCTGTTAACCGTCGCTATATAGCGACGTTTACCAGTGTCGCTATATAGCAACGATTAACAGTGTCGCTATATAGCAACGTTTGCATCGTCGCTATATAGCGACGTTTGCCAGTGTCGCTATATAGCGACACTTTATAGCGACGGTCCTTTTCCGACGCTTTTAGCGACTTTTGCACCCGTGAAAAAAAAAATTAATGTAAAAAGCGTCGGTATTTCCGTCGGAAAATGGCCTATGCCGTGTAGTGATGTACTCATCCTATAGGTATCTATTTAGTCCATTGGATTGTATTTAGACATTTGTGCAAACCTGCATGTACTCGGAGAAATAACTAAGTGTGATGAAAGAGAACAAATGAGCTCACCTTGAAAATAAACGAGTGCCTTGAAAACGATAACAAAACATGTAAGAAGCACCTTTGCATATGTGAAGTAACGTATCCAAGGAGTAATGATATCAAAGCTAAATAGAAAAGAAACATTGAAAGAAAACATGTTAGAATGTTAACAAGGTAAAACATTTGGCAAGTCCTTTTCTTTTATAGGATGGACCAAATTATGAAACTAGTGAAGCTAGTGTTGAATACATGACGAGCAAATCAAGCAAGATGTTAGCTTAATAAGAGGAGATTCTCAACTTATTATACAGCAAATGCAAGGGCATTACAAGACAAGAAGTCCTCATTTGAAGGAGCTTAATTAAAAAGCTATGACACTATGTAGTCAATTTGATTTTTGCAAGTTTGTTCATATAAATAGAAAAGAAATCAAAGGGAAGATGAGTTACCTACTGAAGCCATTGTAGTACAAGACCAAGGGTTGGTTTCTTTGGTAGAAATTGGATGGCCACAACTGCAAGATGTTCAACAATATGTGGAATAAAGCATGTTTCCTCGAGGGTTAACTCCACAACAGATGTCCCTATAGTATTGGTGATGACATTCTTTATAAATTGGAAAAAGACAAGGTGCTCTGTCGGGTAGGAGAATCAAAAGGCTATGACGCTATGTAGTCAATTTGATTTTTGCAAGTTTGTTTTTATAAATAAAAAAGAAAATCAAAGGACAGATGAGTTAGCTACTCAAGCCATTGTAGTACAAGACCGGGGGTGGTTTCTTTGGTAGAAAATCAAAGGACAGATGTGTTAGCTACTCAAGCCATTGTAGTACAAGACCAGGGGGTGGTTTGTTTGGTAGACACTGGATGGCTAGAACTGCAAGATGTTCAACAATATGTGGAAGAAGGCATGTTTTCTCAAGGGTTAACTCCACAACAGAAGCAGAGATTGGTAAGGAAGGCTTGTCCCTATACTATTGGTGATGACATTCTTTATAAATTGGAAAAAGACAAGGTGCTCCGTCGGGTGGTCCTTCCCATGGAGACTAGGAGAATCCTAGAAATGTGTCATGAATGCTCTGGTCATGAATGTGAGCACAACTAGGAGAATTCTTAATGCAGGTTACTTTTGGCCATGCCTCCATAAGGATATATATGAATGGTGTGTGTGTGTGTGTATGAATCCTAGAAATGTGTGATCATTTTGCTTCAGCGAGCATAGATAAGAGAATTCTTAATGCAGGTTACTTTTGACCACGCCTCCATAAGGATGTATATGAATTGTGTGTGTGTGTGTGTGTCAAGGATGTTTTTATCGAAGCTATGCCTATATATTAATATAAAATCTTGGCGAAAGTTTTCAAGCTCATTTTTTTAGTTTCACAATATTGGTAGAATGTAGTACTTTTTTATATATTGAATTTTGAATTTTGAAGGAAAAAATGTAAATCCTGGCGAAACTTTAATTTTTTTTGCAAAAAAGTTTCAAATCTTGGCGAATGTTTCAAACGTTTATTTTTATTAGGGCATACAAACTTTCAAAGCCAATATAACATTTTAGTTTCTTAACGAAACTAACTTGAAAAAATCATCCATGGTGTGTGTGTGTGTGTGTTTTCTCGTAAGTCTGCTTTCTTTTCTCATTCTAAGACTTGTGCTGTCCAAAAAAAAAAGACTTCTGATGTCAAGCTTTTTTTTTTTAAATAAAATGCCAATTTTGATATTAACAGAGGCATAAGCGTGCCTCAAACAGTTCAACTAAATGACAAGAAAAAAAGGGAGGGGGTCAGTCCCCTACAGAATCCCTGTCAAAAATGTGGCCTATTGGGAAACAAAGCCCAAGGCCCATGCTCAAAGACCTCAATGTGGCTAACCAAGGCTACACTATCCTAAGACACGCAACAACCAAAGCTACTCTAACAGTTCCCACACAAGCTAGGGTTGCCAGGTCACTGCTAGCTTTGACCGAGTCCGCCAGGAAAGACAACGAGGCAGAGGATCCTCGAGACACGATGTTCCCCAGCCAAGTTAGTGCCAGACGTCAGTTGATTGCGACTAATCCAGATAGCATAACACGTCACCCCTCGGATCAGAGACCAAGCAGCAGCCACCATGGATGCAACCGGTGGTCTCCTTGTAACGACTGTTTCCAAGTGAGTTTCTGGCCATCCACCACCTTGGACGAGTAGCTAGTGGTCTCCCCGTAACGACTGTTTCCAAGTAAGTTTCTGGCCATCCATCCATCCAAATGCTCTGATAGCTCCTTCGAGTTTTCTCCACACCTCACGGGAGACATGGCAGCTCCAAAAGAGATGAGTCATTGATTCTAGCGCTGTCCCGCAGAGGGGGCACAACAGGTTCACCGCAAATCTTGTAGCTACTTTCCCACGAATTGGTGTGTATTGGAGCAAGATTTTCCATAGGAGAAATGTGAATTTCCCTATACGACAGTTCTTCAAGATGCTTGTCAAGCACAATTCCCACCAACGTCGAGATTGCTAGAGGCCCCATTTCAGGTTGGGATCAATTATATCCACCTCTTCTCCTAGGAGGGATTTGTACATTAGCCCCATAGACATTTTTCTCAGTTGTGTCTTGCCCAAGAACCAATGGAGCATCCTTCTCTGTTCCACTATGATGCAGTTGGGTGGCCAGACCTTTGAGCAAATGGCGAGCATTCAATGCATCAATGTCGTTTCCCTAACTCAGTGAGAAATGGCAGCTTATGTCTCCTATCGCCCACCAATGCCCCCAACTTGGGAACTAGATTTGCTTCCAATAACGCAACCCTTTTTTGAAAATACTCCTAGCACAGGGAATGTCCAACCAAGCAAAGGGCTTATCACTCATCCCAACGCCCTTGCTCCACCATATGCTCTCCGTGAGCCTTGCATCCTCCCTAAGCCTGCCCAAAGGCTTCCAACTAAGCTTGGCTACGACGATCTTCCAGGCTACTACTATTTCATGAAGCAGGGAGGATCCCTTAACCGAGAAGGGGAAGCCCGAAAAGAGTCTTTCATACCATGATAGCCCTCTCTAGATCCCAACTCTGTAGCTAAACCCCATCTCTATGAACCAACATGCAATCTCAACCCAGGGCAACCCACCAACAAACAATTTTGGAATCCACTTGTTGACCAATGCCACGTTTTTCAAAAACGCATCAGGGATTCCGAGCCCTCCTCTCCGCTTGGGAAGTTTAAGTGCATTCCAGGGAATGTAGTGCATTTTCCCGGTGCTCCCCTCCTCCGCCCATAGGAATGATCTACAAGCTCTTTCTATGACTGCCCATTGAGACTTACAAAAAAGGCACACTGAAGCCATGTAGGTCAGCATCGCTGAGAGCACATGTTTGATTACCAGGGCTCATGCATTCCATCCTATGAGGAGGCCACTCCATGCTTTGAGTTTGGTAAGGAGTCTCTCTCTAAACCATTGAAAGCGCTGAGGCTATGAGATTCTAGGGCCCAAAGGGGCTCCTAGGTATCGAATTGCCTCTCCCTTGGCAATCCATTTGACAGGCATGGGGACTAGCCCATTAGCCAGCTCACTACTAGCCGATCGAATAGCAAACAAATTATTCCAGCTGCAAATTGACCCTGATGCTACACAGAAGGTATTTAGGCACTCATGCAAGGTCACCACTGATTCTGCATTTTCATTGCACAGGGCCATCAGATCATCAGCAAACATTTGAATGCTCAACAAGAATTCGGTAGGGAGAATGAGACCTTCAAACTGGACCAACTGACCAGCCCATTTGATCATGTGAATTAGGGGAACTGAGGCTAGAGCAAACAGGAGGGGGGCTAAGGGACAACCTTGCCGTAGGAGCCAACTGCACCCCCATTTACACAAAGGGCCGCTGAGGCATTTCCAAAGAGAGTAAACACCTTTCTGACAAAAGCATCTCCGAACCCTAATTGAGAGAGGACTGCCTCAATGAAGTCCCAACAGATTCTATCATATGCCTTGTCCAAATCAATCCCAAAGAAAATACAATCCTAGTTGAACATGTAGGAATAATCGATTGCTACACTCACATTCAGAATGTTATCGAAGATGTCACGACCTTTAACAAAACTAGCTTATTCTAGGTCCACCACCTGGCTACAAATCGTTCGAATCCTAAGCGCTAATGCTTTAGCCATGATTTTATAGGTGGTGTTCAACATAGTAATGGGGCGCCAGTCACCTGGAAGGATCCTGTTTGGCCTCTTAGGCAAAAGTTTTAGGAGACCCGTATTGACATCAATTGAGAGGGAGCCTTTAGAGACTGCGGCATTGGCCATGGCAGCTAGCCAAACTATCCCAAAACTTTAGGAAGAACTCAGAGGTTAGGCCATCTCAACCTGGGGATCTATCCTTCATCCTCTTCAAGGCCTCCAAGAGTTCCATCTTGGAGAAGTTTGTGGTCAACAGTTTCCTCTGAGATTCCTGGACTCTGGGTTCCAGCATGTCAATCGAATCTGATAGACTTTGATTCCATGTTTCATTGTGTCTTGTTGTCTCTTCCTCTGAAAGGATTGAACTCGATCCGAGCAGGTAGCTGTATTGAGCTAGAATATATATAATTGAATTTAGTGCTATTTCGTTAAATTGTTAAATAATATTTTCCATCTTAACTTGAATGTTAAAGTGAATTTAGAACTTAGATTTATGTAAACTTGCAATTTGAGAAGAATTAATTATGATATGAAGAAGTGCACTATAAGAGTAGAATTTTTTGAAATACACTATAATATTATTATAAGAGTAACAATACATGAAAATTTATCTAGTATACCTAAAAGTGGTTATTATTGGAATTGTTATAAATGGAGTTATATATCACTAAAAACATGACGTTTTTATAAGCATTTTTTAATAACAATTCATACATGAATTATTTTATGTGTATTGAAAAAAAGTAGTAATGCTTTGAAAACGAAAAAAATTGAGTAATATATGTTATGAATTAAGAGTCCTTCAAGAGTATGATTTAACTATAGTTTGAAATAGGAAGTCCTTTACATGTATTGAAAATGGGCTTCTACTTAAATATACTAGATTATGTCTCTATTTTTGAGAAAGTAAAATTTTTTTATAGATGCTGAATTTCCACTGAGGTTATTGTAGCCATATTTCGAGTCGGTTGTGTTGAGTTCTCTTATGTATTTCTGTTCGAGTGTATCCGCTTTTTGCTTTTAAAGTTTGTAGTGGCTAGGATTTCTATTTTGAAGTTCGAGTGGAACGGTTTGTACCTGTCAACATCATGTTTCAATTTTAATGGAGGATTGGTTTGGTGCTATGCTATCCGTTTTTCAAGATTTCTAGTTTGTCCAATATATATTTTTTCTGTAGCAATACATAGAATAGAATATATGTAATATGGGCCTTTTGTGCCTTTTTCTTGGTCTTCTTCATGATTTCCTATTTGAAATAGCAAAATGAAGTACGATGAGTTTTTCTTGTGTGTTAGAAGTTGAAGTTTGTATGTATTTTAAGATATGGAGTCAAGAATGTACCTGTAGGGGGTTGAAATATATTGTTCTTTGGTGGAGTCGAAAAAAACTCAAAATGTTCGCCATATGCTTCTTTTGCAAAATTTAAATCAATAATGGAAGTTATACCTTCTATGGTAAATGGCGACTCTTTTGCTTTTTTTTTAAGATTTCTAGTTTGTCCAATATATCTTTTTTCTATAGCAATACATAGAATAGAATATATGTAATATGGGCCTTTTGTGCCTTTTTCTTGGTCTTCTTCATGATTTCCTATTTGAAATAGCAAAATGAAGTACGATGAGTTTTTCTTATGTGTTGGAAGTTGAAGTTTGTATGTATTTTAAGATATGGAGTCAAGAATGTACCTGTAGGGGGTTGAAATATATTGTTCTTTGGTGGAGTCGGAAAAAACTCAAAATGTTCGCCATATGCTTCTTTTGCAAAATTTAAATCAATAATGGAAGTTATACCTTCTATGGTAAATGGCGACTCTTTTGCTTTTTTTTAATCATCTATTTGGAACATGTTGTTGAACTCCGCTAGTATGACATTTCTAGTCTTACAATCTATTTTGAGGAGTTCGGCTAAGCTAACATTGTAGCCAAAGTGTAGAAGTTCAAGGCAATAAGCTGAAATTCCTTCTGAGTGCTTATCTATTATAGCTTGTGCTTCTGTTCTCAACATCATTGGAGTAATGATATCATCCTCTTTTGTGATTTTTTGAATTATGTACTTAGTTAGACCTGCATTATGTTTGAATAAATATTATGTATATGTTATTTATTGTATTTTTAAATTTTAAATTTTAATCATTTTTTATAAATAAAATTGGGTTACTAACCATTTGCTCTCATTTCTTTGTCCCCATGTTCTGCCTTCCATTGTTGTACTTCATGTTGATTGTTATCCATGAAATTCCTAAGGTCTTGCAGTGTGCTCCATCTATAAATGTATTCATTTGGTTCCTTTCCAGCCATGTTTGCAAGACGCATTTGAGCTGTATACAAGAAATAATTTTATACCTTTGTTCTTTTTGTTGATTTCTCTTTATCTTATTGAGCCAATTGGGCTTTACTTTTGAATTGATTAAAGATCTGTGAAATAGTAATCTATTATAAATTAGAATATAACCTAATGTGAAGAAATACTACAATGCTTAATATTGAAAACGTACCTCGTTTGATGTTGCCATATTTTATTGTTGGTTGTTGTTCAAATAAGTTTTTTGATAGATCTTGCATATTAGTTTGTATATCAAAAGATTCTTTTCTCTTATATTGATGAATATTTAATAAAAGGATTTTCTATCTTTAATAAAAGGATTTTCTATCGATTACTATTTTTTTAAAGTTCATGTAAGCATTGGAATGAAGTCAAGTGGATTGATTTTATTTAAGATTCTTAAGTTGTTTCGAGTGGTGACTTGTGAAAGCATGACATATGTTAGTCCTAGTGCAAATGATTTTTATATGACTACAAGAGCCTTTCCTTTGAGTGTGCATCCTTGTGACTTGTGTCCTGTAATTGCATATATTAGTGTGATTGGAAAAGTTGTTTTGTGATACCATATTGAGTTTAATACCTTCCGTTTATGTTTTGATCATCTTAGTGTGATTTTTTCATTTGTTGATAAGATCTTGGCATGGATTTTTAAAATGTTGTTTGTGTTATTATCTATTTCTAGTGATATGACACTTGCAATAGCGCCATTTGTAGCTCCGATTGTGAGATCTATATTTTCTGTGATCATTACTTTCACTCCTATTGCTATTTGTTGTATGGAGTGGAAATTTAGATCCATTATCCATTCTTTTAATTCTAAGATTTGATCTGCATTGGATGTCATAGTGACGCTTTTAATTTGATGCTCTTTGAATTTCTTATACAGTATGAGCTCATTATAGTATCGTGTGTCTTTTTTATGGGTGCACAGTATAGTTGTGTCCTTGTCAATGAAATCGTTTTCTTCACTATCACTTTTGATTAAATTACCTAGGTAATACTGAATCTCTTCTACTGTTCGTTGTCTTATTCTAATTATGTTTAAGAATTCTATGTATGTTGGATCTTCTAGGTGATGTATTGATGTGTGAAGGAATGAAAAGGTTGCAATTGTCTAGAAACCTGAGTTTCCAATATAGCATTTTCTACAAAATTCATTTTCTTGCACCTTGCATTTGCATACTGGAGGCAACTGGGACATATCTCCGAATAAGAGCATCTTTTAATTTTCAAAAGGCTACAAGATTGTTTGCTTGAAAGTTTCACACAGTTGTCTGATTACTGTGTTTAATGTTTGGCATGTCATCATTGAGATCTCATCAATTATTATGATTTTTGCATTTTGCAATTCTATGTATCATTCGTCTGACACTAGTAAGGAGGCATGAAACATATCGTGTCTCTTTGGTAGAGCAAACTGATGATGGACAGTAGTTGCTAATGGACTTAGTCTCATTGCAGCAGCTCCTGTTGTTGCTGCTAGAACAATCGATTTTTCTTGTTTTACATAATTATAAGTAATGTACTTGATCATAAATGTCTTTCGTGAACCAGGAGTACCACAAATGACATGAAGTCCTGTGGGTGATCCATTTATCTTTTCGTAAATTTCTTGTTGTTTAGAAGAAAGAGTTGCATTTTCGAAAACCTTGAACTCGTTCATCATTTGAAGTAATTTTGTGCATGTTGTGTTATGTATATTGGTATCTTCATGAAGGTCGGTTGAAGCCATGAAGGAGTTCTGAATAACACGTAATGGGCTTTTTTGGAGTATCATGTTTGTTAGTTGGTGGTGATTTTGATCTATTAGCAAGTGCATTTTGCAATATTGATCGATAAGAGATTCGATGTCTTCTTCTGTTTTTACGAGGTATCGGATATGGCATTCTAAGAAGTAAGATTTCGTATGATTGTTTTTAGAAATGAGCTCATTCTCATTTTTAAAATTTACGTTCTTTAGTAGAAGTTTGTAAAAAAATCCTTCAAAATGATGAGCAGGGTGGTAATCTGTAAAAAGTACGATTCGTGTTGATGGATACACATAATTTCCAAAAGAATCTACGATAGCTTTTTTTTTTCTTTGACTTTTGGAAATTGTATTTTTTCCAGAATTCATAGAAGATCAAGTTCTCCATGACACTTGGACGACCGCAATATGTATCTATAGGATGCATTACAGAAACACAATGTTGACGAAGGTATTTTTGGCACATAGATAGGGGAGAGGAGTCAATGAAATGCACAGATTCGCTTCTTTGAATGGTAGATATTTGTAAGCATGACAATGCTGCCTTTGTTGGAGATGTTGGCTTTGAAAGAATGTATGCAGATATCATTTTTAATTTAATTGGATCTAGATTATCTAGTCGTAGAAGTTTCGCATCACCAGGATTCAAGTTCATGTGTCCCATGGGTTCGGTTTTCATAGCATATTTTAGAAGGTAATATGATAGGCCTGTGTTTGTTATTTTCTGAATATTCATATGTGCTTGCCACAAGAGTAATATTCCTGCATGGTATGGAACGACATTATGATGTTCTAGTGATGGATAGAAGTAGATCCATCTTTGTGTGAGAGGATCTATAGTAGGTTTAGTATCTAAATGTATTGGATATGGAAATCCATATTTGCATTTGTGGTTTGTGCTTGAGTCAAATAGATTGCATGTTGGCCTACATGTGTGGATTTGTTTTCTCTTTACCATATAGTTAAGCTTTCTTTGAATTGAATTCTCTGGCCAGTTATTAAAATCATTCATGTAAGGGATATGTGCATCTATCTGGTTTGATGCAATATCTATGTCTTGTTCATTTATCCATAGCATCATGTGTGCATGCATAGATCCTCTATTTTGTACCTCATATCTTATGATGTGATGGTTGACTCTACCTAGTAGTCCTTTATTGCACAGAATATATCTTGCGAAGACTTGTTGCAGTCTAACATGGAAGAGCACTGCGCATTCAACTGGACAATCTCTCCATGTAAAGTTTTTATTGAATTGTTTAGCAATGGTTTCTATTTGATCGATTTCACACCATCTTGTGGTTGATACCTCATCTGCAGTAAGTGTAAGGAATATATTGGGAAGGCCCCATGTGTCAACCATTGCCATTAGATCTTTTAAGTTTCTACGGTGCCATGAAGGAGATCCAGGAATAGAACTTGGTATCTAAAACTTAAGAATACGTCTAATTATCTCTTGTTCAGATATTCTTGGATCTTATCGTCTTTGTTAGTCCATATCTCTTTATAATACTGTAGTTTGAGTAGAGTTTGCTATTAAAATAGATTGACGTATTTGGTACATCAATAACAAGTATGGTTTGTAAAGAGTGAACACGGAGAACAATGTTGATATTCTCATTTTTAAATATACGTTGAAGAACATCTTGCCGTCATGAGCACCATATCCGAAAGGATAGAGGAATGGGAATAATGCATACTCTAGTATTAATTCGTCACATTGCGACAGACCTTCCGTAGATGTTATGAGCTGGCGCTCAATAATTCTTGTTGAATCACGAAGTACAATTGTCCCGACTTCATGTGATGTATTTTTTTTAAATTGATGAGTTGTAGGTAGCATGTTGATTTGTCCTCATGTGTAATTTTCATAAGATTGAACGGTGAGTCAGCAGAGTGTCTTTCAAGAATATCAGAAATAACTTTTGAAGAAAGAACACTTACTCCTAGTTTTGGATGCGGTCATTCATATATTGTCAAGTATTTTTTAAATATGGGGTTTGTTCTAGAGTTAAACGCTAGAACGTGTTTTGTTGTTGATAGTAAGTTTGTTGAGTTACTACAGAATCTTTGTTGGCGATTCCAACATATTAGTGGATTATCCAACATCGATCTCCTTTGTAGTATACCTGTTGCTAAAGATGTAATACCTTTAGAAACGTTTAGGGATATATCGATTATAGAAAGCATTTGCATTTGAAATATGTCCACACCTAATACATTCTATAAATAGTCTGGATTATAGGAAACCGAGTACAACTTTCTTAATGGACTATCTATGCATGCTTTACAAGCCATTTTTAATCTATGTCCTAGGCCATTTTCTATATGCAAACTTATGAACGTATTGTATAAGTCATATGGTGTTATACTTGATTCTAGTAGTGATATTATTGATTTTAACTTTGTAAAAGAACCTGTGTTAAATTCTATTCTACCACAATATACACAATATTGCATCTTCGAAGTATATTGAGAAGTGATGCCGTTCCATTCTTTTAGAAATTTATTGATGAATAGCCATGAGGAGAAACTCGGTTGTAAGCGTCTTTCCTTGTTTTCTATGCTAATGTAGGAAGCACATTCTCTCCTTTCAATAAGAGACCTTTTCATATTTGTAAAGTAAATTATATGTTACAGTAGAAGCACCTACTTTATTTTCTCGTTGTGGATGAGAGCATTAAAAATTTCTTGAAATTCACCAATTCGAATAATCTGCAAACAAAATATCAAGGTTGTTAACACTTTATTATTTTCACTCAAAATTTAGAACGTCTCTAGTTTATATTGATACTAATTTAAATATAGCATATAGGAATTTGAGTGTAGCATATAGCATTTCGAATATAGAACATGGTAAATAGATCTTTCTTTTTGCACATAGGAGTTTGTCTTTAGCATATTTTTTTTTACATATATTTGTAGCTATTTGAATTTGGGATATTGCAGTTTTCATTTATCACTTTGTATATATTTGGTATTTGTATATATTTGGTAGCAATTTGAATTTGAGATATAGCACTCTAAATTTGTACATATCATTTTGCATTTAGAATTAGGACTTAGCATTGATCAACTAGCATTTTTGCATTTAGCAAATAGCACTTTGTATCCAACACATAAACAAATAAACTTAACCACACATTCGTGTGAGAAGAGAGTCGGCACATTTCCTCTCCAAAAATTATAAGACCAAGGAATGTGCCCTTTCTTGGATTCATATGATTTTGCATTTTGCACATAGCATTTTGCATATAGTATGTAGCAATTTGAGTTTGGGATATAGAACATAGCACTTTGCATTTTGTACATGGTACTTTGTTTTTTTTTAATGTATGATTTTGTATTTTGTACATAGTATTTTGCATTTTTGAAAATTTAATGGAGACCACTCTATAGAAAATCCAAGCAAGGGCAAAAACCTTGGAGGTAGGAGAGATAATACAAAAGCTCTTTAGTTAGGCACCCACCCATGGTCCTATATTGAGGGATCTAGACTTACATTGAATTGAGCAAGCCTACCATGTGAGAGGCAGGTACAA
This sequence comes from Dipteris shenzhenensis, assembly GCF_047967505.1. Taxonomy (NCBI): domain Eukaryota; kingdom Viridiplantae; phylum Streptophyta; class Polypodiopsida; order Gleicheniales; family Dipteridaceae; genus Dipteris; species Dipteris shenzhenensis. The sequence goes on along the minus strand of NC_141609.1, from coordinate 30,622,450 downwards.
TGGTAGAGATGCACTAGCAACTCTAGGATGCAACAAAACATATAATACCAAGTCTACCCTGTGAGGTAGGTGCAATGGTAGAGGTGCACATGCAAATAATGCAGAACGTAAACCAAGTCTCCTGTCTCGAGAAGTTGCGAAGGAGGGGGATTAGTGTAGACGTAGGAGAGACGATGGAATTGCACGTACCCATGGGCCTGTACAGCCCAAGTGCCAATTTATTATCTTCTCGCAGCATCCTCCTGAATAGCTCCACGAACGTTAGCCCCTCGTACCCCTTGGGTAGCGCTATCTGACGGTCCATCCCCTCGCTCCCCTATCTCTCGCTCTTCTGGATCCCCTCCCGCAATCAGCTTCTTCGTGATTGTCACCGTGTTGCGATTGAAGAATAGCACATACCTGCAAGTGCACACATTCCACCCATGGTCATGAGCGGCAGTGGCTGGCGGAGTGTGATGGTGCACAACATAATAATCACAAGGCTAAAGACATAGCATGGATGAGTGGCTATGGCTGGAGTAGACTGAATATGACATAGAGCCGCAATGCGATGCAGGTTTGCAAGTTCGTGGGTGTTTCGACAGAAGGAACGACACAAATGAGTGGTATCTATAGCGATTCAATAGTTTACAAGAGCGCAAGGAAATCCAATAAACAGAAACAATATATGCAATGAATCAAGGAAATTTGCAAAGAAGGATCAATGGAGAGCAACTTACAGCAAGAACGTCAAGAAGGCGGAGCAAAATCCTTTGCCTTTGACGTAAGCCGGTACGAACAAGAAGGTGGCGGAGCGGTTGCGATTGTAGAGAAGAGGATCATAGCAGAGTAGATTGATTCGGGACTTGGGGCGGAGGTAGTGGATCTCCCGGTGCAGCTCTACGATGATGCGATTGCGCACGGGTTGCAACAAGCGCTTCACTATGGCCGTGATCAACACATTCTCCACGTCCATAGTCATGACCGACGACAGCGTTAGTCCGTTGTCTTCATTGGGGGGATCCTTGCCGCTATCGTCCCTGCCTCGCTACGTCAGAACCACCACCTTCTCTGTCGATTGATCAATTGAAAGGCAAGAAGATCTTGAAAAGCAGAAAAATTGTGAAAGAGAGGAAGCCGATGCGGATGAGAATTGTAAAGGGCAAGCGAACAGTTACGTTGAAGACACCGTTTGGAAGATTTTCTTGTCCTTCAAAAAACAAAGAGAAAATTTTAAAAATAAATGTAAAATAATAACACGAGGCTTCATGAGAGGCCAGATTTCCCTTGTATGTCACAATGCTACCTGCCTAAAAAAGAATGTAGATGTAGATGGGCTGTCCCCCAATTGTAGCCAGGTTTGTCTGCTATGGGTTCGTGCTGGTTCGGCTCTTTCTAGCTCACTGCCCTGTAGTTCCAGCTCGACTTCCGTCAAGAACGTAGAGGCTGTGTGGTCATTGGGGCTGTTTAGCACCGCCTGTCTTAATGACTCCTTGACATCAATCAGATGGTGGAACCCCGCTTAGCCCAGGCCTTCGCTACATGCAGCACCGCCCTTATGTAGAGATCCCATCTAGCGCATGGATCCTCCGATTGGACCCTTGATTGGGACCGGATGACATTGCAAAACTGATGGAGAAGGGAATACCAAGGATCTACTTGCCGTAAAAGGCATACTGAACGACCAGCAAACCGGTGCATAGTCGGAGATTGAGGTAGAGGAGAGGTATCGTCCATTCATTGGAGTCTGCAGGCAATGAAGTCCTGTCCTGTGCGCCTGTTAGACCAAGAGAAGCCTGTGAGACCAGAACGGTCGAGCTCCCGGCAGTCTGTCAGCCGCCATTCTAAGGCCAGATCCTCCCAAGCTTCGATTCGGTAAAATTCCAGTCTCCTGCAAGGATTTAGCAGCTTGCTCTGCAGCTTTCCTCATTACGTGCGTACACGCAGAGAATATTGAAGGAAACTAACTCCAAGGGCACCCTTGCCGCTATCAACCATCCCTCCTCGTGCCGGAAAAGCTCTCCTGCACCACCTTGGCACCCCCCCTTTCCCCTCCTTGGGCAGTTGATGAGGCCCGCGGTAAGGCCCAGATTCCTAAGAGCAAACCAGAACTGGTCCGACAGGCCTCATTTCAGCTCTTGGAGAAGACAAACATCCAGGTTGGCCTGTCTGATTGCCGATATGCACGCCTTCTGTTTAATCGGGTTACAGATTCCTCGCACATTCCAGGAGAAGACGGGAATCTGCTTCACCTTTGCGCTCCCTCTGCTCGGGTGGGTCGAGCTAGCTTGCCAGAGCTTTGCAGGCATCACGCAAGAAATGGAACCTATTTTCCTTACCTTGTCCAGCTGCCCTTGCAGCATCCTTGATTTTCTTAGACAGGGTGCGGGGGGTCGTGAGGAAGTCACATTTCTGCATCTGTCCCACTTCCGACTCTTCCAAGGCGCGCTTCTTGTTGTTGGCATCTGGCATGTCCTCCTCAATCTGCATCGGATCGGCCTGGTTAGGGATCTGTTTCGCTGCCGGCATCTCTTGAAGGGGAGGGCGAGTTTTGCCCCCCTGCGTCTTGGTATGGGTAGAGGCTTGTATTCTGGCGGTATCCATAGATTCGGGGGCTGAAATCGGGGGGATTGCCGGGGAGGCGAGCTCACTGGGCTGGGCAATCTTTGCTTTTCCTTTGCGCCCCACCACTTTCCAAAGGTCTGGTTCCTGCAAGCCTGCCCTCTCATCGAACTACCCAGAGCTTCGAGGAGTCGCGGCACTCTTCTCTTGCGGTGATGGCCGTTGGGGCGGATCCTTGGAGGGTACCTTCGTCGGCCTATGATTCCTTTTCTTTGGCTTCGTTGGCTAATCTGATGTTTTCTGCTCTTCGGGGGCAGTTTCTTGCAAAATGAGTCGTCTCTTTGCAAATGTAGCAAGCGTCCGGGAATGCTCCAAATCGGACTTGTTGGGCAAACGGGGCTCCCCCAGAGAGTTCGATGCGGATGTAGTCCGGAGTTTCTTGGCTCCTATCCCATAGGATCCAAACTCTTCGCAGGTAAGAGGTCGGTACCACCAAAACTCTTCCCAGAGTCGCAGCCAGTCGTTCCACCGATTCGCCAAGCACAGAAGGTAGATTAAGAAAATCGATCCAAACCGGGCATTCGTGAAACAGGAACTCGTCGATGCTAAACTCTGGACTCCATGGAATAACCAACACCGCCGCCCCCGCGAACTTGAAGGCACGCCCAACCAGTTCGTTGCGAAGAAGAAGTTCTGAAGCCATGCGGAGAAGGAAGAAGCACTTACCGAGGAAACGGGCTGAGTAGCCCAGGGGAGGGATGTCAAACTCGAATGTGATGAGGTCTTCCAGCTCCCGCAGAGAAGGGATTCGGCCAGTAAAGAAAAGGTATACGCCCCCTTTCGCAAGCCTGGTAAGCTCCGGCTTAACGTCCGGCATGTCGAGTTTGCATACCACTGCATGAGGCTTGCCGTTCTCGCAATGCCACGGCTTTTTAGCCGTTTCCCGCGCTCTTCGCTCAACTTCCGCCACCAGGAGGCGTTTGGCGAGTTCGTCGTCGATCTCTGAGAATCCACCACCAAAGCGTTTGGTAAGAGATTCGAGGTACGAAGGCTAGGACGAGTCCTCCTGGTTCTTGGCCTCTGAGTCGCCTTCGGGCTCATTACCGCGCTCAGACTCCCCTCTGTCATCTTTTCCACCGAGCTCGCTTTCACCTGACATCCGGTTCGTCCTCACAGCATCGCGGGCGCTTAGCTCGAGTCCTCGAGGCGCGCACCTGACAAGGGCGGAGGTTGGCACTCATACACCAAGCTCACAGCTCTTCAGCCTCGCAGTTCAGTAAGCCCCCCATAATCTTGTGCTGTCAAGCTTGCTTGTTCTACGTTCGATGAGAAATATACTTTTACTGCACCTTTGTTTGCGGTTGCTTTGAGTTTTGTCAGTACAATTTGTGTTGTTATAAGTTACCACTTACGCTTTTTGTCCGAATATCGTTCTTTTTTTGGCAGGCCTCCTGAATGATGCATCTTTGAAAATTCTTGCATCAACATTCCCCCTTGTTTAAACTATATCTTCCGATCTGGAAGGACAGGTTTGTGGAGATCTGGAAGCATGGTATGATGGGAAAAACCACTTTCTTGCTCTGAAAAGTTATTCATAAATGGCTACCCAGATGGTGAAAAGGCTCCCCTCTGTGCCCGTTATGCATCTTTACTGCCATGCCCACTGCCCAGTGTCTAGAAGGCTGTGGTGTAGGATTGGCGCTGCTATATGGAAAGCTGGGTTGATGAATAGGTTCTGACTTACCACAAACTGGAAGCTGGCGGTCTTAGGAGACACCAGAGGCCTGCCCTCTACTCTTGTGGCTTGCTGTGGAACTCACTTGTTTTATCTCAAGGTGAGGGGATGGGATACCGGGAAGATACCGTTGTGGCTGTGTTGCGCGAACTGCTTGCAGATATGGGCGGCTTAGTCTATTCCCTGGTGGGTTCGTATCTTGTTGATCTTAATAGTTTTGGGCTTTCATGATGATAGACGGTTGTTGTATGGACGTAGACCATGGGCTGTCAGCCCCTTTGCAGTTGGTTAGACCTATATCTTCCTTTTTTGGGTTTTGAGAAAAAGGAAATTGAGGGAGCTCTCCCATCATAGAGCGTGCACGAAGGGAAAATGGGATTGCTGGCAAAAAACAAAATGCGGTGTGGCAATTAATAAAAGGCATTGTAGACATTGAGTGCTCTCTGTTTATTCGGGAATCATATAAGTTGCGGCCATTATTAGTCCGGTGAATCGGTTGATGCAATTTGATGCAATATGTCGAAGCAATATGGGCGATCCGGCGGCAGAACACACATCGGATTTTGGACTTTTCAAGCACGAAAACTGATAAATTGGTAATATCAGCAAACTAAAAGCGAAAACATTAAGTTTTTGTGGAGCTGGTAGCCTGGTATTATGGAAGGGGTTTTGTAACTTTTGTCTATGCTTTTGTCTATGCAGTAATAATCGAGGAAGACTACGGTCCACGGAGACGACTCCGACTGGGACGTCGGGAATCGGACATTTGCCGTGGAGGATATCTTGGATGGAATCTGGATAACAAAATTTAAATAAGCTGAGCACTGTGGAAGAGAGTGCATTGCGCTCTGTCCGAAATTGTGTACACAGAGAGTAAACTTGTGAACTTGAAACTGTGCAGTGTGTAAATTGTAAAAATGGTTGAAATCAATGCAGATTGCCGTTTGTACAAGTTTCCAAAAATAAGAGAGCTTGGTTGGATGATTGATTCGCGGAAAGCACGTGATGCGCAGAGTTGAAATTCTGCATTGAATCTGGACACTGGATTCTGGAATGGATTCAGCAACACTGCAAACTTGCAGTTAATAACTTCCTTTTTCAAGTTTTTTGGCTGGAAGGATAGGTCTTAGTAATGAAATTGGGATTTAGACTCTACTCGAGTTTCACTCGAGTCTTTCATACTTTCCTCAGTATTCTCTCTCTCAAGTTTCCCCCTCTTTTTCCAGTGAACATCCAAAAATCAACCACATTAAATTCAAAATTGGCTAGGGGACAGGCCCATTGAATTAATTCACCTTGTTGAATGTGTTGATGGATCATAGATTCTAGATTGTTTTCAAAAGGGACACTTTCACTTTCGTACTTGAACTAAATTTGCCCTTTATTCTATTTTGCATGCTATTCTTGAAAACACCACCTACGCGTGTTTAGGCTCAATGCACACGAGACTAGAAATACGCAGCACTAGTTGCAAGTTGGGTGTGCATTCGAGGGTGCTGTCAATCTAAGAGTTTTATTGACGCGAATTTACTGTTGCTGCCCAGACGACCGGTTGTGCTGCTAGGCTCTGCCTCTCGTTTGCCCCCTTTATGCGAAGGTTTTTCTTGAAAGGCTGTCGGTTGGTCCTGGGGCGGAATTGTTAACTTCAAATTTGAAGGTGTGAGTTAGAGTATTGAGGGCGCTTACATGCGTCCTCAAGATTAATGCATGTGGACAAGAGTAGGGCGCATCCAAATCCTCTCCGTGTGCACTAGCCCTTACAGACTTGAGCTTCATGCGCACCTCCCACGGAATCATGGATGGACAAAATTGCCTCCCTCAAGCAAACCCACGGCCCATATGCATTCATTGCACCATGGGCGGGCATGGCCTGTAAACACCCTAAGATTGATTTAGTGTAAGAAACCAACGAAGATTTTGGGTAATCCAATGTAAGGAATTTACAAACCCATCACCTTTAAGAGCCAGTGTTCACGAGGCCACAAATGCGCCTTTGGTGCGAGTTCTGGAGAAGCCCCAAATCCATTCTCTCGCGTGAACTAAAAGGAGAGTTGCTTGAGCCAGAAGGACAATCTTTAATGCATCTGTGGACGAGCTAAGTACCTGCAGGGAGCTGTATTGTTGCAAATTAGTTTTTATTGGTTGCTCAGAGGCTCTGGATTGCGGGAGCAGCATTGAAGACAATGCTTAAAGCCAAATGGTAGTCCTCTATTGGTTGGATGCGAAATAAAGCACAAATGCTCAAAGTTGCAACCTCCAAAAGGGAGGTGTAAATTCGAGCACCAATGGCGCTCCATCCCTGCGTCGAAATGCGTGACAGCTCCATCAGTGGTGCATCGTTTACCGCATGTGCACTGAGCCTAAAATATGAGTTAATGATTTTGTGTAAAATCCACAAGTTTTAACTGGTTGACATAGAAAACTAGCCAAAAAAGTTTTTATTTAGCTTTTTTTTTCAGAGAGAAGAGAATTCTATTTCAATAGAGAACAATTGTACAAATGAAGAAAAAGAAATGTACAACTATCTTAGTTATAACTAGAGCATTGTTGTTCCAACGCTCTAGTTGGAACAACGACGCTCTAGTCATTAGAGGGGTTGTTTGCTAGTCCATTTGGATTGTCAATCAAGTAATCTTTAGGAAATATACTCCCCCAGGAATCAGAGAGGGTATAATTTTTGGAACGGTTAAATCCGCCTTGTGTGATCTAAGTAAGATATTAGAGCAAGGCAAGTCTCTAGAAAGCCAATGCTTGGATGACTTAGTCTTGTGTTTGAGTTATGTTTTCTTATAGTTCTCTCTCTACTCTTTGAGTGTAGGCCTGGGCTTTGCCCACGTGTTTGGCCACCTTTCGTAGGGGTTTTTCCAGGGCTTCCCCCCCTCTGAATATGTGCATGCTAAGTGCTCCGCTATTACGCCTCTATTGGTTAGCTTCCACACACCGGCGTAAGTCCACACCTGTCTTCCACCCCTATTTGTTACTCATCGCCACTCTGCCATGTAATTCCAAATTAATGCTCCATTTCTACCGTTCTCTTTGCCACTCAGCCATGGAATTTAGGCTTTCCCTGGCATCCTGCCTCCCCTCTTGGACTCCAAAATGGCCAACCTTCTCTCCCTTCTGCACCATCCCACCTTCAGCTTCCTCTTGCATGCACTGTTCACCCTAACCTTCCTCACGTGTGGCCAGACTTTGTAGTCCCTTTACTTGCAACCATCTTCTACCACATGCACTATTCCTTGCTATTATACTGCCTCTCCTAGCAGTCCCCTATTAGGCGAACACACAATATGAACCATGCGTAACACTGCCCCTCCCACATGTTCCTGTCCATTTTTCTACAAAGGGCGAATCACATTTTTGCAATGAATCACAAACCATGCAGAGCGTAAGCAAAGCTGGCAAAGGCATGTGGAGCAGGTTCGTCTATTTATATCAATTGTGTAGGGCGGTCTAGAGAAATCTAGAAAGAGCCGACGCAGAGTGGATTAGATTGAGTGGTGTTCCAAAAGCACTACTTATCCTGCACGCCTAAACTAAGGGAGAGTCAAATGAATGTGACAAAATTTTCTCATCTTTCCACTACTAACTAATTTCTTTGCTTTTAAATTTTATAAGTACATCTAGCTAGTTTTTCCTTAATAGAAGAAGCTCCACATTGCTATCGTATCCAAAGCTCTTCTCCCCCGATAGCTTGCCATTATTTAGCAAATTGAGATTCTCCCTTAAAGATCGAGTTAACTCATTGGTTGTGCCCACTCTCTCTTTCTCTCTCTCTCTGATTTGAGCAAAGCATCGTTTGGTATAGGGGCACCAATTTGTGTGGTGGCATGTCACCATCGACTCTCAACTCACTGTCTAAGGCGAGAAGATGCTTCTAGGTGATTATCTGAGGTGGAGGATTTTAAGAGGTCAAAATCTCCTTTTATGGAATTCCTCCCCAAAAAGAAGGATGGAATGTCCTCCTACATTCCTTTTGTTGAGAGCCTCTCTCTCTTTTAGTTTTGGCTACCTTGCAAACTGTTTCAATGTCTCTACTAATAAGCTTGCTGAAAATTACCTTTTCCGTGCACACAGCTCCATAGTGCAGAGAGAGGGTTTTGCTCATATATTTTTTTCATTTTCTTTTTTGTTGATTCACAACTTCACAGTGCTCCATTTGTTATTTGTGATAGTGTGAGCTCTATTGCATTGGGATGGGATAGCTATAAGCTCTGTTCCCTAAGAGCGTGCGTTTTTCAAACAGAGTTCTTCTTTCAAGAATGAAAGATTACTTATTTAGCTAAAGGCAAGCTCGTCTCCCTAGAAGGATCTAAGGCTGGTCTCCATATTGTGCATTGGAACTGTGGGAGATAAGTCCAAGGAGGTGGAGTTTGGAGTCTAGTTGCAGTAATGTTTAGGGGGTAAAGCGCTTGCTTGTAGTGTTGTGTCCAGGCCCTTTTCTATAAATTTTGTTATTAAAAAAAGGATTATTTATCGATTCTCCAAAAACCCAAATGTGTCATCTTCCTTTACAATTTGTGTGTGTCCCATCAGCTCCAATCCTCTTGTATGCCCAATGCTATATCCCCTTGACGGTTCGAGTCGGGTTCACGAGAAAATCTTGGAAAGCGCTTTCTTGTAGGGGCTAAGTCCAAGCCTTTACTACTAAATAAATAATAATAATAATAAATTTAAAAAAAAGATTATTTTTCATGGAAAGAAAGATTATTTTATTTGATAGTTGCAATCTTTTCTCTCTCTTTCTCTCTCTCTCTCTCTCTCTCTTTGCAATGGGTGTCCCATCAAGTGTGTAAGTTTGTGTGTAACATCCTGTGCATGTGATGTGAATTGAGCAAGAAGGCAAGGCTGTTGTACAATCACTTTTATGCAGGAACTCAAAATTTGAAATTTGGTGTGAAGTGGAAAAACAAGCATTTCATAACAAAACAGTACACTCGTCCTTGAACTTTTTTTCCAAGAGAGCAATTTTTGAATATGCAACGAGTCTCTCTCTCTCTCTTTGTGCCGCTCTTTATAAAATCCATAGTCACCTCTCTAGTAGCCAAATTCCGTCATCCTTTTGTTTCTTCGTTCGTTCTTACATCCTCTCGTACAATCTTTTACTCTCGCAGATTTTAATCTCCATCTCCATAGCGTCTTGAGCTTGCCTTCAATTCTTCCACTCTTCGACCTCCCCTCTGCCTCTCAATGTCACGATTCAAACGATCATTCCTTTCTCCTCATCACCTTTACAAATCCTTTTCCTTCAACCCCCTCACCGACTCGCCTTTAGACCATAAACATGAACGCCTCAAGACGTACCCCCCCGGTTCCGTTGGCCTGCACCTTTGCCGTGGGACTTCCGTCGTTTGTGACAATAACATTGAGATTCCGAAGGAGAACAAGCCGCCTCTCAAGCCTCTTCCGTCATCTGCTGGTAACAAGAAGGGCGCCGATTCAGTTGAACGTGCCAAAGTTCGTCGAGCGGAGAGTGGAAATGCGGTTTTAGGAAGCGAAGATGGAAGCTTACGAGAACCGCTCCATCCTCTACTTGAAAATGTCTCCGGAAAGCCTCCGAAGTTGCGAAATGGCGAAGAGGTTGTCGGGGCTCTTCTTCCAGCATGCCCAGAGCTCAATGAGTTGGATGAAAGAGCACCGCTTTTTGCTCCTCCCACTCCAAACCGTCCTCTACATGTGTGGGACGATGATCCTGATTGTGATGCTGCCCCGGCATCTTCTTGGTCCACCCTGGCGAACAGGTTACCAAAGTCTTCGAAGTTCTTGCTGCTGCAAATTAGGATTTGTTTGCATGATTTGCTCTCCTTTGGACGGGGGGTTGCAAACACGAAATCGTCATGTATCTGCATTGCAGCTTATTAAAAAAATTTCAGTATCTCTAACAAGTTATTTGTTTGCAGGTCTTTGCTATGTAGACCCCTGCCGTTGGATGTAGGGCGGTGTGCATGCTACATTGTTCACGAGAGAGAGGCAGGGATAGACGGCCCCGTCGTTTATTCGCTTTACACTGATGTATGCTTCTTTCAGGAATATATATTTCTCTCAACTCGTTTCCTGATGTAATTTCAGATCGGGCACTTGGATTGAATGCCATGACTCTTAACTTTGAATCGCTTACAACCATCACAGGAAGGCCATGGAAGGCAGGACCGCAAACTTGCGGTTGCTAGACATAGAAGGAAAGCAGGCCATTCAGAGTTTATCATTGGTCAAAACGGAGCTGGAACGTCGTCGGTTAAATGCGAAGATGGCTTCCTGGGAAGAGTCAGATCAAACCTTGTGGGATCCCGCTACCTCATTTGGGATGAGGTATATGTCGTGCTGTTGAAGTGTTCACTAAGTGTTTTTTGAGACTCGAAAGCGAACTAGATAAAATGTGGGATGGTGTGCTCGATTGCAGGCAATTACTCCTGAATGCCAATTCCATGGAGCGAGACAGCTTCTTGGCGTTGTGGTGTGAGATCCTTCGGCTTTTACATTGCATATTTTTTGCTTCATGTTTTTGGAAACCTCAGAAAAATACGTACAGAATTATAAACAAATTGTGTGATTAAGGTGCCTGAAACAGAGAATTCTGAAATAGGTAATAGCTAATTACTGACAGAAGTAGGGATGTGCTGGATAAGTTAGTGCAAACTTTGGCCTTCTTGATTTCCAGCATAAAGTGTGCTGCTGGAATCTTTGAGAGGATACTCTGTGTGTCCTTAAAGATTCATGTTTGTTCTTGCAAATACATCGAGCAATTGAAACCAGATCCCATAAATTCTGTTCTTGCTGAAAGTAATATGCAGAATTAACTTCAGTATACTCGGCTTTTTGGTGTGCTAGGTTTGAACCGACAGTAACAACATTGACAGGAACTTTCAGAGTCATGCGAGTTTGCATTCCAAAATACCAATCTCTACAAATAACCAATGCCACACAGGTAGTCTTCTGTCTCGTTTATTTAACAGTGAAATTCTCGTCCCTTGGTGTGAATTAATTAAAATTTTCATTAACTTAGCTTATGTAGTTTGTCAATGGACTTTGTGCATTCACTTTGTCAATCCTTGCAATGTAACCTGTAGCATGAACAAAATGGACTTGCCAAAGATTGGGAAGAAAATCTGAGCAAAGTGCACGAACTGTGCTCACGTAAACCCTGTTACAATAGGGTGAGGATATTGAATTTTGAGTCTCAATTGGCAGTAGGTTCTCTAACAGTGTTAAGGCATCTGCAATGTGCCTAAATTGATAAGAAAGATAACTCAGCACATGGAAGCCTTGTTAAAGTGTTGAGAAAGGTTCTCGTTTTCTGATGTAGGAGACGAGACGATATGAGCTAGATTTCCGAGACAGGACCAGGCCTGGTTCCAGAATCAAAGCCTCTGCAAAAAACTTTCAGCTGATAATGGAGGTGCAGGTCGCTGACTTTTTGTATTCCGAGAAGTGGATTGTGCATTCTCTTGTGATTTATGTTTATGGTGAAGTATCTTTGGCCTACTTAGGCATAGGGAGCACCACGAAGAAAGCTGTCTGGCCTGATTTTTGAATCAAACTGCTTCTGTAGGAACATGGGAAACAGGTGATATTAATGCATGGGAAGGTTGGAAACTCCAAGTATACTATGGAGTATCGGTAAGAATCCTTTTATTTTGTCTGCTGTTAATAGGATCATCATTGTCACTAGTGATGCCGTAGCTAAACACTCAACCATTGCCTTTGCAGTTTCCCCCTCACTGCATATCAGGCCTTTGGCATCTGTCTGGCTTCTATTGATTCGAAGCTATGCTGTACTGTTTAAAGGGCATCGAATATTTTTCGAGTTTTAAACCCTCAAAGATCTATAGCATGTAAATTCTAAGAATTTTGATACAAGTTTGGGACCCGATATTAATGGAGTGCAGCTTGTAATGTTAACAATTCAAGCCTTCACCAACTTACGTATAGCTGAAGAATTCTTCTTGTAAACGAAAGTGGAGAATGGGATAATCAATGTATGAAATTGATTTAGTTTCAGCCCTCAGGCTGTATGCCAATCTCTTTGCTTTAAGAGATCAGCAAAGAGATTGTTACTCGTTATCAAAACTTTATGATCTTACGTACTTGCATTTAAAAGTAGCACTTGCTGAATCAGTCTTTGAATTACAGAATGGATTTAATCTCAGCTTCCGCTGGTAATCATTTTTCTCTTTTGCATAAAAAGCACAAAGCAAGAGATTATTTCTTCATTATTGGAAAATTGCAATGATCATTTTTTTGATAAGCAGACCAAAATGGATTCAATCGCATCCTTTAGGTGGTATCTGTTTCTAAGAATTTCATAAGCCAAAAGGTTATTTTTCGAAGCTTGGGCAAATCGGTTTAAGTAATGTTTGCTTGGTGCGATTTTATTTTTCTGCTCTATATTAAACAAATTTCCAGCTTAGATGGATTTTTGTCAAACCATAGTGTGTGTCTGTGTGTGAAAGAACGAAAGTTTATTGAAAGATCGGTGGGTATGAGGCTGAGAAACTTGAATACAACCAACTATGGTCCCCCCCTTGTTAAGAGTGAGGGAGTGGTAGCATGAAGTTAGATACAGAGTGTTGCTGGCTCCTTGTGGATATAATCATACGTTGTCTCTTGGTAGCAGCTCTACGTCTAACTAGGGCGACAATCACCCCAGTTGGTCGCGCTTCAACTTTGAACATGGAAGGAATGTCCCTTGAGTGTAATTTGTGCCTCAACTCTTTGCTTGAGTTCGATCATGCCTAGGAATTGTAGGAGTGGAGTCTATGTGGTTTGGTTGGAAGAACTCCGCTCTGTGAAGAGTCTATAGGGGTAACCTCCTCTTGTACCTGAGATTGGAGTAGGCACTTGCGATATCAAATTGGCCCGGGAATGAATGCAACCTAACACCTTTGATTTAAAAAAGTGAGAAATTGGGATAACAACCTTTGATCTCATAGAAAATCAAAGACCAAGGCTCAAGCGGGCTTGCATCGCCAATCTCATGGTGAATATAGGTCTGAAAAAGATAAAAACCCCCAAGTAGGTATATGATGAATCGACCTTAGTTTTGCCAAGGTTGACCTTAAAGACTATAGTGCATCTAAGTGCCTCTAGAGCCCCTTTGCTGAGGACAATAGGAGTACCACATCATCTGCATAAAGCAATATTTGAATCAGAGTATTGGCAATAGAGTAGCAATCTCCCCTTAGTGTCTACATAACTGCCTCAAGCTCATCGATGTAGAGGCAAAACAAGGTGGGTGATAAAGGACATCCTTGTTTGATCCCAATCGTACTCAAGATCTCATTTGTCCATCTAGACGCCGTTTGAACTTTGCTTGAGACTCTCTCATAAAGTGCCATAATAGCCTACATGATCTCAGCCCAAGTCTTGCAAGAGGCTCATGAGGTGGGCTCTAGGAATTGTATCAAAGGCTTGTCCCTTTGCGGAAATTCACAAAGCAACAATAAACCATTTGTCTCCGTCCCTCGCCTCTTGAATAACACGTGTGCGTGTGAGAATGTGATCCATAGTCCCATGATCATGTTGAGGTTCGGCTTGTCCATATGCTTTGCATCTCTACAAATTGGTTGATCTCAAAATCAAGTAGGGATGCATAAATCTTGGACATGACATGCCTAATTATAATGGTCATGTAGTTCCTTGGGTTCATGGGATCCCCTATCTTGTGGATGGGTGAGATAATCCTAAGAGTCCAAGTGCATGATAAGCTAAGGCAAACAACTTCATTAAAGAGCTTTGCTAGGATCGAGGCAAGGATGTCAATCCCATGTGTAATGAATTCAATGCATAGACTCTTGTGATCTTTTGCTTGGTTGTTATGAAGCTTCATTACAACGTCCTTAACACCCTTGTAGTGAAGAGTGTACAGGAAGTAGGATAAGGTATGTATGAGAGGTTAGGAACGTGCTGATTTGGGATGTCATACATAATCATAACAAACTTGAGTGTCGGTGAGGGGTAAAGGGGACCGTCTCTCTAGGAAATCTTTGCCAAAAGTCCTTGTAGTTGTCACTAAACATGTTCAATAATTCCTCCTTGTTATGGTGAATAAATTCTTGTTTCTTCTTATAAACCAATCAGCGATACTCGTGTATTGTGTCAGGTTTGGTTGGAAGGTTTTGTTTGGTTTTGCATCTAAGTTGCCGATATGAAGCCTTACACTCATCATCGTTCCATGTGTTGCAAGGGACAGTCCCAAGTGGTGGTGGGTAGGTAGTGCGAGTTGTGTGAGGGAAGGCATGAAGTGTAGCCTCATTGAGTGAGCGGGTGATCAAGGTAGCACGATCCTCTAGGAGGGGAATAAAGTTGACATATGCGAGGAGTCTATAAAGGCATGTTGAGTACCTAAGTGAGAGACTACAGTTGAAATGTATGTCTTGATAAGTACAATGGAGTGAAGGATATTGTGAGGCGAGGTATGGAGATACGGAAGAAGAGGCAAGTGTGATCCGCCCCAAGAGGGAATGGTGCGAGAGGTAAAGGCATATCAAAGGCAGGGGATCCCATGATGTAATCAATGACGTTGGAGCCTCCTCCGTGATGAAAGCAAGTAAAGCCACACGAGGAAGGCCATTTGTCAAGACCATTATAAGTAATGAGATTATGCATCTTGCCAAGATCTAGCAATGCCTGCCCATAAGATGTGATAGGGCCTCGCATGTAGCTGAGACTTGTAGCAAACTTGCATCCTCTAGGTCAATGTCTGGTAACATAATAAAATCATTTTTGAAGTCAAGAAGTGAAACTTGATGTGCCCCTATCCTCGCATTGAAGTCTCTATGAATAGGGCCTCCTAGGTGTTTGGTGGGCCAGCTAATCCTTGTCCTAGCTAAAACTGAAAAGGTTGAGCTACAAACGTAGGAGGTTGGAGAAAGATGGTAGGCGGTGATCAAGCTAGCTGGGCAAGAAATGTAGATGGCTGAGATATGGATGAAAGGTTCCCTGTGGGGTACGGGGGTGATATAATCCGAGTAGGGTGTGGGAGAGATGATTGGCTGAGAGGGAGAGCTGAGAGAAAAGTTAAGTAAGGTGGACATGTGTGTATTGCCTCCAGTGAGGGTGACACAAGTGATAAATCAGATAGAGAATATGTGACTGAAGAGGAAAGAGAGGTCAATGACAGACCACCTATCATAGGTGTAGATGTAACTGTAATTGTAGATGTGGCAGTGGATGAAGTAAACATCGTCGATGTAACTATAGCTAGGACTGACGTGGATCCCATCGGTGTAGATGAGTCTCTCTTGTCTTAGCTAAACTAGTATCAATACTCACCTCAACTATTATGTTGTAGTTCTTTCAGCATCCTCCTTCGAAATCTCTTCGCATGCCATTGTGACATCTGTTATAGAAAACATTCAATAATTAACCAAAGTAATTACCTTGAATTTATTAGTAGTCTTGGCCCAAGGTGATTGCATTCTTTGGCTTCCTAAAGGAAACAAGATTTAAAGCTTAAGCTCTCGCTACTTGTGTTGAGGGGTGTACCATCAAGATTTTTTGCTCTCTTTCTCCTCCCTCTTTCTGCTGAAGGAGTGGACTCCTTTCTCTTGAGCCATTTTGATCTCTGTCTCTTCTTACTTTAGAAGTGATGAGGCATTCTAATGCTATAGGGATGTTGGAAGTGGTCTACAACGTGCTGCTGCCTTGCATGGGACTGTGTCTAGTGGCTTCCTTGTGTTGTGTCTCCCATGGGACTGTTAACCTGAGTTTTGGCTTGTGATCGGATGCCTCTGAGAAGTAAAATTTTGAAAACGTCAAATTTCTTATATCGCTAGGTAGACTTGGAGGTAGGTTTGACACATCTAGCATGGTGATTTTCATAAATGACTTGATCTATCCAAGTACTGATCTTTACTAGAATAAGTGGTGACCTTAGCATTTATAGAGTCATTTTCATACATTCTTGTATCTGATGGTCCCAACTCCATCAAACAAATTTTCACATGGGTAAACCAATATGCCAATAGTACTTGCCACCTCGCCCTACTCTATGAACTAGCATTACTCTGCTAGGAGTGCTAGCACTTAGCACTTAACACTCTTCAATGCTAGCACTCAGCACTCTGTAATGCTAGCACTTAGCACTTAGAAATGTTAGCACGTAGCACTTAGCTGTTGAGGATGGTGTAAATTGCACCATACTGTAAAGGCATTAGGGGAAAACCCTAACCACTGTTCTGGTCCAGCTTGCCAAATCACTCCATTTGAACCAAATCCCATGCATTTTCCCTCTTCCCCCTCTTTCTTTGCTCCCTCCTACTCTGGCCTGCTTGCTGCAACTCCTCTCTCTCTCTCTCTCTGTCTCTGTCTCTGTCTCTCTCTGTCTCTCTCTCTCTCTCTCTCCCCTCTCCCTCTCATGTGCCTCTGTTGGAGCTGCTTTGTCCCTCTCCTTCTCCCTCTATTGTGCCTATGTTGCTGCTACTATGTCCCTCTCCTTATCCCTCTTTTGTGCCTTTGTTGGAGCTGCTCTATCCCTCTCCTTCTCCCTCTCTTGTCCCTCTGTTGCTGCTGCTCTGTCCCTCTCCTCCCTCTTTTGTGCCTTTATTAGAGTTGCATTGCCCTGTGTAGGAGTCCCATTCTTGCTATTGCAACCTCTGTAAGCATGGTGAGGAGCAAGGCTACAAGACCACACAATGTTGTGACCCCTTGTGTCTTCCACAACACCAAAAATACATTGGATGAGTGGATCCCTTGCACCTACAGCTTAAATGACTGGATAGTGATGAAAGGATCGGCCCGAGGTCCTTATAAGCTTACCAACAGCAAGAGAGGTGACACCTTGCATGAGTGGAAGGGGCGCATCTTGAAGTTCAAGTTTGGGAAGAAAGGATGGCTCGCAAAAGTACAACATGTTTACATGTGAAAAGATATGCAGCTTCCTCCATCATTCAATCAATCTAGGATACCATCACACTGTGAGCCTTTCTATCTATGTACCTTTTTCACCTGTAAGTGTAATGAGTCCATTTGGAAATTTTGTGTTTTGTTTCTAAGAGATCTTATTCATGGTGGCAGATGTTTTCCCTTTGGACTTCGAGGAGTGGGAACCAGTTGAATCATTCATAGGCAAGTTCACTATGATTCATGAGGATTTAGGTAAGGAAATGCATGCCGGGGAGAAGTTGGCCTCCTTGCGAATGAAGAATGTGTATTGGTATAATGCAACATACATCACTCCAACGACATCATCAAGCTATGGTTGTCTGCAAACCATTGCACCACCACAACTTCAAGACATGGATTGCAGCAATGTGGACTCGAGGACATTGCAATCGTACAAGGACAAGATTGCAAAGGATGTGGGCATGGCCATGAAGTTTACATTTGGATCCAAATGGGCAAGGTTATCTTGGTTTATGCCTCTGCACATTTTTGCTTCTTTATTTCAGAATATACATATGCATAGAACAAAAACTATGTGGTCCTGCAAGCGTGTAGATGAAAATGCTCTTGAAGATTTACTTGGGATGAATTGGGAAACCAGGTTAGGCGACCAAAAGGGTGACGTGTTTCAATGTCACGCATGTAAAGAATATGGTTATTAGATACCATTTGTCACGTGCCAAATGTTGTATTTAGCTTTTCAGTACAAGCACTGCAGGAAAACAAATGGCTGGTGGCTTCCCCTAGACTCTAGTGATGAAGACAATATGGGGGTAAGTTTGTCTATTGATGTTGAAGAGGGAGACGTCAAGAATGTGAATGTCATGTCGCAATGGGCTATAAGGGATGTGTGAGAACACCTATTGGTCATGGAGGACGGCATGTCAGAGTCCTTTTACTTTACCTTAAATGGTGGTAAGATCAGCCGTCGTGTGGAGAAGTGCATGCATAATGCCAATTTCATTCTTCCTGCAGCTTTGAAGATTGCTAACAATCTGTTTGACTAGCCCAACATTTATTTTTTTGTCTGTCAAATCCTAGTTATTGCTTCAAAAGATAATGGACAATTAAATGAAAATGTTATTTCTTTTAATGTTTTCTCCTTTCAGTTCATGGTAAATGTTTTTCAAAAAAATTGGGGATTTTATGATTAATTTTAATCTTTAGGGCTTTGATATATATTAAGGGGTAAGAGCCCTTTTTACATCACATTCTCACTTTCACGTTTAGAGAGCTATAGAAACTCCCATCCTCAAAAGTTACTCCCTCCATCAACTACTATTTGCCATGGATTCATCTAGAATTGCGTTCCATGACTTCATCTCACGAACTGCATTTGCAGATCATGAGGAAGAGCTATTTTTAGTGTTTGATAGGACTTCAGATGTCCTAGGCACATATATGTGAGCCAAGGATGACTTCTCAGATCTCATCCTTTACATGCAAGATAATTTCTCAAATTTTGCTTATACACTTGACCACTTTTCAAAGAGATGGGCTCCCATAGATTACATAAAGTATCTATTCGTAGAGGAACCCAAGTTTGTAAAGCGCTTGGCTCGCTTTTGTGACAAGCTTATAGACGAAGGGTTTAGGATAGTTGAAGTTCAAGACATCCTAGGCACGGGGATCACAGGAAATACAGGCACCAAATTCCTTTCATGGGAGATGACATTCATCTTCCTTCTCCAAGAAGGAAATTTAGAGGAAGAAGCCTCATTGTCTAGCACCCCCTTTAGTAGAACTGCTGATCTGATCATCCCTAGACTAGACTCGGACATGTACATGGAAGAGAGTCTTGATGATGTAACAGAGGAGATGGAAGCAGCTCATGCATTGAGCCTACTTCAAGAGCCCCTAGTAGAGCAAGAAATTCCTCCATGACATAGAGGTTATTTTTGGACTATGAGAGGATGAGGCACTTGGAGTCCTATCAGGGTTCGATGTTGACACAAGTGTCAAAGATCTCAGGGTTTTAGGTTCCAAAGACTAGACAATGGAAGACTTTCTCTTGACGACGCTGGTTTCAATGAAGGATCCAGACATGTTCGTATACAATGCACAACCCTCTCATGCAAAAGCTTCCACCTCCTACACAGGTCAGGAGAAAGCTTCCACCTCCCAAATGGAACATCACACAGCACCTGGTTCCATCAACATTGCAAATGAGGAAGGGATAGAAGCCGACGACACTGTAGTGGTAAGTTCGAACAATATTTTTTATTTTGATGTTCTTTTAGTATAATTTGTTTTGTCGGTCTTCTAATGTTTGTTGAATTGTTGAAGGACACATTTGAGCTTGATGAATTCTCATCTCGACGGGGTAATGTTCGTAGCACATTTGGGTGAGCTCATTCTTTGGCCCATTACCTTGGCAAAGTCACAGAGCATATCGTGGTCTTTCACATCAAATTTTCTCCTCGAGGTCCTTCGGAGCTGCTAAAGTGCAAGGCATTGTCGTGTCCTATCAGATACTCCAACATTACTCGAAATGCCGACAAAGTCATATTGGTACACCGCCTGGTTGCTATCAATGCCTTTGGATCGAACATTCATGGCAGGGCATTGATGGCAACAACTATGTGTTTGGCAGTACGAGAGGAGGATGTTAGTGCTGTTGCGGCTAGATTTATATCTAGGAATCCACTAGGGGATTCAAAGACCCCTATTCTTGATGTACTCGAACTAGCCAAGAAGAAAGATAGCATGTGAGGCCTTTTGTATATATAAACATATATTTAAATGGATACATGACTACATGTCTTTATGATTTGTTTTAAGTTATCGTTGCTCGACATGAATTCCATTGTATTTTGTTTAAGTCATTGATGATATATTTTCTCCATCATTTTAATTGTGTTAATTTAATACATTTCTAGCCAATTTAGTATCATTTTCAACAACTCTGGGTATCGAAAGTTCATTTTTGTCAAATCTTGAAGGAATTTCACCGTTGCGTAGAAGGGAAAAGTGTTCTGGACGTCGCTAGGACCCTAGAAAGCCCAAAACCTGCCACGATGCAAATGTGGGCATTCTGGCACATCGCGCAGAAGGGAAAAGTGTCTGGGATGTCACTAGGGCCCTAGAAAGCCCAAAACCTGCCACGGCACAAATTTGGGCATTCTGGCAGGTTTTTGGCTTTCTAGGGTCCTGGCGACGTCCCAGACACTTTTCCCTTCTGCATGACGGTGAAATTCCTTCAGGATTTGACAGAATTCAAAACTTACATTAAAATGATTAGTTACTTCAGTCATAGAAATGGAGAATACACAACAATACGATAGTGTAGAGAATGTGGATATATTTTATTAAAAAAGATCGGCCCTTGGGCCTTAGATACAAGATAGTGCCTTTAATCCCTAAATGCTAAATCCTAAACCCTAAACCCTAGATTCTAAACCCTAAACCCTAAACCCTAAAAACATAATCATAAACCTAAAACCCTAAACACTAAATCTTAAATCCTAAGCCCTAAATCCTTAACCCTAAATACTAAACCCTAAACCCTAACCCTAAAATACAATCAAAGTTTAATGATTTTTTTCAATTTGTGCAATAGGTTTGATATATCCCCCAAACTGTTGCAAGTGGAATAGGTTAATGGTGCACTCAACCTATTACAAAAGTCAAGGAATTGTCTTGATTTGTACAACAGGTTGGATATACCCCCCCAACCTGTTGCTCAAGCAACAGGTTGGGAGGTATATCCAACCTGTTACTCAAGCAACAGGTTGGGAGGTATATCCAACCTGTTGCACAAATCGAGAATTTTCTTGATTTGTGCAATAGATTGGATATACCCCCCAACCTGTTGCTTGAGCAACAGGTTGGGGGATATATCCAATAATAGGCCTCGGTTGGGGTGACCCCAACCTATTGCTCAAGCAACAGGTTTGGGGGTATATCCAACCTGTTGCTCGGATATACCCCCCAACCTGTTGCTTGAGCAATAGGTTGGGGATATATCCAACCTTGCATAAGTCAAGAAAATTCTTGAGTTGTGCAACAGGTTGGATATATTCCCCAACTGTATATTAAATTTTTGCACAAATAAGAAAAATTCTTGATTTGTGCAACAGGTTGGATATATCCTCCAACCTGTTGCACAAATTAAAAAAATTCATTAAATTTTGGTTGTATTTTAGGGTTAGGGTTTAGGGTTTAGGATTTAAGATTTAGGGTTTAGGATTTAGAGTTTAGGGTTTAAGGTTTAGGATTTATTGTTTAGGAGTTTAGGATTTAGGGTCTAGGCTTTAGGAATTAAATGTTTAAAGTTTAGGATTTACGGTGGTATTAATTATTTAAAGTTTAGGATGTAGGGTTTAGGTTTAATGCCTTCTCTGCTAGTTTTGATATAGAAGTTATTAAATAATAATAAGCTCAATGATTATTTATTATGTTCATTTTGAGTTGCTAATCTATTTTTGTACATAAAACAGGTATTCACCCTAACAGAGGGTATGGATGTGGTGTTATATAAGAAGAATGAAGTGGTGGCTTTTGGACGAATTCATAGTCTTGATCCTATGAATGTGTGTCATTTCCAATGTTGTGGTGAGAGAAGATGTGTAGTGATAATCACCAACGATGTAAATATGGAAGTACATTTAAAATATCCACATGGAGACTTTGAAACATTGGGAGATATCTTACAATGTGACATATTTGATATGCAAGCACACAGAACACTCTGGGACCAAGACGAAATTGTTTCAAAGACACACTTTCAAGATATCAAGAAAACTTATTTTGAGGGGGAAAAAGTAGAGATGTTATCTTGCTTCAGAGAAGTTTTAGCAATTGGCAACTTTAAGGGCTATGCTCAGAGTTTTCTCTGTATAGTGGAGATAATTAAGTTGACTAGTGTAGGTGTCATTCAAAATGCAATGGATAGTACTTCACATTTAGACATCCATAATACTACGTCTCAACTACAAGTTCATAGTACTTGTAAATGGGGGTTAGCTTTCTTGAAATCAAGTTTGCCCAAGACAGTTTCCTTTAATGTCATGGAAGACACAACAGAATATTATCAGAAGAAAAAGACTATAACACAAATGGGATCCAAATTGATAAGAATCTATAGTAGTAATCAAGAGTATCATAGTGGCATGCTCACAAGTATTGAGGACATTATAGTAACAGATGTTGATGTAGAAAAGGTTTCTTGTGTTGCAAGTGACTCAAACATACTCACTGGTATAGAAGACTTGTCTTGTATTGCAAGTGACTCGAATAGGCTCACTGGTATAGAAGACTTGTCATGTGTTGCAAGTGACTCGAATAGGCTCACTGGTATAGAAGACTTGTCCTGTGTTGCAATTGACTCGAACAGGCTCACTAGTATAGAAGACTTGTCTTGTGTTGCAAGTGACTCAAACATACTTACTAATATAGAAGACTTGTCTTGTGTTGAGAATAATAAGATGGGACCACAAAGAAAAATACATGCAAAGATCGATGGGATAAGTGATGCAATAACTGGAATTGATGATATTAGTGACAATGATCATGATGTTACCACTCAAAAACAAGGCAAAAGGGGCAGAGAATCTGAGACTTGTCATGTTGTTCGTAATATTGTTGCTAGCATGCCAGAGAATATAGATGGGAGAATCTTGAGTTACGAAGGAGAAATAGTTCAACCACAAAATTCAAGAGGCATTAGCAACAAATTGACATCAATGGACATGTCTACCAGATTCCCATTTCCAAGATATTATAAGGTATCAAATAATTCTCAAGCCCACATAACATTTGATTATAAAGATGAAGATTCAAGGGAAATGGATTCGAGGTTTGATGGTCTTACAACTAGAAAACGCAAGACACTATTTACAAAAAGAAAGTATGTGAGTGAGAAGAGGCGAAGAATCATGGCATCAATTCCAGAACCAAAGAGACATGTAATGCTATCTGAGGAGAATATGGAAAGGATGCTTATGTGAGTTTGTTGCAAGAGACTTTGCATTAGAAAAGTTGGAAAAGATGATTGTGCAGCCATACGCCTTGGTATTTGGAGTAAGACAGTGCCTAATAGACATAACTATCTTCTTCAAGAGTTTTCATGCTTTCTTCATCAAGGCACTAATCAAGATTTGAGCACAAGACACTGTAAACCTAGATTGAAACCCATGGTTAATGGGAGACCCATTTGCAATCGAGGATATCAATGGTTAACTGGACTATCACATGGCACATACTGGACCATCTTGGCAGAGGTGAAAGAAAAAGTGGTTCATATAATTCATGGAAATACTTACAAGCTTAAATGCCATGGAAGCACTATAAATGCAACCGCAACATTAAAGCAAGTTCTCGAAGACCATGCATTACCATAGCCTCATCTTTAATAAACAATGCTAGATGGATGTGTCGAATGCCAACAACATCTTCCTTTGGGAATGACAAAGAAGGTCATCCTAGAAACTGTCAATAAAACTTTACAAGACAGAGACGAGAGCATGATTTCATGATCAACCTTGTACAAAATTTGGCATAGAGATTTTTGCCATGTCAAGACACCATCAAAGCAAAGGATGTCAAAATGTAAGACATGTGATGAATTAAAAAATGCCATTGAACATAGTAAATGTGAGCAGCAGCGAGGAAGATATATTAAATGGCGATCAATCCATTTACGTCATGTGCAGGATGCTCGAAAGTTGTATGCTTCTTGGAGAGAGGAAGCTATTTCACATGTCGATAAGTCTATGTGCATCACCATTGATGGCTGGACAAGAATACAACCACTTTGCCATGATATAGATGTATCCCACCGGCATTGGAGGGCAAACGTGGACTAAAAACACACTTATGTGGAGTATTAGTACATGGATACCGAATCTTTTGTGATGTATGGATTGATAGTTTGCATGACCATGATAGTAACCAGGTTGTTACATCAATCATGAAAGCAATAAGAAAGGTCAGAGATGCTCACAGATGTTTACTTAACACATTGCGAATACAAATTGCGAATACAAGCTGATAATTGTTGGAGAGAGAACAAGAATAATATATATTTATTTTATGCTCTATGCTGGTTGGTTTGAAAATATTTGAAGAAGTGGAAGCTGGATTTCTTCTTGTCGGCCATACACATGAAGACATAGATCAAATCTTCAGTGTTATCTCTGGTGAGTTGAAGGCAATGGATGTTTTGACAATGGAGGATATGCTATTTTGAATTGGGAAAAAAATTGGAGGTTCTTGCAAGGAAGAATCAGAAGTGGCTATCTTAGAGAGGATGGTAGATTGGAGAGCATTCATAGAGCCACATTTACAAATAGGAGATGATGCCCTAATAGGACACACAAATCCACACTACTTTCGGTTTCACATGCATAACAATATTCCAGTGATGCAATGGAAGCACTACTCAGTAGATGGAGATCATTTATGGAGTGAGTCATATGCTTTATTACAACCAATAATTCCATTGGAGGAAACTAGATTTGTTCTTGCAAAAAACAAATCACTTGACATAGATGAAATGAAAGGCTTAAAAGCCTTCATTAAACATCTTCAAAGTATGATGCAGAAATATCTTGAGCAATCAACTAAGAATTTGGAGACAATTAAATCAACTGAAGTCACACCGCGAAGGGTGTGGTGACTTTATTTTTCTGATTCGAGGCCATTTCGGGGCCCATTTTGAAGGCGGAAGTTCTTTGCAAGCACTCAGAAAAAGGCCCTATTTTTGCTGTGCGACCACTGCTGATGAAAAGGTGCCGCTGAAATTGCATCGTATGCCTGTGTGCAGAGATATTGAGAGTTGCAGAATCATGCTTGTTGCCTGTTGATGCAAAATCGTCACTAGGAAAGTGACTATGTGGTCAAATACCACTTTCGTCAGTTTTGCAGATCTGCCCGTGTGAGGCAAAAGCTGTGTTTTTCACAGTGACAGAATAATTTCAGTATTCTGTGATGGTGTCTGATTCTCTTTCATAGATTGTCACAGAAAAGCTTGACAAGAACAACTTCCAGGCATGGAAGTTTAGAATGACGAATTTCCTTATGGGAAAAGGCTATTGGGAGTTCATTACAGGAAATGAAGAAGAACCAGTTCTTCCTAATGTTCCCAATCAACAGGAAATGCAGGCATTTAAAGGATGGCATGAAAGAGCCAGGAAAGTTATGTACTGGCTGTCTATCAAAATTTTTGATTCTATGATTGTGCATATTCAGGATGCAAGTACGCCAAAGGAGGCATGGGATACTTCGGCAAAAATGTACAGCACAAATACGCAAGCCAGGAAAATGCAGCTCAAACAGGAGTTGCACAATGTGCAGAGAGAAAATTTGAGCATCAATGACTACCACATGAAGGTGAAGAAAACTGCAGATGCACTTGCTTCCATTGGGTTGCCAGTGGAAGATGATCTAGTTTCTGTGACCTTGAATGGTCTAGGAAAGGATTATGCACAGTTTCGGACATCCATTGCCATCCGTGAAAAATTTCTTGATTTTGAAGAGTTGTTTGCTCTTCTAATTTCTGAAGAGCAGAGAAATGGGGGTGCATCTTCTTCAGGAGGAACTTCAAAAGAAACTGTCTTCTACTCAAATGCTGGAAGAGGTAGAGGTAGAGGTAGAGGTAGAGGAGGCCAATCTCTGCAGGCCGTGGTAGAAATCAGAATATGCAGCAAACTCAAGAAAACTAGTCCTATGCAGGAGGACATGGTAACTCTAGAGGCAGGGGGAGCCAAAGAGGCCATGGTGGATGGCAGAGAGGCCAAAATGCAAACAGCAATGTTGAATGCTACTACTATGGTAAAATGGGTCATATGGCTAAGGACTGCTACAAAAAGTAGAATGACATTATGAATGGAAAATTGCAGCAAGGCAATTATGCATCTTCCAGTAGACAGGGTGATGACAGAAATGAGCATCTATTTATGGTGCAGCATATGACCAATTCTGTGACAAGTGCAGAAGAACGAAATGATGTGCGGTATGTTGACTCAAGTGCGTCAAACCACATGACAAGTCATGCAGAATGGATGCAAGATGCAAGGAAAATGGAAAAACCAGGATTTGTGGAGACTGGTGATGATACTGCACATCCTATTGTGCAGATTGGTAAAATTCCTTTGTCTATGCAGGATCGGAAAAAGAAATACCTGTCTGATGTATTTCATGTCCCGAACATCACCAAGAACCTGGTTTCTATTGGTCAAATGGTTGAGCAAGGCTTGCAGGTCAGATTTAATCCTCATGGATGCTTTGTTGAGGATATGAAAAATAACGATCGCTTGATAGCAAAAGGAAAGAAGAAGGGCAAGATGTTTACGTTGGATGCAGACATGCCTGAATTGAGTGCAGCAATGTTTGCACATGGGACCGTTGTAGTTGCAGATATTGATATCTGGCATAAACGCATTGGTCATGTTAATATATAGCGACTTAAGTCAATGCAAGCCCAAGATATTGTTGCAAGATTGCCTAAATTTAAGGTTGCAAAAATGCATAAGGTTTGTGAGGCCTGTCAATTTGGAAAACAGGCAAGAAAACCATTTCCTAGGCATGTTCAAGAGAGTAAAAAGCCATTGGACTTAATCCACTCTGATGTGTGGACTACTAAAGCTGCATCTATTGGAGGTTGTCACTATTTTGTCACTTTTATTGATGACTTCAGCAGAAAACTTTGGGTGTATTTTATGAAAAAGAAAAGTGAAGTGTTTGGGCACTTCAAAGCTTTTAAAGCTATGGTTGAAAAAGAAACAGGCCTGCAAATAAAATGCCTAAGGTCAGATGGAGGGGGAGAGTACCTCTCAAATGAGTTTGCAAGGTTCCTGCAGGAGCATGGCATAAAGCAGCAATATTCATGCAGTTATACCCCACAGCAAAATGGACTTGCAGAAAGGAAAAATAGGCATATTGGAGAGGTATATCGGGCCATGCTAAATAAAAAAGATCTACCAGATTATTATTGGGCTGAAGCAGTTGCTACAGCAGTTTACATAATGAACAGGACTCCCACTGCAGCAATACATGGCATGATGCCAGAGGAGATGTATACTGGTAGGAAACCAGACATTTCTCATTTGAAAATTTTTGGTTGCATTGCCTATGTTCATGTGCCAGACAAGTTGAGGTCCAAGTTGGATCCAAAAGCTTAGAAGAGCATCTTTATTGGTTATTCTCTGCAGCAAAAAGGGTATAGATGATATAACCCTTCTTCTTGTAAGTTTACAATGAGCAGAGATGTTGTTTTTGATGAGATGAGCAGCTGGTATAAACTAGTAAATGTGATGATTAATGTAGATGCACAAAGTAGTAATGCTGCACAGAATTCACAACAGCAATCACAAAATATCGGTGGACCTGCAGTGTCCTCTAGCAGTGGCTCACATACTTTGCCATGGATAGGCAGATTGAGATCAGGAGAATCTCCTCAAAGCAATGCAAATAGTGGTACACAGGTATCACAAAAAGGAAAAGAGAAGGTAGATCAGTCCATGTTTGATGTGAATGCAGGTCACTCTTATGTGGATGGTGAATCCAGTGGCTCAGAACAGAGCATTGATGATGAGTTGGGTATTCCTTCTATTGTTACACCTGGAGTAAGGAAGACCAGGGATGTTTTGAGAGCACCTGGAAGTGAGCCTATTTTGCGCAGGTCTACCAGAGCTAGGTATCCTATAAATAGGCTAAAATATGATGGATTTACAGCCATTCACTATACCTATATGGTCAAAGTGATACACAAACCAGAACCCACTTCTTTTGAGGAACCCATGGGAAATGAAAAATGGGAGAAAGCCATGGATGAAGAAATGGATGCCTTGGAAGCCAATGCTACATGGGAATTGGTGCCTTTGCCTAAAAACAAGAATGCAATTGGCTGTAAGTGGGTTTATAAGATCAAGCACAATGCAGATGGTTCTGTGAATAGATACAAGGCAAGATTAGTTGTCAAGGGGTATGCACAGATATATGGCATTGATTATGAAGAAACATTCAGTCCGATTGCAAGGATGGAAACTGTAAGAGTAGTCATTGCTATGGCTACATCAAAGGGATGGTCTTTACATCAGATGGATGTAAAGAATGCCTTCTTGCATGGTGATTTGCAAGAAGAGGTCTTTATGGAGCAGCCAGCAGGTTATGTTCATGCTATTCATCTTGAGTTTGTTTGCAGGTTGAAGAAAGCCTTGTATGGCTTGAAGCAAGCACCTAGAGCATGGTTTGACAAGATAGGACAGTATCTTGTCACTATTGGTTTTCAAATTTCCAAGGCAGATTTCTCACTCTATGTGAGAAAAACAGAGAAAGGGATTATGTTGCTTGTCATTTATGTTGATGATTTGATCATCACAGGTGATAGTGATGAAGATATCCTTCATGTGAAAATGCTATTGAAGCAGAAGTTTGAGATGAACGATTTGGGAGAGCTGCGTTATTTCTTGGGCATTGAGGTGATTAGATCACCAAGTGGGATACAGCTCTTGCAGAGGCAGTATGGATTGGACATGCTATCCAAATATGGGATGACAGGTTGTAAGCCTATTTCAGTTCTTTTGGAGCAGAATGTGAAGCTGAGCACAGATGCAGGTGAGCTTCTGGAAGACCCTACTATGTCAGATGCATAGTAGGAAGTTTGATTTATATGACTATTACCATGCCAGATTTAAGCTATGCTGTTGGATTGGTAAGTCAGTTTATGCAGGCTCTAAGGAAACCGCATTTGGATGTGGCTAGATGCATACTCAGGTATGTGAAGTCCACATTGCAATATGGACTATTTTATGAGGCTGGGGTTCAGATACAGTTGCATGGATACACTGATGCTGATTGGGCTGGTAGTATTTCTGATAGACAATCTACCAGTGGATATGTGTTCTCTTTTGGGAGTGCTGCAGTCACCTGGAGCAGCAAGAAACAGCCTACAGTTGCCTTGTCGAGCACAGAGGCTGAGTACAGGGGTGCAGCAATGGCTGCATGTGAGGTAGCTTGGTTGCATAAGCTACTTTATGATATGCATCAGTCTACAGATGGGCTAGTTGTCATTTATTGTGACAACATGAGCAATATACACTTGGCAAATAACCCAGTCTATCATGCTAGAACAAAGCACATTGAGGTGCATTATCACTATTGCAGGAGAAGGTTTTACTAGGTCTTATTGATCTAGTTTATGTCAGCATAGAGGATCAGGTAGCTAACATATTCACGAAGGCATTGGGCGCAGAGAAGCTGTGCAAGTTCAGAGACTTGCTTGGTGTGCAAGATTTGGGATTGAGCTCGAGGGGGAGTGTTGAGATATCGAGCTCCACTCCTGATATGCCAGGGTGACCATTGTGCATTTATGTCATCGACTTGTTAGCTACAGATGCGGTTGGTACACCGCCCACGAATAATAGCTGGATGACAGCTATCCTTATCTACTCTAGTTTGTGGCTCAGTTAGTATGCCACCTTAGTTAGTTGAGTTTGGTTTGAGACCCACATATAGGGTTCTTCTATTTCTTTGTACTAGAGTTCTTTTGGCTTTTACAACTAAGAAGAGAAAAACTGTTTTCAGCCTCCACCTATGTGTGTATTCCCCCATTGTGTATGTGAGAAAGCCAGAAGTGAGACTCCTTCCCTCTCTCCCACTATCTTCACAACTCTTGGTATACTTCTGGTTCCATGAATACATGTTAGAGGCGGCCTGCAATCTTGCTCTATACACCCCCAACTCCCACTTGCTTCCTCACTTAATACACAGGTTTCCAACACTATTGAAGCAATTCTCAAACCAACCAAGGGAAAATAATCTAAAAGGTTCTCCATTACCCCTAGCCCTATGACATCTACTTCAAAGAAGCCAAGGATGTTTCGAGGATTAGAATAATTCAGTGATACTACCAGAGCACTTGACTTCAATCCTGACAATGACCACGTAAGATTTCTTACTAAATGAACTAATGGACTACTAAGCCTTAAGAAAAAGAAAGATAAAACTAAAAGATTTATTCATCTTCTTTTTGTTGTAAATAAACTATTTGATTTCATTCTTTGAGAGAAAGTATTTTTAGAAGTCTTTATCTTAAGAGAATTCAATGATCGCTTCCCTCTACCTAGATTTAATCAACCACCATGGTTTCTTAACCTTGATATTATGCATGAAATTAGCTATGTCACTAACCACCTTTTCATTTGCAGACTTGATCAATCTGCTCAGACCCCTACCTTCATTTTGTAAGTTCCTCATTAGAAAGGCTGCTCTACAATGACTTAATTCCTCTGAATTTTTACTTTCCTCTATGAATGAAGATCAAATTTGGAATCTAGTTTCCTCTTTTTCTCATTCACTTGAGATCAACCTTCCCACTAGTAGCTTTATCCCAGACCATCATATCCGATGGGCACGATACTTTGTATGTACCTCCACATAGGTTGGATTGATGTGTGTGCAAAGTATCATGCCTATCAGGTATGAGTGCATTTGAATCAAATACTATTCTTTGGCAATTGTGCATAACACTTGATGAAAAATGGGGTTTGTGGCACATTTGACCATCCAAAGCATATCCGATGGACATGATCTTTTTCATGCATCTCTAATTATATTAGATTAATACATGTGCAAAGCATTGTGCCCATCATGTATGAGAGCATTTGAATAATATGTAAGAAAACAATACAATGTCTGTGCTCAACAGATAACAGGATCTCATATGCAAGAGAGAAAAGCAGATAGTATGGAGAATAAAAAATTTGATTACTGTAAAACTGATACAATAGATGGCGCTGCCTCCCAACCGTGCACTCCTATGAGAGAAGCTTCGATGGTGTGCTGGAAACTATAGAGGACGGAGGTTGGATGCTAAGGAATCAGGGTTGCTGTAGCCAGTGATTAAATGGGCCTCACGGGCTTGCTCTTATATAGCCACCACTAGTAGTCAATTAGACCCAATTGGGTGACCGTTGACCTAGTGCGCCCAAAATGATTGACTAGGGTTCGATCCCGAAATAGGCCACTGACCACATGATAGAACCGGTGCACAATATAGAGCAACTGACCTACAATTGCCATTCGGCCCAGAGCCATCAGGGATCATCTAGGGCTCCAAACAGGCCCCGCAACCCGAAAGTGGGCTGCAGCAGGAAATGCTCCGTCTACCCTCAGTGTGGTCAGTCATGGGATGCCTTCTCGCACTTGCATGTAGCCTAGTTGGCAGTGTACCAACTCCGTCCAACCATCAGGCCACACATGGCCCCCATCTAGTGTCCAAACCAGGACCTACCAGATAACCGAGCTATTCAAATACTTTCTCCTCATATGGGGGCCTTACAAGTAGAGTTAGCTGGTTCCTCCATAGTTACACGAGAGTGGAGCATTGATATCTATCACCCCTCCTTAATGTCCACCCGCATGTGAACTTACTTTTTCGGTCCAATGCCAAGTCGATGAAGAAGCCTCTCCAGCAAGTCTCTTCCAAGAGCCTTTGTGAAGATGTCCGCAGCATTCTCTATAGTCGGAGAGTACACCAAGTGGACCTCTCCATCCATGATGAGCTCGCGTACAAAGTGATATTGAATCTCAATGTGTTTTGTGCGAGCGTGGAACACAGGGTTCTTTGCAACTCTGATTGTCACATGATAACTGCATAGGCTTGTTCTGCACTACTGCACCCATGTCCCCTAAAATCCTCCTCAACCACACTGCCTCGCAAGAAGCAAAGCATGCTGATTTGTACTCAGTCTCGGTAGAAGAAAGAGCAACTGTGGGTTGCTTCTTGCTAACCCATGACACAACTCTAGATCCAAGTGAGAAATAGTAACCTGTCACTGATCTTCTGCTGTCCACGTCTCCTGCTTAATTCGAGTCACAGAATTCGATCAAGATGTTGCCCTTGGTATAGGTGATGCCATAATCAAGTGTGCCTTTGATGTATTTCAGCACCTGCATCCCTACCCTCCAATGGTTCTCTCGGGGCTTATTGGAAAACCTGCTTAGACACCAGTCGCAAAGTTGATGTCAGGCCACGTGTTACAGAAGTAAATCAAGCTGCCCACAAGCCTTCTGTACTTTGCTTCATCCACCAGTGGTGATGAATCCTCATTTGAGAGCTTCACGTCAACCTCCATAGGGGTGCCAACTATGTTGCACTTAGCCATGCCAAATGCCTTCAATATCGCTCCAGCATACTTCAGCTATGAAATGAAGATCTGTTTTGGCTCTTGCCAAACTTCAATCCCCAAAAAGAAATGCATCAGTCCGAGGTCTATCATTTCAAACTCTCTTCCTAGCAAATGCTTTGTCTGTGAGATCTTCTCTTCATGGTTCCCTGTTATGACAAGGTCGTCCACATAAAGGACCACGATCATACACCTGCCTCCTTCTCTGAAGATATATAAATTTGCATCAGATGGGCTCCTCCTGAACCCGTTTTGTAGAAAGTAAGCATCAATTCACTAGTACCATGCTCGTGGGGCCTGTTTCAGCCCGTAAAGTGCCTTCTTCAGTTTACAGACTTTATGTTCTGAACCAGGGATCACAAAATCTGGTGGTTGTTCCACATATACCTCCTTCTTGAGATCTCCATTTAGAAAGGCAGATTTTACATCCATCTAAAACACGGGCCAACTTCCCTGGGTAGCTAAAGCCAAAACACTGTGAATTGTGGTTAGTCGAGCTATGGGAGCAAGAGTATCCTGATAATTAAAACCATGTATCCTTTTGCCATGAGTCAAGCCTTGTACTTATCCAACGTGCCGTCAGAATTGTACTTGGTCTTGTACACCCACTTGGTTCTGATTACCTTGCGTTTTGGTGGTCGATCCACAAGGTCCCAAGTGTTGTTCTTCATTATGGAGCCATACTCCGACTGCATAGCCTCCATCTACCTATCATCACCCTGTGCCTCTTCAAGACACTTGGGTTCTTCAGCACCGATCACCTCTGTCATCAAAGCGTAGTTGACCAAGTGTTCCTGTGCCCTTCTTTGCTCCTCTAATCTCTTGGACCGGTAGTGTTTGGATGGTTCCTCCTCAATGGATAGAGGTTCTCTGCTGTCCAAAAGCTGCTTTACCCACTTCAGGAATGGCCATTGCCGTTGTGGTTCTGCAGGCTCTTCTTCCTCTTCTTTATCTTGAATCCTCCGAAGCATCGTTGGGGGAGTTCGGTTTGCTGTTGGTGGTTGTACTGGATGGATATCCTGATCCTGGTTGTCTGGGAAGGAAGCATCCTCCTCCAATTGATGCGGCTGTTCTGAGAAGACCACACTGCGACTTACTATTACCTTCTTGGTAACAGGGTTATAGAGACAGTAACCCTTCGCCTCTTCATTGTAGCCTAAGAAAATACACTTCCGACTCTTCGGTTCCCATTTGGTCCTGTTAGCATCAGGGACATGCACAAAACAGTCACATCCAAAAACTCTGAAATGTGCAGCTGAAGGTTTCTTTCCAGAAAAGGCATGCCGTGGAGTCGTCCTGTTCACAGCCTTCGTGTAGCTATGATTCAGAATGTAAACTACCGTGTTACATGCTTCAACCCAGAAAGCCTTTGGCAAATCTTTCCCTTTCATCATACTCCTGCCCATTTCACAAATGACGTGCATCTTGCATTCTACTACTCCATTTTGCTGTGATGTATGTTGTGGGGGTTTCTGCCTCTTGATCCCATGCCTTTTGCAGTAACTTTTGAATTCACTTGATGTGAGCTCACCACCTCTGTCTGATCTCAACTTCTTCACCTTCCTCCCCGTTTCTTTCTCGACCATTACATGCCATTCTTTGAACTTACTAAAAGCCTCATCTTTAGTCTTTAGGAAGTATATCCATATCCTTCTACTGTAGTCGTCGATCAGCATCATGAAGTAGTAGGAACCACCCAAAGCTTCCATCTCCATCTTTCTGCAGAGGTTCGTGCGAACGAGCTCTAGAGGAACCTTTGCCCTGCTGGCCTCTTTAGGAAGGGGCTGCCGATGGTGCTTGCCCATCATGCAAGCTTCACATACATCGGGCAGATCTGTAATTTCTGGTAGGTCTGCAATCATTCCACTTTTATGTATCTCCTTTAAGGAACTAAGGTCTAGATGACAAACCTCTCATGCCACAGCTTAGTGTTCTTCACATCGGCTCGAGCATTGAAAGCTAAGAGTTCGTAGATGTTGTTGCACCGTGTACCTTTACGAATGACCTTCCCTTGAAGATCCAGAGTCTGTGCACCATTCTTATCGAATTGAACTTTGAGGTCCCGATCCTTGATTAAAGAAATGGACAACAAGTTCCTATTGATATCTGGGACATAAAGAACATTGGACAATTTTTTTACAACTCCATCTGACTTGAGAGTAATCGTACCTTTTCCTTTGGTTGGATATTTTGCATCATTGCCGACTGCTACCAGGATGTCAGATGTAGAGAGGTATACCAATCCTTCTGACTGGTCATGTAGCGTGATGCACCACTATCAATGATCCAAGGTTCATCCGTAGGTACATGAACTGCCTCCATGCAAATCTCCTCAATTGCTACGAATAGCTCTATTGGTACTGCCTGCATGCTGTTGCTGGACTCTTTCTTTACTCCGTTCTTCTCATCTGCAATCTTCTTTCGGCACTCATTCTGCTTGTGCCCCACCTTGTTGCAATAGAAGCACTTGTTCTTTCTCTTTTTATCATCAGAAGAAGATGGGTTACCAGAGTCCTTACCCTTACCTTTCTTTGATCCAGCATAGAAAGCCGAATCTTCTCCAGTCCTCATCTTTTGACGCATCTCCTCCTCCAAAAGCATCGCGCTAAAATTCTCAAAGTTGAGGGGTGGATTTCTGTTCTGCGTATTCAACACCGTAACAAGACCATCGTACTTTGGTGGGAGAATCCGTATGCACCTTCCTGCTAGATTGTCGCTGGTGATGATGATGCCAATTGCAGTCATGTGATCACGCAGATTGTTCACCCTGGTGATGAACTTCTCTGTCGCTTCAGACTCAGACAGTTTCTTGTTCGTGAGTTGAGTGTCCAGATTCTGAATCCGTGTCTAATTCGTGGCCTTGTACTGATTTTTCAAGACCATCCATGCCTCCTCCACTGTGGTGACATGTTGAATTAATGCCATGATGAAATCACTTACACTGCAGACAATAGAACACAGTGCATCTACATATCTTCTTGTCCACAGGAGAATCTCATCCGTAGTTGGTACTATTTGTTGTCCTGCATTGGCTTGATCCAGTCTCGCAACCGGCTTCACGTCCACCCCAATAGCAGTATCCCAAAGCTCGTATGCATTTAGGATGGTCTTCATCTTGAACTTCCAAAGTGGATAGTTAGTGCCGTCCAACTTTCTACTTTCGCCGAACGGTGGGATTCGCACTCTTGTGGGCTGGGCCATCTCTCACAATCTGCTCGCAAACAGAAACACACTACCAAATCTTCTTGCTAGAGTCTAGGCTCTGATACCATGTAAGAAAACAATACAATGTCTGTGCTCAATAGATAATAGGATCTCGTATGCAAGAGCGACAAGCAGATAGTATGGGGAATCAAAAATTTGATTAGTGTAAAACTGATACAATATATGGCACTGCCTCCCAGCCGTGCGCTCCTATGAGAGAAGCTTCGATGGTGCATTGGAAACAGTAGAGGACGGAGGTTGGATGCTAAGTAATCAAGGCTGCTGTAGCAACTAATTAAAGGGGCTTCATGGGCTTGCTCTTATATAGCCACCACTAGTAGTCGGTTACACCTAATTGGGTGACCGACCCAGTCCGACCAAACGGCCGACTGGGGGTCTAGGCCAACGACCACATGATAGAACCAGTTTGCAAAATAGAGCAACTGACCTACAGTTGCCGTTCGGCCCAGAGCCATTCGAGATCATCTAGGGCTCCAAACGGGCCCCGTGACCCGAGAGTGGGCTACCTCGGGAAATGCTCCATCCACCCTCAGTGCGGTCAGTCATGGGATGCCTTCCCGTACTTGCATGTAGCCTAGTTGGTAGTGTACCAACTCCGTCCAGCCATCAGGCCACACATGGCCCCGATCTAGTGTCCCAACTAGGACTTACCGGATAACCGAGCTACTCAAATGCCTTCTCCTCATATGGGGGGCCTTACAAGTAGAGTTAGCTGGTTCTCGCGTAGTTACATGAGAGTGGAGCATTGATATCTAACACCCCCCCTCAATGTCCACCCGCAAGTGAACTTACTTTTTCGGTCCAATGCCAAGTCGATGAAGATGCCTCTCCAGCAAGTCTCTTCCAAGAGCCTTTGTGAAGATGTCCATAGCATTCTCTGTAGTCAGAGAGGACACCAAGTCGACCTCTCCATCCATGATGAGCTCGATAAAAAGTGATATTGAATCTCAATGTGTTTTGTGCGAGCGTGGAACACAGGGTTCTTTGCAATCGCCATGCAACTCTGATTGTCACATGATAACTGCGTAGGCTTGTTCTGCACTGCACCCATGTCCCCTAAAATCCTCCTCAACCACACTACCTCGCAAGAAGCAAAGCATGCTGATTTGTACTCAGCCTCGGTAGAAGAAAGAGCAACTGTGGGTTGCTTCTTGCTGACCCATGACACACCTCTAGATCCAAGTAAGAAACAGTAGCCTGTCACTCATCTCCTGCTAGCCATGTCTCTTGCCCAATCCGAGTCATAGAATCTGGTCAAGATGTAGCCCTTGGTATAGGTGATGCCATAAACAAGTGTGCCACCCGCATCCCTGCCCTCCAATGGTTCTCCCGGGGCTTATTGGAAAACTTGCTTAGTACACCAATCGCAAAGCTGATGTCAGGCCGCGTGTTGCACAAGTAAATCAAGCTGCCCACAAGCCTTCTATACTTCGCTTCATCCACTAGTGGTGATGAATCCTCATTTGAGAGCTTCATGTCAACCTCCATAGGGGTGCCAACTGCACTCAGCCATGCCAAATGCCTTCAGTATCTCTCCAGCATACTTCAGCTATGAAATGAAGATCTGTTTTGGCTCTTGCCAAACTTCAATCCCCAAATAGAAATGCATCAGTCCGAGGTTTGTCATTTCAAACTCTCTTCCTAGCAAATGCTTTGTCTGCGAGATCTTCTCTTCATGGTTCCCTATTATGACAAGGTCATCCACATAAAGGACCACGCTCATACACCTGCCTCCTTCTCTGAAGATATACAAATTTGCATCAGATGGGCTCCTCCTGAACCCATTTTGCAGAAAGTAGGCATCAATTCACTGGTACCATGCTCGTGGGGCCTGTTTCAGTCTGTAAAGTGCCTTCTTCAGTTTATAGACTTTACCTTCTCAATCGAGGATCACAAAACCTGGTGGTTGTTCCACGTATACCTCCTCCTTGAGATCTCCATTCAAAAAGGTGGATTTTACATCCATTTGAAACACGGGCCAACTTCCCTGGGTAGCTAAAGCCAAAACACTGTGAATTGTGGGGTTAGTCGAGCTGTGGGAGCAAAAGTATCTTGATTTTCAAAACCATGTACCTATGTGAATCCTTTTGCCATGAGCCGAGCCTTATACTTACTAACGTGCCATCGGACTTGTACTTGGTCTTGTACATCCACTTGGTTCTGATTACCTTGTGTTTTGGCGGTCGATCCACAAGGTCCCAAGTGTTGTTCTTCATTATGGAGCCATACTCTGACTGAATAGCCTCCATCCACCACCTATCATCACCCTGTGCCTCTTCAAGACACTTGGGTTCTTCAGTATGGATCACCTCTGTCATCAAAGCGTAGTTGACCAAGTGTTCTTGTGCCCTTCTTTGCTCCTCTAATCTCTTAGACCGGCGGTGTTCGGATGGTTCCTCCTCAATGGTTGGAGGTTCTCTGCCGTCCAAAAGCTACTTTACCCACTTCGGGAATGGCCGTTGCCATTGTGGTTCTGCAGGCTCTTCTTCCTCTTCTTTATCTTGAATCCTCCCAAGCACCATTGGGGGAGTTCAGTCTACTGTTGGTGGTTGTACTGGATGGATATCCTAGGCTTGGTTGTCTAGGAAGGAAGCATCCTCCTCCAATTGATGCGGCTATTCTGAGAAGACCACATCACGACTTACTATTACCTTCTTGGTAACAGGGTTATAGAGATGGTAACCCTTCGCCTCTTCACTGTAGCCCAAGAAAATACACTTGTGGCTCTTCAGTTCCCATTTGGTCTTGTTAACATCAAGGACATGCACAAAAAAGTCACATCCAAGAACTCTGAAATGTGCAGCTGAAGGTTTCTTACCAGAAAAAGCCTGCAGTGGAGTCATCCCATTTACAACCTTCGTGTAGCTATGATTTAGAATATAAACTACCGTGTTACATGCTTCAGCCGAGAAAGTCTTTGGCAAATCTTTCCCTTTCATCATACCCATTTAACAGATGACATGCATCTTGCATTCTACTACTCCATTTTGATTTGATGTATGTGGCAGAGGTTTCTGCCTCTTGATCCCATGCCTTTTGTAGTAACTTTCAAATTCACTTGATGTGAACTCACCACCTCTGTCTGATCTCAATGTCTTCACCTTCCTCCCCGTTTCTTTCTCGACCATTACATGCCATTCTTTGAACTTACTAAAAGCCTCATCTTTAGTCTTCAAGAAGTATATCCATATCCTTCTACTGTAGTCATCGATCAGCGTCATGAAGTAGTAGGAACCACCCAAAGCTTCCGTCTCCATCTTTCTGCAGAGGTCCATGTGAACGAGCTCTAGAGGAGCCTTTGCCCTGCTAGCCTCTTTAGGAAAGGGCTACCGATGCTGCTTGCCCATCATGCAAGCTTCACATACATTGGGCAAATCTGTAATTTTTGGTAGAACTACAATCATTTCACTTTTATGCATCTCCTTTAAGGAACTAAGGTTTCGATGACCAAACCTCTCATGCCACAGCTTAGTGTTCTTCACATCGGCTCGAGCACTGAAACTGAGAGTTCGTAGATGTTGTTGCACTGTGTACCTTTACCAACGACCTTCCCTTGAAGACCCAGAATCTGGGCACCATTCTTATCGAATTGAAATTTGAGGTCCCGATCCGTGATTGCAGAAATGGACAAGAAGTTCCTCTTGATATCTGGCACATAAAAGACATCGGGCAACTGTTTTACAACTCCATCTGACTTGAGAGCAATCGTACCTTTTCCTTTTTTGTATCATTGCCGACTACTACTAGGATGTCATTCCCTACCGGATGTAGAGAGGTATACCAATCCTTCCAATTGGTCATGTAGCGCAATGCACCACTATCAATGATCCAAGGTTCATCCGCAGGTACATGAACTGCCTCCCTGCAAATCTCCTCAATAGCTACGAATAGCTCTATTGGTACTGCCTACGTGCTGTTGCTGGACTCTTTCTTTACTCCGATCTCATCTGCAATCTTCTTCCGGCATTCATTCTGCTTGTGCCCTACCTTGTTGCAATAGAAGCACTTGATCTTCTTCTTTCTCTTTTTATCATCAGAAGAAGATGGGTTACCAGAGTCCTTACCCTTACCTTTCTTTGATCGAGCATAGAAAGCCGCTTCTCCAGTCCTCTTCTTTTGACACATCTCCTCCTCCAAAAGCATCGCGCTAAAATCCTCGAAGTTGAGGGGTGGATTTCTGTTCTGCGTATTCAACACCGTAACAAGACCATCGTACTTTGGTGGGAGAATCCGTATGCACCTTTGTGCTAGATTCTTGCTGGTGATGGTGATGCCAATCGCAGTCATCTGATCGCGCAGATTCTTCACCCTGGTGATGAACTTCTCTGCCGCTTTAGACTCAGACAGTTTCTCGTTTGCGAGTTGAGTCTCCAGATTCTGAATTCGCGTCTCATTCGTGGTCTGGTACTGATTTTTCGAGACCATCCATGCCTCCTCCGCTGTGGTGACATGTTGAATCAATGCCATGACATAATCACTTACACTGCAGACAATAGAAGACAGCACATCTGCATTTCTTCTTGTCCACGCGAGAATCTCATCCGCAGTTGGTACTATCTGTTGTCCTGCATTGGCTGTGGATCCGATCTCGCAACTGGCTTCACGTCCACCCCAGTAACAGTATCCCAAAGCTCGTATGCGCTTAGGATGGTCTTCATCTTGAACTTCTAGAGTGGATAGTTAGTGTTGTCCAACTTTTTGATTTCACCAAACGGTGGGATTCATAGTCTTGCGGGCTGGGCCATCTCTCACAATCTGCTTGCAAACAGAAACACACTACCAAATCTTCTTGCTAGAGTCCAGGCTCTGATACCATATAAGAAAACAATACAATGTTTGTGCTCAACAGATAACAGGATCTCGTATGCAAGAGATAAAAGCAGATAGTATGGAAAATCAAAATTTTGATTACAGTAAAACTGATACAATAGATGGCGCTGCCTCCCAGCCTTGCACTCCTATGAGAGAAGCTTCGATGGCATGCTGGAAATAGTAGAGGACGGAGGCTGGATGCTAAGGAATCAGGGTTGCTGTAGCCAGTGATTAAATGGGCTTCACGGGCTTGCTCTTATATAGCCACCACTAGTAGTTGGCTAGACCCAATTGGGTGACCGACCCAGTCCACCCAAAAGGGCCGATTGGGGGTTGGTCCCGAAATAGGCCACCGACCACACGATAGAATCGGTGTGCAAAATAGAGCAACTGTCCTACAGTCGCCGTTCGGCCCAGAGCCATCCGAGATCATTTGGGGCTCCAAACGGGCCCCGCAACCCAAGAGTGGGCTGCCCCGGGAAATGCTCCGTCTACCCTCAGTGCGGTCAGTGATGGGATGCCTTCCCACACTTGCATGTAGCCTAGTTGGCAGTGTACCAACTCCATCTAGCCATCAGGCCACACATGGCCCCCATTTGGTGTCCAAACCAGGACGTACCAGATAACTGAGTTAGCTAGTTCCCACGTAGTTACATGAGAGTGGACCATTGATATCTAACATAATACACCTCATATAGTATTTTTTGGCGGTTGTGCATGACACTTGGTGAAAAACAGAGTTTGTGGCACGTTTGACCATCCAAAGCAAATCTGATGGGCACGATATTTTGAATGCGACTCAACATTGATTGTATTGATGTGTGTGCAAAGTATCATTCCCATCGGGTATGAGTGTATTTGAATGACACACCTCAAATACTATTTTTGATAGTATCATGCCCGTAGGTTATGTGCACGTTCGAATGACACACCTCAAATACTATTTTTTGACGGTTGAGCATAATACTTGGTGAGAAATGGGATTTGTGGGGACTTTGACCATTGAAAGCGATGCACATGATACTTTGCATATGCTTTAACATAGATTTGATTGATGCATGTGCAAAGGATTGTGCCTATCGGTTATGTTCACGGTCAAATAACACACCTCAAATACTATTTTTTGGCTTAAGGTTTAGGATATATAGGACTTAGGGTATAGGTTTTAGGGTTTAAGTTATAGGAAATAGTGTTTATGGTATAGGAATTTGGGTTTAGGCTATAGGGATCAGGGTTTAGGATTTAGGGTATGGGGTAGAGTTACAAATATTAGCGATGCTACAAATATTAGCCTCTGAATTTGATTTAAGTATGATTAAACTTCATTCACAAGTTTTTAATAAGCTATAATTTGAAAACTCTAACCCCATAGATGACTTTAGATGGCTTATGCCAATTGATTTGAGTAGTTGGAGGGCTAAATTTGGACCTCATATGACAAAGTTATGTTAATTTTTGGGCGAATTTGTCAAATTTCAAGATTGAAAGATTAGCCACACTAGTTTGAAGAAGCTCCTAAATTTGTCTTTGGGAAAATATTCACCCTTAAATTTTTATCTTGGGGAGGGTAGGGAAGAAAGGAAATTAATGGAATGGAGGAGAGGAAAGACGGGGGAGGGGGGGGAGGGGAGGGGAAAGGGGGGGGGGGGAATGGGAGAGGGGGAGGAATGGGGGTTTGGGGGGGGTGGGGGGGAAGGGGGGAAAGGTGGGGGGGGGGAAGGGGGGAGGGAGGAGGGGGGAAGGAGGGGGGAGGGAAAAAGGAGGGGGGGAAGGGAAAGGAGGAGAGAGAGAGAGAGAGAGAGAGAGAGAGAGAGAGAGAGAGAGAGGTGGGGGGGAGACGGAGGAGCGGAAAGTTTAA
This sequence comes from Dipteris shenzhenensis, assembly GCF_047967505.1. NCBI lineage: Eukaryota > Viridiplantae > Streptophyta > Polypodiopsida > Gleicheniales > Dipteridaceae > Dipteris > Dipteris shenzhenensis. Next base: position 30,580,269 of record NC_141609.1, on the reverse strand, counting down.
ATTCCTTGAGGGAAGTATATTGACTCTCACGTCTCCCTCTCCCTTTTCAATCATAGCCTCCCTCTCATCGTGTTCCTCTTCCTTGCTCTCTCCCTCTCCCTCTCCATCTCCCTCTTCCTTATGTTGCGTTGCACTCCCTTTCCCCTCTCCCTCTCCCTCTCTAGCCTCTCCCTCTCTCTCGTGTTGCACTCCACTTCCCCTCCCCCTCCCCCTCTCCCTCTCCTTTCTCCTCCCTTCTCTCCCTTCGTCTTTCTCCCCTGTCTCTCCCTCCCTCCCCCCCCCCTCTCTCTCTGTCTCTCTCTCTATCTCTTTGTCTCTCTCTCTCTCTCTCTCTCTCTCCTCCTTGTCTCCTCTCTCCTTCCCTTTCTTCTATAGTGTGCCCAAGAGATCACGTTGCTCAACAACGTGGCAGCGTAATTTTTTTTTGAGTGCTGCCGCGTCACCCACATATCTATTTAATTTTATTTTAAAAAAAATATTCCTCCCTCCTCTACTCTTCCCTTCCTCTCTCCCGCTCCCTTCCTCTCTCCCTCTTCCTTCTAATCTTGTCCTTCCTTCTACTTTCACCCCCATCATGATCCCCTTCCTCCCTCTCCCTCTCCCTCACGTTGCCCTCCCTTTCCCTCGTGTTGCACTCCGCCGTTCCCCCGAGTCTCCCTCTTCCTCTCCTTTCTCCTCCCTTCTCTCCCTCTCTCTTCCCATTCTCCTCCCTTTTCTCACTCTTTGTTCCCTTCTCCTCTCTTTCCTCCCTCCCTTGTCCAAGAGATCACGCTGTCGGCGGTAGTGCGGAGGTGGCTTTTTTTTGTTTTTTTGGTCACCGCCTCCATGCTACCGTGGCAATACGATCTCTTCCCTCCTCCTCGTCACCCACCTCTCCCCTCTTATTTAGTGAAATATATATTTTTTTAAATTATTTCTCCCTCCCTGTCCTGTCCCTTTCTCCCCTCCCTTTCCCTCCCCCATCCCCCTTCCTCCTTTTTTGTGTTAAAATTCTTGATGTCGCGGCGGTAGCGTAAGAGACCTCTCCTCCCTTCTCTCTTCCCCTTGCCTCTCTCATTTTTCCTTCCCTCTCCTCTCTCCTCTCTCCTCTCTCTTCCCCTCCCTTCCCCCCCTCTCTCTCTCTCTCCCCTCCCCTTTTGTCTCCCCTTCTCTCTCTCTCTCTCTTCCTCTTCCCCCCCCTCTCTCTCTCTTTCTCTCTCTCTCTCTCTCTCTCTCTCCCTCCCCTCCCCCCCTCTCCCTCTCTCTTCCTTTTTTTAAATTACTTATTGCCGTGACAATACGTCCCTTTCCTCTCCCTTCCCTCTCCCTCTCTCTCTCTCTCTCCCTCTCCTCTTTCCCTCCCTCTCCCCCCCCTCTCTCTCTCTCTCTCCTTGCCCGCGGCAATGCAAGGGACTGCACCAAATTTTTTTTGTGTATGTGTTGCCACGGCAGCACGAGAGCTTCCTTAACCCCCCCACTCTCTCTCTCCCTCTTTCCCTCTCTCCCTCTCCTTTCCGCCTCCATTCTATCTCCGTCTCCCTTCCTCTTCCTTTTACTTCTTTCCCTCTCTTTCCCCCTCCATCAAGATATGTCATTTGAAGGTGTTTGCTTAAAAAACCTTTGTAACTATTGCAAGGTGTTTATTGGCACCATTATAAAGTTCTTTGAGAATATATCATTTTTGCTTTTTGAAACTCTGAAAGGTGTTTATTAGCAGTATTATTAACTCTGGTAGATTTTAGAGTTTCGAAACTCTGAAAGGTGTTTATTATCACTGTTATTAAGTCTTGGAGATTTTAGAGGACTCTCATGGTAAATTAATCTAATGCATGGACCTTATGTGTGTGTGTGTGTGTGTGTGTGTGTGTATGTACATATGTATGTATATATCATTGTATGTATGTATGTACGTGCGTATACACACACATATATATAGTTTAGCCATGGATTTAAATGATTTTTATTTATTAAACTTATTAATAAGTTAAGAAAAAGTTAAACTTTCAAATGAAGATTCTTAAAGATGAAAAATTATACTAGGATTTCTACAATATAGAGTAATGTAAGAATTACATTTCTTAGTTTTTTCATTATTAGTACAAAATGATAGTGTAAGTAAATAAACTCTTTATTTCAAAAGGGTAGTGTCATCTTTTGGTTTTGGAGGGATATTTTCATAAAGTAGATTTTTTCAATAGAAATTTAAGTACAAAAATCAATCCATACCATGCACCAGTCTATGTAAGAAGTTACGTTAATTTTCATAATTTTAGTTTTATTTGCTACTGTTTCTTATCTTTTGGTGTAGCTTATCTATGTTATGTTTTTATAATTTTGATTTTATTTCCTTCAAAACACTCTAAAAAATTGCTTGTTTTTATGTTTTTATTTGTGTTTTAAAGAGTGGGTTTTTCTTTAAATTTTATCCATAAACTAGTCCAAAAGTATCCATTAAAATGAATGTGTACATTGACAAGTGCAAAATTCATGAAATAAGCATTATGTAGAACATGCTATATAGAACAAATTTTGTGTTATATAGCACATAGTATGAGCTATACATCTCATTCAGTATGCTTGAAATATTAGATTGAGTACTATAGCAAAGATAATGTACAACACATAGCATGAGCTATATGGCTCATTCAGTAGGGTTCAAAGAATATATTCAATGCTATACAGTAGGGATAATGTCCATAGCATGTATAGCATGAACTATATAACTCATTGAGCATGTTGAGATATTAGATTTAGTACTATATAGCAGAGATATCATGTACAACACATGAGATATATAGCTCATTTTGTAGGCTTGAAATAATAGATTGAGTGCTATATAGAAAAGATAATGTGCATAGCACACAGCATGAGCTATATAGCTCTTACATTGTGTTTGAAATAATAGATTGCATGCCATGTAGCATGGGATAATGTACATAGCACATAGCATGAGCTATATAGCTCATTCAATATGCTTGGAAGAATAGATTACTTGCTATATAGCAAAGATAATGTACATAGCACATAGTATGAGCTATATTGCCTATACAGTATGCTTGGAAGAATAGATTGAGTGCTATAGAGCAAGGATAATGTACATAGCACATAGCATGAACTATGTAGCTTATTCAGTAGGATAAAATAATAGATTAAGTGAATATACAAAAGGTAAAGTACATAGAACATACTATGAGCTATGTAATATAGCTCATTAAGAATGCTCGAAAGAATAGATTACGTGCTATATATTAGAGATATTGTACATAGCAAATATATGAGATATATAGATCATGTAGAATGCCTAAGAGATCAGATTAAGGGCTATATAGCACAAATAAAAAATAATATAAAATAATTTGGGAGACTCACCTTGGCATCTTGAATCCTTTTTTGTAGTTCCTGTACATTGTCTTTAGTATGCAATCTTTGGCACATTGGTAGCAACTGTTCTCAATCATCAACATCCTCTCCAAGACTGAACAGTTTAGCTTCCATCCCATTCATCTTTGTGTGCTTGCCTTCTGCTCTATTCAAGTCCCATCTAGTGACCTCAAGGACTTGGCGTTCTTCATCAAGTGCCGACTTCAAACATCCCAACCTAATTTCAGTTGCACTTGTCATTCCAGCAATGCCATCTTCCTTTTTTTTTTGGTAGAATTATGGGCTATTATAAAACATATTTTTCACTGGTGTTGTGGAAATGATAGGTTTTACATTGGGTGGTGAAGGGAACACAACATGAAAAGATCTCATATTCTCTTCCCACCTCTTGCACTTTGCACCTAGATTCCCTCGAACCTTAGCATGTTCCATTGCACTCTCTACATATGGAGCCCATGCAATGGTGAAAGGATGCATGTCCTCAGCTATTTGTGCTTACTTGCAGTTCTCCAAGGCAAAAGACTTTGCAAAAAATAGTCCGATTTTGTAATTGGGTGGCCCCTCTTGATAGAGTTCATAGTGACATTGCACAAGCTTCTTGGAATACTCATCACGTACATGGTAGTACTTTGTTTTCTTCTACTCAAAAACTAGTTTGGGACATGCAAATATAGACTCCCAATCTACAAGGTTGATATATTTTGAACCTATTCGTATCTCCCTTGGATATATTCCAAGCATACTGAGCCCATATGCCTCATTAAACTCACATGCATACCGGAAAAAATTCTTTTGTCTTGGGACTTGCACTTGTGATATCTTCTTAGATGCCTTCTAAGATGCATTAGCTACCATGATCTCTACAAAGAAAGAAAGACTAAAAGTAAATATATATTTCACAACTCTAAATTCATGAGTCATTTTGAAGAAAAAAAGGGCAACTTTTGAAATTCTATTCTCAACTGTGCTTAAATTTGCTATCCAGATTGAGCTTCTTGATTCATGGAATTACATCCCCAAAAATAAAAACTGTCACTGGAATTCAAGCAACCTCACGAATAGAGCTTCATTAGTACAGAGAGAAAGAGGGAGTGATGGAGATAGCAGAATGGCACAGAGAGGGAACCTGAGTCTCCTAAGAGCTTCATGCATATACATAGAAATCTAGGACCACTGTACATATGCCGAGAGATATATGCATGTTTTCTAAAAGCGCAATAGGTGACAGAGTGGGAGAGTGGGTGTTTGGAAGCGTGAAATCTAAAATCGAAGCTCACAAATTTTTTATGAATCTTGAAAGTGTGAATCAAAATTAAGCACTGATTCTCAACTTCACCACTCATGCTTTCAAAAGAAGTTCATCTCACACTGTACCTATTTGAATCCTTAGTAGACCAGAGATGTGGGGGAATTGAAGTTGAGCTAGAAGATAGCACAGATGGTCAATATAGATTAACGATAACGCATACGGTGAATATAGCAAATTGAAGCTCTTCAACTTGGAGGATATGGGAACAAATGGCTGACAACATGATCACCTACATAGATTTGGAATTTAAGAGCTACCCAAAACGTCTCATCATTCTTTAAGCTACTTGGTAGTGGTGCATGCAATTATGCAATGAACTCGCTATATTTTATAATTGAAAAATACAACAACCATTTTTTTCTTCACCCATATTTTTCATCAGTATAGCTCAAGCTTTCACCCATATGGTGATGCTTGTGTGAGCACTTTTGCATCATTGGTATAGCTCGATATTTGGATTCAGTATTTAATTTAATGTGTAATGTAATTGGTCATCATGGGATGGGCAGATTATGATTACCGAAGGGTGGGGTTCCTATGGTCCGCATTTAGATTCTAGTGGTCAGTGTTGTTGACAGGGTGAAAGGAAAAGAAGAGTCGTGTAAGGATTAGGAGAAATGGGATGAAGACACAAGGGAAGATGCTCATGAATCCTTCCTTCACATTACCCGGGGAGAGAGCTTCATACAAAGCCATTTACATCTACTACACTCCATCTCCATATACAAGGAAAGCCACATAAGTCTATTTTCAAATAAGCTTTAAAGATGCAATAGTGGACCTCTATGTGTTTAGTCTTGGCATGGTAAATAGGATTCTTGGCCAACATTATAGTGCAAATGTTGTTATAGTATATCACTACTGGACCATCAATGCAAACACCCAATTTATGAAGAAGCAATCTTAGCCAAGTTTCTTCACATGCTACTATGGCATCCCCTCTATACTTAACTTCCGTGATAGAGAATGCATTTGTGGGTTGCTTTTGCTTCTCAAACTAATCAATTTACTTCCAAGAGAGAATTTATAGCCACTAGTTGACCTTCTATCATCAATGCTACTAATCTAATATGCATCGGTACAACCATGCAAGCATACTCCTCATTCCTTTGGCATAAAACAAGCCAACATTTATTGTCACTTTCACATTTGTAAGTATGTTTCTCACTGCATAAAGGTGACTCTTGCAAGGCCTTTACATAAATTGACTCACTGCACCCAAAGCATCGGACTAGTTATGGTGAGACTTGATTTTTCCAACCATCTTTCAAAAGATAGTCACATCCTCCAAGTTGTAGCCATCATCAACCATCTTAGCATTTTGCTCAAACGGAGTTTTAATTGGTTTACATATTGTCATACCATATTTTTCTAGCATATCCAAAGAATATTGTCTTTGTATCATCCAAATACCATAAGGTGAATCAATCACCTCAATCCCAAGAAAGTACCTTAGTTGTCCCACAATCACCATTTGGGCATTCTCTTGTGAGATATCATCTTTGAATTGCTTGAATTGCATATTCAGTAAGGTTTTATATATTCTCTCACACCAAGCTCATGGAGCTTGCTTTAGCCCACATGGTTTTCTTAAACTTGCACACATGCATTGGGTATTTGGGGTATATATGCCCCTTGCGTTGATGCATATAAACTTCCTCGTGGAGTGTACCATTAAAATATGCATTTTTTACATTGATATAGCTTTCACCTATGCATGCTTGCCAAGGCAATCACGGTCCGTATGGTGGTCATGTTTTCCATTGGGCTAGATGTTTCATCATAGCCCAAACCATATGATTGGGCATACCATTTTGCCAATAAAATTTACTTGTATCTCTCCACACTTCCATCCGATTTGCACTTCACACTATAAACCCATTTGCAACCTTGAATTAATCAAAATTTGGGCTCTATATGTACATCTACATCCAATAACAGGTTATATAAAAATTAATAACTTATACTGTGCAAAAATTGAACAGAGGATCTTACATTTATAAAAACTCAGCAAATTGTTGAGATCCTGAACAGACAAAAGATTACATCTAGTGACCATAACCATTCAAAATATAAAAGTTAACAATAGTGCATACTGAGAGAGGATTGAGAGCCTCAAATTGAACAAAAAGAGATTACATAAATGTAATAAAAGCTCAGCAATTGCTGAGAACCTTAGAGAGTGAAACATTACATCTAGCAAGCCAAAAGATTATTGAGAGCCTTAGAGGCCAAAATATTACGTCCAGCCATTGCTGAGTGGTTATGAGCCTCATTGAGTAAGAGGAAATTTGTACAACTTAGTATTGCCGCTAGCCCAACATTAACTTTTTTTAGGGAGCCAATGAAGGAGACGATGGAGAGGCCAAAGACCATGCACATTGCCAGGACTTAGATTACAGCCCCCCCAACAAGTCGATAGTACTCTACTATGAAAATCTTGAGGCCTTTGTCGACATCTAGGGGAAACCCATACAGCACAGCCATAAAGAGGCCAGAGGTGAGCATGTCATCTAAGGTGGTGACATGCACATATGGGGGGAATCAACCATGGGAATGAAGGGTGTCCACTAATGCCAGTATTTCTCTTCAGGTGAGTGCAATGCAATCACCTTATACAATAAGGCAGATAACATTGGGATCACAGTGCATGGAGGGGTGGTAGTAGGCATGGTGAAGATGAGTGGGTGAGCAATAGATGAGCAGGGGAGCAGATGAGTGATGAGGGGAGCATGGAGAAAAGTAGAGCAGGGGAAGAAATGAGCTACTGGAGGAGGGTGTGTGGAGCAAAGCAGGAGAGCAGGGGCAAATGATAGCAATGTAGTAAAATGCCAAATGCCACATATCCTATATATTATATAGTTTGAGCCACCGTGGTGACTGGAGCCCGAGGCTCCATCCATAGTAATTGCAGGCCACCATGGTGGAATCTTAGGCACCACTTGAGACAGGCTGGTAATCAGAAAGTAGACACCCAAAGGTGGTAACTGCTATGTGAGCAGGCCACTACAGTGGCTAGTAATGAACTGCCAACCGAGTGAATCTTAGCCATGATAGATGTGGCTGATGAGAGCCACCACCACTGGGCACTAATGACCACAAAAGTAAATCATGAAGCCTGATCACGTGTAGTCACTCATTACCAAGCACGCTAGTACTTTATTGAGCATGCAAGCCCAGTGAGACTGGTAATTTACTACACTCATACTACTAGTAATCATGCATGCAAACCCGATGGTGGTACCTGGTAGGTGAGGAACTATGGGCCATTGTGGTGGCTCATAATTAACTGCCAGCCTAGTGGAATCTTAGCCACCACAGACGTGGCTAATGAGAGAGGGATGAGAGTCACCACCATTGGGAAGTAATTACCACAAAAGTAAATCATGGAGCCTAATCACCTCTAATCACTCATTAACATGCACCCTAGTACTCTACTGAGCATGCAAGCCTGATGACTGGTAATTTGCTGCACTCATAGTAGCCATGCATGCAAGCCCAATGGTGGTAGCTGGCAGGTGAATAATTGTGGGACACTACGATGGTGAGTAATTAATTGCCACTATGGTGGTAGGTAATTAATTGCCAACCTAGTAATTACTTATGGGCCAGTATGGTGGCAGGTAATTAACTACCACTATGGTGGCGGGTAATCAATTGGCAGCTTAGCAGCCACCACAGACATGGGTGGTAATCTTAGATAGGTCTTAGATGCCACCACCTCTAATCATTCATTATGATGCAAGGTGCTACTGCTACCTTGAATTAATCAAAATTTGGGCCCTACTAGCTTTCTTGCATTTTGGGAGTTTGGCAAGTTTCCAAGTGTTGTTATTATCCAAAGCATCCATTTCTTGATCCATGGCATCCATCCAATCTAAAGTTTTTACATCCTCTTCAAAACTTGAAGGTTCAACATGTTGCACTTTGCTAACCATGATAGCATAGTGCATCCTCACATATCCATTGTAAGTCAATCTATCCATGCAGTGTCTCACCCATTTTTTATCTTCTTAAGGGTTTTCTACTTGCCATTTGACACATAATTTGAGGCATGCTTTGTCTCTTGAGCCTTAACAAGCTGTAAATTATGCCCTCATCACTACTTGCATCCTCAACACACTCTCTTCAACTTCAACTTTTTGCTTCCCTTTATCCACATGCTTGCTCCACCTTAATCTTGATGGGATATCTCAAGGTGTATGCCTCAGGCACACCTTATGTTTCTATGTGTGAGTGCTAGAGGCACAGTTAGGTGCCCACAAGCACAGTTAGGTGGTGGAAAAGCCACATAGGATTATTGAGTGAATCTAGGAGCAGATTGAGGAGATGATTGAGGAGCTTTGAGGTCATCAGTGATGTCAGTGACCTTGTATGAGGTGCCTACTTAAGGACCTCTTTCTTCTTCATTCTATATGCAAGTATTCTGATTTTGTGTCAACTCTACTCTTTCCTTTCAGTGTTTCAACATGGTATCAGAGCCATTTGATCCTCCTTGAGCCCATTTCTGCCACATCATCATCTTCTTCTTCTTCTTCTTCGTCACTATCTCTCCCTCTTCTCCCAAAATTTTGCTTGAGCTTGTTCTCCTTCAATCCTCAACCATTTCCCACGCCCTTTCTGCTGGAGATCCCTTTGGTTGGGGCAAACTTTGGGCTGGAAGGAATCGACAAAATTCGCGCGCTGCTCGTCGCCATTGCAGAAAAGTCGTCGAAATCCTCTACTGCAAGTTCTCTGCACCTGCTCTGTCTTTTCCTAATTCCTTCCAGGGCAAGCTTCTCCATACCTAGAGCTACCTTGTGCTGAAATCTAAGCAGCAATGGCTGCATATTGAAGGAGAAAACAGAGAAAAACCAGTCGACTTTGTTCATGAAGGTGAAGGCGACCTGACGCATATTTTCGCCTCTTCTTCCCAGAGGATCTACTGTGGTATACCAGCTTTCTTTTTCCTCAGAAAGCCCTCTTTCTTTTGCTTTGAAGAGTGTGATATGAGCCCTCCAAGTTCAGCTCTCTAGTTTTGACAGTTTTGACATACTTTTGAAAATGATGCTACATAAAATGCTACTCTAGCATTTCTGGTTTTTTGAAGTTTTTAATAACTTCACTACAAGTGTTGCTTCAGCTTTGTTTTGACTTGCTAGACTTGGATGTGATTGGAAAGTGCTTATTTCATTCACTCCTATGAAGCATGCAAAAGTAGCATCATTGTTTGAAAACTAGTCACTACTATTTGCTACATCAAGTGGCTATACTTTGGAAGTATTTCAGTTCTTTTTGCCTTGTAAGAGAGATAGACACTGCCCAATATCTGGGTTAGACCCTCTCATGGCTACTTTATATAATCTTGAGAAGTTCAATGGAAAGGGGTTCCATACATGGCAAATGAAGGTAAAATTTGCATTAATGCGGGAGAACTTATGGGGACTTGTCAAACCTACTCCTACCGCTTCTTCTACGGCCTCAAATGCTGGGGAATCTTCAGCTCCGACACGACCGGCAAGGGATCCAGCAAGAGAAGAAAAAGCAATTGCTTTAGCTTTGGGTGATGATTACATACATCATATATCTGACTTGGAGTCTCCATCGGAAGCATGGCAGAAGCTAGATTTGATTTTTGGTGCAAGCTCTCATATTTCTAAACTATCACTTAAAGTCTCTTTCTTTGAATTAAAGATGGTAAGTGATACTACTTTAGCTGCCCATGTCAACTATATGCGGAGTCTTATGACTCAGTTAGCTTCTATCAACTCTCCTATCACCCCTGATGATGCTATGGCAGTACTACTTAAGAGTATGCCTGAAAGCTTTGATCACATTGTAAGCACTTTGAAGAATCTTCCCAATCCAAACCTTGAAGGCATCATCTCAGCTCTCCAAGAAGAAGAAAGACATATGGAGTTAAGGAAAGGCAATGACACTGCTTATGTTATGAAATTCCAGAAGGGCAAGTATTCTCCTTGTAATCACTGTGGAAAGACAAATCACCTTTCAAAGGACTGCTTCAAAGTTAATCCATGTAAGCACTGTGGCAAAAACAACCATAGTGAGAAGTTCTGCAGAGACAAAGCAAAGACAGAAAATGCAAATCTACTTACAGTGAATTTGCCTCCACAAGATGAGGCATCCCATGAAGATTATGCATTTTAAATCATCTCTATGTATGCTCCAGATCTCTCTTTTTATGTCAAGGTACTCAGCCTGGATAGTCCTCCAAAATGAATGAAAATAAATTATTGTGTGTTATGTGTGTTTTGTAAACACCTCTGGTCACCTTATGATGTAGGCCATGTGTATGTTTTGTTCCATGGTACCTCCTACAGACATTGTGTGCATGTACATGTAGGGGAGATAACCATTGGAAGGTCTGTTTGTATCCCTTTCCGTTTACCTTACACCCAAGGAAACCCTTGCTAGCATGAGAACCTAGCCATAGATTTATCCTTGACCACCATGAGATGGCATGAGAAACTATGAGACTAGATGTATCCTTGACATAGCTTGAGGCATTCCCTTGAGGGGGGGTTTGATGGGATATCTCAAGGTGTATGCCTCAGGCACACCTTATGTTTCTATGTGTGAGTGCTAGAGGCACAGTTAGGTGCCCACAAGCACAGTTAGGTGGTGGAAAAGCCACATAGGATGATTGAGTGAATCTAGGAGCAGATTGAGGAGATGATTGAGGAGCTTTGAGGTCATCAGTGATGTCAGTGACCTTGTATGAGGTGCCTACTTAAGGACCTCTTTCTTCTTCATTCTATATGCAAGTATTCTGATTTTGTGTCAACTCTACTCTTTCCTTTCAGTGTTTCAACAAATCTACCACTCCATGGGCCCACACTATCAATACTTTCCTCATGTCATGATGGACCTGACATCACTTTACTTAAGGGTCCAACTTGCTATGATTTTATCTTTTCACCCCTTGGCACATACTCACCCTCAACAACCACTAGTTTTGGCTGATACCATGCTTCATGCTCACTAAACTTAACATCCTCATTGTCATATACTTGTATAGTGATGGGATCATAACATTTATATCCCTTTCTCTCATATGGGTATCCCAAAAACACACATTTTATAGCCCTTGGCTCCATCTTCTTCCTTCGCTCATTTGGCACATGCTTATAACAAACGTAACCAAACACCTTGAAATATGCCGAGGTTGGCTTATACCCATAAAGCTTCTCAAAGGGTGTCATCCCATGTCTAGCATCCATGGGTGTTCTATTCATGATATACATGGCCATATGCACCACTATAGCCCAAAAGTAAATGGCATATTCATTTCATCCATCATGGCTTTAGCCATGTCACCAATCACCGTATTTTTTCTTTCTACAATGAAATTTTGTTGGGGAGTATATCAATAAACGAGCCATATTAAAACTCATCAAATTCATAGGACATGTATGGTCCACCATTGTCCATATAAAAACACTTTATTTCACACCCAAGCTCCTTCTCTATCATTCTGTTAAATTGGCAAAACGCTTGACAGGCAATACTTTTAGCTTTTAAAAAAAAAACCCATGTCATCCAAATGTAATCATCCATAAAAGTGATATAGTATCTTGCTCCCTCGGGTCTTGCATTGTCCATAGGCACCCAAATATCCGAATGACCTATTTCCAAAAGGTACTTACTCATTGTCCCCCTCTTTGAAAATTGCAACTTTGTTTGTTTTGCAATTGACATTCATGGCATACGTGCATCATGAATGAAATATAAATTCCCAAATATAGGTAGTCCACTCACTAATTCTTTGGTTTGCAGAGTGCTATATCCATGCTTATGTGCATACTCTCTTCCACCAACATAATGATTGTATAGGTCTTCCACCATGTCCTCTATGAGTGGAATTATGCTTTTCATAAGAATCTTGCTTCAAACAAACCACAAAAGTGATAATTTCTAGCTTCTGAAGGAGGAGTGACCCTTCCTCTTCCATGGGTTGAGGATTTCCCCCTTCCTTTTAGCATATAACCATGTCCTCTTTGGGAAAAGTCATTTCTATCCCTTTTGATGGTCATATGAGGCTCTCCCATGGCCTCTTGAGTTTACCCTCCACCTCCTAAAATCATCTCTACCACCCTAGTGATAAAATAAATTCTCTTTCACTACTTGTGAAGACTTTGAGCCCAACCTTTACCTCTTTCGTCATCCATAATGCGACCAGCTCCTCAAAATCAGGCATAGTGCCTTGCATGGAAATAGAAGTGTCAAATGATTTGTATTGAGGGCCCAAACCATTCAACGTGATAGACACCAAATTTTCATCATCTACAGTGCAATTTATACAAGCTAAGTCTTCAATTTTCATGTCATAGTGGTGCAATTAATTTTGATGTTTTGAATGGTTTTGTTTCATGTCAATGTCAAGTTTTTCCCCAAAAAAATATAATTCATTTTATTGTTTATATTTAGAACATTTGGGTATATATAGGTTATAAAGTTACTTTAGTCTCAAAGTTTCACTATCATAGCCATAGTTCTCCTAGCTACCAAACTACCATGGATTTTGCTAGGTTTGTCTTCCATGATTTCATCTCCTGTACTCCATTAGTTGATAGAGAGGAGAAGATATTTTCAGTCTTTAATAAGAGCATAGATGTCCTAGGCACCTACTTGGAAGCCCGAGATGATTTTGAAGATCTCATCAAGTATATGCAAGACCACATCGTGAGTTTTGTATATCAATTTGATGAGTCTACAAAAAGATGGGTTGCATTGATTATTTGAAGTACTTGTTCAATCAAGAACCCAAGTTTGTGAAGTGTTTAGATCACTTTTGAGCCCAGCTCATCAAACCACTAGGGTTTAGGGAGGTGGACCTACTCACATGTGGAGTCATAAAAAACACAAGAAATAGGTTCCTATCCTAGGAAATGACCTTTATTTTCCTTCTCTAGGAGGGACAAATGGAAGAGGAGGCCTCGACCTCAAGCCTTGACCCTTCCCCTACCCCTGCCCTTGCAAATCCTCTTGTTTCTATAGATGAGCCCAACATCTACAATGAAGAGCCCATTGATAAAAAAGTTGAGGAGCGGGAAGCTGCGTTGGTCCTACAAGTGCTCCAGAGACCTCGTAAACCCCATTTTACTTCTCAAATTCCATCTACCTCGGGCACCACCTCTATTGTCCCCGCAAAAGTGATATGGTTTCTTGCTCCCCTTCTTGTCGATAAAGAATAATACCTCTTTCTCAAAGACATCGAGGTTATGTTTGGTCTCCGGGAGGACGAAGCTCTTGGTGTCCTATGTGGATCTGAGGTGGACACAACTATGCAACAACTTGGGTTTTTCCATGTTTTAAAAAGAGAAACACGTTAAAAGATTCATCCTTTTGCAAGACCATACTACCTATGTCCACTCTTGACACCAAAAATGTTGTTGAAATACATTTGATTTAAAAAACTAGCTATATAAGGAATGTGTTAACAAATTTTATATTTATACCAGAGTATAATACATATTATCACGTTTATAATGACACATTTGATTCATAATACCATCCATGTAGGGGACATGTTAACAAAATTTGTATTACATGTCAAAGAAAAATACATACTGCCTACACAAGCTATACTATATCCCCGTGCAAAGACCTGCATGGACTAAAAAATGAAATGAAATAGATAAGATTGTTTCATCATCCCTTCTAAATGCAAAAATACTTGATAGTAGCCATCCTACTAGATTCTTCATCAGTGAAGGCTTGCATTGACTTAGAAATGCAACAAAGCTATGTCTATGCATGTTCATTGTAGTTCCAAGTTGATGTAAAGCATTGTTATATCATCCCTTGCAGAATATCAAAAGAATTGATAGAAACAATTGATCATGTCATAGACTCATTCTAGCCGTGCGATCATGAGAAAAGGAGCCATCCCTCTACATTTCCAGCAGTGAAGCAACCAGCCACCATGGCATTCTTCTAGTATTTCACAGGTTGTATTGAGTTTGAAAGATGGATTGTCATTCTTCTATACTCTTGTTTAAATAAAATGCAATATTGTATATATTAGTAAGAATATTACTTGTTGTAGATTGACTAGCAAGTCAAGCAATAAGGCATCGAGCCCAATGCGAATCCTACCATCTGGTGTTTTTGCACTTGTATACTTTGGGTGAGTTAGAAAAGAGACAAAACATCCCATTTAAGAAATCATCTTTGGGAAGTAACATTCTAGTTCCAAAAACAAACCCACATTGAAGAAACAAGGGGCAATAAAGTATATCGATAGAGAAACTGAAACAAAATCCATTTTACTCCTTTAAGTATAGCAACATACTAGTTTCCTCCACAGAATAACTGCACTCTACATAGAGATTGAAGGAGACAAAAGTAAACCTAATGATAGAAGATTCAACAATGAAGATTTTTGTCCCATGTGAGGAGATTTGTAGCAAGCTACCTGTGAGTGTGGAGGGGAGGCTCATGCCCAAAGAATGGTTGGATATTCTGTTGTATTGACATTTTCTATTTTAATATCTCTTTAGATAGTTTTGTCTACACAAAGTGTTAGGTTTGTCTACACAAAGAACTAACAATTTAGTTGTTCTATTATTAGGTTTGTCTACACAAAGAACTACAACATAAGTGTTGGGTTTGTCTACACAAAGAACGGACAATTTAGTTGTTCTATTGTAGTTTTGAATAAAGTGAATGATCTGTAGGCAGGTGTTTCCAAATAGCTTGCTGTGGCGAAATGCTTCAAAGTTTGGAAGATATCTAGATCTCTTTATAAAAATCTATGTAAGAGTCTGCATTGAATAGAATTGTATTGATATGAATAAATCATTTACATGATATACATGAAATTGTGTGAGAATTTTACAATTTAAGAGGTGTGACATCTCATATCATCTTGTGGATGTGTGTGAAAATGTAAGACATGAATTGTCTTATATTCCAATACTCCCCCTTAAGACTACTAGGGTCTTGAGGTGGGTGTTATTTGTTTTTAGCATTAATTAAGATTCACCCCCTATTGTTGTGGTGCTTCACATCTAGTCTATATTCTATAAGGTTACAATATGCAATACATTCCTAGCTATCTAGGATCCAAAGTTGCAGGTACAATCACCATCATGATCATCTTGGTATTCAATTTCATTCTAAAGGGAGCTGTGTTGGTGTAAATAATTAGTTTTTCATGATAAACACACATTTCATTAATTTTGGACTCCAATGTATATATTTGGATTAATCCTAAAAATCCTTCTCAAATGGAAAGTTTACTTTATGAAAATATATTTCGAGAATCAAAAGTTTACTTTCTGGCACTGTCATTTCCACATAATAAATTGCACAATATCCCTCTATAATCATAAGGGGAGGAATGGGGTCTCAAAAGGGCCTTCAATTAGTGTTTCCTAATTTCAAGAGATTAGGGAGGGATTTAAGTGTACCAATGAGAGTGCTCCATGGTGTGCAACACGTTGCGTGCACCCCCAACCTATTGCACAAATCATAAAAACCTATTGCACAAATCATAAAATTTTCTTGATTTGTGCAAAAAGTTGTGTGTACCCCCAACCTCTCCTATGCAACATGTTGATTGTACCCCCAACTTGCTGCATGTGCAACAAGTTGGGGATGCATAAAACCTATTGCACAATTAAGAAAATTTGATGATTTGTACAACAGGTTGTGTGCAGCCCCAACCTATTACCCATGCAACAAGTTGAGTGTACCCCCAATATGTTGCATGTGCAACAGGTTGGGGGTGCACACAACCTATTGCATAAATCATCAAATTTTCTTCATTTGTGCAATATGTTATATGCACCCCCAACCTATTGCACATGCAATGGGTTTGGGGTACACTCAACTTGTTGCATATGCAACAGGTTGGGGGTTCATGCAACCTATTGCACAAATCAATATATTTTATAAGTTATTGATTATAATTTAGGGTTTAGGATCTATGGTCTAGGGTTTAAGGTTTAGAGCTTAAGGCCTAGCATTTGGGTTCTAGGGTTTAAGATCTACATTTTAGGGTCTAGGATGTAAGGGCAAGTGTCCAAGGTCATGATACTAGGGGTAAAGTTTAGGGTTTGGTATTTAGGGCTTATACATTAGTGTATGATGTTAATATTTTAGAGTTTCAAATGTAGTGTTTAGGGTCTAGGGCTTAGGGCTTTGGGTTTTGGGTTTTGGGTCTGGCGTTTAGGGTTTGGGGTTTTGGGTCTAGGGTTTAGGGTTTAAGGTTTAAGGCTTATTGGTTAGTGTATAAGGTTAAGATTTTAGAGTCTAAAATCTAGGGTTTTGGGTTTTGGGTTTTGGGTCTAAGGTCTAGGGTTTAGGGTTTAATGCCCACGGTCTAGGGTTTAAGGTTTAGGGTTTAGTGCCTAGGGTTTAGGGTTTAGGACTTAGGGCATAGGGCTTATAGGTTAGTGTATAAGGTTAAGAGTTGAAATTCTATGGTCTAGGGTCGAGGGTCTACAGTTTAGGGTCTAGGGTCTAGGATCGAGGGCCTAGGGCCTAGGGTCTAGGGTTTAGTAAAAAATATGTAAAATGCATTCCACACTATGAAATTGATATCTGATAGGTACGATGATTTGCATGGACCTTAAAATAAGTAACTTTAAGACCTGTGCAAAATAACAAGCACATAGGCCAAAAGCACACCGAGGCATATTTTTCAGCATTCATGCATGATGCATGATAAGAAACAAGGTAATATGAATTTCAAACCGTGCAAAAGATATATTATGGGTATGATACTTTATAAATGCCTTAAAATAACTATGTTTAAAGCTTTTGAAAAGTACCACACCCAAGCATATACCCTAGAACCACAATGAAGCATTTTTTCAACACCCAAGTATGATGCATAGTAAGAAATAAGAGTTGAATAACATCCATTCCAAACCATGAAAATTATATTTGATGTTATGGTACTTTGTTAAGCATTGAAATATATTTATTTTAAGGCCTAAACAAAGTATCATAACCATTGGACACCAGCACACCGATGGAAATGTTTCTACACTCAGGCATGATGCATGTATGAAACAAGGAAATACTATACAAATGATATATGATGGGTATGATACTTTGTAAAGGCCTCAAACTAAGAAACCCTAAGGCCTCTTGAAAGTATCATACCCATCAAAGATACACATATAGAACAAAATCACATCGATGCATTTTTTATAACACTAATCTTACACTTTCATTCACTAATTTTCAAAGTAGTTTTGGAATTGTACGTACTCCTTGTTTTTTGATTCACTAATACTCTTTGATTTTTGGGAGATATTCTAGTTGTAGTTTATATTTTTTCAAACATTGAACATTTTGAAAAGTTTCAAAATTGCAAATCAAATCAAGCTTCTTGACGTTGTTGTGACTTTAATTAAAGTAAAATTAATTATTTTTAATAAAAAATAAAACTAAATTATAATATTTTAATTTATAAATTGACTTGTTTTTTAAAGAAATAATTGAAATAATTAACATTTATTTATCTATTTATTTTACGGGATGGGACAAAAGAGATGGGGTAGGTAGACATCGGGGCATGTGAGGATGGGAAGTCAGAGGAGGCTAGGGTGGGTGAAAGGGGGGGTGGGGTGAAGCCACATCTAGTGGAGGAGGCCAGTGTGGGCAAAGACCAATGCAAGCAAGGCCGAGAGGAGGCCAGGGTGGGTGGAGGAGGCTGGGTGGGCGAACGAGGCTACGTGTAGAGGCATGGTTTGAGGAGGTGACTAAGTGGGCGTGCCCTCGACTTACCCCCCCACCTCCCCCTTACCTGCTCTTTTACCCCCCCTGCCAATCCCTCCCCCCCCCAAACATGTTGTAATGCATTTCAATTTAATGTTTCCCCTATATATAGCAATAAAAATTTAATAGCCTACCTTACTCCCCTCCCCTTCCTCCCTCCGTCCACTGCCTCTGCCCTCCCTTGCCTTCCCCTCCACCTCCTAACTTCTACCTCACTCCCCTCCTCCTCCTCCCTCCATCCAGAGGATTACCAAAAAGCGAGCGGAGAAAAGCAAGCAACCACAAATAAACGAGCAAGATTTAACATGATTCGAGCGAGCAAGCTCCCCATCTATTATCTGAATCTTCTCAGAATGATTGGAACAATTGAGATGGACATAAGCAAATCAAACATATTCCAACATTGAATGCAAGCTTCCAACATACAATTCCCCTATCTTTCATCCTCATATTGTCGCACTACATTATTTGTGGATACATAGAGACATAGAACCACAAAAAAATTGGGTTTGGAAAAGATAAAGACCACATAAAATTGAACATCCATACATGATGACAAAATATGTAAACATGTTGATGTGCCACATATACATGTCGTGTCTCCCATGCTTGCATGGGATCTGCCATACATTTGATCCCAAACATGGAAGTAAAACCAGCTATGCCATGACTTTATAGAGCAAAAAAGCACACTACATCTAATGCACTAGGAAAACATGTGAGGATTTATACATAAACTGTCTCCACACCAAAAAGTCTTTCGCATCATCTACTCAATTGAAGTTGGTTGTCTCCTGCCCCCTAGAGCTTGAAATAACTCAACCTTTTTTAGAGCTTTCTAGTGCATAAATTGATGCACTTTGTCACTCAATCCTAGCACTGTAGTGAACACAAAGTAAATGTGCTTGCAAGGCATGTAAGGTCTTTTACTTGCCTCCCTGTGTGTGAAGTCAAGGCATGTGCAACGTGGAAATTTTGAAATTGACATAGATTATGTCAGGACCTTGGAGATTGAACCAGATGTACGAACATGAAACATATGTACCTCATTTGGAATTATAATATTCTCTCTAACAACCTCCCCTTTCTCCGTAAGTGCCTTAAACTCTTTATTCAATTCACTTCTCCATGACACGATCTTGCCATCATGTCAAGGATGAACATGGCTTGGTGTATGTGTTTTTTCCAAGCGAGACGGGGGTCCCATGCTAGCGACTACATCATCTACCTTAAACACAAACCCTACCTTAATGTGTAGTAAACATAGGAAGCTAAGTTTAATATTTGACATACTTCCCAATTAGGGATTTACACGAACCTAGTAAACATAGGAAGGTTAGTTTTATCTTTGAGATACTTCTCAATTAGGGGTTTCCACAAAGCTATGTTTAGGGTCCTTTCAAAGGAAATTGTGGAAAACCTCACTCGCTCTATTGACTTCCTCATCCACCCCTCCACCTCCTAACCTCTACCTCTATCTCCTCGTCTTCCCCTCCTCCCCCCCTCCACTGCATGCCCCCCTCCTCCCCTTACCCACCTTCCCCCTATAAAGATAGTGGGAGAGAAGGAAGGAGTCTCACTTGCGGCTTTCTCACATACACAATGGGGGAATACACACAAAGGTGGAGGGTGAAACCAGTTTTCCTCTTCTTAGTTGCGAAAGCCAAAAGAACTCTAGTACAAAGAAATAGAAGAACCCTATATGTGGGTTTCAAACCAAACTCAGCTAACTAAGGTGGCATACTAACTGAGCCACGAACTAGAGTACATAAGGATAGCTATCATCCAGCTATTATTCATGGGCGGTGTACCAACCGCATCTACAGCTAACAAGTCGGTGACATAAATGCACAATGGTCACCTTGGCATATCACGAGTGGAGCTCGATATCTCAACACTCCCCCTCGAGCTCAATCCAATTCCTACACACCAAGTAGGTCTCTGAACTTGCGCAGCTTCTCTGTGCCCAATGCCTTCATGAATATGTCAGCTACCTGATCCTCTGTGCTGACATAAACTAGATCAATAAGACCTAGTAAATCCTTCTCCCGCACATAGTGATAATGCACCTCGATGTGCTTTGTTCTAGCATGATAGACTTGGTTATTTGCCAAGTGTATACTGCTCATCTTGTCACAATAAATGACAACTGGCCCATATGTAGACTGATGCATATCATAAAGTAGCTTATGCAACCAAGCTACCTCACATGCAACCATTGCTGCATCCCTGTACTCATCCTCTATGCTCGACAAGGCAACTGTAGGCTGTTTCTTGTTGCTCCAAGTGACTGCAGCACTCCCAAAAGAGAACACATATCCACTGGTAGATCGTCTATCAGAAATACTACCAGCCCAATCAGCATCAGTGTATCCATGCAACTGTATCTGAACCCTAGCCTCATAAAATAGTCCATACTGCAATGTGGAATTCACATACCTGAGTATGCATCTAGCCACATCCAAATGCGGTTTCCTTGGAGCCTGCATAAACTGAATTACCAATCCAACAGCATAGCTCAAATCTAGCTTGGTAATAGTCATATAAATCAAACTTCCTACTATGCATCTGTACATAGTAGGGTCTTCCAGAAGCTCACTTGCATCTGCGCTTAGCTTCACATTCTGCTCCAAAGGAACTGAAATAGGCTTACAGCCTGTCATCCCATATTTGGACAGCATGTCCAATTCATACTGCCTCTGCAAGAGCCGTATCCCACTTGGTGATCTAATCACCTCAATGCCCAAGAAATAATGCAGCTCTCCCAAATCCTTCATCTCAAACTTCTGCTTCAATAGCATTTTCACATGAAGGATATCTTCATCACTATCACCTGTGATGATCAAATCATCAACATAAATGACAAGTAGCATAATACATTTCTCTATTTTTCTCACATAAAGTGAGAAATCTGCCTTGGAAATCTGAAAGCCAATAGTGACAAGATACTGTCCTATCTTGTTAGACCATGCTCTAGGTGCTTGCTTCAAGCCATACAAGGCTTTCTTCAACCTGCAAACAAAAACAACATGAACATAACCTGATGGCTGCTCCATAAAGACCTCTTCTTGCAAATCACCATGCAAGAAGGCATTCTTTACATCCATCTGATGTAAAGACCATCCCTTTGATGCAGTCATACCAATGACTGCTCTTACGATTGCCATCCTTGCAACCAGACTGAATGTTTCTTCATAATAAATGCCATATGTCTGTGCATACCCCTTGACAACTAATCTTGCCTTGTATCTATTCACAGAACCATCTGCATTGTGCTTCACCTTATAAACCCACTTACAACCAATTGCATTCTTGTCTTTAGGCAAAGGCACCAATTCCCATGTAGCATTTGCTTCCAAGGCATCCATTTCTTCATCCATGGCTTTCTCCCACTTTTCTTTTCCCATAGCTTGCTCAAAAGAAGTGGGTTCTGGTTCCTGTATCACTTTGACCATATAGGCATAGTGAATGGCTGTAAATCCATCATATTTCAGCCTATCCACAGGATACCTAGCTTTGGTAGACCTGCGCAAAATAGGCTCACTTCCAGGTGCTCTCAAAACATCCGTGGTCTTCCTTACTCCAGGTGTAACAATAGAAGGAATACCCAACTCATCATCAATGCTCTGTTCTGAGCCACTGGATTCACCATCCACATAAGAGTGACCTACATTCACATCAAACATGGGCTGATCTACCTTCTCTTTTCCTTTTCGTGATACCTACATACCACTATCTGCATTGCTTTGAGGAGATTCTCTTGATCTCAATCTACCTGTCCATGGCGAAGTATGTGAACCACTACTAGGGGACACTATAGGTCCACTAATATTTTGTGATTGCTTCTGTGAATTCTGTGCAGCATTACCATTTTGTGCATCTACATCATCAATCACATTTACTAGTTTATACCAGTTGCTCATCTCATCAAAAACAACATCTTTGCTCACTGTAAACTTACGACTAGAAGGGTTATAGCATCTATACCCTTTTTGCTGCAGAGAATAACCAATAAAGATGCACTTCTCAGCCTTTGGATCCAACTTGGACCTCAACTCATTTGGCACATGAACATAGGCAATGCAACCAAAAACTTTCAAATGAGAAATATTTGGTTTCCTACCAGTATACATCTCCTCTGGCGTCATGCCATGTATTACTATAGTGGGAGTCCTGTTCATTATGTAAACTGTTGTAGCAACTACTTCAGCCCAATAATAATCTGGTAGGCCTTTTTCATTTAGCATGGCCGAGATACCTCCCAATATGCCTGTTTTTCCTTTCTGCAAGTCCATTTTGCTGTGGAATATGACTGCATGAATATTGCTGCTTTATGCCATGCTCCTGCAGGAACCTTGCAAACTCATTTGAGAAGTACTCTCCCCCTCCATCTGACCTTAGGCATTTTATTTGTAGGCCTGTTTCTTTTTCAACCATAGCTTTAAAAGCTTTGAAATTCCCAAACACTTCACTTTTCTTTTTCATAAAATGCACCCAAACTTTTATGCTGTAGTCATCAATAAAAGTGACAAAATAATAACAACCTCCAATAGATGCAGCTTTACTAGTCCACACATCAGAGTGGATTAACTCCAATGGCTTCTTACTCTCTTGAACATGTCTAGGAAAGGGTTTCCTTGCCTATTTTCCAAAATTGACAGGCTTCACATACCTTATGCATTTCTGCAACCTTGAATTTAGGCAATCCTGCGATAATATTTTGGGCCTACATTGATTTAAGTCACTATACATTAACATGACCAATGCGTTTATGGCAGATATCAATATCCGCAACTACATCGGTCCCATGTGCAAACATTGCTGCACTCAATTAAGTCATGTCCGCATCCAATGTAAACATCCTGCCCTTCTTCTTTCCTTTTGCTATCAAGCGACCATTATTTTTCATATCCTCAACAAAGCATCCATGAGGATTAAATCTGACTTGCAAGCCCTGCTCAACCATTTGACCAACAGAAACCAGGTTCTTGGTGATATTCGGGACATGAAATACATCAGACAGGTATTTCTTTTTCCCATCTTACATAGATAAAGAAATTTTACCAATCTGCACAATAGGATGTGCAGTATCATCACCAGTCTCCACAAATCCTGGGTTTTCAAATTTCCTTGCATCCTGCATCCATTCTGCATGACCTGTCATGTGGTTTGATGCACCTGAGTCAACATACCACATATCATTGCTTTCTTCTGCACTTGTCATAGAAGAGTCATAGAATTGGTCGTGTGCTGCACCATAAACAGATGCTCATTTCTATCATCACCCTGTCTACTAGAAGATGCATAATTGCCTTGCTACAATTTTCCATTCATAATGTCATTCTGCTTTTTGTAGTAGTCTTTAGCCATATGACCCATTTTACCATAATAGTAGCATTCAACATTGCTGTTTGCATTTTAGCCTCTCTGCCATCCACCACGACCTCTTTGGCTCCCCCTGCCTCTAGAGTTACCACGTCCTCCTCCATAGGACTGTTTTTCTTTATTTGCTGCATATTTTGATTTCTACCATGGCCTCCAGATCGGGCTTGCTCTACCTCTGCCTCTACCTCTTCCAGCATTTGAGTATAAGACAATTTCTTTGAAGTTCCTCCTGAAGAAGATGCACCACCATTTCTCTGCTCTTCAGAAATTAGAAGAGCAAACAACTCCTCAAAGTCAGGAAATTTTTCACGGACGGCAATGGATGTCCAGAATTCTGCATAATCCTTTATCATGTGAAGGGTGGTGGGAATGTAGGGTTGATAATTGGGGTTGAAGGTTAGTTAGGGGATACGAGTTTGGTGCAAGGGGTGGTTAAGTAGGTGTGAATGCATAGGGATTAGGGGGGTCAAAGAAAATATGACTTTATCGATCTATCTATCTATATATATGTATGTGTGTATGTATGTATGTATATATATATATATATATATATATATGCAACTAAAATAAAAAAAGTAGCCAAATCAAGTGCACATAAATGCCCATAAGGGTAATGATAATTAGGGCATCATAATTTTTCTCTGAAGCTCCAAGTTAAGATTCATCAAAAAACACCTATTTCATTAATTTTGGACTGGTGCACTATCCAAATTTATTTTGTGAGATAATTTTGGATAAAACATTTAAAAAAAAGAGGCTCTTATAAAACAAAACATTGAGTCAAAAAGGAAGATTTAAAAAAATCAAATTAGAAAAAATGATGTGAGATGTTATTAAAACTAGAGTACATTAAAAGTAGAGGACATCACATTGTTAAAAGAGACAAAAAGTAAGATTTTAAAAAATCAAATTAGAAAAAATGGCGTGACATGTTATTAAAACTAGAGTACATTTAAAAAAGAGCACATCAAAAAACACCTATTTCATTAATTTTGGACTGGTGCACTATCCAAATTTATTTTGTGAGATAATTTTGGATAAAACATTTAAAAAAAAGAGGCTCTTATAAAACAAAACATTGAGTCAAAAAGGAAGATTTAAAAAAATCAAATTAGAAAAAATGATGTGAGATGTTATTAAAACTAGAGTACATTAAAAGTAGAGGACATCACATTGTTAAAAGAGACAAAAAGTAAGATTTTAAAAAATCAAATTAGAAAAAATGGCGTGACATGTTATTAAAACTAGAGTACATTTAAAAAAGAGCACATCACATTTGTACAAGAAGTAGATCATATAACTCAAAGCCATATGGTGTCAAAAAACACGTTACATTAGCTCACAGCCCTAGAAGATCTCATCTTGGTCTCTCTTATCTTCTCAATAACCCAAAGTCTAGAAGATCTCATCATTGGTCTCTCAAAACTAGAGTACATTTAAAAGAGAGCACATCACATTTGTACAAGAAGTAGATCATATAACTCAAAGCCATATGGTGTCAAAAAACACCTTACATTAGCTCCTAGAAGATCTCATCTTGATCTCTCTTATCTTCTTAATCACCCAAAGTCTAGAAGATCTCATCATTGGTCTCTCTTATCTTCTCAATAACCCAATCTTTCACTGCCTCCACATCTGTATCCTCAACATAATTACATGCAAAGAAGTAATTTAAGCAGTCACAAATTGTTTCTTTATGATTTCTCTGTGAGGCTCTTATTGTTCTCTCAGCATCCGCATCGAATCGCCCATGATGAGAGCTGCGATAACAAAGGTTACTTAAGAAGTCTAAGAGATCTTGTCATGCTTTTATAATATGTCTTAAAAGTCTTTCACTCTCTGCTATCTTGAGAGTCTCCTCCCTCTCTGCGTGCCTTTGTGCATCAAATTCCTCTCTCTCCATGTGTGTCAAAGGAGAACCTTGTCAAATTTTGGCCTCTCTCTGTGCTCCTTGGTCAGCAATCCATTCTTTGAGACTGTTAATTCCGAACTCCACATCTTCAACAATGCCAAGGACATCCATGGGTGGGGAGATGATAAAGAAAGGGAGATGGACTAGGATAGAAGAAAGAAGAGAGTGTTTGTGGAAAGACTAGGATGGAAGAATACAAGTTAATGAGAAGCACTAGGATGGATGAAAGAAGAGAGTGTTTGTGGAAGAACTAGGATAGAAGAATACAAGTTACTAGGATGGATGAAAGAGGAGAGTGTTTGTGGAAGGACTAGGATAGAAGAATACAAGTTATTGAGAAGGACTAGGATGTAAGAAATAAGAGAGTGTTTGTGGAAGGACTACGATGGAAGAATACAAGTGCACTAAGGCACGATGTGTTCACTATGATAAGGATAAGGGTTGGAATAAAGTGAGAGAAGCATTGGTAATGCTCTACTTTAAATGAGTGGAGACTGTCCAACTAAATAAAATTTTGCAGAGCATTGGGAATGCTATACTTTAAGTGAGTGGAGCATTGGGAATTGGTACTTTGGAATTACAAGTGAGAGAGAGAGAGAAAGCGATAGAAAGTGAGGAAAGATGTAAAGTGAAAGACGAATACAAGTTAATTAGAAGGACTAGGATGTAAGAAATAAGAGAGTGTCTTAGAAAGTGAGGGAAGATGTGAAGTGAAAGATGAATACAAGTTAATCAGAAGGACTAGGATGTAAGAAATAAGAGAGCATTTGTGGAAGGACTAGGATGGAAGAATACAAGTGCACTAAGGCACGATGTGTTTGCTATGATAAGGATAAGGGTTGGAATAAAGTGAGAGAAGCATTGGGAATGCTCTACTTATGCTTTCCATGGACATAATGATTAAGTCTTTCAGACTCAATCGAATACTTGATCTCATGCTTGAATGTATAGATTGTTGCAGGATAATAATGGAATGAACTTATCTTTGCAAATTGTTCTGAAGTGAGTCTTTTGACCTCCTTTGCGATCTGATTACAAGCATAAGCCCAATGTTGACCATCAATGGGCTAGAATCTGCAATGGAGGAGGAATTCCTTCTTTGCTTCCTTTAGCATATTCTCACCTTGTGCCTCTTCACCTTGTTCATGTGGAATATTTTTAAGAGTGTCTTTAAAGAATAGATTGAATGTTTCCTTGAAATGTGTAGGCCCTGTAAATGTTGTTTGATCCAAAAAACTATTTTTGATTGGACAAAACATTATTGGGCGCAGGACCACATTACTTGCCACAGGTTTCTTACCATCTCTCAAAGCCTCGTATATTTGCAGTGCATAGGATATATCCCACATCATCATCTGTAACTGCTTCATTAAGACATAGATTAAGATTTTTGATTGATGTGAGTTCATCTTGATCATCTTCAACCTCGGGTTCTGAGTCTTCTTCATCTTTCTGTTCTTTTAACCGTTTTTCATCCACATTATCTCTCTCTACAGTGGGACGATGCCTTTTTTTACTGCTTGGAACCGTGGCTCTTGTAGTACTAGCCTTTTGCATTTCACGTTGTGGTTTGCTAGCAAGAGCTTCTAGCATAATTGCAATGGATCGACCTTGATCTTCTTCAATTTTTTTTAATTCCTGTGCACTCAAGGCTTGTGTTTCATCATCCTTAGTTACATCCACCATTTCTTGCTCTAGAAGTTTGCGCTCATGTTCTACACGTTTGTGATAGTGTGCCTGTTCTTCTTGTCCCTGCATCGAAGTCTGAGCTTTTTGATCTCCTTCATGTGAAGATCCTTGAATATGAGGAGCATATTGTGCATCCTGAAAGTACTCAAACATTATCTTTGCATGCATCCTTTTTGCCACCACACTAGGAAATTGCTCCCAATTATATGCAAGAGCCTCCAATGCACTTTGCAGCTCTGGAAACTTTGATGGTTGAGGAGGAGGCATCACAAAGGTCTTTGAGTCTCTCCTTGACACAACAAAATGAAGACCGCCAACTTTAGGATCTGAACTCTTTGTAAAATTATCCATAAAAGTCTCTTTTGGCTCTATCATTATGCCTACTACAAGGCTTGAAGTCATATCTTTTTTGAAGAAAGTAGCATCCCATGGATCTTCAACACCATTGAACTCCCTTTTTGACATAAGTAGAAAGAGTCTCTTTTCCTTTTGATGAAGAAACCAAGCTCTTCTGCCCATGTGATATCGAGTCCACCTACTAAAGCCATTGGGGCTATATTCCTTTCCTTTCAAATTCAAAGTGACATCAGAGACCCATTCTCTGATCTCAGAGTCATTTAGGATAGCCCCCACATTAGTTGATTGCTCCATAATCCTACAAGAAAAGATAATGGAGAATTTAGATACATACAAGTAAAGTACAATATACAACGCTTGATACAATAAGTGTGGTAAATAGCCCAAAAGGATTTACAAGGCTTCATATGGCAATAAATGTGGGAAATAGCCTAGAAGGCTTTACAAGGCTTAAATATTTATACAAATGTAAAAAAATTAGCCAATAAAGCTTTACAATGAAATAAAATATCATCTAGTGATAAAGCTTCAATCTTCGTGAAGACATGTAATCTGTCCATCCATTGATTTGCCCTCTAGTCATAAAGCTTCAATCTTCGTGATGACATGTAATCTGTCCATCCATTGGTATCTGTGCACTGATACCCAACTGATGCAATCTACCCACTAAAAACTATTCCATTGATATCCCCTTATGCAGCCCACATGATATCCACTTATGCAACCCACTGATACTCATTAAATAGTGAATGGTTGGGATGGTCAGGTTTATTACAAGGCGCTTCATATGACAATAAATGTAAAAAATAGCATAGAAGGCTTTACAAGGTTTTTTATGACTATAAATGAGCTTAAATATTTATACACATGCAATAAAAATAACCAATAATCATCAAGCTCCAATATGTCCCATGACATGTAATCTGTCCACTGATATATGTAATCTATCCACTGATATCTGCTCATGCAATTTGCCCACTGATAAACTTCTTGGAAAATGGTAAAAGGTCTTATTTAATAGCATGTTATGAGTGTTAAACCACGTGTGAGCGAAGGGACTGACAATGATTAGGAACTAGTTAGAAAAATTTGAGCATGGCTTCGATTGGCAACTTGGAGAATTGTCTCTCCTTCAAGGCAATCTAATCTATGCTAAACTAGGCTAAACCAACCGTCGAAGCGAAGAAAAGCAAGAAATAATTTCTTTTTCTGTGTTCATTTTAATGTACTAGGGTTTAAGAGGCTTAAATATGCAAAAGAAGGGGTTTTGATGTAGAGGCTAAACCTACATGTGAGAGAAATAAAGAACAAGTATCTAAAGAAAAGTTAACATTTTTCAATTTAAAAGATGAATATATATAAAAATATTATCTCACCTTCAAAACAAACCATAAATTCACTCTTTTATAATTTTTTAAAAGTATAATATAAAACATGTAAATATATAAAACTCTCTCTTTACTTTCTCTCTCTCTCTCTCTCGACTCCTAATTCTCTCTGTAGCCATAGTCAAGACACCTCATTCTCTCTCTTAATCTCTCTCTCTCTCTCTAACAACTCTTATGTGTTTCCCTCTCTGTCCTCATCCCACTCATTCTCTCTCTTAGTTTATCTCAAGTCTCTCTTTCTCTCCCTCCCATGGCAGCTAAGATTTATCATTCTCTCTCTTTATCTCTCTCTCTCTCTCCCTAGGATTTGTAATTATTTCTCTCTCTCTCTCTCTCCATCTCTCTCGTCTCTCTCTCTCTCCCTCTCTCTCTCTCTCTCTTAGCCTCTCTACCTCCCTACCTCTATCCTCTTGGCCGCTAGGATTTGTCATTATTTCCCTCTCTATGTCTCTCTCTCTCTCTTTGAATTCTCTCTCTTAATCTCTCTCAGCCTTCCTCCCTCCCTCCCTCCCTCCCTCTCTCCCTTTCTCTCTCTCCTCTGTTCCTCTTCTCACTCTTAATCTCTCTTTCTCTCCCTCCCCTCTTCTCTCTCATTTCTCATTCTCTCTCTCTCTCTCCCTCCCTCCCTCCCTCGGTGGCCACGGCCGCGAGAAGTCTCTCTCTCTCTCTCTCTCTCTCTCTCTCTCTCTCTCTGTCTCTCTACCTCCCTCTCTTGGCAGCCATGGCTGCTAGAAGTTTCAC
Source organism: Dipteris shenzhenensis (assembly GCF_047967505.1). Taxonomy (NCBI): domain Eukaryota; kingdom Viridiplantae; phylum Streptophyta; class Polypodiopsida; order Gleicheniales; family Dipteridaceae; genus Dipteris; species Dipteris shenzhenensis. The sequence continues at coordinate 30,550,394 of NC_141609.1, read as the reverse complement.
TCTCTATCCCTCTCTCTTTATCTCTCTCTCCCTAAGTCCCCCTCCTTTCTTCTCTCTCATCTCTCTCTCTCTCTCTCTCTCTCCCTCTCTCTCTTTCTCTCTCCCTAAGTCTCCCTCCTCTCTTCTCTCTCTCTCTCTCCCTCTCCCTCCCTCTAGCACAAAAGTTTCATTCCCTCTCTCTCCCTCTCTCTCTTTCTTTCTCTCTCTCTCTCTCTCCCTCTCTCTCTTTCTCTCTCCCTAAGTCTCCCTCCTCTCTTCTCTCTCTCTCTCTCCCTCTCCCTCCCTACTCTCTCGCTCCCTCTAGTAGCCATGGCCGCCAAGAGACTCTCTTCTCTCTCTTAATCTCTCTCTCCCTCTCTCAGCTCTCTCTTTCTTTCCCTCCCTACTCTTCTCTCTCATTGCCGCCAGGAGACTCTCTTCTCTCTCTCCCTCTCTCAGCTCTCTCTTTCTTTCCCTCCCTACTCTTCTCTCTCATTTAAGGAGCCCCTATTCTCTCTCGTAATCTCTTGTCTCTCTCCCTCTCTCTCTTTCTCTCCCTCCCTACTCTTCTCTCTCATTTCTCATTCTCTCTCTCCCTTTGGCGGCCACGGCAACGAAGAGCCCCTCTTCTCTCTCTTAATTTCTCTCTTTCCCTCTCTCCTCTTGCCACGTTTCATTCTCTTAAACTTCTCTCTCTCTCCCTCTCTCTCCCTCTCTCTCTTTCTCTCTCTCTTCCTCTCTCTCTTTCTCTCTCTCTCTCTTTCTCTCTCTCTCCCTCTCTCTCCCTACTCTCTCCCTCCCTTTAGCAGCCACGGCCGCCAGGAGACCCTCTTCTCTCTCTTAATCTCTCTCCCCCTCTCTCCTCTCTCTTTCTTTCCCTCCCTACTCTTCTCTCTCATTTAAGGAGCCCCTCTTCTCTCTCTGAATCTCTCTCTCTCTCTCTCTCCCTCTCTCCTCTCTCTCTTTCTCTCCCTCCCTACTCCTCTCTCATTTCTCATTCTCTCTCTCATTTCTATTCTCTCTCTCCCTTTGGCGGCCACCGTCGCCAAGAGCCCCTCTTCTCTCTCTTAATTTCTCTCCTTCCCTCTCTCCTCTCTCTTTCTCTCCCTCCCTATTCTCTCTCATTTCTCAAATTTACAAACTCAAATATAAATAAGAAACTAATTAAAATAGAACTCAAAAACTCAAATAAGAAACTTAGTTAAAAAGGATTGTAATGCCTTCTAAAAAACCCCCCTCCTCTAGCTGCCATGGCTGCCAAGAGTTTTCTCTCTCTCCCTCCACCCCTCTTCTCTCTCTTAATCTCTCTCTCTCTTTCTCTCTTTCTCTCCCTCTCTCTCTCTCTCCCTCCTTTCTTTTCTCTCTTAATCTAGTGCTATCTCTCACACACACACTCTCTCTCTCCTCTCTCTCTCTAGCTCTCTCTCTCTCTATCTCTCTTTTCAAATTTAGAACACAAATTTCAATAAGAAATTAATTCAAGTAGAACTCAAAAACTTTAATAATAAACTAATTGAAAAAGAATTGTAAGTAAAGAAAAGAATTACAAGACAAATTTTAAGAAATAGAACTCAAAAACTTTAACAAGAAACTAATTGAAAAAGAATTACAAGACGAATAAAAAAGAATGCAAGTACCTGGAAAAAGTGAAAAAAGTAAGGCTTTGCTTATCCTTTCTCTTCCGCTCTTGGTTGCTTCAATGAAATGAGGAGAGAATGAGAATGAATGAATGGAAAGAAGAGTATATATAAGAAAAACTAGCCCACTCCTCCCATGCATAAATTTGAATTTTTAAAAAAGAGAGGGAAATTTGAATTCATTATAAATTTGAATTCAAATTTGTGTTCAACATTCTTCTTATACTTTCTTCTCGTACGTTCCTTTTGAATTCAAATTTGTGTTCAACATTCTTCTTGATACTTTCTTCTAGTAAGTCCCTTTCATTCTTCTTGTAAGTCAAATCTTATTTGTCGCTCTTGCTCGTGATAGTAAGTCAAATCTTATTTGTCGCTCTTGCTCTTACTCTTGCTCGCAATAGTAAGTCAAATCTTATTTGTTGCTCTTGCTCATGATAGTAAGTCAAATCTTATTTGAGCAAGAATCTTATTTGTCGCTCTTGCTCGTGATAGTTCTACTTTTAGTTGTAAGAATTCAAATTTGTGTTAAAGAGCTCGTGATAGTTCTACTCTTAGTTGTAAGAATTCAAATTTGTGTTCAACATTCTTCTTGATACTTTCTTCTCATAAGTCCCTTTCATTCTTTTCCTAAGTCAAATCTTATTTGTCGCTCTTGTAAGAATTTGACCTCTCTCCCTCTACTCCTTCGCTTTCTCTCTCCCTCACTCTCTCTCTCTCTCGCTCCCATACCTTCCCCCCCTCACTCTCTCTCTCACTTTCTCTCTCCCTCCTCTCACTCTCTCTCTCTCCCTCCCCTCCCTCCTCTCCTTTCTCTCTCCTTCCACTCCCTCCTCTCCCCTTCCTCTCTCTCTCTCTCTCTCCCTCCCCTCCCTCCTCTCCCCTCTCTCTCCTTCCGCTCCCTCCTCTCCCTTTCTCTCTCCCTCCCCTCCCCTCTCTCTCTCCCTTGCCTCCCCTCCCTCCCGTCCTAGCGGCCGCGGCTGCCAAGATGCCCCCACCTCCATCCCCTCCCTCCCTCCATCCCCCCCCCCGCCCCTCCCTCCCCTCCCCCCCTCCATCCCCTCCCGGGGGTCCTGGTGGCTGTGATCGCTAGAACCCCCCCCGCCCCCCCCCTCTCTCCCCTCCCCCCCCTCCATCCCCTCCTTCCCCTCCTTGGGGTCCTGCTGGCCGCGGCCGCTAGAACCCCCCCTCCCTCCCTCGACCCCGCCCCCTCCCTGGGGTCTTGGCGGCCGTGGCCGCCAGAACCCCCCCACCCCCTCCCTCCCTCAACCCCACCCCTCCCTCCCCTCCCCCCCCTCCATCCCTTGGGTCCTGGTGGCCGCGGTCCCCAGAACCCCCCCCTCCCTCCCTCGACCGCACCCCTCCCTCCCCTCCATCCCCTCCTTCCCCTCCTTGGGGTCCTGGCAGCCACGACCACCAGAATCCCCCTGCCCCCTCCCTCCCTCGACCCCGCCCGTCCCTCCCCTCCCCCCCCCTCCATCCCTTGGGTCCTGGTGGCCGCGGCCACTAGAACCCCCCCCCCACCCCGTCCCTCCCTCGACCCCACCCCTCCCTCCCCTCCCCCCCCTCCATCCCCTCCCTGGGGTCTTAGCGGTCGCGGCTGCCAGAACCCCCCCTCCCTCCCTCGACCCTGCCTCCTGCCCCTCCCTCCCCTCCATCCCCTCCATCCCCTAGGTCCTGGTGGCCGTGGCCGCCAGAACCCCCCTGCCCCCTCCCTCCCTCGACCCCGCCCCTCCCTCCCCTCCCCCCCCTCCATCCTCTCCTTCCCCTCCCTGGGGTCCTAGCGGTCGTGGACACTAGAACCCCCCCGCCCCCTCCCTCCCTCGACCCCGCCCCTCGCCCCTCCCTCCCCTCCCCCCCCCTCCATCCCCTCCTTCCTCTCCTTGGGTCCTGGCGGCCGCGACCGCCAGAACCCCCCCTCCCTTCCTCGACCCTGCCCCCTGCCCCTCCCTCCCCTCCCCCCCCTCCATCCCCTCCTTCCCCGCCCCCCCCCCCTCCACCCCCTCCCTCCCTGACCCCCCCTCTCCCTCCCCTCCCTCCCCTCCTGGCGCGGCCGCCAGGAACCCCCCCCCCTCCATCCCCTCCCTCCCTCGACCCCCCTCACCCCTCCATCCCCTCCTTCCCTCGACCCCCCCCCCCCGGGCTCCTCCCTCCCTCCTTGGCTCCTCCCTCTCATCCCCCTCCACTTCCCTCTTCCTCCTGGAGGCCGCGGCCTCCAAGGCTTCTCTCCTTCTCTCTAAACTTTCTCTCTCTCTCTCTCTAGTTCCTCTCTCTCTTTCTTTCTTTCTCTCTCTTCAAAATTTTTTTTAAAAATCTAAATAAAGAATTAATAAAAAAAAATTGCAAGTACCTGGAAAGTTTGTAAGTTTGCTCTTTCTTGCTTTCTTGCTCTTCCTTCCTTGCTTTCTTGCTCGTCCTTGCTTTCTTGCTTCAATGAATGAAATGAGGGGAGAATGAATGAAGAAGGGAGACTATATATAAGAAAAATTAGGTTTTCCTCCTCCTCTCCTATTGGCTTTCCATTCCTCCCCTCTCTCCTATTGGCTTTTCATTTCTCCCCTCTCCCATTGGCTCCCATTACTCCCCCTCTCCCATTGGACCCCCATCCCTCATCCCAATCTTCCATTGGCCCTCCCCCATCCATTTCTTCTTCCTCCCCCATTGCCACCACTCCCATCCCACATTTCCACCATGTCCCATACTCATCCCATTTCCCAAAATCCCATATTTCCCCATCTCACCCTCCTCTTTTTCATCCTCTATTAACTCCCCTCACTCATTTCACTCCCTTATTATCCTACTCCCCTTTTACCTCCCCCTCTCCCATTCCATTCTTCCCTCCCCACTCTCACTTCCACTTCCCATTACTCACTTGCCATTTGAAAACTATTAATATATTATTATACTATTTTTTATACTTATTATCATACACCCCTATTACTTCCCTCTCCCCATTCCACTCCTCCGTCCTCACTCCCACTTCCAGTTCCCATAACTCACTTGCTATACACATTTGCAAACTATTAATATATTATTATATGATTTTTTATACTATTTGTAAACTTACATGTGGGCAAAATCACAGGTGTCAAAGCGATCCTATTGTGGTCATACAACAACTGTGCTTTTATTCAAGGGCATATTTATCCTCATCAACAAGCTTATTTCAGCTTTTATTTTGACACAATACTCAAGGTATGAAGTGCATAATTTGTGCACTAGGTGTTTACTTTGTTGTATCAGAATTGTTTGTCACACACACACACATATACACATACCAAGAATTTTCTAATATTATCGCATCTACATTTCTCCGATGGGCACAAAACTTTGTACACACTTAATCTAGGTCGTATTGACTTGCATACAAAGTGATGCACCTGTTAAGAAACTGAATGAGACCACCACTAAGCCTAGGGCTACATGAGATTAGTGTAACAATCATGGAGGATTGAACCATACAAGAAAATCCATTACAGGAGATACAACAATGTAGGCAACACTCAATCAATCTATTCCAATGCTTGATAAACAATACAATGATAGACCTCTTATATAGAGAGTTTCAAGGCATAAACCTACTGTGTGGCATCCTCTGATCCACATCCAACTTGTGGTGACCAATGTCCCACATCCATTCATGTAGTCCACATCCTCTTGCGTGGCTACCATAATTCCCACAAACATACCCCTCTAGGGTACCAACACAATATCCCAACAATTGGACATTGCACATTTCAATACCCCTCCTCAATGTACAATCATATGTGCCCATCTCACCTCTCACCCATTACACTTTGGCATTCATATCCGATGGGCACAATAGTTTTCCTATGCCTCAACCTAGGTGGTATTGAAATGTTCTCAAAGAGACACACCCATCCAATAAGTACTTGGTCAGATAACATACTAAGGGCGTGTTTTTTTGCGGATGTGCATATCACTACCGGAAAAATGTTGTATAATGTGTAATCGACCATGCAGAGCATATCTGATGGTGACAATACTTTGCACGCATCTCAACCTAGTTGAAACGGACTTGCGTGCAAAGTGGAGCCCCCATTCGATAAGTACTTGTTTGATTAACACACCTAGGACTGTGTTTTTTTATGGTTGTGCATGACACTAAGGCAAAAACAGTGTTTTATGCTTGATCGACAATGCAAAGCATATTTGATGGGCACAATAATTTGCACACACCTTTAATAGGTGGAATTAACTTACATGCAAAGTGGCACGCACATCCCATAAGTGCTTGATCAGATAAGATACCTAGCAATGTGTTCTTTTCGGATGCGCATGACGCTAGAGCAAAAGTAGTATTTAATGCTCAATCGATCATGCAAAGGATATCCGATGGGCACAACACTTTTCCTACGCCTAAACCTAGGTGGTATTGAAATTTTCTAAAAGAGACACACCCATCCGATTAGCACTTGGTCAGATAACACACCTAAGGGCGTGTTTTTTTGTGGATGTGCATGTGACTAGGGGAAAAACAGTGTATAGTGCGTGATCAGCCATGCAAAGCATATATGATGGTGACAATACTTTGCATGCACTGCAATCTAGTTGAAAAGGACTTGCATACAAAGTGGATCCCCCATCCGATAAGTACTTGTTTGATTAACACACCTAGGACCGTGTTTTTTTATGGTTGTGCATGACACTAAGGCAAAAACGGTGTTTTATGCTTGATCGACAATGCAAAGCATATAAGATGGGCACAATACTTTGCACACACCTTCAACTAGGTGGAATTGACTTACATGCAAAGTAGCACGCCCATCCCATAAGTGCTTTTGGGATAACATACCTAGCAGCGTGTTTTTTTATGGATGTGCATGACACTAGAGCAAAAATAGTATTTAATGCTCGATCAACCATGCAAAGGATATCTGATGGGCACAACACTTTTCCTACACCTCAACCTAGGTGGTATTGAAATGTTCTCAAAGATGCATACCCATCCGATAAGTTCTTGGTCAGATAACACACTTAAGGGCATGTTTTTTTGCGGATGTGCATATCATTAGGGAAAAAATGGTGTATAATGCATGATCGACCATGCAAAGCATATCCAATGGTGAAAATACTTTGCACGCACCTCAACTTAGTTGGAACAGACTTGCGAGCAAAGTAGAGCCCCCATCCGATAAGTACTTGTTTGAATAACACAACTAGGGCTGTGTTTTTATATGGTTAAGCATGACACTAAGCCAAAAACGGTGTTTTATGCTTGATCCACAATGCAAAGCATATCCGATGGGCACAATACTTTGCACACACCTTCAACTAGGTGGAATTGACTTACATGCAAAGTGGCATGCCCATCCCATAAGTGCTTGATCGGATAACATACCTAGCAGCGTGATTTTTTATGAATGTACTTATCCGATGGGCACAACACATTTCCTATGCCTCAACCTAGGTGGTATTGAAATGTTCTCAAAGAGGCACACCCATCCGATAAGTACTTGGTCAGATAACACACCTAAGCGCGTGTTTTTTTGTGGATCTGCATATCATTAGGGGAAAAACGATGGATAATGTGTGATCGGCCATGCAAAGAATATCCGATGGTCACAATACTTTGCACGCACCTCAACCTAATTGAAAGATACTTGTGTGCAAAGTGGAGCCCCCATCTGATAACTACTTGTTTGAATAACACACCTAAGAGCGTGTTTTTTTAGGGTTGTGCATTACACTAAGGCAAAAACGGTGTTTTATGCTTGATGGACAATGCAAAGCATATCCGATGGGCACAATACTTTGCACACACCTTCAACTAGGTGGAATTGAATTACATGCAAAGTGAAATTCCCATCGCATAAGTACTTGATCGGATAACACACCTAGCAGTGTGTTTTTTTACGGATGTGCATGACACTAAGGCAAAAATGGTATTTAATGCTCGATCGACCATGCAAAGCATATCCCATGGGCACAATACTTTTCCTATGCCTTAACCTAGGTGGTATTGAAATGTTCTCAAAGCCGTACACCCATCCGATAAGTACTTGGTCAGATAACATACTTAAGGGCGTGTTTTTTTGATGATGTGCATATCACTACTGGAAAAACATTGTATAATGTGTAATCGACCATGCAGAGCATATCCGATGGTGACAATACTTTGCATGCATCTCAACCTAGTTGAAACGGACTTGTGTACAAAGTGGAGCCCCCATCCGATAAGTACTTCTTTGGTTAACACACCTAGGACCGTGTTTTTTCATGGTTGTGCATGACACTAAGGCAAAAATGGTGTTTTATGCTTGATCAACAATGCAAAGCATATCCGATGGGCACAATACTTTGCACACACCTTCAACTAGGTGGAATTGACTTACGTGCAAAGTGGCACTCCCATACCATAAGTGCTTGATCGGATAACATACTTAGCAGCGTGTTTTTTTACGGATGTGCATGACACTACACAAAAATAGTATTTAATGCTCGATCGACCATGCAAAGGATATCCGATGGGCACAACACTTTTCCTATGCCTCAACCTAGGTGGTATTGAAATGTTCTCAAAGACGCACACCCATCCGTTGGTCAGATAACACACCTAAGGGCGTGTTTTTTACGGATGTGGATATCACTAGGGAAAAAACGGTATATAATGCGTGATCAACCGTGCAAAGCATATTTGATGGTGAAAATAATTTGCACGCACCTCAACATAGTTGAAAGGGACTTGTGTGCAAAGTGGAGCCCGCATTGGAGCCCGCATCCGATAAGTACTTGTTTGAATAACACTCCTAGGGCCATGTTTTTATATGGTTGTGCATGATACTAAGGCAAAAATGGTGTTTTATGCTTGATCGACAATGCAAAGCGTATCCGATGGGCACAATACCTTGCACACACCTTCAACTAGGTGGAATTGACTTACATGCAAAGTGGCATTCCCATCTCATAAGTACTTGATCGGATAACACACCTAGTAGTGTGTTTTTTTACGGATGTGCATGACACTAAGGCAAAAATGGTATTTAATGCTCGATCGACCATGCAAAGCATATCCCATGGGCACAATACTTTTCCTATGCCTTAACCTAGGTGGTATTGAAATGTTCTCAAAGAGGCACACCCATCCAATAAGTACTTGGTCAGATAACATACCTAAGGGCGTGTTTTTTTGCGGATGTGCATATCACTATGGGAAAAACGTTGCATAATGCGTAATCGACCATGCAGAGCATATCCGATGGTGACAATACTTTCCATGCATCTCAACCTAGTTGAAATAGACTTGTGTGTAAACTGGAGCCCCCATCCGATAAGTACTTGTTTGATTAACACACCTAGGACCTTGTTTTTTCATGGTTGTGCATGACACTAAGGCAAAAACAGTGTTTTATGCTTGATCGACAATGCAAAGCATATTCGATGGGCACAATACTTTGCACACACCTTCAACTAGGTGGAATTGACTTACATGCAAAGTGGCACACCCATCCCATAAGTGCTTGATTGGATAACATATCTAGCAGTGTGATTTTTTACGGATGTGCATAACACTAAGGCAAAAATGGTATTTAATGCTCGATCGACCATGCAAAGCATATCCGATGGGCACAACACTTTTCCTATGCCTCAACCTAGGTGGTATTGAAATGTTCTTAAAGAGGCACACCCATCCGATAAGTACTTGGTCGGATAACACACCTAAGGGCATGTTTTTTTCGGATGTGCATATCACTAGGGGAAAAACGGTGTATAATGGGTGATTAGCCATGCAAAGCATATCCGATGGTGACAATACTTTGCACGCACCTCAACCTAGTTGAAACAGACTTGGGTGCAAGTGGATCCCCCATCCAATAAGTACTTGTTTGAATAACACACCTAGGACTGTGTTTTTATTTGGTTGTGCATGACAGTAAGGCAAAAACGGTGTTTTATGCTTCATCCACAATGCAAAGCATATTTGATGGGCACAATACTTTGCACACACCTTCAACTAGGTGGAATTGAATTACATGCAAAATGGCATTCCCATCGCACAAGTACTTGATCGGATAACACACCTAGTAGCGTGTTTTTTTACGGATGTGCATGACACTAAGACTAAAATGGTATTTAATGCTCGATCGACCATGCAGAGCACCTTCAACTAGGTGGAATTGACTTACATGCAAAGTGGCACGCCCATCCCATAAGTACTTGGTTGGATAACATACCTAGCATCATGTTTTTTTACGGATGTGCATGACACTAGAGAAGGATAACTTGGCATGTCCATCTGCTGATGAGTACTTGATCGGATAACTTCTCCCACCAATAAATTAAGTACTAATTAAAAATTATAATAAATGAGTAGATTATTAAAAAGAGACTAATATTTATGTAATTGTTGCTACTGCAGCGCTTGCGAAGGACTCTCACAAAGGAGATGGCTATAGATTTTGTTCCACGGATGGATGTGATTTTATGTAGCAAAAGAGAAGTAGTTGCATTTTCTACAATCCATGATAGTGATCCCAATTCAGTTTGCCACTTTCAAAGACTTGGCGAAGATAAGGTGGCAGTTATTGTATCAAAGATTCTTAGTGCACATATTGAGCTAAAGTATAAATATGGAGATATGGAAACACTTGGAGATGTTATGCCCTACAATACATCCAACAAATCATTTATAGCATGGGACAAAGATGAGACTTATGCAACAAACATTATCAAGAATACAAAGTGCACCACCTTGGATTTTACTATAGGGGACATTTTACAAATGAGATCATTTGCAAATAAGACTGTAGCAGAAGGTGAAGTATTGGGATTTGAACAAGTGGAGCGATGGTCATTTGCACAGATGAGGATTCTAAAAGTCACCGATGATGGTATGGTTGATAACATAACATCCTTATGTGATCCCTATTATGAGGTAGGCAAGAATATGAGATGGAGCATGCAATTTTTAAACATGAGAAAGAGGCACGTGGTTTTCAATGATAAAGACAAAGTATACTACAATATCAAAGGACCTAAAAAGCGTGCCCATGTGCCAGGCTCTATCACTTCAAATGTGGATGATTTCAATATACTCAATTATAGAAGTGACATCTTATCTGGAGTGGATGAGTTCATTGGTTCCGAGAAACAAAATGATTTTAGAAGCGAAGCCTTATCTGGGGTGGATGAATTCTTGCATAGTGATAAGGGCAAAGGTTTCAATAGCGATGTCTTGTCAAGTGTGGATGAGTTTATGCATATTAACAAACCTAGTTTCAATCAAGCTTGTGGATTTGTGAAAGCCATGCAAGATGTCCCAATGAGTGATGTTCTCTCAGGAGTAGAAGAGTTTCAAGGTTCTCAATACTCTCGTAGAATATTGAATTCATTGAATGGTCCTAAGAGTATGTTAAAAACGAGGATGAGATCAACAGAGGATTATTCAATATTTAACTTTGATTGTGATATGGCCAAGGATGCAACGACCAATCATGGATGCTTGGTTACAAACAAATGTGAGGAGAAGAAGTGCATAAATACAGATAACAACGTGCACGAGGAACGAAAACAGTCATACATATGCATGAAGAGAAAGAAATTGAAAGAACTTCATTCTACCTTTCATACAAACGGGTGGTGATGCATTGACAGGTCATACCAATCCACACTACTTTCGCTTTTTTTTAAAAGATGAAAAACCCGTAATGCAATGGCAACAATAATATTCTCATGATACAAAGTGGGAACCTGAAGAACCTTACAATTTTTAACTTCAATTCCCAACAAGGAAAGGTATCCAACATGGGCTCCTATACAAGAATTCAATGAGAGGTCTAACTGTGAAATAGAAGGATTAAAAGCATTTATTACATACAAAGAGGAAATGCTCCAGAGATATCCTGATTCGAAGCCTACTTGGAGAGAACACACTACCGCTGTAATTAACAAGACACGAAATTTAATAAAGGACCTTGAGAGAATGCGAGGCTCAAAGGATGTCAAGGAAGAATGCAATATGTTTTGGCCAAATGTTCATAACGATTTGCGCCCAGCTCCAGTCTTTGAAAATAAATTTGTATCATTACTCCCACGTCCATATTGTCGACTGAAGAAGAGAGAGTTTATGCCACAAGTAGATATAGAGGTCGATTGTTTTGTTATGGTTTGGCCATCACATGATGAATATAAGAATGTGAAGTTTTGGGTTGCAAAAGTAGTTGATGTGCAAAGAGATGACCAAGGGAGAGCTACAACATTTATAGCGGTATGGTATGAGCCAAAGGGCAGGAAGGAGAATATGGATAACAACACATTGTATACTAATTGTATAATGAAGGAGTGGGTCCCAAATGATGAAGCGGTCTCTCAAGTTTCGACGGAGACAACCATAGTGTCTTAGCATTCAAGGGCAAAGAAATCAAAGAAGCACATGGGATATGAGGTTGGAGGAAAAATAAAAATACCACAGCAAAGTATTTTGCATATACACAAATTTTTAAGGATGCTCACCATGGAGGAAGTAGAAGGAGACAGTGCAAATGAAGAATGTCCATGATTAAAGCTTTGCATTGAAGTCCATTAAAGGATTTTATTTGGGTACTAGGCAAGAAGCCAATTCAAGACAATTATAATTAGAGTCATCACCTCCTATGTCAAATGAGAGTCAAAATATGCACTGGATGTCACCCAAGGTCAAGGCTGGGTAAGACAATAGGGAGTTAATGCAGATGGCACCTGGCAAGGGACTATCACATTGAGCAATAAGACAATGGGGAGTCAATGCACCCAAGGGGCAAGGCTTGGCAAGACAAGTGGGAGTTAATGCAGATGGCACCTATATTTTGCATTGGATGTCACCCAAGGGTCGAGGCTTGGCAAGACAATAGGGAGTTAATGTAGATGGCACCTGGCAAGGAACTATCACATTGAGCAATAAGACAATGGGCAGTCAATGCACCCAAGGGGCAAGGCTTGGCAAGACAAGTGGGAGTTAATGTAGATGGCACCTGGCAAGGGACTGTCATGACATTGAGCAATAAGACAATGGGGAGTCAAATTATGTAGATGGCACGAATTAAGGCTCTTTAAGAGCAACAATTTAAATTGTAAACATATGTTCAATCTATATCATTTTGGATATAAAGACTCTAGCTGAGAGCAACATCTTTAATGTAATCATATAATAATAGCTATAATTGCTATTATACCTCTTTGGTTCAATACAAAGCTTGGGTCTTATGGCATCATGTCTTGTTTCTATTTATTAAAAGTTTTAAAAATTTTGTGCATATTGCGAGTGACAATGTTATTTTCATGAAATATTTAAGTCTCCTTTCATGGATTTATAAATTTATCACGTCAAGGAAAAATATTAAAAATAATTAAATTAACAAATAACTTAGATATAGCTAGAATTTCTAATATAGTATTATTTCAAATTCTTGCATGTTGGTACAAAAGCATAGATTGAAAAAACAATATTTTTATGTGAATATGATAGTGCCACAAAGTGAATTTTTGATTTGGGAAGAATATTTTCAGAAAGTAAAATTTTGATTTAGGAAGGATATTTTCACAAAGTAAACTTTTCATTTGGAAAGGATTTTTGGGCTTCGTCCAAAAACAACAGAAAAAGTCCAAAATTAATTAAATAGGTGTTAAAACAAAATAAAGAACATAACTTCTCTTTCGAGATCGATTTTTTAGACTAAAAATTTCAAGAAGTGCATACCATGTATACATGTATTTGATATTGATACATCACATATGAAAATCCCATATCAAGAAATTTCTTACTGGGGGAAACAGTATAAGTGTGAATGTGTAGGGGTGTGTGTATGTGAGTCTGAATTTGATTGTGTCCGAAAAAGGAAAGTGTGCATGTGTGTGTGTGTGTGCATGCATGCGTTATGAGAGTTCCTCCCAATAGAAAGGACATCTATAAGAAGTAGAAGGGACACAAGGTGTTTGAGGAGCACATCATACACATGCTAGATACAATGCAGGTCATTGGTGCCTAAACCAACCCGGGGGTTGTTTGTGATTGAGGTTTGGGATACTTTGCTTGTTTCATTTCTTAAACCAGGCTTGGACTAGATGTGAGTGTCCTAAACTAGCTCGGTGGTTGGAACATCATGCAATCGTAGTCATGTGGTATTTTACAAATATTGTATGGTAACATGAAGACACCACACAAAATTATCATGTTAACTCATAGTGCATGCATGGCACTCTCCCTTTCTTTACATTCATAAGGCTCGGGCCCGTAGGGTGCCAAGGCATCTTTACTATCCTTTCCATCTCTCCTCTATTGCTCCACTCTTGTGTGTCGAAAATAGCACTTGTGTTGACCATATGAGTGCCAAATAGCACTTGTGTTACCCTCGTGTCTCCGAGTCCTAAGCCATTTGAGGCTCAAAACCTAAAGTGGCGAGGCTGATTTGAAGCTATTTGTGGCTCAAAACCTGTGAGGCCTGAAACCGCTTGGGTTATTTGTGGCTCAAACCCTATGGAGCCCTACACTGTACTTCCTCCATGGCTGCAACCGTTGAAGTAAATCATGAAGCCTAAACGCCTCTAATCACTTATTACCCTGCATTCTGCGAGACTGTACTATGTGGATGTTAATATGCCTCCCTTCTTGTTGTTGAGCCTACTGCCCTCGGATCAGCAGCCATGCTGGAGGAGGTGTGGAGAGGACCATCGAGGACTGCATTGGCGAGGAGTGAGCCGAGTCAGGTATGAGTGGAACTTTCAAAAATAGGTGGCATGCTTATCCTCGTATGTGTGGATGTGATGGCCATGGAGATTGTAGACTCGTAGGTAGAGGTAGAGGTCTTGAAACTGAGTGGGGCTGACGTGGGGGTTGAAGACAATCTAATTGTTGAGATTGTGGATCTTGTCATCAATCAGCCGACTGTGGACGGGGAGACCGCAGAGGAGTAAGAGAATAAGGCAGTTGAAGTGGACCACTGTGACGAGGGCAGAATCAGGGAGATGAAGCCATAGGTGTCATTAAAGGACTAGAGGTAGAAGCAAAATCCCTCTTGTGTCATCTCTTTCAAAAAATTGTACTTTGGAAAATTCTACAAAATGTTGGGGTCCTTTTGTTGGAGCTCACGAAACTCAGTCCAAGTTCATCAACATTCCATGGACATGTACAAGGGGTGGATGCATTGGTCGATGTGGGAACTACCATAGTAGTGCCAAAATTCCTCCTTTTTTAAGAAGGGGATTTGCCAGTGAGGCTAGAGACCAAGCGTCAGCATCGGTGAGGGGAATTATATCATTGAGGGAGAGGTTGTAACCTCCTCGTGTGCACTTTGGATGTGTGTGCCGCTAGTCGTTGAAGGACTGGGTGATGAACTGCATAAGGGGGCGCACCTCTAGGATTTCATAGAGGTGGAGGCGGGAGCCTACAAGCTACTTCTTCTAGTGGTGCATGAGTGCACTATCTGGCAGTTCTCCTGGAACAATTGCAAAAGAACATTGGAGAAGTTTGGATTGTTGCCACCTGTATCCATGTATGGACCTTTTCACTAAAGAGCACGAAGATGAACCAAAAGATTTGTTGATGGAATATAGGGATTATTTGGCTTGGTCCTACAAAGACGTGCAAGGGATCTCCCCCAAAGTAGCAGTTCATATCATACCTATTAGGGAAGGTGCCACAAACCTAAGGTATGTGGGCCCCATTGGACAAACCCAAGATATGGTACTATAGTGTATGAAGAGCTAGAAACGTTATTGGGTGATCGTTTCTTTTATGATATGGACACAAAATTTCTAACCAAGGACTCAAGGGAGTCTTGGAGAGCTTGTAGCACCCAATTGTAGAGTATATTATGCTGAGGGGATGGTAGGCGATGGAGCGGTAATGCCCTTGTGTTTGTATTGCGGAGGCTCGGACGTAGGCTTGAATCTAGCTTGAAGATTGTCGGGAGTGTAGACCCATGGGATGAGTTCCTCGGGCTGCTTGGATAATTGCACCACGTCATCATCCTAAGGATAATTTGTGTACTTTGTGATGACCTGACACCATGCCTAGAAATTAAGAAAAATTGGATGAGCGGCAAGGGTTTGGAGGTCAAAGGGACGAAGGAGAGAGAGACTATATTGCTGAAGGTCTAGCAAGAAATAAGACATGGCAAGAATGGGGCAGCAATGATCAGCATTATGGCTTAGGATGGTTTGGAGGGCATTAGGAGGGAGTGGAGCAGTGAGGTCGAGGTGGAAGATGAGATTTTGTGCATGAAGGGTGTCAAAGTATATTTTGAGGGTTTGGGGGACGAGTGTATATGTGGCTAATTGTGCGGAGATCTCTCTGTACATCTGAAATTCTTACTGCTCGCGGTCTTCCAACCCAAAGTCCTCTCGGTGGCCGAGGGTACGCAATCGTTCATTCTCTTCCTACATTGACACAATTAGTGCCCATTCCTGTGCCAAGAGATCTTGGAGGGTTTGGATCTAGCAGTCATAGACCTGCTGAGTCCTTGATTGCTATGCCTCTACTTGTGCTCGCTGTTTGTCTACAGTTTGAAGGTGATTTCTACCTTGTGGACCTAGTCCATGAGTGTTTGGACCAAGGATTCACTTGTACAGCAAGCTCATCCTTGAGCTTGGTGACTGAGAGTTTGAGCTTCTCTGCCTTGTTGTGGTACTCCTCTGCTCGATCAAGGATAGTTTGCCTTGTGGCTTGGGTGGCGAACGTTAATGTGTGGATGTTATGCGTGGAGAATTGTGCCTAGAGTAGAGTCGAGGAGAGTTGAGAGGCTTGGTTCTAGCATCTTTGTATAATTGTTCGTGCTAATTGTGGAAGATGGGCCATTGCCTCGAATAATTGCTGCTCCATTTGGTCGGCACGGGAGAGCTTCTCAGTTATCATGTGGTTGTACCTGCTTGATGCCTAATAATGGGGCACACTATAGAACTGTAGGGCTTTGGTGAGGCTTGCCCATGGAGAGGAGGAGAAGCTGGCGACAAAGGAGGTGGTAACCTGTGGGTGGGCCATGGCTGAAGCCGAGACTTGGGGCTCAGAGGGGGTTGTATGAACAGCTTGAGCACCTGGGTGGAGGCCAATGGTGACTGTCTCGTCTCCCAGGAGATGAGCTCAATTTTTTTTATTCCAAGACTATTTTAGTAGTTTTGGGACAACTCCAAATCCCTTTGTTATAGAAAATTAACTATTACTTTGATGCCATGCTTGAACTTGAGATCGAGCATGGCTTATAATTTTTAAGCATTCCATGTTCGAGCACTAGTGTGTACTTTTCAATGAAGAGGATAAAGAGAGAGGAAGAGAGATGATCAAATTCATCCCAAAATCAAGGATTTGTCCCAAAATTACTAAAACAATCTTTTCCACGATAGTTTATAGAAAAATGATGCAAGAGATTCCAACAAACTCCAACCTTAATAAGAAATGGTCGCTTCCGAGGGGGACTGCATGGTGAAGGCTAGGTTTAGGGAGGTATGAAAAGGCTACCAAATAGGGAGGGCAAGCTTCCTTATGTGGAAGATCATGCATAAGTGGCTACCCCTCAGGGGCAAGCTAGCAAAGAGAATTCAGGTGAACTGCCACCACTGCCCTTTGTGCGAAGAACAAACCGAAATGGTCTGACATGTTTTCTAGAACTGTCGAATCGTGGCCCAAGTGTGGCACAGCCTTGAAGGCATGGTTCGTGAAGCAGGTCTCATGTCAAACTTCAATATACGTGATAGATGGGAAGATCCCACTTGTGGTTGTGGGAGACTCTTCAGGAATGATGTCTATGTTAGCAATGGGGTGGCCTTGTTTAAGGGCATCAGTTCTATGAGTAGTTTGGGACAATCACACCAAGCAAGTAGGGGCAAGAGTCCAATTCATCAAGGAAATGGACCTTAGGGACTTCATCCTTGCCATCCGGTTAAAGGATCCTCTGATAAGTTGATGCCTGTTGGAAGTTAGGTGGTTCTATGATAGAAGGTAGGCTGTGTGCAGCGTAGGCCCTGGACATCTAGTCCTTCTTGGGCCAAATTTTATAATCTAGTCATCTTTTTGTTAGGGCTGAGGATCCATTCAGCATGTTTCATTTAATTTTTTAAAAAAATTTAAGGTCATAAGAAGCTGGGGCCTTTATGATTTGATTGAAAGGTCAAACATTTGTTTTCCCAAAATGCATTGAAGTCAAAGCAGATGCTCATTGAAAATGTCCAATATGATTGAGCAACGTGCACAGACATCGGTAAATTGAATTAACAGAACCCTCCAAATTCTCATGGCTTTTTGCTACATTTGGAGTGCGAGATTTAGGACCATCCATTGACTTTTGGAGAGAAATTCGAGAAAGCAACCAGTTACGTTGTATGAAATGGCTCATCTCTAAAGATTCAAGGAGATACGTAAGTTCTATCTAGACTTTTGGGTAGAAAAATTCAAGGAAGCAATACAAGATACCTAAGTTGCGCGTATGAAATGGTGGATCTCTAAAATCAAATCGATATCTATACTCTGTAGCATCTAGTACGTAAGATCATGCATTGACCAATAGCAGCTACCTTGTATAAAAGGAGCTACTACGAATGAACTTCCACCATTCAGAACCACCATGGCACTCTTCAACAATGTCCATCTCTCGCTCCCTATCCTCCTTGTCCTCATCATTGTTTCTTTCACACATTCTAGCCCTCCCCATTACAAGAAACCCACTCTCATGTACTATGTCTAGGTCTATCAAGGCGTCCCTGACCTTGACTATATTATCCATGCCCCCGATCCCAACATCACTAACTCCTTCGAAAATACTGTGCTCTTCACACTAAACATCAACCAGGAGGTAGATCGCAATTCTATTTAATTAGGGTTAGCTATACGGATATCGTTATCGATGCTAGTTACACTTCAGCATTTGTGGGCTTCGAGTTGGAGATCGTTACTTACAATGACGGATACTACAACGAAACCATTCACTATCAAGGCATCAGTACTGTGTAGTTGCCCGAAATGGATTTGATTGGAGGCACTAGAAATTTCAGAAGGGCGAGAGGTTATGCGATCATACAACAAGCGGCAATTAGTCTACCTTACATCACATATAGTCATAATCATCAAAATCTTGAAATACAATAGTTGAAGAAGAATATATACCACACTCCTCCTATGAATAATAGCTAAAGAAGTTTGAAAATTTACACCATTGTCACAAAACTTTATCATCAAGCTTAGTTTGTAGATAAACAGGTCTAGAGGCTAATAATACCTATGACTCATCCAAAATATGTCAAGTGGAATGTTGAATTCCCTCCTTCCTACCTTTTTGAAAATTACATACATCCTTTTTGTTAGGTGAAACCCGAGTTTGCTCAGTCCAAAACTCAACAACAATATCTTGCAACTCCTTGCTACTCACATGGTTTTGTTGCTACATTTTACATGACTACAAAGAAAATTTATTTTCCTCCTCATATTGCAAATGATCTGTAGCTGCATATAAACTTCTCTTATGGACATCTAGTAACTTTGAAGCTGTAGGAACATTAATTTCACTTGCAATTCCTGCATTCATCAACATCGTCTTGCTACTCCTCAGAAACAAGTGCTCTGAAGGTTTTGACCACTTTCAGTGACTTACAGACACCAAAAATGAGTGTTGACTGTGTTTTAGCATCCTTCTCGGTTTTGGGATCCTTCTCAGGATTGTTGTGAAATCCTTCACTAGTAGATGACTTAGAAGAATCTGAAAAATGTCCCTCCTGGTATTGTGATCCAAATTAGTAGCCAAGGTGTTGAAATATTTGACAACATCATTTGTAAACTTTATTTTTTTCATGTCATTGCAACCACATTGTTAAGTTCCCTCTCCTTCTTTCTATGTCACTCTGACTGCTCGAAGAGTAATAATGTCTTTTGGGGGTCTTATGATGGTTTTCACATTGAGAGAACCAACTGCAAATTTTGTGGAGTTTGAGATATCATGTATTGCATCGTAGGACTCTATTGGACTGTGATGGCATACACCTTCCACAAACACGCAACATTGTGCAAAAGACTCTACCCTTTGAAACTCCTCAAAGTGGCCTAATCATCTGCAAAGCTTTCTATGTGTGTGCACCTTCAATGGAGCAATAATTGAGGAGAGGGGAAGAGACAATGAGAGAGACCATGACAAGAGAGCTCGAGAAAGAGAGAACACAATAGGAGAGTTCAAGAGTGAGAGCAGAATAGGGGAGAGAGAGAGAGAGAGAGAGAGAGAGAGAGAGAGAGAGAGAGAGAGGGAGGGAGGGAGAGAATGGATGTGAGAGAAAGACTTGGGTAAGCGGGAGCAAATTTCAAAAAAATCAACAACCAGCTATAAGTTTATTTGCCATTAACCAAGTGCCCCGTCAACCACGACTGCGTACTTGTTGCCAATAACAAAGTTCCCAATTAGCACCACTAGCTGATCTAGCCAAATACGTTTGGACTACTTTTTTAGCACTTAGCACCTCATGTCCCAGACACTGCTATTTAGTCCACCTAACACTACATCGACCGTTGAATCCTCTTCACAGATTCATCTGACCCCAACACACTAAAAAGAACAAAGAAAAGAAACCATTTCTTGCTTTTCATCCCTATGACTTTTGGAGTAGCATGGATTCGTTTACCTCAGAGGAGACTATTGAATTTCATTACCAAATCAAATCAATCCATTGCTTGCACTTGCTCGTCTAGTTCTTATGGGAGTTGGTCCCTATGGTCACCTCCTATAGTTTCACACTCATTATGTTTCCTAAACCCACTATCTATAGATCAATCAGGAAAATTCATAGCTTTAAGAGGTTTTGGCATTATATCAGTGTGCAGATTGCACTTTATTCATTTAGCACTTCACAGGCCTTCTTTGTAAAGCCTTATTGGCTATCTTTCTAGCAAATGTGCACATATTTAAGCCTTGTGAAGATTTCTTAGCTTTTCCCAGTGTTTATTTCCATAATGAATCTTTGTAATAGATTGGATATATTCCAGTTTCTGTCTTCACCAAAGCAATTTGAATTGCAATTGTAATACACTATTCTTATAGTCGCTTTGAGTACACTGTTTGCATCATGTCTATATCTAGCAACCTCAATTTGGATGCATATGTAACTTTGACAAATCCAATTATGTTACATTGAAGTATCAAATGGAGACCATAAATATATTACAGTGATAAGTGGGAGTATGTAGATGAGTCAAACCTAGAACATCTAGTGACTCCGCAATAGATCTTGCCATGGCCAAGAATGACAAGTATCCATAGAACTTGATCAAACATAATGTTCAATATGTCATTCTTGGACAATGCAAAATGATCTAGATATACAAGGAAGCATGGGATATGTTCTCAACTCTTTATGAGTCCAAGAACACTTCCAGGATTCTGACATTCAAATACTAGATTGATTAGAGTGTCTCCAATAGCAATGAATCTCGTCATTCTTATGTGCTCAAGATCAAAGACTACAACAATCAACTTGTAGTAGTAGGAGACACTATAAACCCTATGGAGATGGTTCAAGTCATCCTCAATCGACTAGGTGAGGAATATGAGGATCTAGTCAAGAGTAATGCCATTCAAAGGCAAGTTCCATCCATTGGAGAGATACAATTAATGTTATTGGTGAGGAACTCAGGACACAAGCCATTCAAGCAAGCAAAGATAAATCTAATGAGTAAGAATTCACATCCTCAAACAAAGCCAGAGGTAGAGGAAGATCGTCTCATAAAAGTGGGCCTCAAAATCTAAATAAGCATCAAGAACAACATCATTATTCATAATGGCATGAACATCAGTATCAAGAGGAAATCATTGCAGCAAATAAAAGTTTCAAGGAAGAGGGAATGCGTCCACCAACAAATCAAACATTTAGTGCAAGGAGTAGAGGAAATTTATGTGGAAGAGGAAATCATCATGGTGGACATCAAAGTCATAGTCATTATGGCAATGAACCCAACACGATGAATCTTGTGGTTGATGGTATGCATAAGATTGATATCATGGTGGACATCAAAGTCATAGTCATTATGGCAATGAACCCAACACAATATATCTTGTGGTTGATAGTATGCACAAGACTAACACAATGTAGGTTGATTGTGATTCTACGGTGGAATTTAGATCATGATTCATGGTACATTGATAGTGCATCAACTCATATAACAAAACATCAAGAATGGCTTACAAAGATTAAACCATTAGAAGGAACCAAGAATGTTATCTACATTGCAGATAACACACCAAACCCATTTTAAAGGAAAGGCATAGTTCGTATGAAAAATTTTATTGTTACACAAGGATTGGTGAAAGATGTACATAAAGTCATTAAGAACCTTTTCTCAGTTGGACAAATAATGAAACATATCTATACAGTCATCTTTGATGGATATGAATGCAAAATCAAAGATAAATCCAAAGGATATCAACTAGTGGAAAAAGTAGTCAAGAAGGATGCTTATTTAGGATGCTAACTTTAGTACCAAACTTGCATCCCATGTCAACTTACCATCAACTAATCCTAATTTCTACAATATCACACAAAAGATATGGCCTTGTAAACGTCAAAAGTTTGTTTCAATTGAGAAATCAACATATGGAAATTGGCGTTCCTGAACTTCAGTTCCTTGGAAAAGTTTGTGAAGCATGTTGCTTTGGTAAAAAATCAAGAGCCAGCTTTGGAAGAAGACCCTCTTGAGCAAGAAGTGCACTTGATTTAGTGCATACAAATGTATGGGCTCTATATGGGGTTATGCAAAGACCTATAACATTAATGATTCATTATACTACTCGACTTATATCAATGACTACAACAAATATTGTTTGGTCTAGTTTTTGAAGGAGAAATATGAAGTCTTTTCCATATTTCAAGGATTTAAAGCTAGGTAGAGAACCAAACATGTAGAAAGGTCAAAGTCATCAGATTAGATAGCAGAACTAAATACATGTCTTTGGCATTTGTGAACTTTTAAAAAAGTAATGGCATTCTAAGGTAGTTCACTACTGGTGCATGTACTTGTTGTCAGTAGCATGCAATAGTTGAAAGGAAGAACAAGACTTTAGCTGATTAGAGCAATGCTCAATGAGAATCATCTTTGAAATAAGTATTGAGAAAAAGCAATCCATGCTACAAAGTACTTGCTTAGTTGGTTTTTGAAACCAAAAGGTAATTCTTTCCACACACGAAGTCACCACTTAATCAATTGGAGAAGAAGAGCACAATCACACCATGAAAAGCGACAGTAGACTGGGTACAATCTCCCCCCCCTAGATGAGTGGCTCATGCTTCCTCATCTAGAGTATTTATAATATTTCATAAAAGCACCAAAATATATTGCTCAAACTTGCAATAATAAAGCAAATACAAAATTGGCCCATGGCCATGTATAATGTGATGTGCAACACCTCGATCGATACCCTCGCACTAACTCCAATCCTCGCTATGAGTTACATCACCTGTACTCAAGCCGCCAATGTGAAGATAGTGGGAGAGAGGGAAGGAGTCTCACTTGCGGCTTTCTCACATACACAATGGGGGAATACACACACAGGTGGAGGCTGAAAACAGTTTTCCTCTTCTTAGTTGTGAAAGCCAAAAGAACTCTAGTACAAAGAAATAGAAGAACCCTATATGTGGGTCTCAAACCAAAATCAACTAACTAATGTGGCATACTAAGTGAGCCACAAACTAGAGTAGATAAGGATAGCTGTCATCCAGCTATTATTCATGGGCGGTGTACCAACCGCATCTGTAGCTAACAAGTCGATGACATATATGCACAACGGTCACCCTGGCATGTCGCGAGTGGAGCTCGATATCTCAACACTTCCCCTCGAGCTCAATCCCAATCCTTGCACACCAAGCAGGTCTCTGAACTTGCATAGCTTCTCTGCGCCCAATGCCTTCGTGAATATGTCAGCTATTTGATCCTCTGTGCTGACATAAACTAGATCAATAAGACCTAGTAAAACCTTCTCCCGCACATAGTGATAATGCACCTCAATGTGCTTTGTTCTAGCATGATAGAGTGGGTTATTTGCCAAGTGTATACTGCTCATGTTGTCACAATAAATGACAATTGGTCCATCTATAGACTGATGCATATCATAGAGTAGCTTATGCAACCAAGCTACCTCGCATGCAGCCATTGCTGCACCCCTGTACTCAGCCTATGTGCTCGACAAGGCAGCTGTAGGCTATTTCTTGCTGCTCGCCTAGGAAATGGTTTCCTTGCCTGTTTCCCAAATTAACAGGCTTCACAAACCTTGTGCATTTCTGCAACCTTGAATTTAGGCAATCCTGCAACAATATTTTGGGCTTTCATTGATTTAAGTCACTGTATATTAACATGACCAATGAGTTTGTGCCAGATATCAATATCTACAACTACACCGGTCCCATGTGCAAGCATTGCTGCACTCAATTCAGGCATGTCCACATCCAACGTAAACATCCTGCCCTTCTTCTTCTCTTTTGCTATCAAGCGACCGTTATTTTTCATATCCTCAACAAAGCATCCATGAGGATTAAATCTGACCTGCAAGCCCTGCTCAACCATTTGACCAACAGAAACCAGGTTCTTGGTGATGTTCGGGACATGAAATACATCAGACAGGTATTTCTTTTTCCCATCCTGCATAGACAAAGGAATTTTATCAATCTGCACAATAGGATGTGCAGTATCATCACCAGTCTCCACAAATCTTGGGGTTTTCATTTTCCTTGCATCCTGCATCCATTCTGCATGACCTGTCATGTGGTTTGACACACTTGAGTCAACATACCACACATCATTTCGTTCTTCTGCACTTGTCACAGAATTGGTCATATGCTGCACCATAAATAGATGCTCATTTCGGTCATCACCCTGTCTACTGGAAGATGCATAATTGCCTTGCTGCAATTTTCCATTCATAATGTCATTCTGCTTTTTGTAGCAGTCCTTAGCCATATGACCCATTTTACCACAGTAGTAGCATTCAACATTGGTGTTTGCATTTTGGCCTCTCTGCCATCCACCACGGCCTCTTTGGCTCCCCCTGCCTCTAGAGTTACCACGTCCTCCTGCATAGGACTGGTTTTCTTTAGTTTGCTGCATATTTTGATTTCTACCACGGCCTGCAGATCGGCCTCTTCTACCTCTGCCTCTACCTCTTCCAGCATTTGAGTAGAAGACAGCTTCTTTTGAAGTTCCTCCTGAAGAAGATGCACCCCCATTTCTCTACTCTTCAGAAATTAGAAGAGCAAACAACACTTCAAAATCAGGAAATTTTTCATGGACGGCAATGGATGTCCAGAACTGTGCATAATCCTTTCCTAGACCATTCAAGGTCACAGAAACTAGATCATCATCTTCCACTGGCAACCCAATGGAAGCAAGTGCATCTGCAATTTTCTTCACCTTCATGTGGTAGTCATTGATGCTCAAATTTTCTCTCTGCACATTGTGCAACTCCTGTTTGAGCTGTATTTTCCTGGCTTGCGTATTTGTGCTGTACATTTTTGCCAAATTATCCCATGCCTCCTTTGGCGTACTTGCATCCTCAATATGCATAATCATAGAATCAGAAATACTGATAGACAGCCAGTACATAACTTTCCTGGCTCTCTCATGCCATCCTTTAAATGCTTGCATTTCTTGTTGATTGGGAACATTAGGAAGAACTGGTTCTTCTTCATTTCCTGTAATGAACTCCCAATAGCCTTTTCCCATAAGGAAATTCGTTATTCTAAACTTCCATGCCTGGAAGTTGTTCTTGTCAAGCTTTTCTGTGACAATCTGTGAAAGAGAATCAGACGCCATTACAGAACACTGCAAAATATTATGTCACTGCGAAAAACATAGCTTTTGCCTCACATGGGCAGATCTGCAAAACTGACGAAAGTGGTATTTGACCACATAGTCACTTCCTAGTGACAATTTGCATCAACAGGCAACAAGCATGATTTTGCAACTCCCAATATCTTTGCACACAGGCATACGATGCAATTTCTGTGACAACTTTTCACCGACTAGCCGCGAGTAGTGGTCGCACAGCAAAAATAGGGCCTTTTTTTGAGTGCATGCGAAGAACTTCCACCTTCAAAACGGGCCCCGAAATGGCCTCAAATCAGAAAAATAAAGTCACCAAGGGCCTTGCCCTTGTCCCGCAACATATACTATGCTCTCGCCACACTGCGAAGGGCGTCTCAATCTGAGACAGTGCACTCTTGCACTTCTAACTGTGCTACCTGTAGAGATTTGCTCCCAAACTCGAAATAGGAAAGCAACACTGGTCCTCTTACCAGGACACTACGAACTTGGTTTCCTTTCTTGAGCTCCTTACCATGAACAAGGCTCTGATACCATGTGAAGATAGTGGGAGAGAGGGAAGGAGTCTCACTTGCGGCTTTCTCACATACACAATGGGGGAATACACACACAAGTGGAGACTGAAAATAGTTTTCCTCTTCTTAGTTGTGAAAGCCAAAAGAACTCTAGTACAAAGAAATAGAAGAACCCTATATGTGGGTCTCAAACCAAACTCAACTAACTAATGTGGCATACTAACTGAGCCACAAACTAGAGTAGATAAGGATAGCTGTCATCCAGCTATTATTCATGGGCGGTGTACCAACCGCATTTGCAGCTAACAAGTCGGTGACATAAATGCACAACGGTCACCCTGGCATGTTGCGAGTGGAGCTCGATATCTCAACAGCCAATTACATCAATTATTAATGATCGATTGAACGAATCACCGAATCAACCAATCCCAACATAATTGTGCTCAAAGCACAATAACCAAGCACAACACCAATAACACTAGCGACATCAGTATTAACATGGAATCACCCACAATACTGACCATCTAGCATGGCAAAACATAGCTAGTCGAGCATCCCCAACTAACCACACAAAGTATCCACTAGGACCCCCGTCACGTCCGGTGCGCTCTAATGGAGTACTTTGTCATAGTCACACATGACTAAAATAATAATGTCCAAAGCAAGATATATCAGAAATATAATTTCCATAACATCCCTCTTGCTTGGATTGTAATTGACCTCAGTTGCGTGTTTGATTATAGGAACTAAGGAGGTTTGGAAAAGTTGGAAAGAACCGCTCAGGCATCCACTGAGCATCATCTCTTGGATGGTTCTTAAATTTGAGCAAGTATTTAATATAAACATTTCCTTTTTGGGGCTTGGTTTGTTGATGATCAATAATGCATTCAAGCTCTAGAATTTCTTCCTCATCAACAATCAATGGAGCCTCTTCATAGACAAGATGAATAGGTAAAGGTCCTTTGAAGGGCTTTAAGAAGCTAATATGGAAAGCATTATGTATTTTCCAATTATCAGGTAATTCAAGCCTATAAGCTAGATCATTGATTTTCTGCATTACCTTGAATGGTCCATAAAAATGTGGGGACATTTTGATTACTGGCCATTTCTCAACACTCTTCAATCTTCTTTTCTCAATCCAAAGAAGTACATAATCGCCTTCTTTAAAAAGCATGTGTCTCCGTTTCTTATTTGCTTGTTTTGTGTACTTCTCTTGGGCTATTGCAATGGCTTCTCGAGCCTCTTTGAGAATATTTTGATAGTAATGGGTAAATGCATCTACTACCTCCACTCTATGGGTCAATCGTGTGATAGGAATAGGTAAAACCTTCCCATAGATAATCTCAAAGGGTGCTCTTCCAGTTGCAGAATGAGGAGTATTATTATAAGCAAACTGTAAGAGATGAAGATATTTATCCCAAGTCTTTGGTTGACTTCCCGCATAAGCTTTTATCATATCCAGAATAGTATTGTTTGTAACTTCAGTTTGTCCATTTGATTCTGGATGAAAAGCTGATGAGAAATCTAACTTAGTGCCTAGATTATGAAATAATGTAGTCAAGAAATTACTGCAAAACTTTGAATCTCGATGACACTATAATCTATGCTTGATGAATAAATGTGCAGCTTGCTGAGAGCTGTTAAAGTCTTCTTGCATGGGATGAAATAAGCTTGCTTACTAAAGCGATCTACTATCATCCAAATCATATCATTTTGATTCACTATAGTAGGAAAACCTGTTATGAAATCCATGGATATTTGTTCCCAAGGTTGCGTAGGAATTGGCAAAGGCATTAGCAATCCTGGGGTCTTTCCTTTGTAACTCTTGATCTTCTGACAAGTGATGCATTCAGCTACAAACTTAGCCACATCTTTTCTTATAGTAGGCCAATGAAATTCTCTTGCTATCACTTGTAAAGTGGCAGTCACTCCCCTATGTCCCATATATGGTGGTTGGTGCATTTCCTCCATTTACAATTTGTCTAAAGGATCGAGTGATGCATAATTTCTTTTGATAAAAGAGGTATCCATCATTGCATGAATAGTCCAACATAGGATTCCAATTTTTATTCTCTAATTTATTCCATATATCAGAAAAGTTTGGATCCCCTTGATAAGAATTCAAAAGACTGGGTCTCGACAGCAGTGACATGATTAATACTTGGCTTTCTGCTAAGAGCATCAGCAACTACATTCTCTTTTCCAATTTGATACTAAATCATGGGCTGAAAACTCTAGATAAATGATGCCCACTTGATGTGCCTATCGGATGTTAGTGGCTAAATCAACAAATGCTTGATACTTTGCTGATCGATTTTGATAAGAAACTTAGCTCCCATCAAATAATGTTTCCACATTTGTAAGGCATGCATAACAGCGGTTAATTCTTTATCATATGTACTGTAATTGCATTCCAGTGGTTTTAATTTTTGGCTCTCATATGCTATTGGATGTCCATCTTGCATAAGAACGGCTCCAATTCCATATCCACTAGCATCGATTACAACTACAAAGAATGGTCTAGAGACATCACGTATTTGTAACACAGGAGCTTGTGTGAGAGCTTCCTTCAAAGCTGTAAAAGATTCATCTTGATGCTCAGTCCATAAGAAATGCTTAGCTTTCCTAAGAAGTTCTATCAATGGATGTGCAATGTATACGAAATTCTTGACAAACTTTCTATAAAAGCTACACAATTCCAAGAATGATCTTAATTTATGTATATCTCAGGGTTTAGGCCATGTGACTATGCACTCAATCTTCTTTGGATCTACTCGAATCCCATAGGCGAATACAATGTGACCCAAATACTCTATCTGATCTTGAAAGAAACTACTCTTTTTAGGATTTATGTACAATTGATTTTCTTTCAAGAGTAAAAAGACTAACTTCATATGTTCCTTATGCTCCTCAATGTCTTTGCTAAACACCAAAATATCATTGAAGAATACTACCACACAATCTTGGTGTTTAAGAAAGATTCAGTTCATCATTCTACTAAAAGTAGCATTCCACAAGCCATCTCTCTAGCTTTGCTTTTGCATCGTTTTCCATGGGAATTGATTGTTTTACCATTTCCCACTGTACAATTATATCACCCAGCACTCTTGGTAAGAGGGATAGCATGGAGGCTTTCAACTTGGACTACTCCATTTCTCCACACCTTGTCTAGACACATTACAATTGGGTAAATCTTTGCTCATTCATTTTGTCTAGCAAATAGTTGGTGTGTCGGATTTCTCTAATTTTCTCCTCACTCAATCTGACAACATGTCAGACACACACCCTATGGACAAGATTTTGTATCTCAATTTTTAGGTTATATATATATATATATATATATATCTCTTTTGTTTGGGTGCTGCCATGAGGAAAATGAAAGTAATGATCTAATCCACACAACAATCATACCATAAGCACTCAAAAATTCTATGCTATGATGATGACAACAACTAACTGTACATACAAAATAAAAAATAGAAGCAATTATCTAAATCACACAAGTTACAATAAGCATTACCCAAGCACTATTGCTATGCTGTGATGACAACAAGAACTAAGTTGTACATACAAACACATGCAACACAATTTCTTTAAGAAACATTTGAATTCTATGCACACACTTGTAGATGTGAAACTCTTGGTAGATACTTATAATCTAACAATAAAATAATAGTGTGGACTCTAAAAATAATTGAGGCTAAATCAAAGCATGCAAAAATACACGCATAAGCCATAACTGGTCAAAAAGGCCCTATCAAAGGGGGAGAGGGTATAAAAGATGAAACAGGAAATGTTTAATAGCATCATAGAACCAAGATGATCTAGATCAGTGATTGTTTGATCACATATCTGGTTGGGAAGGTCCTCATTGACATGAATTTGGCATCTGAAACGAGCCATCATCAAAGTGAGGTGAATTCAATTGGCCAAAGCAAGCCATCACTTGTTTTGATACTTACAGCAAGATGAATCCGATAGGCTGAAGCAAGTCATCAACTGGCTTTGAATGATAAACACATCACACAAGCACACACACACAAGTAAGCAAACATACACACATATCCCTCTCTCAATTTCTCTCTCTCATGAGCCCTCTCTTGCTTCCCTCGCTCAACTAGGGCGAGGTGAATCCTATTGGCTGAATCGAGCAATCACTCGGCCTTGATTGAAAAAAAAAGTAGAAAACTCACCAAAAAGGAGCAGTGAAGGCATTAGGATAGATGAGAGTTGGGCAAAAAACTCACCAAAAAGGAGGGAGTGAAGGCATTAGGTTAGAGGAGACTTGGGCAAAAGGTGGGGAAAATCGTGGGCCCCCCCTTTTATAGATCCTACCTCGACACATGGCCCAATGCCACAAAATACCACGTGATGTCTTTAAGCCAATATGATTGCACAATGTGGCATGCATGCATTTGTTAAACACATCCTACCCAGTATACTTGTACACCACATAATACTTTCCGATTACACTGTATGGTCTTCATTTTACCATGCGATGTATGTACACCATGTGGTGTATCTTGACACCACACAGTGTATCTTGTTTATACCTACAATGTGAGTTGATACCATGTGTAGAGTATTCCCAATCAACTGTTACACTTTGATTGGTTTTTTTAAAAATGTTTTTTTCGCATTTTGAACGTTCCCATACCTTTATAAAATAAAAAGAAGGTTCTTTTCTTAAGGGAAGGGAAGGGAGAGGAGGGGAGGAGAGGGGAGTGGGAATTTTGAATTCTAGGGAAGGGAAGGGAGAGGAGGGGGAGGAGAGAGAGTGGAAAGTTTGAATTCTACGGAGGGAGAGGGAGAGGAAGGAGAGCAGGAAATTTGAATTATTTTAGGGTTTCCTTTATATTGACTCTCACCCCTCCCATAATTCAAAGAAGGCTCTCCTCCTTCCCCTCCCCCTTTGCCTCCCTTCCCGTTCCCCTCCCCCTCCCCCCTCCCCTCCCTTTCTCATCCCCTTCCTCGTCCTCTCTCTTGCCCTTACCCTCCCCTCTCCCTCTCTCTTCTCCCTCCCCTATCCCTCTCTCTTCTTTGTCACCTCTCATCTCCCTCTTCTCACTCCCTTCACCTTTCTCTTTCCTTCTCTCCTTCTTTCTAATTATGTGTCCATGGTTGTGGCCACAAAAAGAGAAGAATAGTTTTATTATTTTATTACAAGAGTGTAGTGTGCAAACTTGGCCACGCAAGGGCTAGCCCTCACCTTAACAATCCTGCATTGCTTATGGTCATAGTAGCAGACAAAAGAGTCGCTTGAAATATGCTCCATAGACTTCGAGCCTTTATATTTTTTATAGATATATAAACTTATAATAGATATGTAGTAGCCACAAAGTTGATTGGCCAATAATGTTTTTTGAAGCAAAGATGATGAACTTCAATTGATAGTAGAAGATAGGTAAAATAAAGTGTCTCCTTCTAGCAATGTACCGCATATAGAGTTTTGTAATATCGACAATCCTAGAGAAATCTAAGAGTAGCTGGAACAAAAAAATGGACGTGCTTTTCAGGAATTAAATGTGACAAACCTTAATAAGCTCATAAGCTCTCCAAGGGCTTCAAACGCTCTTGCTAGTAATAAGGGTTGCTAAGGAGAATACAAAACCCTCTGGCAATTAAAAAACTCAAAACTCACAACCATTTGATGATGAAGATTCCAAAGATAAGTCCTTGTGAGAACAAATTGAACCATGGCCACTAGCAAGAATAGAAATCTTTTAATATAGAGACCTTCAAGCAAGACATCCTTAATAGAAAAAAGCAAGTGTAAGATGTTCATGCCTTCTGCTAATCAGTAATCCCATAAATGATGGTGAATTATAGTATTAGAGTCTCAATGTACATTAAAAGAATATAAAAAAACTTATTGTCACTGAAATTAAAACCATCACCATATAAGCTAAAGCATCCCTTCAAAGATTAGAAATTAAGGGATATGGATAAGAAATACTTCCACTTAATAAGTCAATTCCTTAATGAAAGAGTGCAAACAAGGACTGCAAATACAAGGGCTTTAAATGGGAAAATGTGAGAACATGTTACAAAAAAGAGTGTATAATGGAGAGAAAACTCACATGAGAGACGATAGATGGAAGATGAAAAAACACACAAATAGAATAAAAGATAAGTCTTTGATTATCATCCTCATCCCAAGAAGGATAAGGTGATCCTCACAATACAAGGGGGGCGACCACCCACTAAATAGGAACTAAGTCCTCATCCTCTAATCCAAAATCTATTCATGATCCACATCCATCAATCACATGGATGTGATTTTAGACCACTCTAATCAATTGATGTATAAATATCAACACTTTAAACAGTTAGGTGCCGATCAAACATGCAAATTGTACTATCATCAATGAGAACAAAGACAAATAGGATCTTTCACTACAATAGTTCAGCTCATTTTTTACATTTTTTTGACGGAAAATACATTGATTTTTTTTCTCACTCTAGAATCCATTGAAAAAATCTCTATATTAGCGTCACAGAGAATGCCATTATTAACATCGTAATTCTAGTTGAAATTGTAGCTGATATCCAACTTTTTGACAGTAATAGAAGCGTTAACATCAATGGCCACATCAACACTTTCCAAAGTTTTCTTAAACCAATTTCAGATGCTTATTCTAATGGTAATATCAACTTGGGTAACACATTTTCGATGCTAATATCGATGTTGGTAAAAAATATTGAGAGTATTTCAATGCTAAAATTTGTAGTCAAAATGTTTTTAAGGAAGAGTAGGGCCTGGCCAAGCCCTAATCTGCCCTTTTGTAAAGGTCTATACTACACTGTAGCAGCCATTGTATTATATTTTTTATATTTTTTGAGTACAAAATTGTCCTATTACATCATTTGAGGTAGATTTTTGACACTATACACAAGTATGCACTATCTCCATAACAGGAAGATGGGTAGAATCTAGTGCTACTCCTCATTACTCCCATCCTCATCCTCTCCACTATTGTCACTCCCATGCGTGCCCTATCCACTATTTTCATCCCCACTGGCACCCTCTCCACACACACTGGAGCATTCTCTTAGTGAGCTTCTCTCTCAAGTAGTCATCTTTGTCCTCATGTTCAGCTAGCTGGCACACAATTTGCATTGCTAGTATATATATCTCTGAGAGCATTTATAAAAAAAAGGATGTAATAATGGCTCACATTGAGTAAGGTTACAAATTCTCCTCTCTCTCTGCGAGTAGATTTATTAGAGCTTATGTGTTGTTATTGTATGCATACCTATACTCCTTGTCCGTACATTCCTGACCCATTTTCATATACCAACATTACAAGAATACACGTTAGTTTAGTGATTGACATGCTACCCAAAATTACATGA
Source organism: Dipteris shenzhenensis (assembly GCF_047967505.1). NCBI lineage: Eukaryota > Viridiplantae > Streptophyta > Polypodiopsida > Gleicheniales > Dipteridaceae > Dipteris > Dipteris shenzhenensis. The sequence continues at coordinate 30,517,140 of NC_141609.1, read as the reverse complement.
TAAAAAAGTAAAAGAAGAGGTACTTACAAAAAAAAAATTCAAAGTGGTCCCTACCACCATCAGAGCCTGTGGGGTTAGCCCACTTTACTCTTCCACACCGCCATTGCCTTCATTTGTTGATCATATTTTTTAGAGTCCTTTAATTATTTTTAACAAATTTCCAATCTTTTTCGTGGGGACCCAAGCAGGCTTCGATTCCCCGGCCTTTGCCATCTTGCGGATTTGATCTTTCCGCAACTTCAACACTTTGGCCATTTTGTTCAACATCCAATGGTTGTCGAACTCAAACTCCTCAGATGGAATAGCCTCTAATGTATTAAGGATATAATCATTTTTCTTCTGTGGTTGCTTGTTGTTGAAATCCATCACCACCCTTTTGAATTCAGAGGATACAAGCCCATGCATTCCGTTAATAACCCGAGTACCTCTGGAATGCATTTTTATTTCAAACTCCCTATTAACCTCATAGGGGAGGATGGTGGAAGTTTGGGAGTCCCCCCAATGGCACTGCTTGTACTAGAGCCCAATGGCATTGCTTGTACTAGAGCCCAAGCATCTACATTGACAATGGCTCTCTCTCTCTCTCTCTCTCTCTCTCCCTCCCTAGGTCCACCTTTGGTGTTGCCTTGGGAGATCTCTACAGAGGCTAGTGGGCCTGACACTTGCTGTGTTTCCTCTTCCCACTCTCATAGGAGTCTTTCCCTACTGTTGGGATCTAGCTTTGCAAGTCATTTGTGAGCCTTGTCTGTACTACTACCTAAGGTAGTACTATCGGTGGAGGGTCACATTTTACCCTTTCCACTTGATCCTTGGCTTGGCATCCTTCGTGAAATGAGGGAGAGTTTATTTAAAATTTTGAAGAGATATTATTTAAACTTTAGAATGCATTCTATTTAAAAAAGCATGTTTTTAGAGAGGGCGAGAATTCAGGGCAACATAATGGTGGTCTCCATCCACTTAGCACTAAGTTCCCTGGAATCCTTACCCTTGAATAAATGCATGTCATTTTTTTTGAAGAAAAGGAAGGGGAGGGAATCATATAAGCTTGAAGCATATACTTATGCATATGCTTAAAGCTTTATTCATATGCATAAATCTTTAAAAGTTTTATGCATATGCATAAATCTTTAAAAGTCTTTTAAGCTTTAAGCATATGCATATGCTTCAAGTCTATAGGATTTGAAAATTCAACTAATTAAACACACATTTGTGTCAAAAGAAAGGGAAAGCCTCGGGAAGCATATAGGCTTGAATCAGATGCTTATGTATATGCATAAAGTTTGAAGCTTTGAAGCATATGCTTATATGTATGCTTAAATCTTTATATCTTTGAAGCCTTGAAGCATATTAATAAAGCTTTGAAGCATATAAGCTTGAAGCATATGCATATGCTTAAGCATTAAAGCTTTTAAGCATATGCTTAAAGATTTAAACCTTTAAAGCTTTAAAGCATATGCATAAAACTTTGAAGCATATGCATAAAGATTTATGCATATGCATAGAACTTAAATCTCTAAAGCATATGCTCATGCATATACTTAAAGCTCTAAAGCAGATACCTAAAGCTGGGCAAAAAGTTTTTAAGCTTTAAGCATATGCATATGCTTCAAGCCTATAGGCTTTGCAAATTCAACTTATTAAACACACATTAATTTGAAAGAAAGGAAGGAACGAGTAAGAAAAGTAGAAGGAGAAGTAAAAGAGAAGAGAAATAGGAGAGGAAAAAACTGGAGGAGAAGGTTTATGGGAGAGAAAAGGGAAAAAGGAAAGGGAGAAAAGGGAGAAAAGAGAAGAAGGAGAAAAGAGAAGGGAGAAGGGGAAGAAGGAAAGGGAGAAAAGAGAAGATAGAAAAGGAGAAAAGCGAAAAATGGAAGGAGGTGAAAAGAGAAGAGAGAAAGGGAGAATTCAAAGAAAAGGAAAAGGGAAGGAAAGGGAAAGGGAAGGGAAGGAAAAGGGAAAGGAAAGGAAAGGAAAGGAAAGGGAAATGGAAAGGGAAAGGGAAAGGGAAAGAGAAGGAAAGGAAAAGGAAAGGGAAGAAAAGGGAAGGAAAGGGAAAGGGAAGGGGAAAGAAAACCTTGAGAAAACCAAAGAAAATCAACATACTTGGTACAATTGTGGATGCTTGCAAGGTGTGGTGGTCATCCCTAGTTGTGGAGACATGCTTCTCAGCTATGTAGCTCGTGATAAGATGTAGAGGATTAATGAAGGATGAGAGAGAAGAATGAAAGCCACGCAATTTGGTATTGGGATTTAGTTCCACAATATCAAGATTTTCATCGATATTACTGCACTAAAAGCATCGCAAATGAATTTGCATAATTTTTTGGGGTTTTAAAATGTAGTCTCAAAATTTAAATGATTGTGCCTATTCCAAGTATTCATGGAGGTGGTAAGATGATAGCATGAAATGGTTTATGAAGTTTTGAAACCTATGAGCATTGTTTTAGGGTCCGTATAGTATTTTGATTACATCGGGATGTTGGGTCTGTCCAAGATGTTAGTTTTCCATAGCCCTGTTTGACATCCATTCACAAAATAGGATGAAAGTTTCCAATACTCTACTTCATGATGGTACAAAGATATTGCTAGGTATTATTGCATGTGGTGTAACAAAATGGCATATTGATCCATATCACTTTTTCACCATGTATAAAAAAAATGCCTTGGTAGTCTTCTAGTCATGTAAATGGGACCAGATGGCCATGAAACTTTGAAAAGGGCTTAACCTCATATATATTGAGGCCTGTGAAAAACATATTGGCCAGTGGATCCCATTTTCCTGGTCAAGAATGAACATTTTCATTTTTTGTCCACGCATCCTATCTTCTAGCTTTTAAAAATGCATTGGTGGTCTTCTTGGCATGGAAATGGGATCCAATGGCCATGATACTTTGCAAGGGACTTAAAGTCAACTAGATTGATTCTCGTGTAAGATATCATTGCCATTAGATCCCATTTGCATGGTCAAGAATGAACATTTCCATGTTTTTTTCCATGCATCTTGTCTTTTGGTTTTAAAAAAATGCATCGATGGTAATCTAGTCATAAAATGAGATATAATGGCCATGATACTTTGCAAGGGACTTAAAATCAACTAAATTAATACCTGTTAAAAATATCATGGCCATTTAATTCCATTTCTGGTCAAGAATGAACATTTTCATGTTTTTGTGCATGCATCCTCTCTTCTAGTTCAAAAAAATGCCTCGGTGGTCTTATATTCATGCAAATGGGACCCAATGGCCATGGTGCTTTCCAAGGGAATTATAATTAACTATATTGAGGCCTATGAGAAATATGCTAGCCATCGAATCCCATTTGCATGGCCAAGAATGAACATTTTCATGTTTTTGCCCATGCATCCTCTCTTTTGGTTCAAAAAAATGCCTCAGTGGTCTTCTAGTCATGCCAATGGGACTCGATGAACATGATACTTTGAAAGGGACTGAAACTCAACTATGTTAAGGCCCATGAAAAATATCATGGCCATGGGATCCCATTCGCATGGTCAAGAGTGAACATTTCCATGTTTTTGTCCATGCATCCTCTCTTCTGGTTCAAAAAAATGCACCGGTGGTTTTCTAATCAGGCAAATGCAATCTGATGGCCATGATACTTTGAATAGACTTAAACCCACTTATATTGAGGTCTGTGAAAAATATCATGGCCATCGGATCCCATTTGCATTGTCAAGAATGAACATTTCCATGTTTTGCCCATGCATCCTCTCTTCTAGTTAAAAAAAATGCCTCGGTGGTCTTCTAGTCATGCACGTGGGACCCAATGGCCATGAAACTTTTCAAGGGACTTAATATCAGCTATATTGAGACCCATGGAAAATATCATGCCCATTGGATCCCATTTGCATGGTCAACACTGAACATTTCCATGTTTTTTCCCATGCATCCTCTCTTCTAGTTCAAACAAATGCCTCGGACATCTTCTAGTCGTGCACGTTGGAAACAATGGCCCTGATACTTTTCAGATACTTTTCAAGGGACTTTAAATCAACTATATTGAGGCCCATGCAAAATATCATGGCCATTGGATCCCATTTGCATGGTCAATAATGAACGTTTCCATGGTCTTCTAGCTATGCAAATGGGATCCAATGGCCATGATACTTTGCAAGGGACTTAAAATAAGCTATATTGAGACATGTGCAAATATCATGGCCATTTAAATCCATTTTCATGGTCAAGAATAAACATTTCCATGTTTTTGCCCAGGGCATCCTCTCTTTTGGTTCAAAAAAATGCACCATCTAATGGGATCAGATGGCTATGATACTTTGCAAGGGACTTAATCGCCAATGCATCCTCTCTTCTGGTTCAAAAATAATCATAATGCACTGTCGTAATGCTATGCTTTATGCATCAAACTATGTGACTACATTTTATGGAACCCCCATTAGCTCCATGTGGTAGGTTAAAAATTTTTGGATTATAAATTGAGTGCTCAAATTCTTGTCTAGTTAATTTTTGACGAGAATAGTGATAAAAATATAGACTCTGGTACATTGTTTTCGATGAAAAAGAGCATGGTCAATGATTAAACAAGATGGGTTCACTTTTTGGCATTTTTTGTTCACATGTATGGATTATGGTGTTTTAATGATCATGTGTAACCTTTGTAGATGTCTACAAGCTCATCAATCTTCTGAAGAAGGGACTAATAGAGAAAATCTTTATCAACGAGTCTTGTGTGATTGTGCATGCTACAAAGAAAAAATAAGGAGATTGTGCAACAAATCAATAACTCACATAAAGAGATGTGGTTGCTTCCAACTCTTACCAAAGATATAGTTGAACGATGAGGTAGAAGTCTTGTTTTAGCTTCTTTAGAGTGAATTCATTAAATTCCAACTCTTACCAAAGATATAGTTGAACGATGAGGTAGAAGTCTCGTTTTAGCTTCTTTAGAGTGAATTCATTAAATTCATGTACTAAATTTTCATGCTTGTATGTGACTTTTTTGAGTCTATTAACTAAATTATTTTCATGCAAGGAGATGAAATTGTTTTGGGAAGTTTGAGAGAATATGCAGTGCATAATTGTCCTCACGAGTCGATCTTGACCCAAGGATATCGAAACCCTCTAAGGGAAGATAAAGAGCCAAAAGAGCAACATAATGGAAGTAGTGAAGAGGAAGATGCTATGAATGAGGATGAAAGAATGCATGGCATAATAAACACTTGCTTTGATGCTCCTTCACCCCAATGAAAGAGAAGATATGGAAGTAAATAGGGAGGATACATGAGTCCTAAAGAGGAGAGCCTACGATGTGAAGCACCATGTTGTATGAAGGGGAAAGCCATTCTTGGCTTGCGGCCATTCTTTTGATCTTGAATTTACAAGCAACTTATGGATGGTCAGGAAGAATCACACGCTGCTATTCATAGATAAAACCAAAGGAGAGAGGACAGCAATAGGCAAAGCATCTAACATTGCCTTACAACATTATACTCAGATCGCTAGGGGGTCTTTGGAAAAGATTAACTTGAACAGCCTAGACAGCAAGGAACAAAAAAATCTATGCACTAAGTTTTTGACATGTGCTCGATACACTTTCCATTAGATGCATTAATAACTCTTGAATAATTGGGCAGGGTAGCAAAAGGAAGAGTGTATTAAGTCAAGATAGAGGGTGTGCAAGGTTTTAGGCCAACCCTATTTTATGCTAGCAAGAAATTGAGACATGATTCTACACATGCCTAGTTGAAGATAGATCTTGCTATGACTGTCATGCATAGGCATGTCAAGCCATTGGTTATATGCATGATAGCAAGCTGCTATGGTTGACTAACCCTTTCTTCAATGGAGGTAGTTTTCATGAAATAATCATGATCCTACCTTCTATGTATCATGATAATCCAAACTTGGCACATCGAGGCACCTCTCGTGAACAACCCCTATTGGGATAAGTATGATCAAGGGTTTGCTCTATGGTGCATATGTGCATCTAGGGAAGTCACATGTGTGTTTGTGTGTGTTGTAAAGGACATCAAGTGCTATGATGTGTCTAGTGTGTGACCTAAGTGATGATGTAAGCCAAAGGCAATCCCATTAATGTAGGGATTGATTCCCACTGATGTAGGGGCTGATTGCCACTTATGTGGGGAAGGTATTACCTTCTCCCCCTTTCTATAAGAGAGAGTCCTCTCTTTCACAAACCATAATAGAGAACTACATATTTGTTTCATTGTGCTCTCACACATCTTGCAAGATGCATCTATTCTATCCTACGGGATTCTACACTTGGTATCAGAGCTTTAGGTTCTAGATCTAGCCTAGCCTAGCATTAGATGCTCTCTCTAGCACAAACTACTAGTTTTCTCAAAGCTTCTTTATCTTCTCCATTTTCCTCCTTCTTCCCCAAATCTATGAGAGCTCAATTCTCCCATTATATGTGACCATTGCTCAAACCCTTTGAGCTGTAGACTCCTCACGTACGGGCGACCTTCCAATTGCAAGCAATTAGGAAAATTTCCTCTGTACACACAATGCCAACACGAAGACTACTCGCCAATCTTTCACATAATGCTGCCTCTGTGCTTACCTATCTGCAAATCCCTCTGAGCTTGAGCTGCACGACACTGCAGGCAAGCTACTAATGAAATCTGAGCCCGTTTGGTCAAGAATTGGAGGCGCAACAGACAAAAAACCAGTCGATTTTCTCAAGCATCTACATGGTGACCTGGCGCAACATTGTGCCTCTTCTTGCTGGTAGCCCTGGTCTAGTATACTAGTGTTCTTTCTGCATAAAAATCCCCTTGAATAGAGCTATAAGCTATGAGAATTGCACCCTCCAATCTACTCTGGTCTCTGTTGACAGAATTCTGCATATTTTGGTCAAAGAGTGTTGAGCAATCACCATAAGTTTGGGCCTTTCACTATTTACTGCAGACTTTCATTGCTTTGATTATTCTTTGAGTAGTAGAACTCAGTCATGAAGCTCATAAGTGTCCTTATACTTTGCATTTAGAATGATGACTATGTGATTCTCTCTTGATGAGTACCTGAATTGTAAAGATGACTAAGCCCAAGCAAGTAGAGAAGTTGGATGGAACTAGTTTCCATACTTGGCAAACAAAAGCTGAGTTTATGCTTATGAAAAAGAAGATATGGAATGTTGTGAATGGAAAGAAGTCTACAAAAGAAAAAGCTAATTGTTTGATCAAAGACAAGAAGGCTCTTCCTATCATTGCTATGGGATTAAGTGGCTCATACATTCACCACATTGATGTCTTTGAAACTTCACATGAAGCTTGGGATCATCATCTCACAGTATTTGGTGCACAAGGAAAATGCTTCAAATATATCTTGCTTATTAAGTTCCTTTACCTACGATTGGAAAAGGGAATGTGTTATTCCATGAAGAACAACAAAGAGAATCAAGCATTTCTTATAAAGAAGGACTACTTCAACAACAAAGCAAATCTGGCTGAAGGAAGAACTCCATCAGCAAATGAAGAAAATAAAGACTATGCTTTTTAAGCACTTTGTCTTTTGAATTTTTGTTTATCATCACTTGGTCAAATTTTGAGGTTCTCTGCTTGGAGTAGTACTCTAAAAAGAATATCATATGTTGTGTCTTTTTGTAAATCACCTCTGGTCACCATATGATGTAGACCATGTGATATGTGTTTTGACTATCCCATTTCTGTGAACCTCACACCCTTGGGAACCCTTGCTAGCATGAGATCCTAGCCATAGATTTATCCTTGACCACCATGAGATGGCATGAGAAACTATGAGACTAGATGTATCCTTGACACTGCAAGAGGCAACCCCTTGAGGGGGGGTATGTTGGGATAAGTATGATCAAGGGCTTACTCTATGGTGCATATGTGCATCTAAGGGAATCACATGTGTGTTTGTGTGTGTTGTAAAGGCACATCAAGTGCTATGATGTGTCTAGTGTGTGACCTAAGTGATGATGTAAGCCAAAGGCAAAGCCAAAGGCAATCCCACTGATGTAGGGACTGATTCCCACTGATGTAGGGGCTGATTGCCACTTATGTGGGGAAGGTATTACCTTCTCCTCCTTTCTATAAGAGAAAGTCCCCTCTCTCACAAACCATAATAGAGAACTACATCTTTGTTTCATTGTGCTCTCACACCTCTTGCAAAATGCATCTATTCTATCCTATGGGATTCTACAACCCTGCCATGACTGGCAAAATGTGCAAAGCCAGATATAAGCATGCTTGTTCTGTGAGAGTGCTTTGGCAATTTGTGCTGCTATTGCCAGTCCATTGAAAGTGTTGCATGAGCGGGGGTTCAAACACACCAATTTGAATGCCTGCAACTACATGTTGAATTTCACACTAGATGGAAAATTTGTGCGGGTGGGAATTATTGACTAAGGTGACTACATTGGACTGAGCGTAAGTACGAGCAAGTTGAGGCACTTGCTGCTTGAGCAAGATCTCCCTGGTTCGCACCAAAGCCATATGCAAGGAACGACGTGCACCAAATGGTGCATGATTGAATAGTTTGGATTGCTATGTTTGTTGGTTGTTTGACAAAATGGCAAACTTTGTTGTTTGTCAAATTACCAAATGTATTCAGCTTATGTAATCCAACTATTATGAGATAGCTTATGTAATCCAACTGTTGTGAGATAGCAAAGCACTTCTATGCAAGCATGAAGCTAGGGAAAGGATGACAATGGAGCTTTTTTTTACCAAATTGCATGTATGCAATGTCAATGAAACTGTCGCAATGTGACCAATAGATGAAATGAAAACCTATGTATAAAATCATTTATTTTGACATCTCATCATGTGCCAATGTACAATCTGGATAGTTTTGTATTTAAAAAGAAATGTTAGTTTGATAAACTTGTTCCTTTCCAAGTTGTATACATTTCAAATATGTTTCAAATATTGTTAAATATATCAAGCACTTTTTTTGAATTGAAGTTGGCCAAACATAATTGAATGTTTCATTTTGTGCATATAATCTTTGATATTTTGTTCATTCTTTGTATGACTACAATGTCAGAGACCATCTTTTACAATTGTATGACTGACTTGTATCTTTTCCATTAAGTTTAAGGTTTCCATTCTCATAACAATGGCATCATCATCATGAACACCCTCTTGACCATCTACACAAGCTAAGTACCAAGCATAAGATGCACGCACGGCGCTAGTCAAGCCTTTCAAAATTATGCTTGCATTGTCTGGCAAGGAGATTGTGTAATAGGGACATAGGTGATTTATAGAGGTAAGGGATTGCATTGGAGTGTGCAAACATTGGGTAGGAATATCTAACATGATCGAGGTATTTGGTTTGGATTGTTGTCCAATGTGCTTTTGGTAGCCATTGTTCAATTAAGCGAAATCCAATCTCAATCCAATATGTGCTAAGGAAGTATAAATTTCAAATTAATTAGCCCTGCAATTTATAGGTCTATGGTAAATGTATATAATGCAAATGCATAATATTTTATGTGAATGCATGATTTATTAGATTACATATGTGTACATGTTAGCATATGTGATTTATTAAATTATGTATGTGTGCATGATAATGTATGTGAACTCTACAACACCTAATAATTCCACATATATTTGACCATCCCTCTTAGGGAGAGAGAGAGAAGAGAGAGAGAGAGAGAGAGAGAGAGAGAGAGGGAGGGAGGGAGGGAGGAAGAGAGAGAGAGAGCAAAGAAAAGAGAAATTTCATTATATATATAGATTTGTGTGGGTGTGGGTGTGGGGGTGTGTGTGTGTGTGTGTGTGTGTGTGTATGTGTGTGTGTTTGTGTGTCTTGCTTCATTTCAAGAGATTCTTAGGCATGTGTTGAAAATGTCGAAAGCATCTTTCAAACTAGATTTTGTATAAGAAAGAGATTCATAGTATCTAGAAAACAACACTTATGTGAATGCATTTATATTACATATTACAACACCTTAGGATTCAAAGCCCCTAATTTCACTGATGATGCATGATACCAAGATTTATTGCATTGCACAACAAAAAATTAAAAATTAAAAATAAAACACATGCAAGTTCCTTTGCTTTGCATTCCTCTAAATAATCAATGTTGATGAGTAGGAGCCATTCTTTTTCTTTATTTTAAAATTAAAAAACCTATGCATAACAAAATATTCTCTCGTGTCCTTATCTTAATTGGCAATGCATAATCATCTCCTCTCTATCATCACCCTACATGAGTCAAGCCAACCCCCTTGTGTTTCTTCTCGGCCTATTTTTGTCTCTCTCTTCATCAACCTAGATTAGTCTCACTCCATTAGCTTGCACAAGTCTCTCGCAATGGGTGGGTATGTGCCTTCTCCCTAACCGACGCAGCAATACGATTTGTTGCAAAAGGGGCATCGAATCCATTATCCGTGATAATAATGCAATAATCCGCATGATTCGATGGAGCGGCAAAACCTCCACGGACTACATCCCCTAAAACGTCGATACCTCTCAATCTTATGCAAAAGCAGATTCCTCTCTCCCATAAACTTGCTAGTAAGTCGAAGAAGCCTAGCCTATTCTCTCTCTCTCTCTCTCTCTCTCTCTCTCTCTCTCTCTCTCTCTCTCCTATATTGGAAGAGATTTATTGCATTGCACAATCCCAAAATTAGAAATAAAAAATGAAAACACTAAGCATTAAAAAAACATGCAAGTTCCTTTGCTTTGCCTTTTATAGAATAATTAATGTTGATGAGCAGGAGCCACTCTTTTCCCTTCTAAGAATAAAAATACTATCCATTAAAAAATACATGTTCTCACATCCTTATCCGCAAGGAATATAAAGTAAGCCTCTTTCTCCTCTCTCTCTCTCTCTCTCTCTCTCTCTCTCTCTCTCTCTCTCTCTCTCTCTCTCTCTCTCTCTCTCTCTCTCTCTCTCTCTCTCGATTTATTGCATTGCACAAAAAAAAATAAAAATAAATACATGCAAGTTCCTTTGTTGAGAACAATCAAAGGTGATTTTTTTAATGGCAAAGGCACGATTCCATTGGTTCAATCAAGAGCCAAAATATAAATATTATGCATTTAAAAAAAAAGTTCTCACATCCTTTTGGGTAGGTACTTGGAGTTGGAACACATGGCTCTGATTTTGACTCTGTCAGCGAGCTTGAAGAGGAGATAGGATTCTGCCAAGTGTGATTCTATCGCGTTAATGATTCCCTTAGTTAGAGATGCAATAGGCTATATATGTGGGCTCAGAGAGGGGGTCAAAGGTTGAAACTAGAGGTAAAGGGTGCACTGACAAAGTGGGCTACTGAGTGGGTTCAATTGTCATTGGGGAGAATGATGGGGCTTCATTTGGATGCTGGAGCGAAGGTGTGGAGGTGTTGAAGCATTAGGGGATGCGAAGCTAGAGGTTGGCGTAGAGGTTGATAGCTGCTTAAGGTTGGGATAGAGGTGCTAAAGTTGCTGGTAGGCTGAAAGCAATGGGTTTGTATGTCAAACCTTGAGTTGGAAGTCCATTCGTGTTAGCGTAAAGGGGCCAGTCTTGTGCACCCCTATTGTTTTCATAGTGTAAGGGGTTGCGCCTATGGATGTTTTCATATTTTTCAAAATGTAAGGCCATTGCATGAATGCCCATAGAGAGAGAATATAACTTTTCCAAAATTTTGAGGAAAAAATTTTAACTTGGTGGAAAACCTAAATACCCAATACTAAAGGAATTGGTGGGCCAATATTGTGCCACATGTAGACTAACTTAACTTTTCATAAGAGCTTGACAGCTAAGCATATTTTCCCTTTTTCATGCCTCTTTTTTGGGTCTTTCCATGAACAAGAAAGGGGGGATGCTGACATTTCCAAGGCACTTGCCTCTATACTAACCCCTTTACCCTAGACCTATTTCTGGAGCATGCGTGAGTGGAGCTATCGCGAAGTTGGCAGTCTGTGAACAAAGCGTGAGCAACTCAGCATGAGTGTGGAGGTGCATGAGTGACTCAACGAAATTTGGCAAAGGGGAGGTCAGCGACTCGGTGTGTGTGAGTGTTGTTAAAGCCCGAGAGGAAGTTAAAAAGCATTGGTTCAAATTGGTACAAACTTCAAAACTTCCCTCCTGCAAGATCTCCTCCTTTTGTCTAGTCTTCAGGCTGGATGACATGTGGCACCCTCCACTCTCCAACCACGTGACATGTGGTGCTTGGAGGCTCTCTCCATACCCACATTGCACACTTTGCTGAACAACACATGGCATAGTATTGCCTCCCACCCTCCTTAATATATAGTAAGAAGTGAAACATTTTTTGTTAACGATGCATGAGCTAACTTTGGTTGGAAACATAGCTAGAGCAAGAGGTGATGTTGACTTGGATGTTGGGGGTTATGCATAATCTAGAAGCATTAATGGTCATTATACTACTTGACTTCTATTGATGACCCACAAATGCCTGTGCATCGACTTTATCAAGTAGTGTTTAGTAGGATGTCAACTTGTTGATAAAGGTGTTGAATGATAGCCTCGGAACTAAATCTACATGCAATGTCAAGTGAGTATCAACCTACGCTGATTTCAATAATATGCAACAAAAGATATGGATATATGAGCTTTAGAAGCTTTATAGCTCAAAAACCAGAGTATTTCCACTGATCTTCCACAAAGGTTTGTTGGAAAAATATGTGAATCTTATCGTTTTTAACATAAACAAGACTTACATTTTATAGAAATATAGCTTGAGAAACAGGTGCTCTTGACTAGACACACGAAACATCAATGGTGCATTATACTATGTGACTTTTATTGATAACTACAACAAATGCTATTGGGTCTACTTTATCAAGTGCCTAAAATATTTACAAGGCTTTAAAAGGAAAGTGAACAATGTAACTACACTAAGGTGATCCACATTGACATGCCAACCTCAAATCATAATATGCATGCCAACACACATTATGAACATGTCCATCACAAGCCACACACTTAACATCCAACCCAACTAACATATTTTTGAGCCCTCCCTGCCGTTAAAATGAAAAGGCATACACAATATAAGAATCGAAGAGTCCTTGTGTAGCCTAATAGATCTAAAGAATATCTTACTAAGGCTCAAATGTTCATGTAAAATATTTTAGTAAGTCTCAAAAATTCATATGAAATATGTGAAAATGAAGGATTTATTAGATCATGTGAATCAAAGATCCTTGTCTAGCTTAGTTTGAAGGATATTCTAGTAATAAGTAATAAATTTCTCATGTAAAATATGGATAGTATATAAAGTATTATGTTATATTAGTTTATCTATTATTTACTACTAAAGTATTCAATTTCTAAAACCAATAGTACCACCATGTAGAGCATATTTTTGTAAAAACTGATCATTTCACAATAAGATAAATAGAGTTTTATGCAATGTTGTTGTATGGCCAAAAATGTTTTGTTGATTATATTGCACAAAGTTTAGAAGATGATATCATGTTGTGAATAATTAATCAACCACTAATTGAATCCAAGTTCAAAAATGGCTAAAAGTGGTTTTAATTCATTAAAATCATTTTCTAAATGATTTTTTTTCCCAATACTCAATTTCTTTTTAGATTGGGGAGCCGTATTTGTTTAGGAATCATTTTATGTGACTAGGTGCTAAAAAGGGCACAAAAAGGATAAAAGAATGGAAACAATAAATCTAACCCTAAGATAACCATATGTGTTAGGGTTAGGAGATGTAACATGATAATGTAGATATTTAAATTTAAATGTTGTAAATTAGTCACATAGTGCACTCATCTCCTTTCCTTCCTCTCTCCCCCAATTCTAGCATGAGTCAAAGTGATCTTTTTTTTTTTTAAAAACTTTAACAGAGTGGCTTATGCTCTCCATGTTAATACTAGGATGGAGCTTTGCTGATATTTTATGAGATTTGACTTCTATTCTTATTCTCCTCCATGTCTACACTATTATGGAACTTTATTGGTCTCTTAAGAAGTGAGATTAATTTTTTTTTGTCTTTTCACTCTTACAAGATTCTTCCCTTGATAGCTTGGCATTTGTTCATGATGAGCATCTTAAGTTTGCTTAGTGAGAACAAAATATCCATTTCAGATCTTTGTTTCCATACATTATTGAGTTCATGAGAGAGATGGAAAAGTGAAGATAAATAGAGTTTTTGAGGAGAGCAAAAGAAATTTGTGGAGAGAAAAGTTCTAGAGAGAAAAAGAAGAAAGATTTTGAGACTACCTAAGAGAGTTGAGGAAGAAATGAGAGAGAAAAGAAAGAGAAAGAGAGAAGCCCCCTCCCCCCAAAAAAGAAAAAGCAAAAACCCCCTAGAGAATAATACACACTAGTTTTGTAGAGTCTATGCAGAGAAAAGAAAAATGCACTGTAGTCACCATGCAATTGATGACAACATTGAACAATTAAAAAACACTAAAATAGTATGAATGTTAGATAAAGCAAAAGCTTCAAATGGAACATTTGGTGATATATAGGCAGGGTTTATACATTAGATGTAAAGAATAAGGGAGAGAGATAGGAGACTCAAGTTCAGCTTTCTTCACAACACACAAAAGAGAGAGGACACAAGGTTGGAGGGTGAAGCCTTTATTCACTTTTGCACACAACAACAATACAATAGAAGAGGGAAATACCCTATATGTCAAACCCTAGAATACGTGGTTCATATGTGAACCCAAACCAAAAACATACATGGTAGTCTAACTACACCACGAGTATAACTAACATAGGCGGTGACATAAATGATAGTCATCCAGAAGATGTATCGTGGGTAGAGCTTGATATCTCAACACTCCCCCTCAAGCTCAAATCCATCTCACGTACACCAAGCAAGCTCCTAAATCTGCGAAGCTTCTCGGTACCCAATGCCTTCGTAAAAATATCAGCCACCTGCTCCTCAGTGCTGACATAGACAAGATCAATCTCACCAGCTAGAACCTTCTCTCTCACAAAGTGATAATGCACCTCAATGTGCTTCGTTCTAGCATGATAAACTGGGTTATTAGCAAGCATGATGCTGCTAATGTTGTCACAATGAATGACAACTGCTGCATGAATTGACTGTCCCATATCTGCAAGTAGCTTCCGTAACCAAGCTACTTCACATGCAGCCATTGCTGCACCCCTGTACTCAGCCTCTGTGCTCGACAAGGCAACTGTTGGCTGCTTCTTGCTGCTCCAACTGATGGCACCACTCCCAAGAGAAAACATAAAACCACTAGTAGATCTGCTGTCTGAGACACTACTAGCCCAGTCAGCATCTGTGTATCCATGTACCTGTAATGCACACCCAGCTTCATAAAACAGTCCATAATGCAATGTGGACTTCACATACCGTAGTATGCGCCTAGCCGCATCCAAATGTGGCTTCCTCGGTGCCTGCATAAACTGACTCACTAGCCCCACAGCATAGCTCAAATCTGGTCTGGTTATAGTCATGTAAATCAAGCTACCTACTATGCGCCTGTACATAGTAATATCTTCAAGAAGCTCACCTGTCTCTGCATTGAGCTTCACATTCTGCTCCAATGGAACAGAGATAGGCTTACAGCCTGTCATCCCATATTTGGACAGCATGTCCAAACCGTATTGCCTTTGTAACAGCCATATCCCACTCGGGGATCTAATAACCTCAATGCCCAAGAAGTAACGCAGCTCTCCCAAATCCTTCATCTCAAATTTCTGCTTCAACAGCAGCTTCACTTCATTAATGTCTGCATCACTATCACCTGTAATAATCAAGTCATCAACATAGATGACCACAAGCACAATCCCTCTGTTTGTTCTTTTCACATAAAGTGAAAAATCTGAATTGGAAATCTGAAATCCAATAGTGACAAGATATTGCCCTATCTTGTCTGACCATGCCCTCGGCGCCTGTTTTAAGCCATACAAGGCTTTGCGCAACCTGCATACAAAATCGGGGTGTGAATTATCCTCATAACCTTCTGGCTGCATCATATAAACCTCTTCCTGCAAATCACCATGCAAGAAGGCATTTTTCACATCCATCTGATGCAAAGACCATCCCTTTGCAGCGGCCATAGCAATTACTGCTCTCACGGTTGCCATCCTTGCAACTGGGCTGAAAGTTTCCTCATAGTCAATTCCATATGTCTGCGCAAAACCTTTGGCAACCAATCTTGCCTTGTACCTGCTAATAGACCCATCAGCATTGTGCTTTACTTTGTAAACCCACTTGTAGCCAATAGCCTTCTTATCATGAGGCAAAGGCATCAAATCCCAAGTGTGGTTTGCATCCAAGGCAGCCATCTCTTCATCCATAGCTGCTTCCCAATTTTTATGCCCTGCTGCATCCTCAAAACATGTGGGCTCTGGCTCCTCTAGAACCTTGACCATATAAGCATAGTGATGTGCTATATACCCATCATATCTCAGCCTGTCAACTGGATACTTAATACGAGTGGGCCTCCGTACAACTGGATCAGTTGCAGGAGTCTTTAAATCATGCCTGCTTTTCCTTGCACCAGGTGTAACAACAGAAGGAATCCCAAGTTCCTCATCAAGGCTCATTTCAGAGCCGCTTGACTCTCCATCAACATGAGAGCTACCAGCAGACACATCAAACACTGGAGCATGGTCTACTTTTTCTTGTGATACCTGCACAACACTATCAGGGCTGCCATGTGACGATTCACTAGATCTCAATCTCCCTGTCCATGCATTAGATCCACTAGTAGAGGACTCTCTGGGTCCACTCAAGGCTTGAGATTGCTGCTCTGCATTTATTGCAGCATTCCCATTTCCTGCATTTGCATCTCCTACCATAACAGTTGGTGCATACCAGCTGCTCATTTCATCAAAAACAACATCTCTGCTCACTTGCATTTTGCGGGTGGAAGGGTTATAACAGCGATACCCTTTCTGGTGCAGAGCATATCCAATAAAGATGCATTTTTCTGCCTTTGGATCCAGCTTTGTTCTCTTCTCATCAGGAACATGAACATAAGCTATGCAACCAAATACCTTCAAGTGAGAAATATCTGGTTTTTGGCCTATATACATTTCTTCAGGCGTCATGCCATGGACAGCTGCAGTGGGGGTTCTGTTCATAATATAAACAGCAGTTGCTACTGCTTCAGCCCAAAAATAATCAGGCATGTTTTTCTCATTTAGGATCGCCCGTCCTACTTCTGCAATATGCCTGTTCTTCCTTTCTGCAACCCCATTCTACTGAGGGGTAGACCTGCATGAGTACTTCCTTTGAATTCCCTGTTCTTTTAGATATTCACAAAATTCTTCTGAAAAGTACTCTCCCCCTCCATCAGATCTTATCACTTTAATATGCACACCTTTCTCTTTTTCAACCATGGCCTTAAAAGCCTTGAAATGGCTGAACACTTCACTTTTGTGCTTCATAAAATAAATCCACACCTTCCTAGTGTAGTCATCAATAAACGTCACATAATAATGGCATCCACCAATAGAAGCAGCTTTGGTTGTCCAAACATCTGAATGGATCACTTCCAAAGGTCTTCTGCTCACCTTAGCATTTTTGGGAAATGCATGTCTGGCCTGCTTACCCATTTGGCATGCTTCACATACCTTTTGCATTCCCTCAACTCTAAATTTAGGCAAACCTGCAACAATGTTTTTCGTTTGCATAGATTTCAGCCTTTGTATATTCACGTGCCCAATGCGCTTGTGCCATATCTCAATATCTGCAATGACACCTCTCCCATGCGCAAACATAGCAGCTTTCACCTCAGGCATATCAACATCCAAGGTGAACATTCTTCCATTTTTGTTGCCTTTCGCAACCAAGCGGCATTTATTTTTCAAGTCCTCAACAAAGCATCCATCAGGATTAAATCTAACCTGCAGACCTTGCTCAACCATCTGGCCAACTGAAACCAGGTTCTTAGTGATTTTTGGGACATGAAGTACATCTGCCAAGTACTTCGTTTTGCCATCCTGCATAGCCAATGGCACTTTACCAACCTGCGTAATTGGGTGCGCAGTATCATCACCTGTTTCAACATAACCTGGCTTATCCAAATTTCTAACATCATGAAACCACTCACCATGACTGGTCATGTGCTTAGAGGCACCTGAATCAACATACCAAACATCATTGCAAGCTGCAGCATCTCCTGACATGGAGTTAACCATATGCTGCATCACAAAAAGGTGCTCATTTCTGTCGTCACCATGCCCACTTGATGATGCATAGTTGCTTTGCTGCAACTTCCCACTTTTGATGTCATTCTGCTTTTTATAGCATGTATTCTCCTCGTGTCCAGGCTTTCCACAATAATAGCATTCTGTGCTGCTATTTACTTGCTGGTTCCTTTGCCATGAACCATGGCCTCTTTGGCTCCCCCTGCCTCTAGAACTACCACGTCCTCCTCCATAGGACTGGTTTTCCTGTTGTTGCTGTTGGTTCTGATTTCCTGCACGGCCACCAAAACGGCCTCTTCCTCTACCTCTGCCTCTACCTGTATTCGAGTAGAAAGCAGTCTCTTGAGAAGTTGAGGTGGCTGAACCACCATTCCTTTGCTCTTCACTCAGCAAGAGAGCAATAAGTTCCTGAAAATCAGGAAATGTTTCACGGACTCCAATGGATGTCCGAAACTGTGCATAATCTTTCCCAAGACCATTCAAGGTCACGGACGCTAAGTCCTCATCATCAACAGGTGCTCCAATGGAGGCAAGAGAATCTGCAAGGCCTTTCACCTTCAAGGAATACTCATTTATATTCAGATTTTTCCTTTGCACATTGTGCAACTCCTGCTTTAGCTGCATCTTTCGTGCTTTGGTATTTGTGCTATACAGCTTCACCAATGTATCCCATGCCTCCTTAGGCGTCTCTAGATCCTGTATATGCACAATCATAGAATCTGAAATGCTAATAGACAGCCAATACAGGCATTTTCTGGCTTTTTCATGCCATTCTTTAAAGGCCTTCAATTCAACAGGAGTGGGAGCAGCACCCAAAACTGGTTCTGCAGTTTCACCACTGATGTACTCCCAAACTCCCTTTCCCATAAGGAAGTTTGTCATCCTGAACTTCCATGCTTGGAAGTTGTTCTTGTCAAGCTTCTCACTGATAATGGTAGACAGATTCTCAGACATTTTACAAATCACGAATTGTAACAGCAACCTGTAAACACAGCAAATGTCTCACAAGGGCAAATAGCAAAACTTCTGCAAAAAGCCTCACAGGGGCAGATCTGCAACACTGACGAAAGTGGTATTTCACCACACAGTCACTTCCTAGTGACGATTTTGCATCAACAGGCAACAGGCATGAATCTGCAACTCCCAATATCTCTGCACACAGGCATACGATGCAATTTCTGTGGCACCTTTCCACCGACTAGCCGCGCAGTGGTCGCACAGCGAAAAACAGGGCCTTTTTCTGAGTGCCTACGAAGAAATTCTGCCTTCAAAACGGGACCCGAAACGGCCTCATATACTGCGCTCTCGCCACACCGCAAAGGGCCTCTCAATCTGAAACAGTGCACTCCTGCACTTCTGGCTGTGCTACCTGCAGAGATTTGCTCCCAAACTCGAAATAGGAAAGCAACACTGGTCCTCTTACCAGGACACCACAAACTTGGCTTGCTTTCTTAAGCTCCTTACCACGAACAAGGCTCTGATACCATGTAAAGAATAAGGGAGAGAGATAGGAGACTCAAGTTCAGCTTTCTTCACAACACACAAAAGAGAGAGGACACAAGGTTGGAGGGTGAAGCCTTTCTTCACTTTTGCACACAACAACAATACAATAGAAGAGGGAAATACCCTATATGTCAAACCCTAGAATACGTGGTTCATATGTGAACCCAAACCAAAAACATACGTGGTAGTCTAACTACACCACGAGTACAACTAACATAGGCGGTGACATAAATGATAGTCATCCAGGAGATGTATCGTGGGTAGAGCTTGATATCTCAACATTAGAAAAATGATAAATTGAATTACAAGATAGCAAAATAAATTCGATGAAATGTAGATGTTACAAACATTATGTGTGACACGATTGAAAGGCCATTTACTCAAAAAGAATTTTCGATAAGAAATCAATGCAACGAGTGTGAGATAAATTCAAAGATTAGAAATCAACACAATTAGTGTGAGATTACTTCAAAAATAGAAATCATGCAATTAGTGTGAGATTAATTCAAAGGTTAGAAATCAATGCGATTAGTCTGAGATTATTTCAAAGATTAGAAACACTAGAAGCACAATGCAAAAGATTGTAAATGATGAGGAGAATATAGATTTGAAATAAAACCATTTGTATAACAAGTTAGAAATTATTGAAATAAAACCATTTCTGTAACAAGTTTGAAATTATACAAATTAGTTGAGAAAATATTAGCATGTGGTTAGAATGTGTTTTGCAAACCATACATATCAACATGTTGCTATTACCAAAACAAAAACATGTTGCTATTACAAATTTTAGGTAAGTAATGTCATAGTGTGGATCAAAGGATTTGAGAACAATGGCATATTTATGTGTCAAATTTACAATGAAAATTTCAAAGAAGTTAAAATCAAGATGAAAGCACAAGGTAAATCCACCATATTACAATATCTATTATTTGGGACACAAAACTCATATGTGATTACCTCAAAGACATATGTGTTGTTGACGACAACCATTCCATTATAAAACAATAGTGATTCAAGACAAGACAAGGAACCCTCTTTTGGGTTCAAATGGCATAAGCAATGCATATGTGAAGAATGGAAAACATAAACAAGTTTCTAATCAAGGTGGACAATAACAGTGAGAGGTTGAGACACCACACACAACGTGATCCAACATAAGCAACAAAGATCATAATCAAAAAACATTGATAAGATTGATAGAACAATATCATTTTGATTTCACTAGAAAAGTGGAAGGATGATATTACCACCTAGACTTCATTTCTTGGAATCATGATGTTGATCTTGAGGGAAGATGTTGAAAATGCAATCTCAACATTATATAGTACTAGCGGGAAGCCCGTGGCAAGCCATGGATCTTCTCAAACCCATGATCCATATAAATGAAAAGATAAAAGCTTATTTAGGAAGTAACCATACACATTTTTTGTTCTATTATGCAACCATCATTTATGACTCATTCTATCACTAATGTTTAAGGGTTCAATCTTCTATAGATAACATAGCATTTACTTATTTTTATCATCAAAGCCAACGTAAATGAAGCCGAACCTTGTATCCTAGCTTTTGAGCTTATGTCTTTGGCCTTGAAATCCAAATTCGACGACAACTATTTCTTGGCAATTACATGCTAAGTGCGAACATGATGCATTGCAAATGGAAATGAAACAATACTAACAATGCTAATAAATATTGCTGCCATGAAGGATGATCTCTACTACTGTAGTGCTAAGCTCTCTGAATGTGCAAATGTTTAAACTCTTGTACAACTGTTTCATGCTAATCCTACAATTGTTTTTGGCTAAGGATGTTCCATGTATTAATCCTAAGTTAATAAAATTGTTTTTATAGTTACACCCAAAAGCTCCCAGTTGATTCAAGCATTGTGTCCATAGAGAGAGTATAATCATGTTGGAGATAACATGCTAAATATGTTTGTCGTGCCATGAAATGTTTTCTTACATATTTCAACTTGCTCTACATGGAACTATGCAATTCTAGGGGTATGCTGATGAGAACGTCCTTCAAATCGAGCACATAAAATAGTCTCATAGAAAATATGTTCCAATCTAGTGCATCACTAAATGGGGGCAAGAAATTATCTGCGATGATCATTGGCACAAACTCATAATAGATTGCCTCAATCAGTCTAGGGATGAAAATAAATGTGTATGACTTGCTGAGTCTCGCATAGGATAGATTTTGATGTGTAGCAGGTTGTTGGATGTCAAATATCCTCATGCTTGGATATTTGTCCTTTGAATGCTGAACTAAATTGGGCCATAGGCTTCCACACATTTGTCCTACAAACAATGCTAAGAGAGGTTGTTTTCTTGCGCTTGGACCGCTTGTATACAAAAAATTAAGAGCTTGAACTTGGATCCATGGATGCGTATTTCTAGTAGTGAAACATCTAAATTCATCCGAACCCGTAAGATTAGCCTTGCAAACCACCTTTACTTGAATATATATTTCTAGTAGTGAAACGTCTGAATTCATCCAAAACTCATCCTTAAGATTAGCGTTGCAAACCACATTTACCATATTCTTTTGCAACACATCGTGTTTCTTGAGCGAAATCAATACCTACATCCAATAACATTTTTGAACAATCGACTCAACAATATGAAGGATTCAGAATTGCACACACAAAGCTAAGGCATCTGCTACAAAATTGACATTGCAAAATATTCATAACCAATCATGGCATGTCACAAAGAAATGGTCTCTGCCCTGTGTCTTGTTCCAATCTATAGTGGCAGGATTGCAAATTGGTACTCTATGATAGGAGAACTTCTAACCCAAGTGATGCCTTATGGGCTTGCAATGATGACTGCTACCCAGAAGGGCTCCAATTGCCATGCATGCATCAACCAAAGAAATGATTCCGTGTCTCTTACAATTAGACGCCACCAACATTGACACAAAGGCATTGTTTTGGATCCCCAATGCTTTGCCTTCTTGTCTTGTGTCTCAAACATGTGATCTTCTATAGCAATATTGCCAAACTCGAATGATTGATAAGTTTACTTCTTGGATCGCAGGAGAGATGCATTGTTGTGGATGAAAGTCTTAAATCTAATGGCCAGAAAGGAGAGAGAAAAGATTGGTGATGTCCATTGGGTGAATGAGAAAGGGTTGCCCTCATCTCTATTCATAAGCCGCCCTATGAATTGCGAGAAGATGCTATAGATATGTCGCTAGCAAGTCAAGAAAGGTGGAGCTGAAAACCATATCAAATCCTACTTCCCACTCATGTTCTATGATGCTTTGCAGAATTTTTTTGGCCAAAAGTTATGCACCATATGAAATCATGGATTGATACATTGCAGTTCACTACAAAATCCAATCTCTCTACCAAGTTTCTGTGTGATGAAATGGGGAAGAAGAGATTGGGTGGGGGATGCAAAGTGGCACATGTCGATTTGGTGCATTCTACCCATAGAATTACAATCTCAATGCGGTGGTTTGAGGAGCATTTGGTGCATTTTTCTCACAGCTTTAACTGCCCATCCACATAGTGCTTCAATTCTAGATTCAATCTCATGGCTCATAATCATTAGATTGTGAATCCAAGGGTAGAGATTCTTTCCATGGGCATTACCAATTAGTGTCATTAATATATTATAGATTCACTATAGATACACTAGATAGTGCAAATAAGACACAAAGGGAGATGTGGATGGGAACCCAATCCCAAATTTTAGTCCTACTGGTTCAATTAAATCTGTAGCACCTAAGAAGAAGGAGAGACAAAAGCTCAAAAGTGCCTGAAAGCTCCTCCTCCTCTGTTGCTTATGAAACCATGTAGGAGGCGCCAAACTTAAAATGATATACTCCTCCAATATATATATTCACTTTCCATTACTTAAGCTTGGAGCTTCAAGCTTCAAACTTTGCTCTTCCATCAGATCTCAACTCAACCATAACTCCAATTCTCTGTGGACACCTTTGAGGAGTGCTTTTTGGAGGATACAATTGGGTATGAAGTGCTTCTTGGAGAGGGGTGGTTATTGGTTAGAGATTTAAGGGAATATTGATCCTTGGTTGCACCACATGCGAATTTGCTTCATGCGGGACATGGGAGGCAAAGTCTTGATTGGGCTCCAACGGAGCAAAAGTTGACGCAAGAGATTGCTTGCAGCAATTCAAGAGGACCATCTTGACATCACATTTTTTAATAGGCTGAAGAATCATCAATGTTTTCAAGAGTTCTCAAATAAGATTGTAAATGATATTTTTTCTATTGAATGCAAAGGGCCAATGTTGGCAAGTTGCAAATAGAAAATAAGAGGTGGTGATTCATGAAAGCAATAGTGAAAAATTGCAATTAAGGTACGGTAAAAGAGGTTTATTAGCGAAACATTACAGTAATGCTATCCATGAAGCAATCATGATTTCAATTTGAAACAAAGAAAATAGGCATGAGAAGTATGAAGAACTATACATATTTGCTCTATTCTGCATTTTACTATCATTTTACTATCAATATAGCATGTGGCTTGCCACAGGTTTCACACTATCCAAACAATACCACATCATAGCGCTACAAGTGTAAGTAAATCAAGATACAAGTGTGCACACATTTCATTTTTCTAATAACAATGGCTAGCTAGGTTGTAGGACTTCTGTGTCGCATGGTTTGGAATCGTACTAAATTAACACTGAAATATCAATACTAAATTAGTTAATTGTGAGGCAAGGTAAGAAATCTAAAAGGGCTAATTTTAAAACAAAGACGAGGGGATCACTAGTCATAAATCTTTTTTTTTGTTAGAGTGGGAACAAAAAGCTTGTGTTAGGATGCAAAAAACTTGCATTGGATAATCAATAACCCTATCCACAAGAGCGACAGTGAGCATTTGACATGTATGGAGTTTTTTTAGAGTTAGTAGGCTCCATGCACCCTCGAAATGGACATGGGTCCTCCACACCTAAAGGTGTCAGAGGCAGATGAAGAGACCTTGTTTAGCGAGAGGTCCCAAAGCCAGCATGCAACAAGCCATCCTCTACCAGTGGGGCTGTAATGGAGATGACATTCCACATGGACGTGTAGACATGGTAGGACTTCAATTAACATGCAGACCACCTTTGCTGATCAATTGTAGGCACCCCAACATGTTTCTAGCTCAAGGCTACCAATGATGGCAGACACTTGAGACAAATGTGAATGGTATCGGGAGAGACTTCGAGCCAAAGTTTGGTGTGTGTGTGTGTGTGTGTGTGTGTGTGTGTGTGGTACACGACGACTGATGCCTACCCATGTGAGAAAGGGGCAGACATTTGGGCGTTGAACTAAGTGGACACTCGACAAAAGAAAACTTAGGGGGAAGACGTTATCCTATTGGGAGCACACCGGTTGTGAGGGAGGGGTGGGGGTTGAGCACGTGGGTCTTGGCTGCCCACGCTCATGGACGCTCTTAATATTCATGCACACGATAGCCATGTCAACTTAAGCCCCTTTTCTCACGTGGGTTGGCACCAATGTGTAAGAGTGTGTTCTTGCAATTCACCAAGATGGGAAATACGCTGAGATTTGGCAAGGCTTGCTTCGTTCCCCCATCCAATTGTGCTAACAGCTTGCGGCATTGCGTTGAAGATGGACAAAACCCATCTCCACTCAGGCATTGTCGTGCTGCATGACAGCATATCTGTTATGCAACTTGTCTACAAGACATAGTCTTCGCTCTAGCTTCAGTCTGCGCACAAACAGCCGATGGCATGTGGGGCCCGAAAGCTTCAAAGGCTGAGGAGTGTGCTACGTGGGCACGGGTGCCATGTGAGGCCACTCACCGCCTGGAAGGGGGCAAATATGCGAGCTCGGCATATTGCGGGGGACGAAGTTCTAAACAACCTCCATGCGATCCAATGCCCATCCATCCATCCATACATACATACATCATGGTCTAGGCTAGTGCAAACTATCTTCCATGGTAGGGAGAGCACATGAATGTAGTGAATTGGCACTCTGGCATGGGCTTTGGAATGAGTTTGCCGAGATTGCTCACACAGAAACGATGGCCAATTACGTTGTTGATTGGTAGGCGTTGAATCAGCGAGAGCAATGATTCTTTACCCTCCAAGATTGCAAGATCGTTGCTAAACTTTAGTTGCGACACAATCTTCTCGACTTTGGGCTCCTTGCCTTTCAACAACTCGAGCTGTGCCTTCTGACTCTGCATTTTGTCTGTCCTTAATGCGGTTTATTCGGGACCCATGATGACATCTTCGCACATTCTGGTCTGCGATAAATCGAAGCTCAATCCCCAGCCGCGTCGAGTTTTTTCTCCTTGTTGTTTAGAATGGAATCTGCTTGTGTGCTCCAAGAGATCGGAGCTCGCCCCGTCCATTCTAATTGCGCGGGCCCAGCTGCATGCGAGCATCAGACAAGAAGGTGAGTGCTTGCCCCCATCAACTACAGCTTACTTTATCAGATACACGTCAATTTTATGTTTCGCTTAGAGAAAACAACTCTCAATTGTTCCCTCCTGCAGATACGACAAATGCAACCCAAGAATTATGGACCAAGATTTCTAATGATTCTTCAGAGGGGCGATATAAAACATGGAATACGGTGAATGGCTGAACTTAATGAGCCAAAAGCGTGTTGATTCTCGTCCTGGAATCAAGTTGGCCTAATCATGATCCCCCTAAATTGTTCATTTTTAAAATTCACTTGAGGATCATTGGTTGTCACAGAGAAACACAAGATATTCCGAGCTTGTGAACAGCACCACACTGGAAACCTTGTGGAGTGGTAATCCTGCTTGGGTGGGAGGAAAACAAGTTGAAGCTTACCTTAATGGGGGACTTCCAGCAGAATACTCACGAGATTGTGGAGCTCTCAGGTTTCCATTGCACACATTTTTCAATCATGTAAATATAGGCATTTATCAAACTAGATATTGCAGCTCGTAGTGGCCCAGGTCCATGGTATGGAAGGATTGAACGGATCTGTTAGAAACTTATGTGAAGATAACAATTTAGAATTGTTGCCTCAATGATGCAGGTCAGAGACTGATGGTTTTTCCGGGCCTTCTGTGTCTTGCAGAGCCATCTGTAAACTATGTGAGGAGGGACAGCTCAATGATGTACTTGAGGTTGTACACCATACGGATCAGCAAGGAACTTGTGTTGCCAGCACAGTCTTATTGGATCTTGTGCAGAGATGTATCAATGAGAAAGACATCACAACAGGAAGAAAAATATATTGCCTTATTGTGGGAAGTGGACTTGAATCAGATGCCTTTCTAGGGAGCCACTTGATTCGCATGTTTGAGTTGTTTGAGAGTTTGTTGGAGGCCAGGCAAGTCTTTAGCAAACTACTCAAACCAAATGTCTTTTCATGGAGTGCGATCATTTCTGCACATGTCAAGCTTGGTCAGAAAGAGCAAGCTATCAAACTGTATCATGAAATGCACAGCTCTAACATAGAACCTGATGGGCATGTTTTTGTTGCAGTCCTTAAAGCATGTGCCACAACAAGAGCCTTACTGCAGGGTAAGATGATTCATGCCCATATTGTTGAAAGTGGTTTTGGGTCACATGTATTTGTGTGCAATACTCTTATCAGTATGTATGTCAAATGTGGGAGCTTGGAGAATGGGCGCTTCGTGTTTGTCAGGTTGCCAAAGCGAGATGTGGTTACATGGAGTGCATTAATTGCAGGTTATGCACAGCAAGGTTGTGGTATTGATGGTCTCCAGCTTCTCCAGCAAATGCAACAGGAGGGAGTGGTGCCAAACCAAGTCACTTTTGTTTGCATTCTGAAAGCGTGTTCCAACATTGCAAACTTAGAGCAGGGCAAACAGATCCACTTTCACATCGTTGAAAGTGGGTTTGAATCTGATATATATGTGGGCAATAGTCTTATTGACATGTACTGCAAATGCGAAGACCTGAGAAAAGCACGCATGCTGTTTGACAGGCTGCCAAATCGAGATGTAGCTACATGGAATGCCATGATCTCAGGCTATGGTCAGCTGGAACAAAGTCAGGAGGCTTTCCAACTACTGCAGCAGATGCAGCAAGAGGGCATAGAACTGGACAAGGTCACATTTCTCTGCAGTCTGAAAGTATGCTCAAATATAGCAGCTTTAGAATGGGGAAAGGGAATACACTTATTCATAATTGAAAGTGGGTTTGAATTAGACATGTTGGTCGGCAACACCCTTATAGATATGTATGGAAAATGTGGAAGCCTTGCTGATGCAAACATGGTGTTTGACAGATTGCCAGAGCGAGATGTTGTCACATGGAGTGGGTTGATTGCAGGGTATGCCTTGCATGGGCATGCTCAAGAGGTTCTTCATCTTTTCTATCAGATGCAAGAGGAGGGCATGAAGCCAAACTTTATAACATTTATTTGCATTGTAAAAGCATGTTCCAATATAGCAGATCCAGAAGAGGGCAGACAAATCCATAGCCACATCATTGAAAGTGGATTTGATTCAAATCTTTTTGTTGGTAGTGCACTTATTGACTTCTATGGCAAGAACGGAATACTTAAAGATGCGCGTATGGTGTTTGAAAGGTTACCAGAGCGAGATGTGGCTCTGTGGAATGCCATGATTTCTGTATACATTCAGGAAGGGCAAGTTCAGGTAGCTCTTCGACTTTTCCAGCAAATGCACCAAGAGAGCCTAGATCCAGACCAAATGACTGTTGTGTGCATCCTAAAAGCATGCTCCAGTATTGCAGCCTTGGAGCAAGGCAGGCAAATCCATGGTTACATCTGCGAAATTGGCTTTGAGTCGGATATTTATGTAAAAAACACACTTGTTGATATGTACAGCAAATGCGGGAGCCTTGAGGACGCATGCATTGTTTTTTACAGGATGTTAAATCGAGATGTTGTTACATGGAATGCCATGATTGCAGGATTTGCTCAGCATGGTCATTATGCTCTGGCCTTCCAGTATTTTAATGACATGCAGCAGGTAGGCTTGAAACCCAATGATGTGACATTTATATGTCTTCTCTCAGCATGTGATCATGTGGGGATGGTAGATGAAGGCTGTCTTCACTTTAGGTCAATGATAAATGACAGTGGCATTGCACCTATCCTGCAACACTTTAACTCTCTCATTGACATTTTTGGTCATGCTGGACTGTTTGATGAGGCAGAGGACTTACTCTGTACAATACCATTTCAATCCAATATTGTGGGGTGGACATCTCTGCTGTGTTCCTGCAAAATGCATGGCAATGTGGATCTCGGCAAACGATGCTTTGACCAAGTTGTGAGAATAAACTCAGAGATTGTATCTGTGTACGTGCTTATGTCGAATATTTACTCTAACGCAGGCATGTGGGAGGATGCAGAGAGAATTCGTTACCTAAGAAGAAGTGCAAATCTTTGGAAGAAGCCAGCCAAGGCATTCGTTGAAATTGACTGTGAGGTGCATGAATTTATTGTGGGAGATAAAACACACCCACGCACTGATGATATTTACGGGAAGTTGAAGATGTTAAGTGTGCAAGCGAAGGAGGAAGGATATATGCAAGGGTTGGAATTCATTATTGATCCATTATTGGATACGAACAAGGAAGATGCCTTGTGTGAACACTGTGAAAAATTGGCTCTCGCTTTTGGGCTAATCTGCACACCTCAAGGCACAACCATCCGAATATCAAAGAACCTTCGTGTGTGTGATGGCTGTCACAATGCTACCAAGATAATATCCAAGCTTGAAAGGAGGGAGATTCTAATAATAGATGCATACCGCGTTCACCACTTCAAGGAGGGTGCATGCTGTTGTAATGATTACTATTGATCCAATTGGATTAGGCAAACAAAAAGGACACTAACTTATTTTTCTCCACGTATAAAACTGATGTAATCATCAAATTTCCAAAAACCTTATTCTTAATGGAATGGCTCTTATACAGACGAGAGATGATGCTTCAGTGTCATGGAGCTACAGTAATATGAGTAAACTGATGACTGATGAGACTTGGACGGACTTACACAAGACTCTTGTGAATGTTGTTATAATTTGCCCCTGTAAAGTATGGTAGTCAGGATGAAGAAACTCTCACAAGGAAGAAAGAGAGCCTTTAGGACTGAAATCCTTTGAGGCTGGTCCACTTCAGTCCCATTTCCATGTATTGCGATGGGAAATGGTCTCCAGGAGTCATAGCCCCGGAGGCAACTTGGCAAGCAGCCATTGGAGTGTCAGCTGGTTTCTGAGCAGAAATCACGACTTGGGATTATTCCCCAACCTGGAGCTTTGAGGAAGGTGGAGGATAGAGGTGAATCTGGCAGTGGGGAATGAATGATTTGCAGATATAATGGCTCGAAGGTGGCACTGGAGACAACGATCACGAGCTGTTGATGAAGATAGTGATCCGAAAGCCGAAAAGAGGCCCACACAATGGTGGGCACGATGGCAAAAGAGTGGGAGTTTTCCACCTGGGAAGTTTTTTTATTTGACGGCAGAGATTTCTCCTCCACCGCCCTCGATTCTTTACGTATTCAAGTGTTACTCGTACTTTTTAGCAGCCTTATTGGTGTGCTGGAATTTATCTGTCTTGAGTTGCAACACACTACTCAAAACATGATAGAGTGGATTTGTCTGCAGCATATGCCTTCATCTCCTCCATGACAACAATGCCTCATACCAGAGTTGCATGACCCTCTGATCAAGTCCTTAACCCTCTTCTGGAAGTGAGAATCTCCATTCTACTGTTAGAGTTAGTCATCTCCTACATGTGAGGTGGGAAGCAATGCTCCCAGGTATTGTATGTTCTATCACTCGGCTTTCATTTGCTGTCAGTCCATGAATTATGTATACTTATCACACTGGTAGAGTTCGAGGAAGCTTCCTTCGCCATTAGGGAGCTACCGGCCAGGTTGTCTGGGATGGCATGGTGGACAATGGCATCTACAAGCTCTTGGCTCTCTCTTCTACCACAGGTACCCCTCTCAGTGACTTCACTGGCATTTCAGAAACGGTCACCTGAATGTGGATGTGCTATGGCCAGCCTTCCGAGACCACATGGTGGATGGCTTGCCCGATGTGGGCAGCAAGTAAGGAAGTTGTAGTTGCTACATCTGAGGGAAGCAGCATAGAGAGCCTTTCCGAAGCAGGCTGATAGGTGGGCTTTGAAACCTCCAAAGATGGTTCACAGAGATCTCTGTGGGCCAACGCAAATCCAGGAGCTCTTCAGGCTGAGTGATTTCTTTGAAGCGTGGAAATGCTAGATTCTTCTGGGCCAAGAAATACACCGAGGTGAATCTGCTCAGATCTTCTCTTTGTGGGATATATTTCTCTGTGAACAGGTTACAGGTTGTATGACCTTGTCAAAAGAGACATTGTGGTTAATAGGGACACATGATCTTTGAGGAGCAGGTTCAGCTTTCATGGGCGAGGGCGAGGAGCCATAGGTTCTTCGAGAGCCTGGTGATTATGAGGACCAAAGCATTACCCCTGAGCCTGAGTGAGTACCACAAGATGGTCCAGAAGTTGATGATGAACCCCCACGGTAGGAGGAGGCTCAGGCTTCTCGTAAGTGGTTGATAGAGACTCAGGTGTCTCGTCGTGTTCCTAAGTGGTTGATAGAGACATTGCGAGATTTTGGAGTGATGGATATCCCTCCCGAATGGCTCACGGAGGCGGGGCCATGTATATCGCAGTGAGGTAAAGACAAAGGCCTGGAGAAGACATGATTATGCATTGATGTCTCGGATCCTTCAAGACAAGAAGCCTTCATCGTTCCAAGAAGCTCTCTCTCAAGAGACTTTAGGAGAGCCATGCAGGTGGAGCTTGAGGCCACCATTGAGAAGAATGGGATCTGGGAGCTATTTCCAAGGCCCGTGTTGCAAGACGGGCAATGATAGGTGTCAAGTGGGTCTATCGCCACAACGGTGAGGATGGCTACAATCAGGACAGTTCTATCGGTAGCCTATTATCAACAGTGGCTAATGTATCAGATGGATGTTAAAACGGGTTTTCTAAATGGTGAGGCCTTCTGGATCTCAGGTTCCTAACTCAAAGGGTGTCGTCTATAGCTCAAGGGCAGCCTTCAACATGGAAAACTGTAAACCTATCTCATCTCCCATGGATCCCAACACTAAGCTGTCCAAGACTCATCCCATGAGCAGGTGGATGCAATGTTGTATAAGAAATTGTTGGCTCCTTGATTTGGCTACTCAAAACTAGGGTGGTCGAAAGCTTTCTAGAGGGCTGTTAAGCTCCACTGAAGACGCATCGGGATGTAGGTATGTGGTCAATATCTACGGATTGTGGACTGTTTAACGTTGCAGGGATGGGAGTGAAGCCCAGGATCCAACTATAAGTGATTCGTACTGGAGAGCAGACTTGGACATGATGAGGTCAACAACTGGCTATTGTTTTGCCCTTGGTTCAGCAGCCATTACGTGGAGCAGTAAGAAGCAGCCTATATTGGTTTTGTCATCAACTGAGACCGAGTATCACACTGTGTGTTAAATAGCCTGCGAGGTGGTCTGGCTCCGGAGGCTACTTGGAGAATTGGGGTTGTAGCAGCAGAGAGATGCGACCATCAGCAAGTGTGACAAGCAAAGTTGTATAGTGATTAGGAGGAATCCAGTGTTCCATGCCCAGACAAGCACATCCAGATATAGTACTATTTTTAATTCGTGAAAGGACATTGATGTGGATATATTGTTGGCCTTCTGTTCAACAGAGGACACTCCAGCGGACCTGTTTATCAAGCCTCTGCCACAACAGCTGCTCGGTGAACATTTCAGCTCCCTGGACTGGATTCAACATCCAGGGTTTGAGAGGGGTTATTAGAGTTAGTCATCTCCTGTATGTATATTAGAGAGTGAGGGATGCTATGCGGGTGCACCGACCCAAAGATAGGCGTAGTGTGTTAGTCCTTTCTCACTGTATTTTCTGCAGGTTAGGTGGGAGTCTAGCCATCGCACTATGCTAGAGTTAGTAGCAATGTTACCAGGCCTAGTATGGGCTGGTTTAGAGCCTTGTTATAGGCCACAATATGAGCAAGTAACCAGGCCAGTTCATGGTCAGTTAGAGGCCAACTTGAGACTTGACTAGGACAGGTTAACCTGACCAGATCTAGTCGGTTCAGTCGGTTGGCTAGGTCGGGTCAGTCAGCTGGTTACTAGACCCATTTGGCCAAGTAAGTGCCAAGGCTCCCCCTATAAATAGGGCCCTCTTTTGCCACTCTTGTACAGCACCAATTGTGGAGGTTTCCTTAGCAGTATATGCAGAGCTTTCCCCGACATTTCCTATGCATTCCATCTGTTTTCTTTGATGTTTCAGTTCGTATATTTTCTATCAGTTTCTATTCAAATGTTCGCTGCACTTTCACATTTACAACACACTCACTTATCCTCGAGACATTCATCACCCACCCAATCACTCGATGGAGGTAAGCCTAACTGAGACTCCACACCACACACAGTTAGAACATAACTAGTTTTGACAAATCAATTATATCACAAAAGTGCACACATTAACATTTTTTATTAAATCAAACCAAAACTACAAACATAGCACCCAAACACACCACAGGAAAGCAAAAGGAAGGAAAATAAAACAGACTTTGAAAATGTACCATTGGTTTGCTAACCTTAGCTACCACAAAATTCTCCCTAAAGAAAAGTCAGTGTCCTCCGTGAATGGAGCACCTATTCGAAATAGTAGCTCCTTAAACAAGCCCATTAACACGTGTTTTCAAAAGAACACTAATTAAATCTATGAGTTGTACCAAACTGTTGGACAACATCCGCACAACTTGATATGGTCCCATCCATCTCATCTTCAATTTACTTGGATGCCTAATGTACTGACTGTCATACAACAAAACGAGTTGTTCCTTCTTAGAGGTCTTTCTTTTTATCCTTCAGGTGCTAGTTGTACCACTTTTTATGGTGCCTTTGAATGACCTCTCAAGTTTATAATGCCAAGAGCCTACTTTCCTCCAAGTTATCTCACATAGTCAATCTTTGCTTCACAGAGTTGCTCACATTTATTCTATGATGTATGGCCACGCTTAGAGATTCTAGTTCTAGCTTGATTGGCAATGTTGCTTCCTGTCCATATACCAATATGAATGGAGTGGCCTTGTGGGTTTGTCAGTGAGCCTTTAAAAGAAAACTATAGCATCCTTTGTGTTAAGTTTGTGGGCAGTTTGGTAAGCCCATAAAGCAAGTTGTAGCATCCTATCCCAATTTGTTTGATGTAAATTACAAGTCTTTGTCAATACATCACATTTAACCTTGTTGATCCACTCCATGTACAATTGCACTTTGGGTGATAAGGTGTGGCTTTTCAATGCTTGATACTATACGTAGCACTGAGGATCTTAATGGCCTCATTTAGGAAATGAGTACCTCCAAACCTTACAATGATATTTTCATACAAGAAAACATATCATTTCACTTAATTTTCATTTCCTTGCTCCATCAAATCCCTCGAAGAATTTACCTTGGCTTAAATATCTTGCAATACCAAAGCACCATTCAAGAATTCGCATTTGCCATTAACAATGCATTAGGGAATTTATCAAGAGCAATACTTTTTGGACTATCGTCTCAAATTCTTGACATATGATCAACAATTTAATGGATCTTACCTCGACTTAACACAAAGAAGGGATTACAGATTACCTTGGTAGGCTCAGGATTCAAACCTGAGTGGAGCTCAACAAAAGCTTGGTTGCGAAGGCATCTTGAGTAGTTTCACAGCTTTTGGAATGGGATCAGTTGGTGGAGAACTATGAGGAACATCTTGAGTACTTTTAGAGCTTTTGGAATGGGATCAAGTGGAGAGCTATGAGGAGCAACAACAAGGTACTTTATACACCACATGACCTAGAAATGCTTACAATTCCGTGACTGTAATGGGCAATTTCAAGTTATGAAATTTCTCAATCTTTAGAACACTAGTCACCCCGTTTTGGACGCAATATAACCTAACAACAATCCATATGTCATTGCCAGGATGTAAAATTGAAACTTATGACATTGTCTCAATCACTTTTGTAAGAACTCTAGGTGACACTCTCCGTACTATCCATAGCAAACTCATCAACGTGAAAGATTTCCATGAAATCATGGAGATAGTCCTAAAGTGCATGAGCTACCACACGTTGGAAAGGTAGCAAGGCCGTTGAATAATCCAAATGGCATTACCACTATAGGCAAAAGCTTCTCTTTTGGCTGTATAAGCGGCCTTTGATTGATCGTAAGGATAAAATATGCATTTGGTTGGAACTGCTAAACCCATCCATAAAAGAGTAAAGCTCCTAAATGGACACATTGTCTAATAAAGTATCCATAAATGGAATGGAAAATGATAGTTGTTGGTGCTTGCATTAAGATTTAGACAATCCAGCATACTCGAAGCTCATCACTTTTATTAGGGACAATTACTATAGGCGACACCCATCCACTATTCTCAATAGGGTGGATAAAGCTAGTTGCAAAGAACTTATGTAGTTCTACTTTTACTACTTATAAAAACTTGGGATTTAATGGATATGGGCATTGGCAAACTGGTTTAGTATTTGGCTCCAAATATATATCATACTCACATACATGACATACATTTTTTGGGATGCCTTTAAGATTTGCATAGGACCATGTCAAGACGCCCCTCTATTCTATAATGGGGCTGCATGCGAGTGAACATCCTAGCACCTAATCTAAGGTCCAACATATATAATCATGGGATATGCTTTGGTTCCCAAGTTCATACCTTGTGTATGAGCCAAGAATTTGGGATGTATTTCTAAATTTGTACCAAGTCTCATCTTGAGACTCCTCAAAGTTAGATATCCTATTCTACTGCCTAAGTCAAAATCAACCATTCCTCCCAGGAATCCCTATTTCTCAACATCTTCTATTTCTTACCTACCTTTGTGCGTTTAGGGACCAAGATTGTGAGAGAAGTACTGGCATGGCCCCTAACTTATGTCCCCTAGTTCAAACCTCAATTAGCATGGTAGTTTTGATCTCCATTAGCAACTCTAATCAAGAAAATGCAAAAAGAAAGACTGCTTATATAATTGACCTCTACAACCAAGTGGAGAATTTTCAAATCATCATAGGTAATAACTAGTATAAAATGTATCACAAAATTGGTCAAACCCTTAAAGACCATGAATCATCACTGGCTCATATGCATCATGGTTACACATCCATCAATTGTGATCATAGCCTCTTTATATAGGAAATCCATTAGAAAACCATATCTTTCTACTAAGACAGATTTTGTCAAGGTGATCTAAAGATGGAAACTAAACATCTCAATGAGGTCTAGAATATTGTCACATTCAATCATTGGACCAAAATCAGGAACTGACTCAAACTGACCACCTATAAGTAATGAACAATTAAGGAGCCATAACTCACAAATCTGTGCACCCAAAATTCTATCAATGCAATATCCACATTTGGCACATGTCTAGCTTGTAAAACTGCCAAATTATCATAAATGAAGCAAATGACCATACTAACCCATGTAGGTAAGCAAATGCCTTGCCCTTGATAGAACTCCACCAATGTTAGCCCATAAATATGTTCCATAAATGAAGCAAATGACCATACTAACCCATTTAGGCATGCCCAAAGCTCCTTCAACATACTTGTCCTTATCCAAGGACATGAAGATGTCAATGAGTTGAATGTGACAAGTTCATGTGAGTGAAGGCAATGAAAATGTAGGCAAAACCCACCATTGCAAACCCCTAACATAGGATGCACCTACTTCAAAACCTATGTGTGCACATAAAATAAAAGGATAAATTCATACATTACATAATTGGGCCAATAAGCCACCATCAAACTACACACCACTCCTTTCTAACTAAAAGTAGATACTAGCCCCTACACTTAAGAAACCTCACCTCCACTTTCCACTCACATAGGAAAATAATTATTTGGCATACCTATAGAGATTGCTGTGATAAAACAATGTAACCACATACATACCACCTATGTCTCATAGTAGTGTATCTTGGAGAGGATCATTCTAGCCGCACATTCGTAATACAACTAAGGGTGAACTTGGACCAAGTAACCATTATTCAAAGCCACTCAACTGTAGATCAAAGGTTCATGTGATTTGTAAGGGAAAAGAAATGGATATAACATCCATATCAAAATCAACTCCTATAAGCTTTGTTGGATGTGAACCTCTACTCCTGACTAATAGCAAATTGATATAAATAAGCTTTGTGGGATATGAAACCCTATTTCTAACTCCTGATAAATAGGCATATATCATGATTTAATCCAAGACTAACCAAGAAAATGATAAAGAGGTCTTGTTCAAACAAACATTGGTAGAGGTACTCGTCGACCCAATGTAGTTAGAAGGCCTTCCTAATGAAAAACATGAGATTGTCAAACTTAACCAAAATCCACCTTTGATTGGAAAAGATGCTAAATTATTGGCTCAAGAGTAGAAACCTAAGAGATCCAGTTATCAATTAAAACCAAGGAAAAGAGTACTAGTTTTATATGTATGAGAAAACCTTAATTTCAAGATGTATAATGTTGTTACCTATACCAATGTCAATGCTACAAGCTATATTGAATGGTGAGGACAATATTTTGGGGAATGAGGCATATCATTGATACATTTGCACCATCAAGAATAACAATGATAACCTTGATGATAGCATAATACAATTTCCTCCAAATTTGCATATAAATTGAGGATTAAATCATAGCAGATGCAATAGTCAATGCCAAGTCACTAACATCATGAAATTTGAAACCTATTAAAAATTAGCTCTTAAGATATCAAGTCAAGCCTTTTGAGTGTAAGGGGTGTTATATTCGGTTCCTATGGGAGTGTCTAGAGTAGTCACTTTCTATGATTTCATGTACTTCAAATCGTAGAGGGTCATTCCGTATTTAGTGCTACTAGGGAGACCATGGATATTAAGAGTTGATTGTCAAATATGAGTCTATACTAGAAAATTAATCTTGGGATGAGGTAAGGATCAAATATTGATTGATGCTTATCCCAAAGCACAACTCTCACAATGAATAAAATTCTCTGAGATAGATTACACCTTAACACTAGATGATGATTCAAAATTCACAAGTGGATTTGGTTTGGGGAATGCATATAAAATCTTACAAAATCAGAAGGAAGAGATAATTTTAATGCCCTTGGTGAAAAAGACCCCATAGTAAGAGAAGATGATGCAAGCATCATCAATTCGGGAATTGTTGAAGCAGTGAATAAGATTCAAATAGGTGCACATCTAGACTGTAGTCTATAGGGAAAATCATAGAGCTACTCTCAATCCTGTCTCAACTTTAGTACCTTTCAATAAATTGGGAATTATAAGACATGTTTCCCCATCTTCTTCATTAGGAAGGAAATATATTGTGGCAATTAATAACTTCACTACATGGTCAAAAGCAGTGGCAATTACAAAGGACAGCATTGCTATGGTGGCAAAGTATTTTATGGATCAAATTGTGTCTCGAGACGGTACACCAAGGAAAATAGTCATTGATAGGGGGACACATTTCATGAATGAATGATAGAAGAAGTTTTTGAGAGAATCTCCATGAATGATAGAAGAAGTTATTGAGAGAATCTCCATTGTGCATCAAGTAGCAACCCCCTATAACCCAAAAGCAAATGACCAAGCGAAGAGCACCAACATAGGTTTAGGTACCATTATGTGGAAAACAATTAATGGTGGGACGCTAAGATTGGAATCAAAAAGTTTCATAGGTAGTTATTTGACTTACAAGAAGGGACAAGGTATAGAATGTACTTCCTTGTGTATGCTAGAGAGTGTATATTGCCTATCAAATCAAAGATTCCTATGCTTTGAATAGCATTGAACATAACCTAAGAGAACCTTTGAGCGTGGAATTCTAGTGTATGCATGTGATAGAGAAGTGCTAGAAAATTCGTGTATTTGTCATAGTATAATGCAATACTATCATTTGAAGGACCATATAGGTGGTTAAAGTCGATCGAGATAGTGCTTCTAATAGAAATAGGATATATAATGATGGGAGCCATGATGGGAAACAATTACACCAACAATATGAGCAAGTGGAGGACTCTAATCACGTGACTCAAATTAGCAATCAGAGTTTGAATCACTTATTCAAAATGTCATGGGTGATTCAATACTGATTATTTGACAACTTAGAGGTGCATATCAAATCCTCAATTTAAAAAGAATAATATTGATATAAGGTCAAATCCATCTCACTGAAGTAGTTCACTGAAGCGACTCCATCTTCAATCTCAATTTTTCCTTCTTAGAATGAATTAATTCTAATTGAACCTACATCAGTCATTGAGCATAGTCCTTATGTTAAAGCTCCTCACGTAGGGTCCCCACCCATGTTAAAGCAATTGCTTCGATGACTCTAGCTTCAATCTTAATTTGTCCTTCTTAGCATAAATTGAGTCTCACTTAAACAATTTCTTCAATGACTCCATATTCAATCTCAATTTATCCGACGAGAGAGTTGAAAGGTGGGGGAGCATAGGACTCTTGCTCAAAGGAGGCTAGCCTCAAAGAGATGATATTGCAGATGCTCTCCTTTGGCTAAGGCATCTTCTCTTTGGCATTGGTGGTGGCATTTGAGCTTCATAATTATCCAAGTTGATTTTGATCACATGCCTTGTGGCTTTTGGCACTCTATCTTCCCTTGGACATTGATTTGAACCTATTCTTCTCAACCTATTCTTTTGTGTGCTACTCTCTTTACTAGTCAGTTGTATACAATATTGATTGACTTGTAGAAAGCGTTCGCATTACTTGAGGTTAAATGCCATCCTCTCTGTGACCTAAGAACAAAATGCTATGGTGACCTTCTAGCATCTCAAAGCCTTTTTTTTCCTATAGCCCAAGGGATAAGGCCTATCTTAGTGTATAATTTTAAGAGGTTTAACCTAGAAACAATGTTTGGCATATCCAAAGGACTAGCTTATCTTTGTTTAATATATTCTATAATATTTGGTAAAAACATGCAAAGATGTACTTTAAAATCAAACATGAAATTAGGATGGAGCAGAAACTATGTGAGAAGATAGCCATAAAGAAGTATTTCATGCGTTAGTTAGTCATGGTTCTATAATTCAAGGCTGGGAGGCACTAGGTTTAGCATAACTACAATACTCCAAACCTAGATCATGGTGGTTTTGGACCATGATAATTTGATCCAAGGATTATGCTTACATATTCTATAGTTGAGAGGAGCACTCACAAAGCACCTACCAACTTAGAACATTTTGAGTCCAGTTTCTTGTCACTCACTTAGAGAAATTGCAAAAGAGCATTTTTGGTGATCAATATAAGTGTTGTAGTATAAATGTAATGATGTATCAAATGATGTAATGGAAACATCGCTTGTGTGGTGATTGCAAAGAAACCACTACACATAGGTGAGCGAATAGATAAGCAAGATCAATATATCTTGTGAATCGGGCATGTACCACAAGTCGGATCACACTATGGCTTCTACTGCTACAAGAATTCAAATTCAAAATCGTGGTGAGAAAAGGAGCTCAACATTTCATTGCCGATCACATGTCATGATTAAGGACAGGAGAAGAGCCGGAAGGAATAGAAGATGGCCTACAAGATGCCACATTATTTCAATTAGACCTTGTGCCTGACTGGTGTGCAGACATCATTGGGTACTTAATGGCAAGAAGACCACCTCCAAAAATGAAAGTAGTGGATGCTAGAAAACTAATTCTAAAAGCTACACCCTATCAACTCATTGCAGGACAACTATACAAAATGGGGAAGGACCAGATTTTAAGATGATGTATGATGCCACATGAGATCATGCCAATCCTCAGTGAAGCACATGAAGGCATTGCAAAGTGGACATTTCCAAGGGGAAGTAACAACAATAAAAGTCCTCATAGGATATTGGTGGCCAACACTTTGGGAAGATCCCTATGAATATGTCAAAGGATGTGATGTATGCCAACGGACTACTAAACCACAACACAAGGACTTCAATCCCCTAACAACAATTGTTGCACAAAAACCATTTGAAAAATGGGGGATTGATTTTGTGGGTCCCATCCATCTAGCAACAAAGGGAACATAGGCACGTGCTACATCATTGTGGCCACTGATTACTTTACCAAATGGGCTGAAGCTAAAGCATCACCGAAAGGCAGATGCCAGAAGCACAACAAGGTTCTTGTACAAGAATGTGATTACCCAATTTGGATGTTCCATTAAAATTGTGTCAGATAGAGGCACACATTTTGTCAATGAGGTCATCCAAGAACTCTTGTCTAGCTTTATGGTGATCCACAGAAAAAGCCCCAAGGGAATGGACAAGCCGAATCCAACAACAAAATATTATGCATTGTCCTCACCAAGGTAGTACAACGAAAGCGTTCTGATTGGGCAGAGAAACTAAATGCAGCCTTATGCGCATACCGAACCACACTCAAGGTTAGTACAAGAAATACACCTTTTCAATTGGTGTATGGCCTTGAAGTTGTGGTTCCACTGGAATTTATGATACCCAGTCTACACATAGCAGTACAAGAACGTATGGGAGATCATGCATCGCTGAAAGAAAGACTCTACCAATTAGAGAAGCATATAGAAACCATATTAGTTACCTACTATGCCATGATAACATAAAAATGAAGAAGGAAGGCATGGTTTGACAGAATCTTCAAAGACAAAGACATCAAGGAAGGTGACCTAGTTTTGATGTACAATACCAAAGTCCATAAGGGCAAGCTCAAATTTCTAGGTCAAGAACCTTATAGAGTAAAACAAATGAACCCCATTGGAGCTGTGCTGCTAGAAACACTAGATGGAGTCCAGCTCACAAAAATAATAAATGGGAGCTAACTAAAGCACTACTACATCAACATGCAAGCCATCCCCAACAATAATGAAGATTTGGGAGACAAGTCTTCCATAGTTAAGACTAGATTGTATCATGAGCACTCACTAGCATATATAGGTAGTTTCAATCGATTTCAACCTAGGGCTCAGAGGTGATGACTAAGTGTCCTAAAGCTGCCCTATGATTCCCTTAGCAAATTAAGCATATAGGAGGAATGGCCACCTCACTAGTCATGCATAGCGCACCCACACGTTTCAAGCACCATGAATAAATTGCACAAATAAAGGCCCCAAGAGATACTTGTTTTGATCCACACGCATGCCCCACGCATGGCACCCTCATCACAAAAAGAGTAAAATGCATTAGCCACTCACAAAAGAAACAGGCACTCTTAGCACATGGCACTGTCAAACTGGGACCTGATTCATGTGTGTAATGCCAGGGTGAAGACAATTCAATAAGATGGGAAAAACGCCTACAATGCAATCGACAAAGCGACACCGTGCCAAAAAGCCCAAGCCTCAACCTCAACAGTCCTCCTCAAATCACCAACCTTAAGAAGGGCACGATCCAATATCACCAACTCATAGGTCAGCACAAAAACAACCACAGCTAGTGGTTCTGGACAGTGATACTGATGAGCAAATAAATGCAACATGCCAAGAAGATATGCCACAAAACCTAAGGATCCTAGAGTCAGGAGAAATCGAGGTAGAGCAATTGACTATGTAGGATGCAGGTGCAGCACACCTTGATGACCAAACAAACACAGAGCTAGCAACAGATGAAACAATATAGCTTTTATGGCCACGAGTCTCAACATTCGCCATGTGACCCAATGCTTACAACTTCTTGTAGTCAAAGGGTCTAGGAAGTCTTTTTGAGAAGCTAAAATCCTTCTTACCAACACCTGCTATGACATAATACATTTGTCAATTCATAACATCATATACAAGCAGAGAGTTGGAGAAAGATAAGTATGGCACAGTAACACATAAAGAAAAGCCCTTACAGATCTACCTCAATAGATCCACTATGCAAGAGGCTTTCTCATTTCTAGAGGCACAAGAAGAATATCCAATGATTTCGGATCCCCTATGCAAAGAGGCAGCTAAGTTTTTCGCTGACATTTTCAATCATACAGGAGTGAAAAAAATTATATGTCTAAAAAAACTCTTACACTCCTTTGTAGAGCAAAACAACAAGACTGGCTCAACACATATCCTTGCTGCTAACCAATTATGTATCCACTACACATAATGGCAAAAGCTACATTGCCCATCTATTGGCCATAATAATTGGGGTTGCAATAGAGGAAGAGGAAGACTCTACACCCCTCTCAACACAATATATAGAGGACTTTAAAACATTGATATTATCACCAAAATGGGAATTAAACCCTCCATCCACTCTCAATACAGATAACATGGATGGGCGACAATCCAAATAGATTCCAGAGAATGACAATGTGGAACTCTGCCAAAGAATCCTGCAACTCAGTTCAGTCTTGCTCCCATAACACAAGGACTTGAGTGTGGAAATCCAAGAGAATACCATGCCACATAATGACTTTGCAAGTGATCCACATAGCATGCCTCTCCAAGAATCACAAGTCACCAACATTGACAACTCCACGACTCTCTAGTCATAGACCCCAAATGTCTCTAGTGGCATCATACAATTGATTGTTGTTCAAGAAATAGATCAAAATTCCACATGGGCACATGGGAGTCAACAGTATGTCCAATACAATGGTCATAGCACATTCCAGATCATATAACATTACAGCCAATAGTTGCAACAATGGTCTCAATTATTTGCTACCATGGCATCAGATGAGCAAGAAAGAGAAATGGAAAGGTAGATGCTCCCATCACTCCAAACCAAGTTGCAAAGTGCCAAGACTAAAATTCATAAGGTCAAGGAAAGCATGGCAGAACAAATGCAGCAATAGCTCTTTGCACAAAATGCTCTAGCAGAAAGTAGAAAGGATGCTCAACAAGCCATGGTTTCTCTCTAAGAAAAACACCTAAAGCTATATGATGCCTTGAACAAAAAGGAAGAGGTCGAGTTATCCCTCTCCCAAATGCAAGTGACTTGTGATGATATCAAGAAGGAAATCGTGCACTTAAATGAAAGATTACTACATAAAGGGGATCAACTCCATGCCACAATAGACACAAACAATGAGTTGCAGAACAGACTCAAAGAAGGTAAACATCAAATTCAAGCACTAGAGAAGGAATGCATGGCATCAAGGGAGATACTTGTGAACAGCAAAGTAGAACTGGACGCTCAAGAGCAGCAACAGATACTCCAACTCCGCATGCTTAATGATCAATTTCCAGGGCATCCCAAAGGAGCTCAACAATTCAATAGTCTAAAGCTTGCATACACCTCCATACTGGGTAAGTATAAGGACAAGTGCATAGAGTGGCAAAATCAAAAGGTAATAAGTTCCAAGTTGGAACTTTAACTACTAGGTCAAGCTGATGATGATGTGGAGGGGTCAGCACAAGATCTTTTGCTACAAAGCATCACTACATTATACCAAGAGCTTGTTGTGGTCCTCCAGCAAGGGGATCACCTTGAAGGAAGAATATGCATACTATGGAAACACTTGCAAATCAAGATGTTACATGCAGTATCTCGTCTTGATTGGACCA
Source organism: Dipteris shenzhenensis (assembly GCF_047967505.1). Taxonomy (NCBI): domain Eukaryota; kingdom Viridiplantae; phylum Streptophyta; class Polypodiopsida; order Gleicheniales; family Dipteridaceae; genus Dipteris; species Dipteris shenzhenensis. The sequence goes on along the minus strand of NC_141609.1, from coordinate 30,473,059 downwards.
GACCAATAAGCACAAAGACTCTTCAAGATCTATGCGAGCAGATGGACGAACACGACAAGAATGTGTTCTGTCTCTCAATGCATGCAAATCTCATACGGTTAAAGGCTGATGCAATACTACTATATGAATGCTTGATGGGAAGCCCCCCTCTTCAAGTAGAAGCCGGCCTCCTACCCTTACTCCAAAAATCATCAGCAACTCCCACGGGATATAACTCCTAGAAAAATCCAACATCAAAGCTATAAATGCCTACCAGAAGTGACAAAGATTTGCCAGAGAAATATGTGGTCTACCTTTGATCTAATCTCCCCTACCTTGCTACTCTCTATTTTGATCTACTCACCTCCCTCCCTAACTCCAGTACTATCCTCCATACCTTTCCAAAAATCCACACTAACCCATATTCCTTGCCATGCCTCTTTGCCCATGCCTCTCAGCACTATCGCCTAATCCAAGAATCTAACTCCTATCATCCAGTTACACCTAACTTTTTTCCAACACTTTCCTTCCCTTTAGGACTATCGTTGCTAAATCCATTTGCCCTGCTCTCCCTCGACTTTCCACCAACATCCCTACTTCTACCTTATCAAATTCACTACTTGCTTCGACCTCAACCTTTTCTCCTATAACCTCTTCCTCTCTCGCAAGACCACATATTCCTCCGATCTCCCTTGAGTTTTCAAAGGAAGACACCATTAATGATTCCATCAATGAGCTTTAAGAATTGGATAATCCAATTCGCGCACCAACACGAGAGTTGCAACAAGATACAGATAGGATTCCCATGCCTGGTAATCCCATTGGTGATTTTTGGAGGCAGCAAGTCAAGAGGAGGAGTATCCGCCAAGCACAAACCACTCCAAACATTAGCATCAAATTGGAGCCACAGCCTGCTTGGCATAGACCAAAGCTGCTTAATGAAAAGTACCTCCTTGAATACTTACAAGCTCTATCTTCCTTTCGCACGCATCCCACATTTGAGGTGATACCCCGTCGCTACTGGTGGGATGCCAATCATCATGATCCAAATAGTGCAGATGATTCTCGCACAATTGGCCGTTAATCAATAGAAACTCTAAAATCAAATGGACAAGCCAGGAAACACTTATAAGAGCCTGAGACAACAAACATGCATCAATTATGCAAGGCAGGTATGACAAAACACTCAAGGAAAGTGCAAAATATAGTGAAGCCTTAGTAGTAATCCTGGACGTGTCTCTCACCATTGATGACCATTTGCCCAACCTCAGCTTCAATCCAAATCAATAGATAGATGCTCAAACAACAAGTCACCTCTTTCAAAGAGCCGTATCTCTTCAAGGGCATTATGTGTGTTTGTTCGAAGAAATGGTTGACACTGGCATCTTAAAAACTGAGCAAGAAATCTACGGTGTTCGTGGATTACAAGGAAAAGATCAATAACAAGCTCGCTCCATCTATCATCGCCACCATCTTTACCATACTCATTGGGTAAAGACAACCGCAACACAACATCGTCTGCAGACTCAACCATAACCCGAGGAGGGGTAATCAAATCGGTCCAGGGGAGTTGTTGACCCTGTGGCAATAAGGGCTAGAAGTGTAGTCTAGGACAATGATGAGAGCATTATGTGTGTAGAGTAGTGGCAAAGCTCTGCTTGTAATATCTTGAGCCTGAAAGATGGTATGATGAATCTTAAAGGATGAGGATAGCCAAAATTCTCTCTAGAAAAGATCCAACCATACTTGCAAAGTCAGGATATAGAGAGATAAAGACTAAATCTATAGAGATAAAGACTAAAAGCCCACACTTTTTGAGGTCCCCCCACTTTGTGTAGAGACTCAAAGGTCCCCCCACTTTGTGTAGAGACCCAAAAGGTCCCTTGCAAAAGTGGAGAGACTACTGTCTAAAAGGTCTCCTACAAAAGAGGTCCCACCACAGAGGTACCTACGGATTGTGTAGAGACCAACATGTACAAATATCTCTCAATGGAATGAAGCTCCCACTCTTTGGGGTTCAGTGTTCAAGCTCACTATTGTGTTCATGTGATTGATCTCCATTGCGTCCATGCTCTCTTACACTAGCATGCCCTTACCCTTGTACTCTCTACCCTTGTACTCCCTTCTCCTCCTTCTTCTTCCTCCTTCCTCCTCCTCCTCCTTCCTCCTCCTCCTCCTCCTCCCTCCTCCTCCTCCTCCTCCTCCCTCCCTCCTCCTCCTCCAGTCTCCTCCTCCTTCCTTGTCCCTCCTCCTCAACCCTTACCCCTAGAATCCGCAAAGGAGACTAGCTCTCCACTCCTCAACCTTGGACCCCTCCTGAACCCTACAACCCCCTCTGCACCGTGGAACTCCTAGTTAGCTCTCTCAACCCTGTCCCCCTTTCAAACCCTGAAATCCCCTTCTAAACCCTTGAACTCCTGTGGAGGCGAGAGCCTCCATTAATCGTTTTATGATCAAGCTCTCTTTCTCATCCACGCCTGCATGAGATTTGCTTTCCATGCTTTAACCTACACCTCTCACCGAAACACGACCCGAGGACCTATGCTACACTTGTGAACTCCTATGCTACAACGAGCAATGACACAACTGTAGGTGGCCAACACCCTCGGAACCTGCACATGGGAGGAACAGTGACAACAGCCCCTCAACAACCTTACATGCACTTGTTGTGAATAATTGGCTATTTGGTTGACAAACATATCGAAATGGAAACACACATTTGCATTAACAATCTATTAATGGGCTTAAGGGATCTTCTTGAATTGCAAGTGGAAATAGGTCCTAAGTTTAAAAACTATTCTTAAATACATAATACATGTTTGGAACTTGTTGTCACGGTCCTTGGTCAATCGACACACATCTTGCTAAATAAAAGGAAAGGATGAAAAAGGGCCAAATGAGCGGTCCTCCTTAAACAGAGCTTATTGCTAGCACCATGTCCTTGAACGATTGCTAATGTTGAAAAATACCCTTTGGGAGGGTCTTCCTTATTGTTAACAGCGGCTAAATTAGGTCACCCTTTTATTTTTTGGGAAGGCCCTCCTAGAGGACATTATCTTATTCATTAAAGTCATCGGGTCACCCTTGTGATTATTGAGCATCGCTTTTCCTTATTACTATAGGTCGAAACCTCACCCAAGTTTTAAAAAATGACCAGCTCTCGTGGTTGGCACTAGGCCCAAGCCTCCATGATTTGAACTTGTGATCTGGGGATTGGAAGCCCAATTCCCAAACCACTAGGCCAAAGCCTTAGGGCTTGTTTCCATAGACTTGAGGTGCGGTGCCCATCTAGGCAGCAGGTGGCTCCTTTCTCACATCCATTTGGGCCACACACGAATCCGACGAGATGTAGACCAGCCACTATGGGAGCTGACAAAGGACACATAAGATTGTTAACAGAGCAGAGTGGCAAGGATTCTTTGCTGAAGACATGTCCAATCGTCTCTATCTAGCTTGCTTGCCACTTGAAAGCTTTCCTGGTGTGAGCTTGATCCACCAGTTTGCAAAATGCTCAAATGGCCACCTGAGTGCTCTGAGTGCCACCACCATTCGTAAAAGATAAGGTGTGTGCACCGATGCGAGGGCAGACCAAGCGCCTGAGTGCGCACATTTTTGTCACGCGGAAGTAAGCCCTTGGTGGCTTATTGTAGTAATCTTAATGGGAACACCCCATAATCTTTTTCTTTTCTTTGTTTTTTTTTTTGCATTGTACTGAAATTGAAAGTGCCAATAGTGCTCCCATACGGGCGGGGTGACCAAGACAGGAACCTGAGCTGCCCTTGGGGCTTGAACGCAGGACCGCCGGCACATACAAACCCACAAGTTGGAGTCGCGTAGTCTAAATGCTGGTGCTAAAACCCCGTAATCTTTTTTTTTTCAATTTTAGTACAAAGCAAAAAAAACAAGGTGAATCAGATTGAACGGGCCTGCCTAATGAGGAGGAGAGATGAATGACTAAAAAAAGAATGATGCTAAACAAGCAGAAGTGGCACACAACCAATTAGATCATCACAAATAAGTACACATGAAAAACATATTTCGTTTTCCAGATTGAAACTAGTTATTAAGACCTACACTTATGAGGGCAGGCCAAAAAAACCCATAATCTGAATGGCTAAATGATGAAGGGGGTCTTGTAGATCTACATTTGGCCCAATGCTTCAAAATCCATCATCAATCTCTTGCACTTATTTGTATAATAAAGAGTATGCTTCACTGAAATCACACCCTTTTCCCCGTCATGGTGGATGCTCCCAAGCGATCCCCCCCCGCTTGGTTGCAGCAGTACGAGCTCGTTGGAAAAATCGGAGAAGGCACTTATGGATTGGTCTTTCTCGCCAAAAGCAAGCTGCTCGCTAACAAAGGAGTTCGCATCGCCATCAAGAAATTCAAACAGTCCAAGGAAGGGGACGGGGTTTCTCCGACCGCTATACGCGAGATCATGGTTTGTCTTCTTGCGGAACTCTTTTGTTTTAGCAACGCTGCAGAAGCCAGATTAGAATTCATCATCTTTAAGGCAGTCCAATGCTCTCAAAATTTGTAAGTGTCTGCGGCATAGGGACGATTACAGTCATTGCCGACTTTTAGCTCTAATGTGGAACGAGTTCTCTCTCAGGTACTATTACTAGGTACATCCAATTGTCCCCCTCTGCACTTGGGAACCATTTGGACGTTTTAACATACCAAATCTTTTGGGTTTGTTTCAACCCAGTATGCAACCTGCAGGAGCCATAACACATATCCAGAAACCTTGGAATTGTTCCAGGCTGTCTCTAGACACAAGCTCGAAATGAGCTCCTTAGTACTCCCGTCTGTGGTTGCCTGTAGTCCTCCTTGAGAAGACTTCATTGTTAGCAACACCTGTAAGTAACTACTCCGTAGAGCTATTCACAGTAACCAGGTCCACCAACCAACAGAAGGCACCAAGTGTCTTTGTCAAGCAAGCTCCTTGTGCATTTATTTGGAAGGTTTTCACCCTCCGTCCTAACAAGCATTGAGTGCGAAACAGACTACCATAATTCATATAAACTTATGGAGATTACATACCTTTGGTCGTCAGTTGTTACTTGCTGTCCAAACAAGCCAAGTACCGCATTAATTACTCCCATCAGCACACCTGTGAGTTTCGGAGCCAATACTCCAATCAGTGCCAGTCACCAACCCAGATTCCATCTCAGAGGGTTCTTCATCTTTCTCATTTTCCATGGTAGATACAATCTTGTCGTCAGCATGCTCTGAGCAACATGTTGTCCTCGTCATCGACCGAGGATCCTGGATTTTCTGACCATTGCTTTATATCGAACATGAGCACTATCACACCTAGATCTATCCACGCTATCAAGGCGGTACTGGTACTGGTACTGGGTGTGGTCACCAAGAACAACTCACCTTGTATAACATCAGTTGACTCCTTTGCAGACCGGACTTGTTACTCCTGCTTCTTCTTTTGATCAGTCTTTTTCTTATGACAGTCTCTTGATAGAGGTCTAGGCATACCGTTTGAATAGCATTTTCTTTTCTTCTTTCTTGCTCTTTGTCAGAAGAGTCTTTTGTTAGAAATGACCCAACAGAGGGTACACACAGAGGAAGACTGATAAAATAGCCCAAGAGTTAACACAGTGTGGTGTGTGGTGTGAAATCACAAACTTCTTGCATAGCATAGATGTGCAGACTTGTAAACTACTCGGTGCTTTCTATCAATTCAGACAACGGATTTTGCAGAGGCGTTTGAATGAGATGATTGCGAGTTGCCAAACACATATACTTGAACTTAAGAGTTTGCAATTAAGCTGGAATTAAGACTTATACAGCTTAAACACAAAGTGACATCATTGGAAAATGCAATATGATTGACGGGCCAAGACACCCCCCCCCCCCCCTCCCCCCCCTTATCTAGGCTCACTTTATTCTTGAAAATGGAGATACAAGACCAAGGTGCAATGCACCTTCCAAACTGATGAACTCAGTGAAAACCTAGGACCTAGATACAAGACTCAAGAGCATATGTGTAAGGTAGACAACAAAAAGGAGGACTTCAAGCTCAGGTTTCAACTCTTGGCTTGCCCAATCCACAAGGAAGAAGCCTGCAACAATCACCACTTACATCCAACATTAGAGACAAGCACTAGTTTCTAGAAAGATAGTAGAAACAACATGAAATAGTGCTGTAAATGAGATAAACTTGACAATACAGGCTCCCTTCGTGACTTGACCCTTTTGTAGATGAAGTCCTTGATGCCTTTGAAGCTACCTTGGGTGAGGAGAGTGTGGAAATGGGGCTGGAATGAGAACAGCTTAGAAAAACAGCCTGTAGGCTAGAGAGAGAAAGCTTTTATGGAGTGATAGCTGTAGAGAGAGTGTGCCAATGTTGATCCCAAGGGAAGGGATGTAAGAGAGGAGCTGCTGCTGTTCTAGAGGTGCACAGAAAGGCAGATTTCTGCAAGGGAAATGGGCTGGAACAGTAGAGAGAGAAATTTTGGAGTAGAGAGAGAAAGACTGCAGTAGGAGAGAGAAAGGGGCTGTGGCTGCTCCAGGCTAGAAGAGCTGAGAGAGGGCAGATTTCTGGAGAGGAGGGGTTGGAACTGTAGAGAGATAATGTGCTGTTGTAGAGAGAGAAAGTGCTGCTAAGGTGAGAGAATGGCCTGGGGAGAAGCTAGCTGCACCCAAGGAGCTGGAGAGGTTCTGCTGCATCATCCAAAAGGAGGGAGAAGAAAAGTGACGAATTTTTCATGTGAGGAATGAAGGGGAGAGGCCTTCTTTTATAGGCTCAGCCCCCCCCCCAGGCCTAGAGTGGAAGGTGGACACTTGTCCCAGATTTTTGGTGGGCTGCAGTCCCAAAGAGGACAGCCCACAACCTGCCCCAAATCTACCAGATTTGGGGCCAAACACTTGACCTGCATGCCCTGCCACTTGCCATGCATGCTGCCACATGTGTGGGACAGGTGCACGGACCTGCCAGCTTAGATTCCATGTGGCAGTCTGCCACGTGTCAGCTGTCACGTGTCACTCCCAAAAACCCTAAAATTTTAAAGTTGTCAGAATTCAATTCTGATCGCACCCACGGGTTCCTAACAGCTTAGACTATCTATTGACGTACTCTAAGGTCATAATTGAGCCATACTGAGCTCATTTGTTTGTCGTCTTATCTTGTATCTCCATTACTCTTGGCATGCTGCCAGGCCCACACCCAAAGCTCAGGGAACATTCTCTTGAATGGTTCCTAGGTCGGTATGCAATCTGTGCATTTGATTGGTCCCATGTTTGGGTACTCAGGTGGGGTGTTGTTTCGCAGATGTCCCTCTCAAAGAGAGGCCATCACTCTTGTGGGTCACTAATGCCCATAACCCCAAGCAAGGGGGTCCACCCTCAAATGCTAGACCTAGTCCCCATTGTTTGTAACTGAACAGTAGGAAAACATTTCATTTCTTAATAAGCATACTATTGAAAAACAAAAAGAAATAGTACCAAGCAAGTGGATACATGTTGAAGCAGGATGACATTCCCTCCGTCTTTCATTCGGTTGTCCGCAACTGAAATGCTTCCTCATAAGCATCCAGGATTTCAGGACACTCCTGAAATGTAGCTCTGTCCACCCATTGGGCATCGGTGGATGGGAGCCCTCTGAACTTCAAAAGGTATATTTTGCGAGTAGTGCCTCGACGTCCTGTAGTGAAGTTATGCAAAATAATTTGCTCTGGGATCAACAAGATCTCAGTGTCCTCTACTTCAGGTGCATCGTCCAGTGTGGGCTCTTGAGGTGGTTCCCCAATGAAGGGTTTCACCAAGCTTACGTGGAAGACATTGTGGATCTTCCAATGCTCTGGAAGTCTCAATCGGACTGAGACACCATTTATTACCTGCAACACTTGAAAAGGACCATAATATCAAAAGGATAGCTTGAAGTAGATGCGCTTTTTGCCCACTTTGGTCTTCAACTGGGCTTTCTCAAATTTCAATAAGACCCATTGGCCTTCTTTCACTGCAAACGCCCTCCGTCTTTTATTTGCAGCTGCTCTTTGTTTCTCCTGTGCCTTTTGAATGGCTGCTCAAACCGTGGCATAAGCAGAGTCATAATCCTCCACGAATTGATCAGCGGCAAAGATTTTCTCTTTTGTTTGCATGAGTAGAGTTGGTATTGTCCGCACGGCCTCTTCCTTGGGATTGGGGCCCTATGTCATGAGTTTCTGCTTGGCTGCTTTCCAGCACTTGAACCTGCTGAGCAATGTTTGCCAAGAGAGCACTCAACTCATGCAAGTTAGGAGGAGGGTCAGGTCCATTGGCTGCCATGATGACAAGATGACTCAATGAAGGAGAGACTCAACAAGAGAAAGCACAGAGTACAGGACCACTGCCTAAGCTCTGATACCAATGTAAACTACTCGGTGCTTTCTATCAAAATCAGACAACGGATTTTGCAGAGGCGTTTGAATGAGATGATTGCGAGTTGCCAAACACATATACTTGAACTTAAGAGTTTGCAATTAAGCTGGAATTAAGACTTATACAGCTTAAACACAAAGTGACATCATTGGAAAATGCAATATGGTTGAGGGGCCAAGACGGCCCCCCCCCCTTTATCCAGGCTCACTTTATTCCTGAAAATGGAGATACAAGACCAAGGTGCAATGCACCTTCCAAAGTGATGAACTCAATGAAAACCTAGGACCTAGATACAAGACTCAAGAGCATATGTGTAAGGTAGACAACAAAAAGGAGGACTTCAAGCTTAGGTCAACTCTTGGCTTGCCCAATCCACAAGGAAGAAGCCTGCAACAATCACCACTTACATCCAACATTAGAGACAAGCACTAGTTTCTAGAAAGATAGTAGAAACAACATGAAATAGTGTTGTAAATGAGATAAACTTGACAATACAGGCTCCCTTCGTGACTTGACCCTTTTGTAGATGAAGTCCTTGATGCCTCTGAAGCTACCTTGGGTGAGGAGAGTGTGGAAATGGGGCTGGAATGAGAACAGCTTAGAAAAACAGCCTGTAGGCTAGAGAGAGAAAGCTTTTATGGAGTGATAGCTGTAGAGAGAGAGTGCCAATGCTGAGAGAGCTGTAGGCTAGAGAGAGCTGTAGGGAGGGGATGTAAGAGAGGAGCTGCTGCTGTTCCAGAGGTGCACAGAAAGGCAGATTTCTGCAAGGGAAATGGGCTGGAACAGTAGAGAGAGAAATTCTGCAGTAGAGAGAGAAAGACTGCAGTAGGAGAGAGAAAGGGGCTGTGGCTGCTTCAGGCTAGGAGAAGGAAAGAGGATGCTGCTGCTGTTCCAGAAGAGCTGAGAGGGGGCAGATTTCTGGAGAGGAGGGGCCGGAACTGTAGAGAGAGAATGTGCTGTTGTAGAGAGAGAAAGTGCTGCTGAGGTGAGAGAATGGCCTGGGGAGAAGCTGGCTGCACCCAAGGAGCTGGAGAGGTTCTGCTGCATCATCCAAAAGGAGAGAGAAGAAAAGTGACGAATTTTTCATGTGAGGAATGAAGGGGAGAGGCGTTCTTTTATAGGCTCAGCCCCCACTCATCAATAGACAATGAACTAGCCAGATATAGAAGACACCAAAATAATATATTTCCGTCCAAAGCTATGGACACAATACAAAAAAGATAGATCCAGAGTCCCACCAATGGTGTGGTCCTCTGATCTTACCACAAGGTCCTTATCCTATCTGCCAGTTATCTCTAGACTCGAGCCCGCGTGCTCCACCTCGAGCGTAAAGTAGACTTTCCGTCCAAATCTCTTCCACCTTGCTGTCTGCAAACCAGGCTAGGTGGGCAGCCCTCTGAGTGAGCTAAGTCTGCAGGTCTCCAGCCAGGTTCACCTCTAGGATGAGGCCCAACTGCTGCTGCTGGTGCTGCTCCTTTCTACTCCTTAAAGGCTGCTCCAAGTGATGGTAAATGAGGGCTTGGAGGCCCTCCTTTTATAGGCCCCCAAGGGGCAGCAATAAAACTGACCAGCCAGCAGCATCCTGGCCGACCAGTCTGCTTGCTGGCCAACTAGGTTGGCTGGTCCAACCAGCCCTATAAAAGGGCCTTTGGCAGGCCCTTTTGGGTTGCTGCCTTTGCGCCGTCTGTCAGGCCTGATGCAGGCCCCGAGCCTGCCCATGTTCTCTGCCAGATAGCCCGCCATGCAGGCGCCTCCAGCCTGCTCATCTGCTGCAGCATCTCCGCCTCTGTTCAAGGCTATTCCAGCCCTTTGATCCCACGCCACTGTTGTGTACAAACAGCTCCAAAGCTCCGTACTGTTGCAAGTCCCTTCGTGGCAGATCGGTGTAGATCCAGGCCTCCAAGGCCCCTCCAACCTTCCAGGTATGTTCTGAGGTGTGCTACCCACATGGCAGCCCATGTGCTGCCCATGTGGCAGCCCCTCCTCTCCTTTTCTTTTGGGCACATGCCCTAGGTCTCCCTCCCCCACGCTCTCCTCATATGGGGGCTTACAAATGGTGACCTTTCCAACATCTTCGTCTTCGAAAGTGTCCTTGCTTTCCTTACTAGGCTTACCTTTCTCTGGCTTGCCCTTCCCTTTGCCTTTGGTGTTCTTACTACTGTCACACATGGGCAACTGTCCTTGGATTTGTCATGTTGGACACTCTAGTCATATCGTGTGCTACAAAAGGATAATAGATATGAAAGGCTTGAGATGATGCACATGGGCGTGAAGGAAGCTAGGTTAGGAATAACCCTTTGAAATATGTGAAAAATTCGTAGTGCATAAGTTCAAGGGAGAAACTTGGACCGTCAATGAGCTTGAGGAGTTGATGATGAAGTTGGAATACTAGTACCACTCGTATCCCAAGGATGATGAGGATGGCATCTTTTATGCCTTGATGCAGTTGGATGACTATGCCCACACTTGGTGGCTCTATGTGCATGACTAACTATGTAGACTAATCACATGGGATCAGTTTAAGCATATGGTGGTGACCATTCTGGTATCCTTGCTTGTCTTGAAACAAAACCCGGCTGATTTTATGCATTGTTATAGACTGGCATAGTCCAAGAGTATGCATAGCGATTTCCTCCCCCTTTTTGTAGGATATATTTGAGATGACGAAGTGAGGGAGCTACAAAGTTTGCCGAGGTTTTGAGGCCAAGTATTCGAGCAAATACCATGAGTCTAAGGCAATTAAGTGAGCTTCTTAGGTCTTTGAGCCCAACTATGTGAGAAAATACAGGTGAATTTGGGGCAGCGCATATGGGAATGTATTGGAGGCAGAAAATAAGCCCAATGCTTGAATGGCATAATTACGGGGTTGTAATAGCTGCATTTGCCAAGATCTGATAGTGATGGGCGAAATTGCCTTGTGCCAAGCCATAACAACCAGTAGCTGCAAAATTGGGATAAAAGAGTTCGCTGTACGAGATGTAGACCATGCCATAGTCTTGGAGCGTGGACGCAAGCTTATTAACAACTCTCCATATCAATGGAGAGACAACAAGTAGCATAGTAGGTTAAGGAATCACTTGAGAGGGATTTCACCTCTCATTTCTTCCTTTGGTTTGAAAGGAGGATGGCTAATACGGCATGCACATTGATTACAAAGATCTCAACAAGGCTGGTGTCAAAAACTGGTTTCCAATACCAAGAAGTGAGGACGTGTTGGATGAAGTCAAGGGTGCTCAAGGTTTTACGAAGATAGATTTGAGATTAGGATACTACCAAATCAGGGTTAAAGAGGATGATGAGCATATGACATTGCATAGAAAGAGGCTTGTATGATTTCAAGGTGATTTGCTTCGGATTGACTAGCTGCAACCCGGCTGTCCCTAGGGACAGCTGTGCACATGTGGCTGTAGGAAAGAGTGAGGGGAAGAAATATCATGCAAAGCTGCATTGAAATGATGGGGGAGAGATGCTAAGTGTATGGGGAAGCTTGAGGGAGTGACACTTGTGAAGATGACTCATTCTCTAGGTGGCTGTCCTCATGTAAGGGTTATTTGTGTCTTGTAAGCCGCTGATTCCTGTATGATACTTTTAACTTCAAAAATATTCCTATAAAAGAAAGAATTGGGGTTGTTCATAGAAGAGCATATTGTCGCCAATCTTCTTTTGATTCCATTGGTACCATTTTGGTGAAAATCCGAGGCCTCCATAATTTTAGGGTTGTGTGTGACTTAAAATAGCAATTTTGAGAAATTGGACCTTGGGGTAGTTCTGAGTCTCTTGGTGCTATTTCTAACAAATCTCATGGTAAGAGGCCCATCCCTAGCTATTTTGATAACCGTGAGGCTCAGCTAGCCACCTAATGTAATTTTGATAGGGTGTGTAAAATATCCAAAATGAAGAGGGAGTAAATTGTAACACCATCCAAGGTTAGTAAGGCTTCTAAAAAAGTTAATGTAGACCTAGTGATGCTTGAGCTCAAGGCTGGCTAGACCCATTGCTTTGTTGTCACCCTATATCCATCCCATAGAAGCCTATTTGGACAGCCTAGGAGAGAGAGGGAGGCCTCAGTCTTGGCCAATTATTTTGCAATTGTTCAGCCAAGCACTCATTGGAGGTTTAATGCTCTCTTGAGCTCCGTCTTTCCCACAGTTTGGACAAAAATCTATCCACATTCTTTCTGTACATCTCCTCTATTCTCTGAGTGGTGATCAGTATCTGTGTGTGACTCTCAAGAGTGAGAAAGAGAGTTTTCTAGATCTGTCCTCCGTTGGTGAAATTTGAGAAATCAGTACCTCAGTTTCTAACAAAAGCTATGGATGAATTTCGAAGGTTAGAGGATTTTTTTGAGACCTAATTGATGATTGCAAGGTAGAGATAAGACTGAATGCTCCAAATCTCTAAATGAAGCTATAAAGCATGCCCAAATTTATGATGATGGCACAATAGTAAAACCAAAAGGATAAAATGAAGACGATGGTCGGGTTATGAGCCAACCATGACCCAATGAGCAATTATTTCCAAGTCAAGTGGATTTCCAATTGTAAAAGAAAAGAACCCTCCCATGAGGAAATCTCTGAAACCTAAGAACTCAAATGTGGAGGATACTAATTCCTCAAGTGTGAAGTCTTTCAAAATGCCCACATTTAAACCTCATGACTTCGGATGCATGGTATTTATGAAAGGCAAAGAGTAAGTATAATTTTGGTATTACTGGTTATTTAACAAACTAAAGTCATCTCAAAGCCGAACTGCACATAAAACTGTGGTCCCTTTAGCACATGGCAATGGTAAAAAGGTATGGGATACCATAATACATGGTATAGAGGTGGAAAAATTCAGGCACAAAATGACGCTTTGGATTTCCAAATGATGCACCTTGATCCAAGCATGCATCTTTTAGGAGGGATGGTGCCTTTATGTCAAGAGTAGTGCTAGAGTTCGAAACATACTTATTGTAGTTTATCTTACAATTGAGGCTAGCAGCTGGTGGGAATGCTATATTAGTAAGTCCCTACTGTGCTTGATGGGGTTAGTGGTTTTCAACCTGTGAATTGCGTGATTTGGCTTTTACATGAGGAACATGGGTATGTTCCTGGTTTCATCTGGACATATAAGCTATGGTAGCTCTCTCTTCATCAATGTCCCATACTATTGATACCTTGTATGTATTGTCCTCCCTATGCATGATGGAGTTGGTGGATGTTGACCTTGTGGGTGACTATCATGAGTTTTGCATTCATGTGATGATGTTCCTAGATTCATCGAGACGTATACACTCTGTTAGTTTGTTCTTATGGATTCTTCGTGTATATCAATATTGATTTTGGCCATTTCATTACAGGGGTGGGTCTTATCTCTTGCATTGGCGTACAGTGGGTATGGGCAAAGAGTTGCTGTTGACACAGGAGCATAAGAGAGTTATGTATCAGACGTAGTAAATTCTGATTTTATTTATGTTTGTGCAGCTATTGCGAGAATGTGTTCATGAAAATGTGGTAAAGCTGGTCAACGTTCATATAAACCATGTGGATATGTCTCTGTACTTGGCATTCGACTACGCAGAACATGATCTTTATGTAAGTTTTATGCATGCTGTAGGATTTCATTATGGGAAAGATTTTGCAAGCTATCTTTTTCGATGATTCCATGGATGGAAATCATTATGGCACATCTCTTTGGACATGCAAACTTCAGTTTGGGTATGCTGGTATGTTGCAGGAAATCATACGCCATCATCGTGAGAAGCTGAATACACCTATCAATCAATACACTGTGAAATCCTTGCTTTGGCAAATACTGAATGGACTTAATTACCTTCACAGGTTGGGTTGATGTCAGGTCTGGGTTAGCTTCTGATAGTAGGCCAAGTCGTCTGCTTGCCATTGTTGATAATGGAAGCTTTTATGCCTTGATACTGTGCTTCTTGTAATCTGCGGCTTGTGCTTTATCCTGGCCTGCTAAGTTTGGGAAACCAGTGATTCTCATAAATGGATGTACTCTATCCTACCCTGCTCTTAATTGTTAATAATTCTTCGGTTTATATTTGGGATATGGAACGGTGTAATCTGTGAAGATTTGGAGGAAAAATTTATGCTTGGACAGAGGAGTGTTGTGGATTTCATTTGTGCTTTTATTTTCAAGCTGCAGTACTCATATTGGTGCTGTTGTTGCAGTAATTGGATCATCCATCGTGACTTGAAACCCTCCAATATTCTGGTAAGCTCCAATAGTCAGCATGTTTAGGCCTGCAAATTCCCTTTCCTTTGTTCTTTCGCTGTTCTATAAAAAAAAAAAATTTGCAAGATAGGATATATTCTAGTCTCATTAAGGTGTATGTTTAGGCCTGCACATTTCAGTAATCTACTTTGGAATTTTTTATACTCCCCTAATATTCAGTATTGCAAGAAAACTTTGTGAACTTTGGCTTGATGCAGTCCCATTTTTGTGTCTCGCATGCTAAGTTGAAGACTGTCTTATTGATGTGGTGACATCTCTTGTTCCGTCTATTTCAGGTCATGGGTGATGGTGATGAGCAAGGAGTAGTGAAAATTGGCGACTTTGGACTTGCCAGAATATATCAAGCGCCCTTGAAACCCTTAGGTGACAACGGGGTCTGTTTCTAAATTCTTAATACTCCCTTGTGAATCTTTGGAGGATTTTTTAATAGCGTAGTCCGGCTCTTCTCTATGCTTCATTAGCGACTGTTATCTAGAAAGCCCTCTCAATGTATCTTTGACAAAGAGTGGCACTGGAGTCATCTATGCAACTAGCTGAGAGTGGGGCTCGCATGGCCTGGTATGCACACATTTCCAAATGGTTTTACAGACATGGCATTTAGATGGATCGTCTATCCCCCTTTTAGTATAGCTTGGATGCTCCTGATCCTCTAGTCCTGCGGGATCAGAACAACCATATCATACAGTTAGACCTGCTCCAGCTTTACACATCACGGACACGGGGAGGGGACCAGAAATTTGCCACCAAGACCCTGAAATTATCGTGACCATTTCCTGAGAGTGTCAGAGGATGGAGTGATCATTAGACGCGACTATCTGGAGGACATGCGAGATTGGAGATAGAAGGGCATTAGAGGACCAAGTATGCTCAGACCCTAGAGGGTTTGTGGGCTTGGGACTCTAGATGGATAGACTACCACCGTCCCCTTTTTAGCCCTGAGGCTCCATCCATTCTGCTCACCTACATGGAGTTGTACGCGGTTATCAGACAGGATATATGGCAGCTACCTTCTGAGCTCAGAGTTAAACTCAGCTTCTACAGAGATCACTGCTTATGGATCTCATAAAAGGGGTTTGCTCAATTGCCGGAATGGGTATAACCGGCCTTCAGTTTCCTAAAGGGTAGTAGACCATAACTATCATTGCATATTCATTATTCACAGCCACATTACATCATTTCTAGCCACTTAACTTTAAACAATACCACTTAGAAACAACTTGAGAAATAACTGGATGGAGGCTAGAGTGCCCCTGCTCAATGAAACCAAGTACAAGACACCACACTGGCCCCAAACACATGGCGCGCCCCTTCCGGTATTTATTTATTTCTTTAGGAATGAAATTTGTACATACAACAAGGGCTCACCCTCGTGCTCTGTCCCAATGGCAATTCCACAATCCAAGCCAAACTTTGGCTACAACCTGCATTCCATCCTAGTGCACACACTAGTGCCCAAGTGCCAAGGCAAGGCTAAGGCATTCACCATTATCCATGACCAACTGTAAAGCTGTCCAAGCATCCAACTTGCTCAATAGGTCTGGCAATCCCACAATCCACTGACCAGCCTCTCAGGGCGACCCATCATCAACACAGATCTTAAACTGAACAAGTGACCTCAATATAGGAAGAAAAACCACACACTGCTCCTCTGACACCGAACTGGTTACACCCCCCTGTAACTGGGTGTCACTTCACAACTTGAATGGCCAAGAGGGGACTTCCAACAGCAAAGGAGCAACAACAAGCTTCCAAAATGACCAAATGCAATAAAAAATGAAAGGGATAGTTACAAGAAAACTCAAACCAGCTTCAAATGACTTCAATCTAGCTTCAGATAGTTCCAAATCAGCTCCCAGAAGCTCCAACTCAATACATCTAGAACACCTCCAGGGGTAGCTGATCCAGCAAGCAAGAGGCAGCAGGAGGATCTAGCAGCTTGGAGAGGGGAATTAAGAGAGAGAGAAGGGACTGGAATGAGAGAGAGAAAGGACTTGGATGATCTCGAGCAAGAGAGGAGTAGCAATCAACCAGCAATGAATGCCTTGGAATTCGTGCAACATGAAACAGCCCGCACAGCCCTCGTCGAATTGTCCGTACAACATGAGGAAAAGTCCATACAACCAGCAATTAATGCAATTCAGCCACCTTGGTTTACGTGCCAATCAAACGATTTGTCCATACAACCCGTCTTGGGAAGCGTGCAATACAACCGTACTATCCCGTATAGCCTTGAAGATGCCTAAAAATGCGTGCCACTCAAAGCAAAGCAACCATACATCCTCCTCAGGATCAACACTTGCAGCCCGTACAGTCGTACGGACTGCCTCGAAATGCACACAAAAGCAAGAAATGTGAGGGAAGGCGATCTCGAAATGCGTACAGGAAACAAGAAGAGAGAGAACATCCCATACCTTAGCCTTGGAAGGAGAGGAAGGGGGTGGGTAGACTTGCATGATTGCCACGTGGCTTCTTATTAAAGTCTAACCCTTCCAAACCAATGGAACATTGGTTTGCCCCCAAATTAAAGTTCTAACCCCTAAAACCAATGACAACATTGGGTTTTCCTTGGGCCCAACTTTAGGACCTCTCTAAACCTTGCCATGCCCCTAGTATGTAGGCCTAGTGTTAGGGACTTCTGGGAAGTGTCGCTTCCCCTGGGCTAGTCCCCTTAACCAAAGCCAATCACAGTTCAAAAATTCACGTCCCCGTGACATACCCTTCTCTTGAAACAACAAACTATCGAGCTTGTTGCGATAAACATAAACAACCAGCAATGATGATATGGTCTGGGAGAGCGTGTGAGTCCATCCATATATCAATGCATCATTTGTGTGGAGTGACTAGTACACTCATCATAGAAGTCTCATAGCAGATGTACTGTCAGCGAATAGTACCTTGGGTGAGACATACAGTGTCACCAAGCGACTTCTAGATACCGTGAGCCTGTCTGTTGACAAGGGAGTGGAGGAACTACCCCCCTCTTGAGCATCTAGACCTACGCTCTGCTGAGCCTGAAGGAGCTACAACCGAAGTCAGTAGGGATTGAAGCTAAGCTTGCAAATATGTCTGAGGATGATTGGAATGAGTCGATGATTAGCATTATCTACTGCTAGACTTCATCTTGTAGAGGCAGTTCATTTCACAGTAGTAAACGAGCATACTATGGAAGTTTTGTGGAAGAAATTATGTGCCACTTATGAGAAGGAAACTGCCTCTAATAAATTTTACCACTTAAAGAGGTTGTTTGAGTTGCAGATGAAGGAAGGAGTCTCCATTTCTTCTCACTTGAATGAATTCAATATTATTTTCAGCCAGCTTCAGGCTGAGAAGATGAATTTTGATGCGGAGACTAAGGCAATATTTCTCTTGTGTCCATTGCCATCCTCATGGGATACCTTTCGTACAGCTGTTAGTAACTTTGCACCTAGTGGAGTACTGAAGTTTGATGATGTTGTGGGTAGCTTGTTGACCGAGGAGATTAGACAGAAGTCTATGGATGGCAACCTTAAATGTGCAATGAGGCAGATCACAGTTCAGGGGGAAGTCCCAAGAAAGAGGAAAGTCTTGTAGCAAACCCAAGGCACAGAACATTGAGTGCTACTATTGTGGCAAGAAGGGCCACATGAAAAAGGATTGCTACAAGCTGAAAAGAGAGCAAAAGGATAATAAAAGGAATGAAAATTGGGGTGCAAATAAGAAGGAAGAGAGTCCAAGGGAGGAAAAAGAAAAAATGAAGATCGAGGAGATCATTGCAGTCATTGATAATAATGACAATGACATTCTCTTCATGTCTAGTCTACTTGCTGCTACAGACTTTCTTACCACTTCTATGGTTTTGGCAAGAGGTGCCAATGTGGGACATTGTATCCCTTACATGTATCAGGGGTATCTGATCGTATTGTTGCAATAATCGAGCAGCCAAGTACTTCTTTGTGGCATTACTAGTTGGGGCACATGAGCGAGAATGGAATGAAACTCTTATGCCGTTTGGGTTATGTATCACATTTGAGTTTTTTTAACTTTAAATTTGTGATCATTATCTCAATGGAAGAAGACTAAATCAGCCCATAAAAGAAGAGGAAAGAAATAGATTGAAAGACTTGATTTGGTGCATTTAGGTGTATGTGGTCCCATGCCTACACAGTCATTAGGCGGGGTTGAATATTATGTGACATTCATTGATGATGCAACTAGAAAAGTGTGGGCTTATGCTATAGCTCAAAAGAGCGATGTGTTCCAGGTATTTTAGAAATGGTTGGCTTTGGTTGAAAATCAGTCAGGTAGAACGCTTAAATGCCTATGGACTGACAATGGTGGAGAGTATCTCTCTCATGACTTTCAGCATTTTTGTGATATACATGGGATCAAGAGGGAGCTCACATCTCCTTGTACTCCAGGGCAAAATTCAGTTGGAGAATAGATGAACCACACCATCTAGGAAAGGTTGTAATATATGCTTTCCAATGTAAGTCTTTCTTGTGGTTTTTGGACAGATTGCAGTGCATGTGATCAATAGATCACCTATACTAAGAGTTTGGATGATGGTATTCTTGAAGAGGCATGGATTGGAAAGAATCCCTCTTACTCTCATTTACGTATGTTTGGGTGTGAGGCGTACCCACATGTGCCAAAAGAGCTTCGAAAGAAGCTAGATCCTAAGTCTAGGAAATGCATCTTCTTGAGTTATGGTGAAAGTGGGAGATGGGCTATCATCTCTGGGATCCAGAAGCAAAGAAGATCATACAAATCCATGATGTGGTCTTTAATAAGAAGAACATCCATAAGACACCCATGAGGGATGTGGAAATAAGAAGAATTACTTTTCAGGATATTTCCACCTGCATATGTTGATAGACAGCAAGCTGTCCATGCACCAAATGTGTAGGAAATGGTATCCCTAAGTACTCCCACAGATACACAATCAAGGGCAGATGATAGATCATCTATGGGTGGAAATGATGAGCCAAATTTGGCTGATATGCAGGTGGTACAACAAGCTGAAATTTCCTTGAGAAGATCAGCTAGAGTGTCTAGACCGCTTGAGAGATTGGTTCCAAGGGCATACTATGTGATTGCGGGGAGCCTTCTTGCTATAGAGAGGCTATGATGTGCAAGGATCAGTGCAAGTGGGAGTATGCTATTATGCAATCAGAGATGAGTTTGCTAATGAAGAATAAGACTTGGGACTTGGTTTCTTTGCCACATGGAAAGAAAGCATTGCCATGTAAATAGGTCTACAAGATGAAGGTCATAGGTAATGATGTGCCTATGTACAAGGCCTGTTTGGTTGCTAAAGGGTTTAAGCAAGAGAAGGATGTGGACTTTGATGAGATCTTCTCTCTGATTGTGAAGATGACCACACTTAGAAACAACAAATGAGTGGCCTATGCCACTCTGAATGAAATCTACTAGTTCACTTCCCTCCAAAAACTTGAACCACACACATGGGAATATTGGATCCTAGGAACATAGATCTTGGTACTCGATATCCTTTCAAACTTGCATCACCGCAAGCTGAATCGGTCGAGCCAATCTATGCTAGACTTGGATCCTTGCCTCATGGTTCAAATCAAACACAAATTGCATGTACTAAATGGATTTACTGCTCGAGCCATGCCGGGCAACAAGAGCATCCTGAACAAGCATGTGATACATGGATTTGCTGCTCTAGCCATGCCAGGCAACAAGAGCAATCCAACACTGGCAAGGAATACTCATCCTGCAAGTTATTATACAGCTTAGAAAGAGGAGACTCTCCATCTTTTGACTGATACAAAAAGCAACAAAACTAGCAGGGAAGAACCATCTTGCAAATTACAATGCAAAACTAGCAGGGAATAACCATCCTGCAAATAACAATGCAGCCTAGAAAGAGGAGACTGTCCAATTTCTGGCTGTTACAGTAATCCATACCAAAATTACTGCTTCTTATCAAACAAAAAACAAATCTCCTAGCGCGTGGCTGTCCTTTTTCGCTTCTTGTGCTCCCATAGGTTGTTTCCGTTTACGATTGGGACAATCTTTGGCCAGATGGCCCTCCTCTTTGCAAAGGAAACACTTTCCAGCCTCAAATAGGGCTTGATGTTCCTCATGAGACAATCTCTCTCTGGTATTGGGCTTACTATTAAGCCTCGGGTCCATATTAAACTTGACTTTGGTCGTCTTGGAAAATTTCCTTTTTGTAAAAGAGTCATCCTGTTGCGTACCCTTGAACCCTGGAGTCATCCCTTGCATGAGAGCATAGGCTGTCGTAGCATTTTCAATCAGCCGAGACATGTTGGAGACTCTTGTTGTAAGAAATCCTAGATTTACTATATGTAGAAATGTGCTAAGGAACAGAAAAGAGACTGAGATAGCAAAGAACAAGGAATATTTGTATTGCTTGAGTGTCTGTAGTGTGTCATCCATACAGTTGGGCCGCTCTTATATAGAGAGTGAAGAGTCACACATGAAAAGGTTTGTACTCCAAAGTGTATGTGCATGAAGAGGTGTGTACCCCTTGTGAAGGGTGGGACCCTTAATGAGAGGGTACATTACAATGATAGTGTCTTTTCAATAGAATGTGTCTCTTGTGAAGGGTTGTGCCTCATAGGAAGTGTCCTGTCGAAAGGGCATACCCTTCCATTCATCAAGCCATCCATAAGTCTAAGGTATAGAGAAAGGAATGCATCACAGATTGTGACATCCCCTCCCACTCAAAATAAGACCCTGGTGGAGATAATGAACGGGTGTAGAAAAGATCATGGTAAATTCTGAAAATATTGCTGTAAGTTTGCATCAGGTCTCTCGCTGTCGATGGTCTAGAATACGCTTAGGAATATGGAGAACATAATCGTCTTCGATTTTTGGGACATAGTCACCTGCAGGAGGAATTACTTCATCACTTGGAATATATGTCTTTAACCAAGAAATATGAAATGTCGGATGGATTTTACCCCATGACGGTGGTAATTCCAATTTGTAACTTAAAGGTGAATTTTTCTTGATGATCCGGAAAGGTCCATAGTATCTTGGTCGCAACTTAGGAAACACGGACTCGACCGTCTTGTAGCGATGTGGGGCTACAAATAGTAGCACCATGTCACCGGTTTCAAATTCACGGTGATGTCTACGTTTGTTGGCGGACTGTTGATACGGCTCTTGCGCTTTTCGCATATGATCCCTGACTTGGAGTAGAATATCTTGCATTTCTTGAACCAGTTGATCAGCTAGGGCCACTCGATGTTGAAGTACAAAATTTGTTTGTACAATCGGAGTGTGTCCAGAAGTTGCTTGGAATGGAGTCATGCTGATGGCACTATGGAAAGAGTTATTATAAGCAAACTCAAGGAGTGGTAGATACTCTTCCCAAGCTTCTAAGCGTGACTGAATATAATGTCGGAGCATTTCTTCCAGAACTTGGCTGACTCTTTCAGTCTGGCCATCTGATTCTGGGTGGTAGGCTGAACTGAACAGTAGAGTTGTACCCAAAGATTCGAACAGAGAAATTCAAAAGTGACTGGTAAACTTAGGATCTCTTTCGGAGACGATGTTCTTGGGCAATTCATGGTGTCGGCAGATATGTTGTATGAAGAGTTTGGCGATGTCCGGAGCTTGTGCACTGCTTTTGCAAGCAACAAAGTGTGCCATTTTGGACAATCGATCAACAATTACCATAATCTGAGTATTACCTCTGGATGATCGTGGTAGTATTGTAATAAAATCCATGGAAATACTTTCCCGCGTGTTAGTTGGAATTGGATGAGACTGAAGAAGTCCTGCTGGAAGTCATCGGCTTGCTTTCATTTGTTGACAAGATAAGCAGACGTAACCATTTTGGTGACGCCGCTTTTCATATGAGGCCAGTAGTATGTTGCACTGAATAACCTGTAAGTCTTGTTGATGCCTGGATGTGCAGCATAAGGAACTACATGATGCTCTTTTAACAAAAGACGTCGAACATGCTTGTCATGTGTTACACAGACGCGTTTCGATAATACAGAAGGTCGTTCGTATAAGAATAGGATGAGAAGATCTTCTATTCGGAAGTAGAAGGTTGATCTTTCGAAAGAACTTGTACTGCTCTGCCAAAGTCTTTACCATTGAGATACTTCCCTTTGAACGAATTTAGAACATCCACAGATAATGTAGAGATTACCATAGCTGATGCTTAAGTTAACCTGCTAAGAGCATTTGCAACTACATGTACTCAATGGTCATGTGAAAGTTGGCCAGAAACTCAACCCAGCGTGCTTGACGAGCGTTCATTATTGGCTGAGTAAAGATATACTTTAGAGAGTGATGGTCTGTCTTTACCATCGAGTCGGCTCCCATGAGATAATGTTTCCAAGAGCGGTAATCATGTACAATAGCAAGAAACTCCTTATCATAAACCGGGTATTTGGTTTGGATATCGGAATGTTTATGGTTGTCAAAAGCAATTGCTCAGCCTTTTTGTTGTTTGCAGAAATCCGGGCAGCAAGGTGACGGTAGAGGCTGCAAAGGGGATCTGTTTGAACAAGAAGTCTTGTAGGTAGGTATGCAAAGGAACCGGCTGATGTAGGCAATTGAGATCTATGCAAGATGGAGGCGTGACGAAGGCACGGCTTGCTACAAGAAGATGGCACAATCACGTACGGCAGAAATAGGCGGAGCAGATTTCAAGAAATCGCGTTTCGATTTTTGCGCCTATTGCGGGGAGGTGGTTACCAAATATTAAAATGTGGGTTCTCTGAACCCTTGGGTAGTCTAGGGTTAGGCCTTGGGTGTAGGGCTGGTTGCCCTTTTTAGGCCCTCTAGGTACCCTTTTGTAGGTTGGTGCTTGGTGCCAAAGGGTGTGCCTATTCTAAGGGGTGTGACCCTTGGAATAGGTGTACCTTTTCATGAAAGGTTGTAACCTTGTTTTAAAGAGGGGTGTCCCCACAAGAAAAGGTGTGCCTTTTTTACAATGGGGTGTGTCCCTTGGGTGAGGAGTCAAAAACTCTTCATCAAAAGGTGCGTCCAATGGTGAAAAAGGTGCGTCCCTTGGTTTTGGGACAGCCCAAGCACATCAAAAGACACGATTTTTGTCGTGTCCATTCACATCAACTTGTGATGTGAGGAAGATGGAGAGGCCACTGATGACTTAGGTGGGGTTGGCTCTAAAATTTTTTACGCTCATTCTCTTCATAAAAAGTGCGTGGATATCCTTCTAGCAGATCCAACCGAAGTTGGCACATCTTGGTTAACCGTAGTTAACCCTCTTGGTGCATGCCAAGTCTCGTTGACCGAAGTCAACACTCTTTGACCATAGTCAGCTCTGTGTATCTTTGACCGTAGTCATTTCTTTGACCATTAAAAGAACTCTTTGACCATAATTAACACATAAGAAAACTCTTTAATTATGATCAAATAAATGGTCAACTGTATTTTGACTTAGGATATTTACATTGTGGTGACATCCCCTTGGCTTCTATTCAGTTGACCTCAACTGAAAAGCCTCCTTGTAAACATCCAAAAGCTGTGGATGATCAGACAACATGTCTTCCTCCATCCACTTGGCATCTAATGCCGTATAATTCTTGAATTTTACAAGATACCTGTAAAACTCCTTGCCTTGAGGGCCTTTGCATATAGTATGGTACACAATCTGCTCTGCTGAAGGACCTCTTCCAGTTCATCCACTTTTGGTGGATCTTCTGATACTGGCTCTGTAGGCTCTGGCCCCTGGACCCTGGAATTTCTTTAGAAGACTCACATGGAACGCATTGTGAATCCTCCAATGCTCTGGCAATGCCAACCTGTATGCAACCTCATTTATTCTTTCTGTAACCCTGAAAGGGCCATAGTATCTAGGAGATAACTTTACATACACTTTCTGTTTGCCTTTAAACTTACGGAGCCTAGCTTTCTCGAACTTCAAATACCCAATCCCCTTCCTTGAGATCTAGCTGTCTCCTATGCTTATCTGCAGCTCTTTTATGCTTCTCTTGAGACCTTTCAATTGCTGTCCGGACTTGGCTGTAAGCTGTCTGGAGGTCTCTCGCAAACTGATCAGCTGCAAATATTTCATCCTTGGTCCTCAGGATAGGTGGCAGAATCACCTTCCCATAAATGACCTCGAAGGGGGCTTTCCCTGTAGAGCTGTGTACTGTATTATTGTAAGCAAACTCTACCAATGGTAGGTACTTTTCCCAGTCTGAACCTTGGTCACCCACGTAGCATTTCAGCATATCCAATACTGTAGAATTTGCTACTTCACTTTGACCATCTGTTTGGGGATGGAAAGAAGAAGAAAAATTCAAATTCGTCCCCATGTTGTCAAATAAAGCTCTCTAGAATAGACTGGTCATTTTGGGATCTCGATCACTGACAATGGACTTAGGCATACCATGGTGCTTAAAGATCTGTGCCATAAAAAGCTTAGCCATATGATTTGCCTTTATGGTTTTGCGAACCGGAATGAAATGAGCTTGCTTGCTGAATCTATCAATGATAGTCCAAATCCCATCATTCCCTAACTTTGATCTTGGCAAATCAAAAATAAAGTCCATTGTAATACTTTCCCACGGTGCCTGAGGCACGGGAAGAGGCATAAGTAGGCCAGGTGCCTTCCATCTGTCATACTTCACTTTTTGACACGTAAGGCATTCAGTAACAAACTGACGTATATCTTTCCGCATCCCTGGCCAAAAGAAATACCTCTCTAATGCTAGAGTTGTTGCTGTAATTTCTCTATGTCCAGCATAGGAAGGTGCATGGCATTCCTCCAAAATCTTTTCCCTCATCTCCTGGGTGATGCATAGGCAGTAATCTTTCATTAGATACCCATCTTTCAAGGAATAGTGACTGGTGGACTGCCCCTCTTGCATTTGCTGTAAATTCTCGCCAAAATTTGCATCATTAGCATATTGCTCCCTCATGCCTTCTAGGTCCTGATGATAAGCAATAGTCACATTGTTGACCTAGGGTCTTCGGGACAAGGCATCTGCCACTCTATTCCGAATTCCTGGGGTATGGACAATCTGAAAATGATACATTGACAGCATATTTGCCCATTGCATATGCTTCTCGGAAAGTTTTGTCTGAGTTAGAAAATATCTCAGACTTTGGTGATCTGTTTTAACAGTAAAATCTGCACCCCAAAGATAATGCTTCCATGTATGGATGGCATGGATTACAGCCAATAACTCTTTCTCATAGATTCCGAGATATCTCTATGCATCCCGGAGTCTCCTGCTCTCATAATAGTTTCCCCTCTTCCTAGCAACCACACGATGTACTTTGCCCCTATGTACAAACTCCAGCACTCTTTCAGGAAGAGTCAACTTCACTGCCTTGCGATGGAACCAAGGCATACCCAAGACTACATCATGATGTTTGAGTGGAGAAATGAAGAAGTCTTCCTGATCCACATAACTTTGTACATGAAGATGGAGCTTCCCTATCAAGGGAGTGATTGGCACAGAGTTCCCACAGAACATCTGATCGGCATCCAAAGCCCTGCCCAACTCCTCCGTCTTTATTCCCAGCCTCAGGGCTAGGTCCTCTGATATGAAATTATCAGTAGCTCCTAGATCAAATAAAATCAGCGCTTGCTGGTCTCTGACTTTGCCCCATGATAGCAGCAATTCTCGTTCTTCTAGGTTTGAAGCATGACCCGGTATGTCAGGAATTCCTCCTGCCATTGGCTTTTGCAATCCCCTTGGCTTCTCTGCCTCTTTTCCCTTCGAAGTTGGGCACTGGGCAGCCACATGCCCCTCTTTGCTACACTTAAAGCATTTCCGATCTCTGCGGAATTCTGCTATCTGTTCAGGAGTGAATGGGGATTTGCCTTTATATGACTTTGAAAACTGAGTACCCCTCGGCTTCTGAGGCCGAAACCCTTTCTTTTCAACCTTGGGATACTCTTTCTTTTCTGATTTTGAAAAATCAGTTTTCTTCCTTTCAGCACGTCCTGCATGCAATGATAGTACTGTGGATGGATCTTGTAATGGCACAAGACTAGCTACTGAAGCTGAATGCATAAGGTCTTGAATGTTCTTTGCCCCCAAAGCATTTACTACTGCCTGAATTCTTAGACTGAGACCTGCTCTATACTTTCTCATTTGGGTTCCTTTGGAGATCTTTTTGAAAGGTGCAACCTGCAAATAAGCATCCCAAAACTTTTGGTTGTACACATCCACTGTATCTCCTGCATCCATATGCAAACTGTCCCAATCTTGAAGAACATGATCTCAAAACTGTTTAGGCATAAACTGCTGGTAGAAGGCTTTCTTGAAGTCCTTCCACTTCTTTGGGGCTGACCCATCTGTGGTCTGTGCACTCCACCATGCACTAGCTGTCGCTGTCAAGTGCAAACTAACCATTCTTAACTTGGAGGATTTTGAAAACTTTTCTGTACCAAATGCAGCCATCAAACTGCCTGATGAACTGCAATGCTTTGTCTGTATGACCATGTTGTCCATTATAGGTCATAAACTTGACAGATTTACCTCCCTCTTTGAATTCCTTGGTCTCTCTGGAAGACTTACTCTTCCTGGACTTCTTGTGTTTCCTTCTTTTCCTAGCTGGTTTATCTGATAAAGAAGAAGATACAGAAGTCGAGCTCGAGGTAGACGGTGAAGGACTGGGAGATCGGTGATGGTGCCTTGATCTCTTCCTGCTATGAGACCGTCCCCTATGAGATCTCTCTCTTTCTGGCTGTACACGAGAGTGTGCCTCTGGCATTGGCACATCATAAGCTGCATTAGGCACAGTTTCTGCTTGAAACAAATGCTGAGCTCTTGGATCCTTTCTGAGATTTTCCATCTCTTGCATACGAGTGCGTACCATCTGCTCAAATTCTTGCTGAGTTTGTTGCACACTTCTCTGTCTTGGATGTGCATCCCTATCTTGTGAATCCCTCTGGATAGGTGATTGGGCCATTTTCTTACAACTCGTTTGAGATCTGCAAGTTTCTCACGCACACTGTGTATGCAACTGATGCACATTGCCTTTGCGTTTCAAAGAGAAAAATTACCTCAACAAGAGGTGTCTTGCATTCACAATCTAGGCCAGTACCGGGCTGTCAACTCAAGGCATATACCCACAAAGTTGTCAAGGCATCAACAACTATATTGCCCCTTTTTTGGCTGCTGCAAAAACCACTGAGTATGCATCTGATTCCCTTTTCCTGAGCACAAAGGCATGCATTCCTTTACTTGTGCAAATCTCTGATTTTTCTCTGATTTCTGCTTTTTTTTCTGAGAGTGAATACTCTCTCAGATAGGTGAAAACTGCTAGCAGAAACAGTCTCTGCAACTGTCTTTTTTTTTTTTTTGGGACAGTAACCAGATGAAGTAACCGGCTGGTTACTCTAACCAGACTAACTGGCTCTGGTCTGGTTGGCTCTCAACTGGACCTCACCCATCTGTAGTCTAGTTAACCAGCTATGGTCTGGTTAACTAAAACTAAGGTTAGTTGGTCAGACCTGGTTTGACTAACCAGTCTAGTTTGGTTAGACCAACTAACTGAACCTCTAACCAGGGTTAACTAACCAGAGTTAGTCTAGCCACTGGTTTGCCACCTCAGCAGTCCAGCTGGCTGCCACAAGTCAATGCCATGTTAGCTGTCTGTCAGGCCTGCCACATCAGCACTTGCCACGTGTCTTACCTATGTGGACTGCCACGTGTAACGCAAGCATACACTGCCACGTGTCAGGTGGCCAGGTCAGGGCCACATCAGCCACCTGCATGCTTCATATTGCCACGTCATCTGCTGCTTGGTAGGCGCCACGTCAGCGCAGCCTAAAGTAAGAAAATTCTGGCAAAATCCAAGGTCGTCACGGACTTCTGTCAGCGTCGCAAAACGGCGACGGAACACCTTGCTCGCATCTTTTTCACGATGAATGCCATGGCAGATCTTCTCTTGTCGTTCACCAGTCGACACCCCCGCGCTTGCTAATCGTCAATGCCGACGTGAGAATGCTTCTTTGGAGTCGTCAGCACAGAGTTTGCCTTCGCAAAACCCCTACGCTACCATAATCTCCCCTAACGTGCTTGTCTTCCCGATGTGGAAATTCTCCTACAGATCTTTTTAGTTGTTCAGCATTGTGAGCGTCATGTGAAGTAAAATGAGAGGCATGTCGCTATACGATGAGATCTTCATCGTCCCAGTTCCCGTCAGACGCACAAATCTCTATTGAAGGCGTATTTGCACCTTCACGACACCTGACTTCCTTTGAGCGTTATTGTCCAGACAAGCACAATTAATGACTCCTTATGCTCACAAATGTTGCGCTGTCATCTCTGGCTCTTGCTTCCGCTTGAGTATAGGAATTTAAATTCCAGCATACAAGGCTTTCTTTCGTCACATACGAGGACTGTGGGGTCGTCACTGCTTGAGAAAGCCGTGATTTTATATTTATTCTTTGGTTGACGGGAGTCAAGACTCTTGATTATAATTAAGAGGCTTTGACCAAGGGTCGAGGCACCTTAATTATAGTCAAGTCTCTCCAACCGAAGTTGGCACATCTTGGTTAACCGTAGTTAACCCTCTTGGCGCATGCCAAGTCTCATTGACCGAAGTCAACACTCTCTGTATTTTGACTTAGGATATTTACATTGTGGTGACATTTACTATATTTAGAAATGTACTAAGAAACAGAAAAGAGACTGAGATAGTAGAGAACAAGGAATATTTGTATTGCTTGAGTGTCTGTAGTGTGTCATCCATACAGTTGGGCCTCTCTTATATAGAGAGTGAAGAGTCACACATGAAAAGGTGTGTACGCCAAAGTGTATGTGCATGAAGAGGTGAGTACCCCTTGTGAAGGGTGTGACCCTTAATGAGAGTCTACATTACAATGATAGTGTCTCTTCAATAGAATGTGTCTCTTGTGAAGGGTTGTGCCTCATAGGAAGTGTCCCGTCAAAAGGGTATACCCTTCCACACGTTTCCATTCATCAAACCATCCATAAGTCTAAGGTATAGAGAAAGGAATATGCCACAGATCGTGACACTTGTCTTGGTGCAATAGCAATTGGAAAAGGGCATTGGGATCAAGTTGCTCTGCTTCATCTATCTCGTCCTGCGAATCCTGAGTGGCATGCTCAGAAGGAACATGCTGTCCCTCATCATTCTGTTCTTCACCCTCACTGGTGTTATGCTCCTCCTTAAAATTGTCTTCTTCCTGCTCGAAGATAGTCAATGATCTGTCTCGGTGTGACATGATTGTTGGTAATATGGTTGTTTCAAAAATGCAATGGGGCTTTCCTCACCCAACACTCCCAGGGCTCACCTCTGTAGGAAGATGGTGACTATCCCGGCAACGGAACCGCTGTAACCGGCCTTCAGTTTCCTAAAGGGCAGTAGACCATAACTATCATTGCATATTCATTATTCACAGCCACATTACATCATTTCTAGCCACTTAACTTTAAACAATACCACTTAGAAACAACTTGAGAAATAACTGGATGGAGGCTAGAGTGCCCCTGCTCAATGATTCCAAGTACAAGACACCACAGTGGCCCCAAACACTTGGCTCCCCTTCTGGTATTTATTTATTTCTTTAGGAATGAAATTTGTACATGCAACAACGGCTCACCCTTGTGCTCTGCCCCACTGGCAATTCCACTGTCCAAGCCAAACTTTGGCTACAACCTGCATTCCATCCTAGTGCACACACTAGTGCCCAAGTGCCAAGGCAAGGCTAAGGCATTCACCATTGTCCATGACCAATTGTAAAGCTGTCCAAGCATCCAACTTGCTCTACAGGTCTGGCAATCCCACAATCCATTGACCAGCCTCTCAGGGCGACCTAGCATCAACACAGATCTCAAACTGAACAAGTGATCTCAATATAGGAAGAAAAACCACACATTGCTCCTCTGACATCCAACTGGTTACACCCCCCTGTAACTAGGTGTCACTTCACAACCTGAATGGCCAAGAGGGGACTTCCAACAGCAGAGGAGTAACAACAAGCTTCCAAAATGACCAAATGCAATAAAAAATGAAAGGAATAGTGACATGTAAACTCAAACCAGCTTCAAATGACTTCAATCTTGCTCCAGATAGTTCCAAATCAGCTCCCAGAAGCTCAAGAACACCTCCAGGGGTAGCTGATCGAGCAAGCAAGAGGCAGGAAGAGGAACTGGCAGCTTGGAGAGGGGAAGGAAGAGAGAGAGAAGGGATTGGAATGAGAGAGAGAAAGAGACCTGGATGATCTCGGGCAGGAGAGGAGTAGCAATCAACCAGCAATGAATGCCTCGGAATTCGTGCAACATGAAACAGCATGCACAGCCCTCATTGAATTGTCCATACAACAAGAGGAAAAGTCCGTACAGCCAGCAGTTAATGCAATTCAGCCACCTTGGTTTACGTGCCAATCAAACATTCTATCTGTACAACCCGTCTTGGGAAGTGTGCAAGATAACCGTACTATCCTGTATAGCCTTGAAGATGCCTAAAAATGCGTGCCACTCAAAGCAAAGCAACCATACATCCTCCTCGGGATCAGCATGTGCAGCTGCACATCCGTACGCGTTGCTTCGAAATGCGTGCAACATCAAGAAATGTGGGGGGAAGGTGATCTCAAAATGCGTGAAGTAAACAAGAAGAGATAGAACATCCCGTACCTTAGCCTTGGAAGGAGAGGAAGGGGGTGGGTAGACTTGCATGAGGGATTGCCATGTGGCTCCTCATTAAAGTCTAACCCTTCTAGTCTAACCCTTCTCTGAATCTACTACAGGGTTGAGATGGCACTTTCAGCCTCAGCCTTGGTTTCTTTCCACCTCACTCTGAGGGGGTTTTTTATTATCCTCATGATTTCATGATGTATTCCGCTTTGAGCTTGCTCTCGCGGGTTTTTGTTCTTACTTAATAGAAGTCTTTTTCATGAAAAAAAAAAAAAAAAAGTCTAACCCTTCCAAACCAATGGAACATTGGTTTGTCCCTACATTAAAGTTCTAACCCCCAAAACCAATGACAACATTGGGTTTTCCTTGGGCCCAACTTTATGACCCCTCTAGACCTTGCTTTGCCCCTAGCATGTAGGGCGAGTGTGTGCAGCTAGGGACTTCTGGGAAGTGTCACTTCCCCTGGGCTAGTCCCCTTAGCCAAAGCCAATCACGGTTCAAAAATTCATGTCCCTGTGACAATGGGACACCCAGATTGATCTCCCACATGCATTGAGGATCTTGATTGGACAGTTTTGGGTACCTTCATACAGGCTACGAGTTGAGATAGGGCGAGTAGAGGGCTCTTTATGTGATATGTAGGAGACCGAGATAGAGGATCAATTTGCATGAGTTGCCTTGTGTACTATGAGATCCGTGGACAGCATTACTGTCTTTTCAATAGCACTTTTAGCCCATTTGAGAGATTTTGGCATACCCTGATCAGCGACCCGTTGTTGTTTTCCTCCTCAATGCCCAGAGACGTAGAAGTAAGCTTGTACGAGTGTAGAGGAGAGCACAGGGAGGGATTGTTAAAGCTCAGTTAGAGGATGACCACAAACTTTTTCTCTTGTGACTTGAGCCAGGGACAGCAAGTGAGTAGACGTAGCAGAGAGCCAGGGGGCAAGGCTCGACAAACGCGACTTCGGATGGACACTCACATGAGGACCACATATATCTCCTCTCTACCATTTGACATGCAAAGACACACCACAGGAGTGACATGGAACTTGTTAGACAACGAGCTTCCTCACGGAGTCTATAGAAGAGAAGGGAGGGACTAGATAGTTTGGACACGCTGATTAGGAGCAGCGATCCATCACTGATTTTCTTTCTAGATGACGCCATCCCTCACATGATCTAGAGCCATTGTCAAATGAGATATCTTGTCTATCCTATGACGACCTATGGAGTTAGTCCCACGGGCAACAAACATAGGTCCAGTCACCCGGATGGATAGCTTATAGAGAGGGTGAAGCCAATTGCATCCCATTGTTTCTCTTTACATTTTGGGTTCTCTCTTGCAGTGACAGCGCAGCGTATTTATTTCTTGTCTTGTTTGTGACACCAGCCTTGGGGTATGGGTGTCCGTTTTTCAGCTGCCCTACCCCTTAGATTTCATTGTATCTGGTTTCTTTTAGCGATTGCCTGTTGTAGGACGTTTGTTTAGCATGTATACTGCTGTATTTACAGCCGTTGCCCAAAACCTCCTTGGCACTCATTTTTCCGACAACGTGCATCTTTGCCATTTCAAGCAAGTTTTTTTTCTTTCTTTCAGCTGTACCATTCTACTCTGGTGTATAAGGAGGAGTAAGCTGCTCTCTATGCCATGCTTCTCGTAAAAGCTTTTGAACCCTCCCAACATATACTCTTCACCTCGATCACTCCTGAGGTTCTTGATTTGCAGTCTGATTGCTTCTTTTGCAAAACTTTAGAGCTCTTTGGGACGATGAAAGGTCTCAGATTTGTCCCTCAAAAATTACACCCCTTTTTTCCTTGTGTAGTCAATAATGAAGGTAAGCAAAGAAACAGTTCCACTAAGTGATTTGACATTCATGGGTCTTGCTAAATCTGTGTGAATACCTCCTTGCTGTCATGAACTGCTCCTTTAGAAAAATCTTCATGTACATTTTTCCTAGAATGCAAGAGTCACACATATGCTGATTCTCATGTATGTTGTCAGTGCATCTAAGCATTTGCAAAATTCTCAAGAGCTTGAGGGCTTTATAGTTGAGGTGACTAAACCTTTTGAGCCATCATACTGTCATCTGCTCTGCAACAATTGTGCAGGCATCATTCTTAAGACCACTCGCTTCAAGTCTGAGAAGTCCTGAATTCAGCTTCCTTTTTTATCAACTTTCATGTCCTGCTCTTCATCCATAACAAGACATTAATCGGTATTAAATACGACTATGTATTTCTGCCTCAGCAACTTTCTAATTGAAAGTAGTTTTTAATCTAAATTTGGAACATAGAATACATCTGATATGGGCTGAATATTGGGCCTCCCTTTTCCATTCTCTTTACAAATTCTGCATTAGTGTCTAGGAAAACTCCATGCCTGTAATATGATGTTTTCCCTTAAATTTGCCCTCATTCTCCAAGCATTTTCAGAGTATTTTCTACCTGTCTTCTTTCCTTATATTGTTGACATTTTGGATTGTGTAAAAATAGCAAGTACTCTCCTCTTTTTTATTGTACAAAAAGTCATGAATGTGATATGATCGAGAGGAGGTCGTAAGGGAAAGCAACTCCTCATTGGTATTGATGCCCCAAAAATGTTGGATGAGTGTTTACGGGTTTGTACCATGCTAAGGATGGGATGGTATGCAAGATCGTTGAATTCGGACCTGATCATATGTAACTGTGCAATAGAAAGAGAAGAATATAAGCCTGAAATGGGACACACAACTGAAGTATTTCAAAACAAAAGTAGGGATGTATTTAAATAGACATCCCATCTTGTGAAGCGAAATACAGTTTAAGTCAGTCAGGCCCTGCATAGTGTGTACTCCCCTTTCATTCCCAACTGTAACAACCTTTCTTTGTTCTCCTACATTTTACCTTTGTTGTTCATGGTCTCTCGATTTGTAAGTCTCATTATTCATGGCTTGTGAAGGAGCTTATATATCAGATTATCAATGGTATAACTTTGCTCTATTTACCATGTATTTAAGTAATTCTTGATGTTTAGAATTGGATGCATTCAAGTTTTCAACATGTGTATCATAGACACATATGGGAGTTCAGCAACATATAGCTTTCATTTTTTTGATGTCTTCTCCTCATTAGAATTGTCAATGCATCCTTGCATCTGGCTTAATATCTGTTGAACTTCTTGATAATTTGTCTATAGGTGGTGGTCACCATATGGTATAGAGCTCCAGAGTTACTACTTGGTGCCAAACACTACACAACCGCTGTGGGTATCCTTGATAGACCAAAGTACATGCTCACGTGACCTTACTTTTACGTGCATGGTTATATTGTGGATCTGCGTTAGTATTCTGATATATTTGATAGGCTTATTTTTGAAGATCCATGATTTTTGGGACTGTCATCATAGGGCTGCTCTCTGTTTTTTAATAAATCGTTGCAGGAGAACATAAATTTGATTTGAAGCCATTGAAGGGGCCGTTTATTCAGAGGCTTTAATAATTAGCTTTCGTAACAATTGTGGTTCATGGATGCTTAGTTATCATGTTCAGTCAAGTACAAAGTATGAATTGCCTTCGCTGGCTGGCCAAAATGCACACAACCTTCTGACTAGTGTGGAGTTAAATTAGTGAGAGCTAGAGCCTAGTCTCTTTTTTCAGACCAACCTCAAGTATGATAATTCTCTTGCTTGAGTAGCATCCCTGATGTGTTCGCCTTGGATAGCTCACCAGAGAGTAGAGGCACTAACATTTCTGTATGCACCTTTTGATGATCTGGATCTGGTTTCACAGTGTTAGGACAGAGACGGATTCCTTCTTGTTGAAGCCTTGGATTGGTTCTGCTATCTCTATTGAAATATCAAGAGCAAACTTTTTGTCTCTACAGTGGACAATAATTGAGAAGAAGGCAAGAAGACTGTTTTGAAGTTCCTCAACGTTTGTCAGACATGTGGGCTGTAGGATGTATTTTTGCAGAGCTGCTCACCTTAAAGCCTCTCTTTCAGGGCATTGAAGACAAGAGTGCACATAATCCTTTCCAGGTATCTCTGATAAATCTTTTAAAGAGCCTCATCATTTCAACCTGCTTGCATCATGATTCCACGTTGTTATAGATAACTGAGTCATTTATTACCATGCTTGGTGTTTCAGAAAACTAAGCAATATTTGTAAGCATGAAATGAAAAACCCACGAGCAACTTATCAAATGCTTTTGTATATGTTACTTTGACATTGTTACACGTCTAAATCTGTGACTCTCTTACATTTTGTATTCACGCGTAATATGAGATTGTGCATGAGCTGCTTTTCTAGACAATTATCCAAGCTCGCGACACTCAGCTCCTGTAATTGTCTTCTACTGTGATTTCAAGCTTGTATCTTTTGCATTTTCTTGGAGTGAATTCTGAAATTACTTGGCTGCAGTAGTTCGATTTGAAAGCAATGATATGCTGAAGTAAGTAGGCTCTTGTTATAAACAGGGGAGTGATATTGATACAAACAACTGACATGACACTTGCCTTTTGATAATTTTAGTTGAATCTTGATAAATATATTGTATAAGGCTTATGGTTGAGCTTGGGGTTGACATTTGTAAGAAATTTCTCCTCCATGGTTGTCAAGGTGGTGTTTGTGTAGTTTGTTTTTATCATGTAATCATATGTTTGCATATTGGTCTGCTTTCATGTGAAACAAGGTTAACCTGTTGTTTTGGCAATTTTGTTTGATTATTCTATTTTTCCTTTGGGTTTTTGGCAGTTTGATCAACTCGATAAAATTTTCAAGGTTTTGGGTAAGTTTTTGCTGCAAAGAGGCTTTTGTAAAGGATGCGATTTCATGCAATCTGTACACAGATCTATTTTGTCTCCTTATTAATGCTATATTTGAGGAATGATTTTAATGACATGATGTTTTTGGCAGGGCATCCAACCCCTGAGAGATGGCCGACTCTCACCAATCTACTTTATTGGCAAACTAACCGCCAACGTATTCAAGAACGGAAATAGTAAGGGAGGACAAATGAGGGAAACCTTCATGATAATGCATTTTACATAGTGTTTATCCACTTAGGTTCAACATTTTCTTTTATTGGTTTGAGAAATGAATCTTCTAGCTATCTTATGCTTCTTGGTTAGAACTTTCTTGCAATCAATGGTTTAAAATGCAATGGTCCTTGCAGTGAGAATTCTGGGCTGCATAGTGTTGTTGTATACCTTCAACCGAAAAGTCCGGCATACGACCTTCTGTCAAGAATGCTGGAGTATGTTACTGTTTTATTCATGAATGATCTGGTTGTAGCATGCAACTCTATACTGATGATTAGGGCCTTCTGCTATATGCATTGGCATTTTTTATTCACTTAATTATGTTCTCTCTTTGTACGAGGCAGGTATGATCCTTCTAAGCGTATCTCTGCAGCTCAGGCTTTAGAGCATGAGTATGTTTCCTCACTTCATAGTTGGTCTACTCATCAATGTTTTCAGTGCTTAGTTTCTCATTTTTACCTCCATGGTCTGAACTGTTTTGTGCAATCTATAGTTGGATCTGAACATGGTTTGCATTTTATGCTCAGTACTTTTGACCTAGGTGTATTTGTCGTGCTTAACAGACAGAAGTGGTTTGTTTCTAAGTGTGTTTCTTGAGTACCCTTGGGTTGACCCATAGTTTCTTCCTATTTATTTAATATCCTCACATGTCTGCAGTCTATGATGAGAAACCATCCTTCTCCACTGTTTTGTCGTATATGTAACTATTAAAGAAGAAGTTCACCACCTCAGGATAAGGATTCACCTTTGTAGATGTCATTTAAACAAAAGGTTGAAGAGTTCAAGACAGCAATATCTCTTTGAATGCCTTAGATTGTCTTTGATTTTTGGCCTCCTTTAATCATTACTCAAAATCTCAAGTGAACCATTCATCTTACTTACAAGTTTTGACCTGGTAAGAAACTCACAGGTCTGATGGATTTGTGATCATGCACGACTTCACACTGATCTCAGGAAATTTTAACCATGTTCTGGTAGGGCTGTTGGGTGGCTCAGTTCAGACTTGATTCTGGGAGTGGTTAGGATGAGAGAATCGTTGCATCACGAGTTAGACTCTGATACAGTATACTTTCCTCTTGTATTCTCCAGGATTTAATGGCTACATGCTTGTTCCTGCAACACCCATAGTTCTTGAAGAGGGGAAGAGTTGCATTCACGTATGATCAATGATATATAACATCAGGAGATGGTCATTCAAATCTCACAGCTTCAACACATATCCTTCAGAGAATAATTCAAATGCACATCTTAATTTTGATTTTATTTAAATAGGATTTTTAAAATGGAGAGTAGGTGACTCAAGTGAAAGCTTTACAACATATGGAATATTACAGTAGCGTGTCTAGGTAGCTGCTAGAATGGCCCCAAAACCTGGGACATTCTGAAAACTTTACAGATTTATGCATTATATAAATATTAGCTTGATGATCAAAAGTATCTTTTAGGACAGCAAGATGAGTTGGAGAGCAGTCATGGTTTGACTCATCAACCTTGTCAAGCCAAATTTTATTTGTTGATCCCTTATGGATTTACATACATTGGATGTTAGAATGCCCACAACCAGCATAGGTATTAGACTACTGCAAGGCGTCGGTACTTAGCTATGATAGGTCATCAAGCATCACTAACTTGGAACACTTTGGATGCACTACCTGTCACCCCTAAGCTCAATGGTCACTTGCTAAGTGTGTACTAGTCCACTTTAGGACTCTTAGTACACTTATGACCTAGGGCTAGTACTAAGTGCCGTAATTGTCCTAACTAGGCACTACTAGGCCTTAGGGTCGCTGTAACCCCACTAACTAGTAACTATTGTTCTTGCTTCCTAATTTTTAAACCCAAGTGTCATGTGCACGGATTAATATCTGACGTGTATTGGGGTACACAAGACTAGCTCAGGTAGCCTGGGGAGGCTTAGGGCTAGGCAGGCTTGATTCTCAGGTTGAGTGGCAAGGGTACGAACCAGATTTAGGTCTCCGCTATTTTTGGCGCATTGGGCCAA
Source organism: Dipteris shenzhenensis (assembly GCF_047967505.1). Lineage (NCBI taxonomy): Eukaryota > Viridiplantae > Streptophyta > Polypodiopsida > Gleicheniales > Dipteridaceae > Dipteris > Dipteris shenzhenensis. The sequence continues at coordinate 30,434,865 of NC_141609.1, read as the reverse complement.
GCCTATAAAGGGAACCCAAGGGTTTAGTCTTCAGAGAGCTGATGGAAGCAAGTCTAGTTCCCTAGTGCTAGGTCTGATCCTAGATTGAGTCGCGGATGCGCGCCTGCATCTTAGCGTAGCCCAAGGCCTAGCAACAGATCCAAGGCCTCTCGGTGCCACCTGGTGGTATAGGACACTAGGCTGGTTAGGATCTGGTTGGGAGTTTGTGCCAATAGCTTAGCTCGTGGCTCGAAGGGGACATCTCCAGATTCGAGATTGTATCCCGTAGGTGTCATGGTTGGGTGGTGAGCAGCCTTCTCAGATTCCTTATGGTTTGGTGTGTTCTTGTGTTTGCATGTAGGTCAGAGGTTTCAGTAGTGCTAGGGTCGTGTCAGTTGGTATCAGAGCCAACTCGTGAGGTATAAATCTCTGTTGCGAGATAGATGGGCGCACATTCACTATTTCCAAGGGCCCACTAGGGAATTTTAATTCCCCAAGTCCCGCCCCACAGGCTCAAGGTAGTCATGCGCAAATTACAGGAGTCGCAAATCAAAAGTCCCATAGTAGACACTTGTTCTAAAAACCACTCTGAGAAAAATATGGTAAGAAGAGAGCTGAAGGTCTCAGTAGAACCCTTCATGTCGTGAGCTGTTGCTCCCAGCGATGCCACGTTGCCCCTGGTTGCCCCGCTGCCTCCACCCCGTCCGCCCCCTCTGCACTCCCCTGCCCTCCTCGCTGCCCCTTTTGCTCCTGCCCCTTCCGCTCTCGCCGTCCTTCTTGTGCCCGCTGTTGCGTCCCCGTCCCGCCCCACTCGCCTTTGCTTCTCCCGCCCCTGTTGCCTCCCCACCTGCTTGCTGTGCCCCCCTCCGCTCGCTGTGTCTCCCGCCACCCCGCTTCCCTTCGCCTCTGCCTTCTTTGCCTCCTCCTCCTCCACCTTTTCCCCCTGCCACTTTTAGCCGGAAAAGTAATCGAGGCCAGAGGCTAGAGGCTAAGTATGGCGACGCTCAAAGGCCATAGAGAAAAGGAGATCAAGAGGGCGAAGGGATGTCATAGGGGTGAAAAAGGAATTAGAAGTGGAGGGAAGGAAAAGGGAGACTATGACACAAGGGGAAAGGGAGAGGGGGAAGAGAAGCATGTACATGATAGGAGGAGGAATGTGGAGATGTAGACATCAAGGGAAGAGAACCATACTTTATTTGAAAGAAGGGATGAGAGGGAAATATCAAAATACTAGCTAGGTGGCTTTACAAGAGTGAGCGTGTCTCATCAAGGAATAGCCCTTTCCTTTTATAGCCAAAAGAGGGGGTCTCTTCACATTAATGTATCCTCCCACATGCATGGTGTGTGTGGAAAAGTCTCCCATGTGGGCTAGGTGGTTACACACTCTCAATTGTGTGCGACAACCCTTTGCCTCAATTTTCCACATAAATCAAGCCCCATATCTCAAGTCTATGATACTCCCTTGGTCTCTTTCCAATTTTATAATATATTCAAACCTCTAGGAGGACAAGTGGAGGGTTGGCACAAGGAATCTTGCCACCTCATCCTACTTTCCCCATTATTTAACTAGCTCTCTTGGTCCTTCTATACCTCCCCCACATGGGCCTATCTCATATGGAGGGTATAACTCAATATAATATCCATCTCCACCTATTTTATATTGCTTCTCTCATGGACTTTGAGCCATATCTCCTTAAAGGCAGCCTAGGTGGAGGGGTGGCACATGGAGGAGCCATGCCACCTTGCATTTTATAATATTACTATTATGGATTATGTACAACATACCTTATGGGTCCTCTTACATGGAAGGGTGGCACATGGTTATGCCCTGCCACCTCAACCTTGGGCCCTATGCACACCATATTTTATTATACTATTGCCACATATACAAACACACACATATATTAATGCCTTTTTCCTTAGACAATTTTATCCATAACAGTTCCCCCCCCAGGCAGGAAATGGACAGCATTTCCATGCCTGGGACCATCACGCACAAAGAAAGGCTTGAGGTAACGCTTGTTGATCACCTTCTTGCCATATGGTTCATGCAGCTCCTGAACTTGTACAGACCCATTGCTACGTTCTTTGATGATCCTGATGATCTTCTGAAGTCGGTGAACTCGTATCAAGTATGCCCAACACTTAGTTTCATGATGACCACAACCTTTGCATTCCTTACAAACGATCACCCTCTTTCGTGGCTTGCGGCTTTGTTGGGGTGGCGCTTCCACTCGCGTCATGCGTGATTGAAATACAAGCTTCACGTGCCAAGAAATCAGCAACAAGATTTCGAGCTCGAGGGATATGCTGAATTTTTACCTCTTCAAATTGGTTGCAAAGTTCCAAGGCTTGTTGATGTCGTGGAACCAAGCCTTTGCTCCGCACCTTCCACCTTCCACTAACTTGTTCACACAGTAGTTGAGAATCTCCTTGCACCTCCAATTGCTTGGCATGATGTTCTTGTGCCTTTTGTAGCCCAAAAATGAGCGCCGAGTACTCAGCTTGATTGCAAGTACTTGCGGGCGAAGACTTGCTGTAACAAAACTCCTCACCACCCGGTGAAGTGAGCTTCACACCCACGCCAGCCGCCTTGGTCGAAGGTTTGTAAGCTCCATCAAATTGAAGAATCCAAGATGTCATCACACCAAGACGAGAATTCGGACATCCCAAGTTTCTCGGTAGTCCAAGATAGGTAGGAGGAGAGGGTGGGGAGAATTCAACACTTGAGCCAAACGTTCAGCACCAAATAAACTTGCAATTCTTTGTTGATAGTTTATCTTAAGCCCAAAAAGAATTACAATTTGAAGCTCGAAATGAGGCACAAAAGGCTGATTAGGTACAAATGGATTCCTTGGTCGAAACATTACCAACCATAGCCAAGGCCTAGAAACCTTTGTAATGAGATTGTGAATAAACCATTCAGGACGAGCTTTTCCACAGGAATCAACAAGCAGATGCGCCAAATCTCCTCCCAAGCTTGGGGAGCATCCCACCCTTCGAAGAAGGAAACCGTTTTGATTACCTCTGAAGCAGCAAGTAGTTCGATCACCGCACAATGAGTAGAAGTAAAGTCAAAATCCTCCCAGCGTATCAGTAGTTCGTCACCATGAATCATCCACGGTGTGTCATTCCACCCGTCATCACCATCAATAATGCACTGGACAATCAGCCGTTCAAGGTCGATATGAAGATCAAGGAAGACATCTCGTGCATTGGTAGCCGTAAGGTGCGGAGGAACAGGCACCAATTCCTTAAACGCGTCGAGAAGTGACATAAATGTCCACCCTTCTCGTGAGGCATGCGTTCGTGAAGTGAGCTTGGAGAAGTTCTGAATTGGCAATCTAGCAAGAGATGTGGATAGAGCACATAAAATGAAATATTTTTGCTTTTTACAGCAAGAGCAAACTCCTTATGGTTAGAGAGTTACAGCTCCCGCAATTTCAATATATGAACAAAAATCATTACATTTTTACCACTTCCAACTTGTTGGCCCAATGATAAGACTTTCTTTTGTGAAGGGGGAGGTCTTGGGTTCCAATCCTACTCTTTAATAAAAAGAGAGGAGAGGAGAAGAGAAAGAGAAGGAGAAGAAGAAGAGAAGAGATAGGTAGGGGGGGCGCGGGATCTGCTGTTACTCTTTTGCAGGGGCTCAGGAAACAGTCCGCGACCAGAGCAGTCCAGAAGTCGCGGCAGTCCAGAGAACTGTCGCGCAGAAAACTGTCCGTAACCAGAAGTCGCAGCAGTCCAGAGAACTGAAGCGCAGAAAACTGTCCGCAACCAGAAGTCGCAACAGTCCAGAGAACTGTCGCGCAGGAGACGCACGAATCGAATGCACGCGCAGTAGCTTAGAAAGAGCACAGATGGTATAGTTTTGTTGATGTAACCCGTACGAGTAGAAGATTCGCCACCAGCCGTGGAGATTCGTATCCGAGCAGCCACACCAAAACTTTTAGCCGGAAAAGTAATCGAGGCCAGAGGCTAGAGGCTAAGTATGGCGACGCTCAAAGGCCATAGAGAAAAGGAGATCAAGAGGGCGAAGGGATGTCATAGGGGTGAAAAAGGAATTAGAAGTGGAGGGAAGGAAAAGGGAGACTATGACACAAGGGGAAAGGGAGAGGGGGAAGAGAAGCATGTACATGATAGGAGGAGAAATGTGGAGATGTAGACATCAAGGGAAGAGAACCATACTTTATTTGAAAGAAGGGATGAAAGGGAAATATCAAAATACTAGCTAGGTGGCTTTACAAGAGTGAGCGTGTCTCATCAAGGAATAGCCCCTTCCTTTTATAGCCAAAAGAGGGGGTCTCTCCACATTAATGTATCCTCCCACATGCATGGTGTGTGTGCAAAAGTCTCCCATGTGGGCTAGGTGGTTACGCACTCTCAATTGTGTGCGACAACCCTTTGCCTCAATTTTCCACATAAATCAAGCCCCATATCTCAAGTCTATGATACTCCCTTGGTCTCTTTCCAATTTTATAATATGTTCAAACCTCTAGGAGGACAAGTGGAGGGTTGGCACAAGGAATCTTGCCACCTCATCCTACTTTCCCCATTATTTAACTAGCTCTCTTGGTCCTTCTATACCTTCCCCACATGGGCCTATCTCATATGGAGGGTATAACTCAATATAATATCCATCTCCACCTATTTTATATTGCTTCTCTCATGGACTTTGCGCCATATCTCCTTAAATGCAGCCTAGGTGGAGGGGTGGCACATGGAGGAGCCATGCCACCTTGCATTTTATAATATTACTATTATGGATTATGTACAACACACCTTATGGGTCCTCTTACATGGAAGGGTGGCACATGGTCATGCCCTGCCACCTCAACCTTGGGCCCTATGCACACCATATTTTATTATACTATTGCCACATATACAAACACACACATATATTAATGCCTTTTTCCTTAGACAATTTTATCCATAACACCACCTCCACCTCTTCCGCCTCCCGTGCCCTTCTCCTCTCCCTTGCCCTCCTCTCCCTTGCCGGCTCCCCTCTCCGCCCTCTTGCCTCTCCTCCCCTCCTTCTCTCCCCCCTCGCCTTCTCGCCCTCCTGCCTCTTTCGTCCTCCGTCCTCCTTACCCTCCTTCTTCCTCTTCTGTCCTTGCCCCCTCCTTCGCCCCGCCTCGTCTCCGCCTCCCTCTCTGACGCTCTTTTTTTTCTTTTTTCTTTTCCCTCCCTGCAGCAGGAGCACTTGTGCTTGTGAAGGCGAAAGAAAAACCTTAGTGGTGACCCTTGGTCTGGCCAGAGGGGCTCTATTGCAGCACCTCGAATCCCACAACCGTTAAGGTTCTTCTTTTCCCAGCTAACAAGCAACAGGTATAGCAGGCAGTTTAGTCTTTCCAGGACAAGGCACTTGTGGGTAGAATTGTGGGCCTCACACCTACACGGAGACAGGTGAGAGTGGATCCAAGCGAGCTTGGCATTAGAGGGAGACCACATCCAGGAGGTCACCATCTATGGACGAGGCATTTTCGTCATCCAGCTGAGCTCCCTCGACACTGCCTCGATACTTATGGAGCATAGCCCCATACTCCTTGGTCTGCACCTTGTCTACCTCTTTCCTTGGTATCTTGGGTTCACAGTGGAGGACATGGATACGACACACCATGTTCCATGGTTTTCAGTTACACTACGCTTCCCAGGGCTCCTCAAGGAGTATTGAGCCATCCTCCCTTCCATTGGTCGGGCATTTGGCACAGTGCTTGAGTCCCCGCCAGAGACGGCCGCCTCCGTTCTAGCAGATGATGGAGTCCCCAAGATTAGAATGGTGGTTGAGAGCTCAGAGTCCCTCCGAGAGTTGATCCTTCTCGAGACCCTGGAAGGAGGCACACTTCGCCAGAGGGTGGAGATCTCTGGGTTACCAGGCCAGTGTCTTCAGTGTAGACAGATGGGTCACCTTGCCAGAGATTGCCCCCATCTCCCTCGTGCGTCTCCCTCCCCTCCTCCGCAAAGTAGGCAGAGTCAGTAGGCCCGAGTTCAGCGCCCTCTCAGATAGGAGCAATAGGAGTCTCAGACCCCATGGGTTACCCCTTCAGCAGGGGACTGGACACAGGTTAAAAAGAAAAAGAAATTAAGCAAGCAGGCCCGCAAACGCTGCAGGTAGAGGGCCAATCACAGAGAGAGGGACAGGGTTGATTGAGAGGCCTTGAAGGAGGAACAGCAGGAGCCACCTCCTTCGCAAAGTAGGCAGAGTCAGCAGGCCCGAGTTCAACGCCCTCTCAGGTAGGAACAACAGGAGTCTCAGACCCCATGGATTACCCCCTCAGTAGGGGACTGGACACATGTTAAAAAGAAAAAGAAACCAGGCAAGCAAGTCCGCGAACGCCGCAAGCAGAGGGCCAATCGCAGAGAGAGGGACAGGGTTGATCGAGAGGCTCGAAGGAGGAACAGCAGGAGCCACCTCCTCCGGCGGTAGGGGCCACCGCCCACTCAGCTGATCCTCCAGCTTCAGAGATTCAGCCTCTGCACCCACCCTTGCAGCAGCAGCGAGCCCCAGGAGCTCCAGATGCGGCGATGGCGAAAGCCGCAGATGCTAGTTCGACGAGGAACGCGGAGGAGCCGATCCAGAGCCCCGGCGAGCCCGATCAATAGGGGGCCTGATGTCGGCCTTATCCCTCCTCCCCCTCCCCCTCCCCCTCTCCCTCCCCCTCCCCCCCCCTCCCCCTCCCCCTCCTTCTCTTCACTTCCCCGTCCCCCTCTAGGGTTCCCCCCGCCCCCTCCAGCTGTCAATGCCTACCAGAAGTGACAAAGATTTGCCAGAGGAATATGTGGTCTACCTTTAATCTAATCTCCCTCCCCCTCAGCCCCCCCTTCTATGGTCACTCTCACCGCCCGCCCCCCTCCCCCTGTCCCCCGCGTCCCTACCTCTGCCTCTATTGCCCCCCCCCCACTTCAGCAGCAGGTTCTTTTGCTTTGACACCCCTGCCAGCAAGCAAGGGAACGATGACGCCTCCTTCTACTTCCTCATCGTAGCAGCCAGCCCGTCCAGGGAGGGATCCTGAGGGACGAGGCTCGTCGTCCTCCCGGTCAGCACCTCCCAACCTCCAGCGTGGGCGTCCCTTACTGCAGGACTTCTGGAGGTTAGGACCTTGGAACTATCTGGACATTCCGAACTCATATCCTCTACCATTGGATGTAACGCTCATGGTCCTTCAGCCTCGGAAGGAAGGTTTGATCAGTGTAGTGGGATCTCAGACACACCCCGTTTGGAGATTTTCATTTGCCTCCACGGGGTTGGAGAAGTGGTCCCCGGAGGTGTTTGATGCTATTTTGGGAAATCAAATTATATTCATGATGGACAAGTGGATGGGACCCAAGGACTAGACCTTTGGTACGCCCATGGCGCAGAGGTGAACTTTGAGCTGAGCTTCACGCGCGAGGAGTCGGTGTTTGGCTTGGCGACAGGAGTGATCAAGTTGCCGCTGGAGGCAAAGGTGGAGCAGACACACTTTTGGCCTCTCTAGAAGTGTACGGAGCTGTTCGGGGTAGAAGCCTCCTTCATGATGAAGTGGGCACAGAAGATCGGTATTGAGCCGATTTCCACCCTAGTACGGCGCTGCACAGACACTGACTACTTGCCCTCTAAATCCCTAGCAAAATCGCGCACAAGGCAGTCTTTCTAGGACAGGCACCCACTCACAGGAGAGCCTTATTCCCGACTCCTCTATCCTCATGAGCTGGACCTTAGTGAGTTGGAACGTACACAGGCTCCACGATTGTGTTCGTAGCTAGCTGCTGTACATGATATACTCCGGTAGGAGTTGCAGAGGGCAGTGGTAGGGCGGGTAGTGGACATCCTTATGATTCAGGAGCACATGTTTTCAGCCGCAGATATCAGATGACTCCATCACCTTCTCCCATGGAGAAGGCCAGAGGTGTGGTCCCCTGCAGTAGGACGGAGTGGAGGGGACTGCATCTCAGGAGTTGTGTTCCATTCTCTATCTTGTGATCTTGGGCTATATCTTCTGCTCCATGAGTAGTGTTGGCCCTAAGCAAGCAACCTACCTCCAGTTTTTCCGACATGGTATCAAATCCAAAGGTCATCATCAGGGATAGCCTTGCTCATGACATGAAACGCAGGAGATCGAAGAGCGGAACCTTCTTCAGACTGAAGGGTGGAGTCCTTTCCGAGGAGGAAGGAGATCTTACATTTATAAGTGCTTGTGTGACTTGCAGTTAGTGCAGGATAGGCCAGCAAACTTCAGGTCTCGTCTACACCGAGCCATGGGATCCAACCCACTCATTCTGAACTTCGAAGAGTCAAGGACGTCGGGTGGAAGCAACTATCCAATATGGAAAGTGAAGCTTGAAAGCCATATGGTAGCCAGGGAGATTTGGAGGGTGATGGACGACATGGAGCAAAAGTCAGCTTATGTGTGGGACGCATCGGGGAAGATCACTAAGCCGACAGACCTAGACGAGATGAAGGAATGGATCCTAAAAGATGCAATCGGGATTTCCATGATGATTGGGATGGTTGTGAGTTAAATGAAAGCGCACATTCCGCTGGCAGACGTAGTGCATGAGGCATGGAAGACCCATGTAGGATCTCTATGAGACCAGGTTTTGGAGATTAGGGCCCTGGAACTATCTAGAGATTTCGAACTCTTACCCTCTACCCCTGGAGGTAACGCTTGTGATCTTGCAGCCCCAAAAAAGGAGTTCGATCAACATAGTGCGCTCCTAGACACACTCAGTTTGGAGATTCCAGTTTGCCTCCACAGGGTTGGAGAAGTGGTCCCCAATGGTTTTTTTTTTTTTTTTTCAAAAAAGAGACTTCCATTAAGTAAGAAAGAAACGTGCTAGAGCAAGCTCTATGCGGAAATACACCATGCTAAGCATGTAATAAAAAACACCTCAGAGGAATGAGGTAGAAAGAAACCAAGGCGGCTGAAAATGCCATCTCAACCCTGTAGAAGTCTCAGCAAAGAAGGGAGAGTCTCTCCAATCTCTGAGAAAAGTAACTCTCCTGGAGGAGGTTGCTCGAGATGATCCCTGCATGGTCGCCCAAATGGCCATCAGAGTGTGTTGGCGACTACAAGAACTGGAAGAAGCTGAAGGTGATGTGCAAGCTCTCCAACTGCTGACATTTGTCATGGCATTCTTGTTTGCCTTGATGAACAACCTCATGCAACGCCGCACCTCTAACCCTCGCGTGTAATGATCAATGTGATATCATGAGGGTTGGTCCTTTTAAGATTGTCTATGTGCTATTCTATGCTGAAGATTCTTCTCGTGTAATATTTCACACTACACCAGTCACGCCCTACCCTGCCTATGTGTGCTTTTTGGATGTATCTTCACCCGATTTTCAGTTCAAGCTTCCTCTTACTATTGTTCGTCCATAGATAAGCCCCTCTTTTCCATCTTCCAAGCATGGCTGACATTCCCGTGTTTTGTGGACGGGTAGATGAAAATCCAAATGAGTATCTTGTGGCTTTCAAGCGCCGTTGTGTTTCTCTCAACTTTCTTACTGAAGACAGATGGCTATTGGTTCTTTCCACATTTCTAGAAGGTTTGGCTCAAGTGTGGTATGAGAAGCAAGCCGAAGATGTTCGCCAAAGCTGGCCAAGGTTGACAGCAGCAATGATTGAGTATTTCGGCAAAGAAGAGGAGCCGGAGAATGTGCACCTGCAGGTGGCAAATTTGAAGCAGTCAGAAGGTGAGACGGCGCGTCGATATGTGGATCGAGCGGCCGTGCTCCTGGACCGTTTGATTGCCACACAGGATGACAATGCCGGGTTTCGATCTGGAATGACTCAGCATGTGCTGGGCTACCTTGTAGCAGGAGCAAGTGATGAATTCCGCCTCAAGCTTAAATGGGAGAATCCAGAAACTATGGTGCTAGCACATGAGATTGCTCAAAAGTTTGACAAAGTTCAGTCTGACCCCTCTTTTCCATCTTCCAAGCATGGCTGACATTCCCGTGTTTTGTGGACGGGTAGAAGAAAATCCAAATGAGTATCTTGTGGCTTTCAAGCGCCGTTGTGTTTCTCTCAACTTTCTTACTGAAGACAGATGGCTATTGGTTCTTCCCACATTTCTAGAAGGTTTGGCTCAAGTGTGGTATGAGAAGCAAGCTGAAGATGTTCGCCAAAGCTGGCCAAGGTTGACAGCAGCAATGATTGAGTATTTCGGCAAAGAAGAGGAGCCGGAGAATGTGTACCTGCAGGTGGCAAATTTGAAGCAGTCAGAAGGTGAGACGGCGCGTCGATATGTGAATCGAGCGGCCGTGCTCCTGGACCGTTTGATTGCCACACAGGATGACAATGCCGGGTTTCGATCTGGAATGACTCAATCGTATCTGTCCAAGTACTAGCCAAGATCTGAGAAGGGTGAACCTAAGAACCCTCCAAAGCCTCAGTGCATCTGGCTCTCCAAATGTGCCATGCTGCAATGCTAGCTAGGATCTCCCATGGAGAGTCGACCGAGGAGTGAGCAGCCCTGAAAAGAGTGGCGGGAACATCCTCTAGAGAGCACGACTCCACAAGGTGTCATCGGATGTGAAGAGCCCAAGAGGAATCAAGTCTCTCAAAAAATACATGGGGCCCTGAAAGAGTAAGCCAAGCCACTGATCCCCAGGTCATATAGAAATGTAGGCGAACAAAAGTGCTGAAAAGTCTTGCAATCCCCTTCCATATGATTCTCGCCTGTCTGCAATCCCAAAGGCAGTGCTGTATTGTCTCTAAAGCAGAAAGGCAGCGAGGGCAAGAAGGGTCAGCTCCGAACCTGGATCTCCAATGGTTTACTGCTATCCCACCATGAATAGAAAGCCAAAAGAAGAGAGTGATTTTTCTATTCCGGTGGGATTTCCATAGTCTCTGCCAAAAAAATTTCTGCAAGTCAGCAGGAATCTGAAAGTTCTCCCAATGATGAGCTCTGGTGGGCCTCCAACCCCTACAGCTGAACTGGAATTTCCTGGCATTACTGACCGTGTAACGAAAGAAGGGGATGCCCTTCTCTCAGTGCCCTTCATCTATCCATTCCCATTCCCCAGGGTCCCACTGCAAAAACTTAATTGGGACACCTCCATAGAGCCACAGCCTCCATGAGCCAAGGGCGAGGAGAAGCGGGTCGGGATCCAAGTACCACTGTGAAAGAGAGCCATGCTCCATGAAGCCCACTATCCTGACTGGCTGAAACGGTATCTCCAACAAGATATCGTCTGTGGATCTGGACAGCTTGCCCCTCGAAGAAACATAAAAAACTAAGGCATCCTCATGTGTGTCAAGAAAAGCAATCACCTGTAAAGGAACTCCCAATCTAGAAAATGCCCCCATCCAGGTGAAGCAAGTAATAGGTATGTCATCTGTGTCCACCCAAACCAAGGGCAAGGCTGCATCAATCTGTTGGACTCTCCCTGCACTCCCTCTGAGATTAAGAACCATCTGAGCTTGTCGGTCTGCAGGAAGCTTCCTGAAGGCTTTCCATGCTCCCACTGTAGATGCAGGGCCCCTCTCCCATCTTGGCCACTGCATGTAAGGAGAAGCTCCAAGTGGTCTGCCAAGCTCATCCAAAATCCTGTCATTCCACATGATAGGCTGCCTTTCAATCTCTTCACGGGTGGATGGGGGAATCTTGCGAAGAGTACTCCTGAAGCTGGCCCATGCTTTCAGGATAGCAACCATAAGAGGGGAAGAGGGAGACTTGAGGTGGGCTGTGGTGAAAACCCATCTAGTACTATGTGTCAAATCCTCTCCTGAAGTGGGCGTGCGAGACTGTATGCATCTGATTAAAAAATCCTTACAAGGCTCTTGCCTTGGCATAAGCCCTCTCACAACGAACTTGCAGAGTAAAGCTCTGCATTGTAGATCTGGATCAATGATATTCAAACCCCCTTCTCTTGTAGGAAGAATCAAGGTCTCCCAAGCCACCCTGGCTGTAACATCAATTGTGCCATCTAGACCACTCCATAAAAAGTTTCGTACAGGCCTCTTAAGCTAAGTGATACAATCCCTAGAGTGGCACCAACAAGAGCATACAAACCATGCTGTGGCTAGAAGAACCTGGTTAACCACCACCACCCTGGAGGCCAAGTCAAGTTTGGCTAAGCTCGGGGAGCTTTCTTCTGATGCTTTCCAACACCGGAGCAAACTGTTGTGAAGGAGAGATGCCCACCTCAACCTGGCAGCCCAAATATTTGACGGAGACGCCCCTATGTACCCAAGTGAAGCCAATATCATTACCCCAATCCGGGGTGTCATCCTCGCAAATCCAAAAACCATTGGATTTATGCCAATTAATGTGTGCACCTGCAGCCGTGCAAAACAAATCCAAGGCTGTCTGGAAGGAAGTGAGTGTCCTGGGGGAGGCATCCTAAAAAACAGCCGTGTTATCTGCCAACTCACTATCCAGGAGCTCTTCTTCCCGGTGGATAGGAAGCCTCAGCCCATAAATATCAGCTTGAGATCTAATGTAGATACTCATAGCTTCCGCCACAAATAGAAAAAGAAACAGGGCAAGAGGACATCCCTGGCGGACGGATTTGGAAATCATAAACCTGTCCCCTTTAACCCCCCCAATGAGCAACTGGCTATGGGCTGATCTGTAGAGAGAGGATACTCCTCTAATCCATGCATCTGAAAAACCAAAGCGAGATAGAGTACCCTCTAAAAAATCCCAGTCTACTTTGTCATAAGCTTTCTCAAAGTCCAAGAGTAGAATGGCCAATCTCTGGCGGCTCTGCATGGCCCATTCTGAGGCCTCCCAAAATGAGAAAATATTATCAAAAATACTTCTACCATGCACAAACCCTGTCTGCGTGTCATGAATCAAATCTGGAAGAAAAACCTGTAGCCGCACACTGATGGCTTTCGCCAGAGTCTTGTAAAAAGTGCCCAATAGAGTGATGGGTCTCCATTGAGACACAAGATTCCTATTACCCCCCTTTGGGATGAGATGAATGAGACCATCTGTAAGTGAGTCCGGCATCTCACCAGAGTCTCACACGCCCTGCAAGGCTGATGTAATGTGATCACCAATCTGCTCCCAAAAAGTAATAAAAAAGGAGGGGGTAAGTCCATCTGAACCTGGGCACTTGCCCTTGTGAAGGGCAAGTAATGCAGTCTTGAATTCTGCATTGGTGAAAGGTGCATCCAGAGAAACATACATCTCATCCTTCACCAATACAAGGATACACTGCCAAATAACCTCTCTGGCATCATCAATAGCCCGTGTGCTTGGATCTGCAGTAAGAAGGGATGCAAAAAAATCTGAAGCTACACGCATGACAGCATCAGGATCTGACTATAACACCCCGTCTGAGTCAACAAGCTGCGAAACACTATCTCTACTATGTCTGGGCCCATGAGTAGAGAAAAAGTGTTTGTTGACCCTGCCACCCATCTGAATCCAAAAGGATTCCCCTACATGAAAGGCATATTCTGCTCTCTGATCCAACAATGTCTGCAAATGAGCCCTTGCTGCAGCAAGGCACTCCTGAATCCAAGCATCTGTGGGCCTCTTTTGCTCTTCCCTCTGAAGGGACGCTAACTGCTGGCGTATACCAATCTCACATCTGAGAATCTCACGCCTCCTAGAATCAGCGACTGTATGATAATAGTCACTAATTCCGGATAAGGCTGCAGCTAGCTGAGATAGGTGGACAGCTCCACCCTGTATGTGAGAAACCCAAATCTGTGAAATATCCTCCGTGAGGCTCTCCTCTGCATAAAAAGCATCCGAAATCCTGACACGGTCAGAGCGTCCTCTCCGATGAGGCTCAAGAATCTGCAACACCACTGGAAAATGATCTGAGGTGGAAACCTGAGTAGAACTAGAGTGCCCTACACCAAGATAAAGACACAGATTGGCCCCAAACCTTGGCACCCCTTTCGGTATTTCTTTAATTAAGTGAGAGGCCCTGAACTCCAGGCTACATAAAGGATACATTCTTTCTTGCATATGGGGCATTCAACATCCCATTAGGCATCCACATGCCCGGCATAGCCTCTGCTGCTCACTGCTCTCACCAACCCTGGCAATAGGACTCCATTCTTGTTCTAGAAAGCTTACACACAGCCCGGAACTGCTACTAGTAACCATGCTTGGCTACACAATTCCCCATAGCTGTCACTAGTGACCAATTAGCCACCTATCTGCTCAAAGCAGAGAAGGAAAGCATACAGGAGCTTTCTCCACTGTCGAAGGATTGCCACAACGTATAGTCTCTCACCCTACAAGCAACACATATCCTGAAACATCAATCTGTTTCCCATAAGAGAACTTGCATCTCTACTCAGCAAACACTATGGCAGTCCACTTGTACCGTTTCTCTCTGGGGTCTAGGGATACTTTCCAATCTCAAGCATGGATTCGTGACCCCTGTCTATTCAGCCCACAAGGCTGTACCAATCGTGTGCCCTCTGCCTAGCAACCACTGCCTATATATACACAATCTCTCAAGTGCCCACTTGTACACCTACCTGCTCACTGCAGTGAGAAAAGTAACAAACACACCAATCGGAAGAAGATGCTGTCCAAGGGCTTCTCGCTGCCTATCTTGCTCCACAACGACATGCATACTGAGGAACAAGGAATCAAGCCTGGCTGGCAGAATCAGCTCGTGACCTTAGATCAGACCTACGTGGCCAACTAGACCCACTGGCAGCAGCTCGCAGAAGTAGAAAGGACCAATCGGGCAGCCCATGAGCTCCGTATGTGACCAACGTACTCTTCCAAAAAGCAAGTCACAATATGAAGGCAAGGCCTTCTGACAAGCCAGCCTTTGTGAACCGAATCGCAACGTGAGGCAGGAGCCTTATTACCAGTCTCCAGCTGGTTCACGGCGTGCAGCCCCCAACCTCCATCTGAGCCCCTCTGCTCACCCTCCTTCGCCTGTGCGATATGCTGGCTCTTCACCTCAGCTTCAAGCCTACCAGCAAGCCACCCGTCATGAGGATAGTGGAGCTCGTGGCCAGCTTGACTAGCTTCCACGCCCAAACATGACCTCCATTCCGATCCATATGCCAGCCCATGCGATCTCTCCACGCAGCAACCCACCATCACGTGAATTCCAGTTTTGCAGGCAGCAGCCTTCTTCCACCGTCTCCCTTCTTCCTTTAATTCCATCCCCTTCCTCCACAGTCCACTCAGCCCTTAGTAGCCAGCTTCACATGCAATATGCAGCCTGCTCTCTTTCCTCATGCGAGTCTAAGCTCCACAAGAGGTAAGGACTCGTGAGGCTCTTATTTACAAAGTTTAAATATACATGAGAAGAAAAATACTCTTGGCATTGGGGCCAACGAAGTGAGCAATGGGGAACAAAAGACTCAAATTATGAGGGCAATTAATCTTCAAATGCAAGTGACAAAGGACTAAATCTGCCCCAAATGTGACTGAACACTCTATTGAAGCAAATTTAAGGCGAATGCACCCAAATGTGACTGAACAGTAACTCTATTGGAGCAAATTTAAGGTGAATGCACCCCCCTCAATGAAAGCTTCACAGCCCAAGTAGAAACACAACCTCTGCTGTGGCTGGAAAATGGAAATACAGAACTGTCTGAGCAGCAACAGAGTGGAACTAGGCCTGAACCAAACTCTTCGTGCAAATAATTGGTTTACAGCAATAAAAGAACTGACAGTCCAGTCAAAATACTTCCTTAGAAGTGGTCGGCCAGTGCATGGACCATTGGGGCAGTACTCAAAAGTGGCGACTACTCCCAAAACAGAGATATTTCCTCCAAGTCTGGTCAGCCCTGCAGCAACAAAATCATGACGATTTTCACTGTGAGAGAAAAAACAGTTACAGCACTCCAAGACCAGGTTTGTAGTAGACGTGGCATGATAGAAAATGGAGAAAACAGTAGGCGGCTGATGGCAAAGCCCTAGAAACAGATCTGAAAACCCTGTAGCAGCTTCGAAACCCAGTCAACCTGGTCCGAAATGGCTTGCAGATGCTGCAGAAGGCTGCGACAGGCTGAAAAGCAACTTGCACGTTGTGCAAACACCTCCAGAAAGGCTTGACCAGGCAGAAAACAGCAGCAGCAGGTGAGAATTGTGCTTCCAACTTTCTTCTATACTTAGCCATAAGACAAAGACCATAGATGATGTTTGTGCTTGGTTGGAACCTCTACATTTGGATGGCGTGGTTATGCTTCATTCATGCTTCTATAGCCTACTATGGTAAGACCAACTTTGTATAGGTATCTGTTAGTTATTAGTATGGGTATACCATGTGATGACCGTTTGACCTCTTGGAATACAGCCTTGTGTGTAGTTTGTCCCCTTTGCTCTACCTTTCCTTCATCCTGTGTCTCTTTGGATCTATCTGTTCTAGGAGTCCCCGATGAGTGCTTTTGTAGGATAGCTTCTTAGTGAAAAATGCCGTCAGCTACGGGCACTGGATAAGAAACAAGGGGGCATGCAATTAGTGTTGAATAAGGCGGTGAGAAGATAGTGTTTAAACACACATGAAGCTAACAAAACATAAGGCAGCAGAGAAAAGAGGGATTTGGCTTAAATTCTGGCGAGGCTTAAGATGAATGTTCAGTTAGGGAAGATTATGAATTTCATATGGGAGTCACAGATGAAGACATATGACCCTTTCCAAGTGATGTGAACTCCTATATGCTATGTATAGAGGGGACTTGCAGCTCACAGATTGGAAGAGCATTAGATGTGCACTCCTTGTGGTTAAATTAAGGCCTCTGTGTTGGTTATTCTTTGTCCTGATTGCCCCCTTTTGCGTTTGATCTTGAAATTCACATTTATAAGAAAAATTAAATGGTGAGCACCAGCACCAAAATCTGCAATATAATACTTAGCAATGCTGCTTGTGAATGATATTTCATTTTTATATTTGTTGCATGTGGAATTGGTCATCACAAAAAATTACTAGGCTTTAGTTCAGGACTAATAGCTTTTTCTCATGCTGCTATTTGCTCTTTTCCTTTCTGAAAGCAATAAGAAGGTGGTTTTTTGGATAAAAGTTAGGCTGAGTAAGTTTGTGGAATTGTTTTGTAGGTATTTTCGGATTGATCCTTTACCAGGACGCAAGTATGTATACTTGTCTTGTTTGCTGTCTTTCAGAACTGCTATGCTGAATGCTCAGTTCTTATTCTTCTCTCTTTCCCCAACCCACAAAAGAAAAAGAAAACTGGACCACGTCCCACGCCACCCCCGATAACCCCCCTCCCCCCCCCAACACACACGGGCCCCGGGCATCTGGGTGAACAACATACACACCCTGGCTCCTGTTCTTCCCCCTTGTATGAACAGTAGAAACGTCACACATAATTTCTGAAGTAGGGCTGTATAAGCTGTGAAAAGTACATAAAATTGCTTAGAGATTATACCTTATTATGGTTGTTCTCGGATTCTATTTGTAGTGCACTTGTTCCTAGTCAGCCAGGTGAGAAGCCAGTTGGATATCCAGCCCGCCCTGTTGACTATAGTGCAGATTTTGATTGTTCCGGATCGCAACCATCTCAAATGGTAAATGCTATCTAGCAGGATTCAGGATGCACAGATTGTCATATATCATGCGCGCTTTTGTTTTCATGACCATCTATGATTAAGTGGACTCTTACCTTGCTTATTATGACCTGATGCTTAATCATATTTCATGCTCAGCTGCATTGGTAACCAGCTGAATTTCTATTTTAGAAGCTGGAGAGGTTTGCTGACTGGCTTGTAATTGTATATTACTTGCTTATGAGGTTTTTTTTGGGAGGATTTGTAGGTTTCATCCTCACATTCAGTCAGTTCAGCAGCTGCCTCAGTTGCTGCTGCAAGACCAATTCACCAACATCAACAAATACCGATAGTTGGCATCCAAAGGGTTCAGAATACGAGTCTCCCTGCATATGGTCTTACTGCACAAACAGGGATGCCTGGATTAAGTGCAACCAATTTGGCTGTCCCACGTGGTCCTTCCCAGCAACCTCATCAGCAGGTACACGTACTAAATGATTTCTTGAATTCACCTTTTACAGTATATGATTGTTGCAATATTTGGCTCACAAGTCGTGTCTGTGGAATTGTGACTTCACCTAGCAGATGTAGGTGAATTCGTTAAGGATTTAGAATTGGTATTGAGTCCGTTCACCTCCCTGTTCATAGGTCTTTGTGAACCAATTGGTACAACCAGAAGTTTAAAACCTTATTTTCCATTATAATATAGCGTTCTGTCACCGGTGTAATGGCAGGTGACTAGAGTCACGCCTCTTTCTTTGTTACATCTCGCCCTCACAAGCAGACAAATTTCAGATCCAGCTGCACCCATCACAACTCTTACTGAATCAGTACTTTGCACACTGTTGCCACTGCTATCATCGACTAACAAATACCCATAAATGACATGGTGTTACTATGCAATACACAAAATTTCAAGAATTCAGCTTTCGTAAGCACACCCCGGGTAATTATGGGTTTGAAGCTGCATTTTTGCAAGCAGGTTGGGTTGCCTTGCAGTTACAATTTGCAAGAAAAATTATCTTGCAATTGCGATTTGCTGGTAGGTAAGCTCTAGAAATGACAATTTGCAATCTGGGAAGTTTTTGGTGGGCCTCATGAGTTTGGATCTGAGTCTGGTGACCTCTTGGTGGGCCTCATGAGTTTGGATTTTAGTCAGGTGACCTCATGTACAAAACGTGTGGCACATCTTTGATCAGGGTAGTCAATGACGTTGCTCATTCCGTGTAACCATGAGTGAAAAGACAACAGTATCTCCTCCGGATCTCATAGTATCTAGAGCATCACATCAGATCATGCTCCTTTGTTCCTACCTTGTGTATCGCAAAGAGTGCACTGTCTCAGGTCTCTATCACTGTGTGTGAGAGGTGGACCCTGGTGCTTAGATGAATTCATCCTGACTCAGGTGGAGGAGATCCCTGAAGAAAGCCAATTTGGTTGCATGTGGTTGTGAGGGGGATACCCATGTCATGTGAATGTAAACCTGCCGTTGGTCGTCCTGGATGACCAGATGGACCTCCTGCTGTTTCAAATGCAAGAAGGGGGCATCTAGTTAGTACTTAGATGATCGATAGACATGCCTTGCGATTGGAACCATTTGGTGGCCTGTGTGTGCCAACATTACCCATCTTCCTCAAATTCAAACTGGATAGATGATGAGAGAGCTTTTCAAGGTAGTTTTTATCTACCCATGTTTGATGCCATACTGCCTTATTTGGTCAAGGTCTGTGATGATCTGGAATGAGGCATCCATGTGAAGGCAACTTGCTGCAAACTTCGCCAAAATAATGTCATGTGGAGTGCATATTTCCCCTGAATCATCCAAGAGACCATCAGGTCTACTGCCCATAAGGCACTTGAATTTAGAGCTGTTGGTCAAACTAAGGAGTCAAATAGAAGGGACTTCGTGCTCACTTACTAGAACTGTGCTTGAAAGCATTGTCTCTAGTCTCAACAACGATGCTTGCCCTGTAATATAGCGTGAATGTGTTTCCATTTTTAGGGTAGGTGTGGGACTTGTGAAAATCCATCCCAAGTATACATAAGATCGAACATCTAAACCAGCTCCCCAATTAGCGAAATGGTATTGAAGATCAGTACCTTGGTTTTACCCAGATGGACCTTCATGTCCTACGTCTCACTAAAGGTGACAAAGCTGTCAAACGAATATGAGTGTTTGTGTCAAGGTCAATCCATGGCCACCTAGTGTGTCCTCAAATGAAACTATCTCATCATCTAGAGATTGAGTAGGTCAATAGGGCTGCTCACCTCCTCTGACAATCCTTGTGTGGTGCGTGCTTTGCATCTCTCTCTCTCTCTCTCCCTCTCTCTCTCTCTCTCTCTCCCTCTCTCTCTCTCTCTCATACAAAGCCATGACCACCTCAGTATAATCCTTGTTTCTAATGTTTGGCTTCCTCTATGATGGCTTTGGAGGTAAAGATGCGATCCAACGTGGACTGTTTCCATTTGAAACCTACCTGCCTAGTCATAGCATTCGAGCGCTCTTGGTGCACTCACTTATATGTATCTCAAGAGATGACCTGTACACTTTGATAATGAAGTGGCCAACCATGATAGTCCAGTTTTTGCTTACATCCCCCGGATCCTCTGCCTTGTGAGTGGGTATCTGGACATAAGAAACCAAGGCATCTCTGGTAAAGCAATAACCTGAAGTGCATTGCCCGAACCTGTAAAAGCTCCCATCCAAGTGGAACACGAAATAGGCATATCATCCACTAGAATGGCTACATTAATCTGCTGAATCCTCCCTGCAGTTCCTGTGAGATGGCTTACTAATTGCATTTTACGGTCCTTCGGAATCTTTTTGAAAGCTTTCCAGGATCCCACAGAGGAGGTGGGGCCTCTAGACCACTGCATGTAATGTGAATGTCCGATTTGCGGTAGTCAACACACACTCGGGATTTGGTGTGGTATGAGCATTGAGCTTGTAGTAGTCAACACACACTAGGGGATTTCTTGTTTTTCTTAGGGACCACCACGATTGGGAACAAGTCATTTCTATTGATTGCATGATGAACCCTGCTTTGATTAGCTGCTCAAGCTTTGGCTTTCATCTTCGGCTTGCTTGGCGTAGTTTGGGTTTATCTGGTAGCATTGTTGGTATACTAGCTTCGTGTTAGGGACGAGAGGGATTCAATGTTGGCAAGTAGTAGGGGTAAACCTCTCAGGTTTGTGTACTTCATCTTCATATCCCTTAGACAAGTTCTTGATGTGTTTTAGCTAGGAAGAGCTCATAGCTTGGTGAATTTAGAGTGCTTAAGATGCTGCCTTTGTTCGTAAGTTGAGGTCTTGAGTGGCCTGGAGTATGAGATTCTCCATACCAAGTGGTTTGATGGTGGTTGGGGGTTCTGCTGCATCCCTCTCGACCTTCTTTATCTTCTAGCAAATAAAGTGGGTACAAGGTCTTCTGCTCTGTGATCTGCTTGGCTTTATGTCTTTCCTTGAGCTCCACTACTCTTTTGAACAGGTCAGATCTCTCTGACCAGAAGAATGCTCATCTCCATTAATTGAGTTTCCCCATCTTGGGGACATTGATCATCAACCTCTAGGTCTTGGGGTCTGTAGCTTGTTGACACTCTGCTAAGATATCTTGGTATCCTTAGTCATGGTTGCCATCATCTTTGTACCGCAATCGTTCAACACTTCAGGCTCTTGAGTGAGGGTCTTTCGAGCCTCATAGGATACACATTGTCTTCCATAGCAATTGTGACCAGACTGACAGTGTATTGTAGCCCTTCTACTCTAATGACTACGTCTAAGGGCATTCCTCGTGGGACTATGGTACACTGGTTTGGCACTCGCCCCTGGCAAGTAGATGGCTTCAGGTTTTTCATTTTCAACTTCTTCACTAGGCTTGTTGAGATGATGTTGATGTCGAACGCTACATCCACAATGATGACTTGAACATTTTGCTTTTGATCCTCAGTATGATGACGGGAATTACCTTGCCACCATGGGTGTCTCAATAATCGAGATGGTGGCGAACAAATCCACCATGCTTGTATTTGGCATTGGTGCCTCCGCAAACTCACTCGCAAAAAATTCCTGAGAATAGAGAGCTAAATACAAGAGTTGCTCAAGGGTGATGCTGATTTCTAGGTCCTAGAATGTTTCCCATGCTTGAGTAGCATTATCATTGCTTGGCTGTAGGTCCTAGAATGTTTCCCATGCTTGAGTAGCATTATCATTGCTTGGCTCTTTGCCTTATCTTTGCTCGTCTCCTTGGGTCGCTGTCGCACACTCCGTGTTGCTAAGCTCGCTGTTTCTTGCCTAGTGGCTTGCTTTTTCTTTTCTCTAGATTGGCTTGTGATCTTGGCTCGTTTTCCAGGTTGTGAAGTTGCTTGTGGGTGTTCATGGCATCTCTTGGAGTTGCATTCCGGCTCATCTTGCAACAACTCAACAACTGGGGACTTGTTTTGTCCTTTAATTCTCTAGCAATCTTTACTTTGCCTTGATTTGTTCTTTCTAGTCAATATTCTTTGCATGGGGCGCTGCTCTTGTTGCTCGGTGGCAGCTCTTTGCGAGTTTGAGCCACTTGATTGAGTTGCGCTAGGGTTGCCTCGGACACCTTCATCAGCATGAGCTGCATTCTACATTAGGGTTGACTCCGCGTCGTTTGCAGTTTTTGCAGAGAAGCTTGATAGGATCTTGCCATAGCTTATAGGTGCCCTTCCTCCTTGCAAAAGAACCATTTGACTTTGGCCTTTTTTGAGTCATGGAAGTTTCGTCAGGGCGATCAGCACGGTCTTGGGGCTGGTTTTGACCACGCCTTGGTCTTGCACTTGGCGTGGTGATCACTCCTTGGCCTTCGATCGGCTTCGTTCTTGTGACATCTGATTTGAGCTATTATGCTCATGTTCGACATAGATTTCCTAGTACTTAGTGTGACATTCCCTTTCTGTGCCTGCCTCAATAGCAATTATTACACCACTTTTCATTGGCTTGGGCTTTGCCATGGATGCCTAGCTCTTGCAGAGGTGCTGGTTTCTTCTCCATCATCATTCTCGGCCTTCTTCTTTGCCTTTGTCTTGATTGTGTTGTTTTTCTCGAGGGTGATTGCTCCGTGAAGTAGCTCTATAGGTCCCCGTTAGGCTTCGCCCCCCCCCCCCCCAAAAAAAAAACAAACCCCAACGTCTAATGCACATGCGCAGGCACATTCGTGTGTATAGACATATACATACATGTGTGTGTGTGTGCGTGCGCGTGCGTGCGTGCGTGTGTGTGCACCTACGTACATGTTGTGTGTTTTAAGTGTATACATGCATACATATGCACCTACCTACATACGTATGTGCATGTGCGTGCATGAGAGAGAGAGAGAGAGAGAGAAAGAGAGAGAGAGAGAGAGAGAGATGCTAAGTTGGTTTGTTTTTTTGGTTGATGTCTATCAGGGGCGAAGGAGGGAACCAAGTGGAGGGATGCAAAATTCAGGGAGTTATCAACCTCAAGCTAAGTCCCGTCGATTATGAATAGAGCTAGAATTGTAATTCATCTCAAGAGGCTTGCTTTCTGAAAGTTGTAATTTTCATGACGGCAAGTCTCACTGAGACGGCCATATTGGATAAACGTGCATTCTTTTGCACATCAATCATGTATATATGTGTTTTTGTTCGATTTTGGTATCAATGTATTATTTGCTCATGGGTTTCTTGTTTCTCAGATGTTTGAAGGTATAGTGGAATCCATGCATAAGAGAACTTTATTGTAAGTCATTGTACATCACCAAATAGATGTGCAAGATGATGTTTTGTCAACAAGTCACTTATGGTGCGTTGTTAAACTCATATATTGCATGTGGGATGTACATAGAAACTTCTAATGTTAACAACGCCAATGTACACTAGTAACCTTAGGGGGAGATTATGACCATCTCGTTCATGTATAATTTCCATACCTAGGTTTAGCTCGCAATATAAGCCGAGGTGTTTAGAATAAGATAGTGGTAATTATTAACAGATTGAATTGTGGTCATGAGGTATTTGTTTATTGTGTATGCAACACTAAATAATTCGCTAAAATTAATATACAAAGGCAAACTACAATTTTTAACACTAAAGAGGGCGGAGACTAGTTAGATGGACACGAGTATCATGCTATAACATGGTGCACTTCTTTTAGCTTTGTACAAAATGATGGCTTTATGAATTCATATATAATAACATAGTTGTTTTACTTCTCCTTTGTAGATGCTTCCCTTCCCCTTGCATTTTTTCTCCTCAGTGTGTTTATCTCCCACTTTCCAAGATAATATATACAACGAAGGCATTTATGACAAGCTTCCTAAGATAACAAAAACATGCAAGCATCCCACTAGGGCACTTGTGAATAGGGTGGAAAAGCTCTACCTTTTTGTAGGTTTGTATGTAGAGGGAAAGGGGTTGCTTGCATGTGCATGTGCATGTGCATGTGCATGTGCGTGCGTGCACGCGTTAACTTGAGGTCACCGATGGTGTTGTCCTCGTTGCATTTCACGCGGACCTTCTTGCCAAGGGGATTGTTGAGCACTACTTCGATCATGGCTGGTGCTAATCACATAATAGAGTTGTAGATGAGAAATAGAAAATAGAAAGGGCTAGGGTTTCAAATGTCTAGGAAACAGGTAATTTATACATAAGCTGCCTTGTTGCCCACTGCTAGTCACATGCATGCCATCCTTGACTCGCATCTGTGCTCCCTTGTCACCTCCCTTGGTTCGCATGTGGGGGATCCGATGTCCATACCAATCCCTAGTGGCACTAGCGCATCTAGTTCAGCTTCTTACCATTCCATTTGACCACTTGGGTGTGCTTCGCCTCAACGGAAGTGGCGGTTGGGCCACCTTGTAGGTACCGATGTCCAAAAGGATCTCGCCCCCCCCCCCCCCCCCCCCCCAAGCATGGGAAAGGGCTCGGATAGTTTGGGCATATGTGTTACAATATAGCCTATTGGATGCTATCAAAATTAGGGGCACATGATTATTGGAGTTGGCAAAGTTATAGGCACATGATCTGATAGAAATCCGACAGGCGCATGATCTGATAGGAATCCAATAGGCAAGCACTTGGATATCGGACCTCAGAAGGCAAGAAATTGTTTTGCAAGACATCAACCACATGGTAGCCTTGAATTGGCTACCTACAAATCGCGTGCCTACATATCATACGATCATGGCCTACTGGGACTTACCCTGAGGTTGGGTTGGGGGTTCAACCCAAACTCGGGGTTAGCAAAGGTTGGGACAACTTATAAAATGAACCTTTGACTTGCAAACTGCTTCCATGTTGGAACTAGAGTTTGGGGCTACTACGAATTGCTCTGACCTATCGTGTGTTGAGCTTGAGGCATTAAGCGACTAGGAATGGGGGTTGGAAGTGTGAGTAACAAATCGGGAGCTACGTCTGAAATACAAATTGAGAGTTAAGGCCTGTGAGCTACATTCATTAAAAGAATTGATTGATTTTAATGTACCTTAAGAAAAAAAAAATACAGGTGGGAATTTCCCGAAGTGAAGCATTTCCTCCTATGGAGGCTATTCTAAAATAAAGTTCAAGTGCAAATGTTGGCAAAGTGGAGATGAGGCATTGAAAAGACAAAAAGGGAGAGATTTTTGAGTGTTCTGTATCCAACATTAGGATCAAGCACTGAGTGATAGGATGGAAGTCTGGGAGAGGTTTAGACTTAAGGGTTCGTGTTGCGCAATGAGTTATTAGCTACAAGCTTGAGCTGCGACATGTGAGCTATGGGCTTTGCCCATCTCAGTAAACTATGCATCTACCTGTCTTGAGTCATTAGGAAAAAAGGGAGCTCATTTTGGGGTTTTTAAGGGTTTAGAAAAATAGGCTCTCAACCAATCAGAAGAGGGCCAACGTAACATTGGAAAAATACCAAAAACCATGTAAAAAAATAAAATAAGTCATATTCAAAATCTTTTTCTTTTATTATGTCTGACATACATGATCTTCAAAAGATGATTTTGTATGCAGAATTTGATGATTCAAACATCGTGAACACATCCGAAGTGGGTCAAAACCCCCAAATCGACTCGAGAGACATCGAAAACCGCCGATGCTCGGAGGTTGAAAAATGACAAAAATGCTTGGAATGGGGGATTTGCACTAAAACACTTTTAATGTGACGCCTGAGTACTAGACTGGTATTTTTGCAGTAAGTATTCGTATTTTATGGCAATTCTCATATTTTGAGTGCAACAAAAATAGGTGAATATTGAATTTCTTAGAGGGCCCCAAAATGAGTTCCCTTCGTGTTTAAACACTGACACAAAAAGCCTTGAACTATTTTTAGCTCATGGATCTATGCTTGAGAATCCCTCTAATCATGAACAAGGTAAATCTGTGGATGGAGTATTATTAGCTCTTTTTCTTTTCAATGAAAGATTATTGATACTCTAAGAGAGGGAATTAGAAATTTGAGAGTTCAAGAGAGGGAATATTGGACTTAATGTTTCCTTTGTATTTTGTTTGTGGTTTTCACTAAAAAGAAAATCTTTTAAAGAAATACTTCATAAGGTATCCTGTCTTGATATTTGCTTAATTGCCGGTGTTTTAAAATGCACAATATGCGTGTTTCATACTTGCACCCATATTGTACCACTTTATTTAGCTACATTATTAAACAAATACTTCCTAAGGGACCTTATCTTGATATTTTCTTGATTTCCCTATGTTTTTAAATGCATGATATACTTTTTCTTGGCCTTTAGTCTAGGTGGAGCACTCTTCTACCATTTTTACTTAGATGACACTTTTGTGCCCAATTATTATAAAGTATGTACTATCTCCACTAGCTTCTCTTTGTAGTAGAGTGTAGCTTGAATTATCCCTTTTTTTGTTGTGATAAATGTATTTGTCTATACATTACCTATCTACTATGTTCATAGAAGGCTTCTAATACTTGGGCCGAATTTGAAGTATCCTTGGGAGAATGTGAGAATATGATCATGTTGTTTGCATAAAGTAAGACAAAGTTATACCTTAGCTAATTTTGCACCCTCAGTTCGTTCCAAGGCAAAGAAGCCCATCACCATGTAATTTTATTAGTCAATACACCTATCAAAATGTATGGGAGAAATTGGCACCCTTATTTAAATCCAATAGGTGTCTACCATGGGAACTACTTTAGCATATTGAGCAGTTAAAGGCAGATTTGCAGAGACTATGCGACAAGGGCAAGAAGCCCTTATAGAGCCCCTAGCTTAGATGGATGCCCTGGACTTACTGGGGAAGACCTAGCCCACGGGTCATTGAAGGACCCCCCAAAAGTAAGTTTTTTGAAAAAGCAAGTGTAGTCGTCTAGCAAGTCTATAACATCACCAAGGAACAAGTGGTGGTAACAAAGATGTTTTCTAGGAGGAGGATAAGGCCACTCAAGAGGTGGCAGAAGACAAGCAGCTGGAGATCAACAAGCTTTGCAGCTCCATGTTCTATGCACGGACTCCAAACCTTGCGAGGCCAAGATTTGGAATCTCAAGGCCCTTGCAGTCCAGCATCAAATGTGCCTCCAACTCAAGCTCTAATAATTCTGAGCCCTCTGATGCCTCGAACTCATGGCCGTGGGGCCAAAACATCACTACCATGTGCTAGGTCTTGAACTCAATGGTGAAAAAAGAACAGATGTGCACGGAGATGGAAGACTTTTGCATGGGCGAATTGGAGTTGAATCACAACAGGCAAATCCTTCTTTAGTAATTGACGAAGACCTATAGGGGACCACATGCTCGAGGCTAGTTCATTGCACGGGCATTTACCGTCTTGCCTAAATGGTGGCTATAGTGTAGTTACCACAAACCTCCTACAAACTTAGTGATATGATGTCCTCTCCAGCATTGTGTAGTAATATGCATAGAATCACACAGCCCTTCCTTGGCTCCAACCTCCACTCACTTTGGTTTCCCTTGGCCTACGTTGTTGTTGCTAATGCTTCCTAGGATGAGGATGTCCCAAAGGTGGTGGAAGCCTAGGTAACATGATTCTTCTTCCAACTACAGTCTTTAGAAAGCAGATCAGTCCACAAGTGATGTTCTTTGTTACATCATCAACAAGATCTCCAAGTGCCCCTTTCTATGTGTTGATTGGACACCAACATGCACTATTTTCAAGGGACCCTTTTTGTTGTGGTGATTGGACTAAATTTCTCCTCTGACACCAACATGCACTACATAGTATATAGAATCCCAAGTGTTAGAAAGTTATTAGAAACTCAAATACAAGATACAAGATGAGGCTCTACTCCAACTCATAATTGCAAAACAACATAATGATTAGGATCAGGCTCTACTCCAACTCATAATTGCAAAACAACATAATGATTGGTTGTTGTCACTAACACGAAGCATCAATTTCATTCGTGATCTTCAGCATGAAGTAGCCTTTGTCTAAGTCAAGTTTGACTTGAAGCTAGCAATTTTCCAAGTCAAGTCTAAATGTGAATGCATCTCCTTGATCAATGGGTTCGATGCTTTCTAAATTCTTATTTGACATAGGAGTGCTAATGTGTTGGAGATTCAATGGGACCAACTCCACGAATCCAACTCCATCAGAAGAAGTCCTTGCCAAGATTTTAAAGATTATACCATTGTAGGACCTAGTATTAGTAGTGCATTTTGGGTAGTTATTTAGCTGCCACCGCCACCTAAGTCATTATACATGCATTTGACTCTGTATGCTTGGCATTGCACATCTACAGTAGATGGTCATTGGTTGAAAGTGTATTTTACAAGCATGTTGCTCAGATGTAAAGGTTTCTTGCTTATCATTTTTTTGTAAGCTCTTTCAAATTCTTTCAACTCAGTTGGCATCAGATGTTGAATCATAGAGCTCCATATTGAAATGAGACGTTGCATCAGAAGTTGAGTTATAGAGCTCCATATTGAAATGAGCAATGCATTTTTCCTAATATTATGACTTTTTCTATCTTCTTTCCTTTCATGGTTATCCGCTACTGATTCAGACATCACTATGTCTATTGTTTTACTATGCAATGATTAGTTGTTTAGGACAAGCGTTCTGTTAACAAGACAAAGTACATCAATAGTTGAATGCAGTAACAAGTGTTCTTATTATTTAGTTTCCATACAAAATATGGTTTTAACTTCAAAACTATGTTTCCCTATAATGGCATCATGATGCATTGATTTGAACCTCAAGAAGAACTATGTCTACAAATGAAAGTATGTATTAGTATTAGAGAAATCAAATGGAGTACGTCCCCTAAATGTGGTTTTAAGCACATCCTCCTCGGCAATTCTGATTTGATAAAACCTGGAGCAACCATTGCAAAAAGTATACATCTCATGACCACTTACCTTCTCAAGAATGAGGTCTTTAAAGGGCAGAGGATGATGGCCCCTCTTGGTGGCTGCATTGAGTTTCTTATAATCGCGCCCGCCACTTGTTTTTCTTTGGGGTGACTACCACTGGTGAAACCCATTCAGTATTGTGAACCAAAACAATAAACCTAGCTTCTACAAGCTTCTGCAACTCTGAGCGCAAAGCGTCGGTATGTAGGGGCCCTAATCTCTAATACTTTTGAGCCACAGACTTAGCATCAAGCTTCAGCTGTATCCTACGCTCTATGGCAGTCACATGGTGAAGGTGGTGGTAGCTAGTTACAAAGAGGTCAGGGAAACCTTTGAACACTTCTAGGAACTCATCTTTCTCACTTGGAGTGAGATTTGGAGAAAGCATAAATTCAAGCTGTTGAGGACTAGCTGTTACCTTTTCTATGAGTGGCAGGGTCGAAGACACCCCCATCATGTAAACTTCTTCCTCTGAGGACTCCTCCCCCTCGTCTGAATCTTCCATTGACTCAAACATCGAGGATGAGAGAGTATCACTATCTTGCTTCTCTTCTTCTTCTGATTCAGTGGCACCTGGTTGCACCGAGATTTTCTCCTTTGAAGCACCAAAAGACATGTGTCCCATCTTCCAATAACTGACTGCATCACTCTTTCTCAACCATGGTCTCCCAAGTATGGTTGGGTAAATCTTGCTTGTATCTTCAATGTCCACTACATAGAAATTGATGGTGGTGGTCAACCCATTGACAGTGATGGGCAAATCCTAAATGACTCCCAGGGTGGTGAGTTGTCAACCATCTGCTACTTTGATTCGAGCGGAGGAATGCCTTGTGCATTTCAAATTCAACTTCTTCATGATACGGGGCATCATGATATTACATGCGGCTCCTCCATCAACACACACACTTTTGATATGGCAATTAGCTATGATGACATCTATTGTATGTGGGTGCCGATCAACATCTTCATAGATAGAAGAAATCTCTTGTACCTTTCCCTTTATCTTGCTCCTCCTTGTTGAGAGCCCTTGTTGCAGCTCATGTCTTACCTTAGGGGTTAATGCTATTAGTTGAGGAAGCGTGATGCTCAAAGACCGATGAGCAAGGTCCTGAACGACTGATCTTCTTGCCTTGAGCTGATAGGGAATCCGAGGGCAACCACTTACTCGTGCGAGATCTTTTAGCCCTCTCTATTGGTTGGTCTGTCATCTCAACATTTGGGGGCTCTAAGGACACCTTCTTCCTGGGGTGGCGGCCCCCGGTCCACGGTTTGGAGAGGGGTCCGAGGTGGTACGACTTCTCTTCCTGAGGTCAAGGACCTCTACGTCAAAATCCTCGGTGCCTGATTCACCTTGCCTGATTCACCTGGAAGATTCACCCTTGGAATATTAGGACATTCGGTGCAATAATGACCCTTTTGGTGGCACTCATAGCACACAACATTGGCACATTCTCTTGGAGGCCGATTGGATTGATTTCTAATGCCCACCATCTCAAGCCGAAGATCATTCAGGGCCTTGGCAAGGTCATTGACTTTGGATTCTTTAGCAGGAGGGGCCGAGGGAGTAGGAAGGAGGGGGGCTCGTGGGCGAGCCTGGGGAAATCTTCCAGGCAGAGGGTGAGGATATACATCTCATTGAGGGTAAGCATCTAAGGAAGGACCATACATTTTAGGTGGAGGCGGTGGATACATCGAGGTGGGGGTATGCCCCTGAGTTGGACCCCCCAGGTTGTTGTAAGAATTGAGGGGGTTGCGGAGGGACAACCGTCTTCTTTGAAGCAGGGTCAGACTGAACTTTGTTAAACTTTTGAGTAATCTCTTGTGCTCGCACCATGGTCTCTAGGTTCTCCCATTTAAGCTTGAGGTAGAATTCATCACTTGCTCCTGCTACAAGGTAGCCCAACACATGATGAGTCATTCTAGCTCAAAATCCGACATTGTCCCCCTGCATGGCAATTAAACAGTCCAAGAGCATGGCCGCTCGATCCACATATCGACATGCCGTCTCACCTTCTAACTGCTTCAGGTTTGCACCTACAAGTACACATTCTCTGGCTTCTCTTCTTTGCCAAAATACTCGATCATAGCTGCTGTCAACCTTGGCCAACTTTGGCGAACATCCTTGGCTTGCTTCTCATACCACACTTGAGCCAAAAACCCTCTAGAAATGTGGGAAGAACCAACAACCATCTATCTTCAGTAAGAAAGTTGAAAGAAACACAACGACGCTTGAATGCCACAAGATACTCGTTTGGAATTTCTTTAACCCGACCACAAAACACAGGAATGTCAGCCATGCTTGGAAAAGAGGAGGGGATCGAAGAATACAGTGGAGGAGGTAAGAAAATACAAGATTAAGTATTGACAATAGAGAGTGGAATTTTAAAATGGAAGTGCGGGGATGAGACTTCTAGAAAGCAAATGTAAGCTAGAAACGGAGTATTGGGAGTGGTGCGATATTTCATACGAGAAGAGTCGATGGTGAAGAAGAGTTTGTAAACAACTTTTATATGCTAACATCATTGCGGAAGATTGGGGGTACGGCATCGCATCAAGTTGTTCATCAAAGCAAAGAGGAAAGCCATTACCATGGTAAGAAGATGCAGGGCTTGCACATCACCTTTTGAATCCTCAAGCTCTTGTAGTCTCCATGAGATTTCTTCTAGCGGGGTGAGGTTTGGCATTTTTGTTCCTTTGAAGAGGTGCTCCTGCTAGTGAGTCGACGATGCTATTCTAAGTTCTTGGAATATGCTTCACTTGAATCTCTTCAAAGTTTTGACAAAGCTGAGTCGCCTGTTGATGGTGGCTTGTCAAGGCTTCACTTCTCACTTTCCACTCACTGCTCACTTGTCACTGCTCACTTGGCGGCATACCAATTGTGAGTTTCCTCGTATCTCTAACTAAGTGATTTGATGTTCTTTGGCTTTTTGCAAGCCAAAAATGAGTGTGGAGTATTCGGCCTGATTGCAAGTGTCTGCTACCACGAGGCTGCCATACAAAAACTTTTCTCCATCGAGTGAAGTCAAGGTCCCTCCTACCCCCACCGCTTTTGTCGAAGCTCTATAAGCACCATCAAAGTGTAAGACCCAAGCCGACGTCATATGAGTACCAAGACACGTACATCCCAAGTCTCCTGATAATCTAGGATTGGGAGGATGAATGGATGAGGGGATGCCAAAACCTCAACAAGGCATTTTGCCCCAAACAAGCTCACAATTTTCTGTTGAAATTTCACTTTGTATCCAAACAAAATTACCACATGAAGTTCATGATGCGGAACAAAAGGTTGATTAGGAACAAACGGGTTCCGAGGACGGAACATCTTAACCATATAAATGCATGTTATTACATAAGAATTTGGAGAACCCTAGCTCCTTGGTGTAATCATAGTAATAGCTCCTTGGCTTTTCCTAGACCTTGACCTTTTTCTTGAACACTCTTTTCTTCTTGACCTTCAAAGGGACAGAGTTAGATGAACAACTAGATTCTTGCATTTTGTCGGCTGCTTGAGAGAATTCTCTAGAAGAGACTCACTTTTCACGCGTCTTCTTTGCCTTGGAATACCTTTTAATTTTGACTAGCCATTCATGAAGAGCTCGGAGAATTGAACACTTCTCCTTTTTGCACCATCGAGAAATTCCACCCCATCAAAAAGATACAACCCCCGAAAGCTTTGTTGCCATAGAGGATGTAGGATTCAAACCAAGGAGGAGGAGGCGGTGAGGTGGCAATGGGCATGAAGTGTGAGGGAGGAGTGGATAGCAAGGTGGGCAGACATGATACACAAAGCACGGAGGTGGTAGCATAGGCAGAGGTAGCAGTAGGATCGGCGACAACAGTGACAGGCGGAGGCGACAAGTGCAGGTGGCGACGACAACGGGGTTGATGACATCGCATAGGCAGTGGCAAGCGCTAGTGGTGATGGCATGACAACGTAGGCACTAGCGGTAGCAAGATCAATGGCGATGCAGGCAGCAGTGCATGCAATAGCAGCAGCAGGATCGGCATCAGCGCACGGCACAGATGGCGAAGTGTGGGGCACAGTGCTCGGTGGTGGTGCACGACAGTGTGGTAGCACGGCACGGATGGCGAGGTGCACGGCAGCACAGATAGCGAGGCGCAGATGGAGAGAATGTAGGTGAGAGAGAGAGAGAGAGAGAGAGAGAGAGAGAGAGAGAGAGAGAGAGAGAGAGAGAGAGAGAGAGAGAGAGAGGAAAAGTCAAAAAAATAGAGAGAGGAGAGAGAGAGAGAGAGGGGGGGGGGGAGAGGAGAGAGGAATAAGGGAAGAAAAAAAGGTGGGGGGAAAGAGGGACTAGAGGGATGAGAAGAGAGGGGGAGGGAAGAGAGAATTTGCACAAGAGAACTACCAAGTTGTTGAAGGTGGCATGATCCTCATACATGGAGATTTGTATCGTAGCAGCCACACCATTTCCATTAACTAGAAAAGAAATCAAGGCATGAGGCTAAACACTAGGCATGGTGATGCTCGAGGGCCATGGGGGAAAGGGAACGTGAGGGGAGAAGTGTTAACATGGGTGGGAAAAAGGGATTAATAGGGGTGGGAATGAAGAGGGGGACTATGGCACAAGGAGGAAGGGAGAGGGGGAAGAGGAGCATGTACATGATGGGAGGTGGAATGTAGAGATGGAGACATTAAGGGAAGAGAGTCATGCTTTATTTGAAAGGAAGGGTGGGGGAAATCAAAGTACTAGCATGGTGGCTTTACAAGAATGAGCATGTCACATCAAGGAATAGCCCCCTCCTTTTATAGCCAAGAGAGGGGGTCTCTCCCAATAAATGTATCCTCCCACATGCATGGTGTGTGTGGAGGAATCTCCCATGTGGGCTATGTGGGTACACACTCTCAATTGTGTGCGACAACCCTTTGCCTCATTTTTCCACATAAATCAAACCCCATATCCCAAGTCTAAGATACTCCCTTGGTCTCTTCTCAATTTTATAGTACGTTCAAACATCTAGGAGGACAAGTGGAGGATTGCCATAAGGAATCTTGCCACCTTATCCTACTTTCCCCATTATTTAACTTGCATTTTTGGACTATCTACACCCCCCCACATGGGCCTATCCTACATGGAGGGAATAATCCAATATAATATCCATGTCCACCTATTTTATATTACTTCTCCCATGGTCCTTGGGCCATGTCTCACTAAATGCAGGCATGGGACCACCTAGGTGGAGGGGTGGCACATGGAGGAACCATGTCACCTTAACATTTTATAATATTACTACCATGGATTATGTACAACACACCTATGGGTCCTCTTACGTGGAAGGGTGGCACCACACATGGTCATGCCCTACCACCTCAACCATGGGCCCTATGCACACCATATTTTATTATACTATTGCCACACATACAAGCACACACACATATTTATGCCTTTTACCTTGGTCAAATTTATTTATAATGACACACGTGATACATAGGGTTTCTAAGTAGTGCACCCCCCGAGAATGTTGTTCATCATTGGTAAAACATCATCCACATTGACACAAGTTAAATGATGAATATAGATATTAGTGTATGCAACTAAACGGTTTTAAATATTTTAAGAGAGTAGAAAGGACTATAGCTTGTATGGTTAATGATGGAGAAATGGTTTTAGAGGGGTTCTAGAACATAATATAGGGGTTTTCTCCAACATCAAACTATAGCAGGTATGATGGGGACACATAAAGAAGGGGTTGCAACATACAGATTTTCTTCCTCTAAGTCATCCTATACATCCATTAGATGAATGTGCCAATCATACTGCAACCAAAATCTGCAACCAAAATTCAAAGGGAGAGCATGCTTAAAAGTTTTCTTTAAACTCATCACTAGGGACTTAATAAAAACGCAAGCCCACTAGATACATATATGTCTATATCAATAGAGTAAAACTCGTAAAGCCCACTTAGATGAGACAAGATGTTGATCAATGTTGTTCAACAAGATGTTAAGTATTATTGGTGAGTTCTTAGCTTCATGTGAGAGTGAAGCATCAAAATTAGGCACACCACATCAAGTGTCAATGTTGCATGACCTTTGGCCTCTCCATTGGCTCCCCAAAAATGTCCCTATTGCCTCCATCAACTCCTTAAAAATGCAGACACAACAAGCTGGCCTCTATAAATACGATAATGTATTGTTGCCTATCAGCAAGCCTCAATGAGACTCTCAGCACAAATGAGTAAGTTCTATAAATAATATAATACTATTATGGAAAAACTTGGCTTTGGATGTAATCTCTATTATTTAGCTTTTTCTCAATGAGGCTCTCAGCAATTGCTAAGTTGTTATATACAATTTTTTTAAACTATTAATTGCACTCAAATTACACTATAACAACATGTCATTTCAACCATTGAGTTGGTTATAAACCTGTCCAATGGGATGCTAAGAACATAAATTAATCTATTTAAAAATGCAATTGTCAATATGACCCTTGAGGGGTCTCATCTATGAGCAAGGGCCATATCAAGGTGCCACTAGACATCTATGGCATGTCTATATGGCCCTTGTCCCTAAGGGGACCCCTCAAAGGTCATATCAAAATGAAAAGAGACCCCTCAAGGATAAATGATGCAAAATATATGAACCAAACACTTATCATTGTTAGACCCAAACATGAGTGTCACATGACCCAACCAATCAAGGTCTCGGTAGTTGCATAATCAAATACATTTTCCTTAGCTTAGGAGTAATTACAACTAGCACTAAAATAACTCCAAGGACTAGCATGGTGGTCACTAGATAAGCCAACATCACCACCTTGTCAATGCGGTTGCAATCTAGATCTTCAAGGATTTTTGTAAGTCTAGACCAGCGGGGTGATCACGAATCTAGATTTTCTTGGATTTTTGTGAGTTTAGTCCAGTACGAAAAAGCTGCACATAGATGACATGAGGTGAGCTATGGGTAGATGATAGGTGGGCGACCTGTGGGTAGTTGAGGACAGATGGGTAGATGATAGGACAAACTATGAATAGTCTGATGCACAAAGATGCAACATAACAACTGCATAACTACTCATGTAGTGATGTGTGGCAAGCTCTGTAGTGTTTATAACAACAAGTTTTGATAGATCATATCTCATTATTATGCCAGTGTACAATCATTACAACACTATATTAGAGAATTTGGGAATTTCCCAAGTCCCACTTTAAAATAGGGTTGAAGATTTGACCATGTGGCTAAAATTTTAACCACTTATTTGAAAGTGGGACTTGTAAGGATTCTTGAATATAGTGTTTAGGGTAGATTACACTTTTAAGTAAGGGCTTGAGATTTGACCATGTGGCCAAATCTTTACCTTTTAGGAATTCCCAAACTATTTGGAGATTCTTAAATTCACTAATATAGTGTTTTACATTAAAAAGAATTTTAACGAGAGTGCAAGTCCAGCCCAAATTCAAAATCTCACCCACCAGTGCATGGTTCGCAGCCCTAAAACTTTCCATAAAATAGTTGCATGATCGGCAACATCACCCGATCATGCATTGACCCTTTAAATGCAACATATGCTTCTTCTTTTTTGACACAGTGTATTCCTTAATGAGCTAGATTTAAGTGACCAACAAGACAATCCTGCTCATGATCATTTCTCATTTAATCAAAGATATACTCTTTTATGAGAACACAATATTCTTTGATATTTTTCTTGATATCGTTGACTATATATTCATTGATAGGCTACCTTAGGCTCCTACTACACCATTCTAGTCATCTCCATGATGATCTTAGCTTACAAGGCCACTCTGAGGCTACTCCCATTGTGCATCACAATGCACCCAAAATTTTCTAAATGCCAACCCTCAATGTTTCACATGCCTATGTTTTATAAATAGTCTTACCATTCCTCCTTTGCATGCTCTTTGAGGACCATCCATGCCCATGATTGACATCAACGAGGACTAATCACTTTTGTGCAACATCTCCATGCTCCACCAAATGTATGTTGGATCTCATAACGATGGCAAGTGTATCTACATGCACCTCAATTGTTATTTCCAATCCTCTCCTTTTGGCACCTTTACATTGAATGTGCAATATTAGAAGATATACCACTCATTTGACCATGATTCTAAGGGATATCAAGATTTAGACTTTTGGTCTAACCTACCAAGTGCGGTTTGTCATAATGGACTTCCCCAATCAACTATTACGGCTATGAAATTATATTGGGTAGACCTTTCAGACATACTATAGGATTGTTCCATGACTAGAGCTCAAATAAAATATATGTATGTAAATACAAGTAAGTCTTGAGGATGGATCTCTAAACTTGGAAGGCTCATCCTATGTCAGGGAATCTATTCACAATTGAATTTGACACCACCACAACATTGGTAAATGTATTCAACACTTACAAGGAAGAGGACAATGTAAAGAGTCCTCAAGAGTCTGGGTGTTCTACTTTACCAGAGTTAGAAGAATCAATAAATTGTATAAATAGACTATGTGAGGGTTAAAGGCCACCATGCCTTAACCTCGGTTATGTACAATACTCAAACACATGTATATGGATGACATATCATTATTGAGATCTCTCAACTAGTATTAGAGCGTGGGTGTTCTAGCTGAGTCCTGGTGTGAGCCTATAGCATGAAGTCTGCTACTACTGTAGCTCTGTGAGAGGAAGAAGAAGCTCCATTGGGTGACTTTACCTGCATCTTGGTGTGTAGAGACCTTGCAAAAACGTTTGGAAAGATCTCTGAGTGGTTTTTTGCAAGCCTATAGGTGGTTTTGGAGGAAAAAGACGTTTTATGATGATTCCCCTATACTTTTCAATGACTAAGAGTCTAGAATGACTTGTAGAGGCAACCATTGCTTTTTGCTTTTGGTCTCCATTGCACTTCAGGAGTTTGAAACCCCTTCATTCTTAAATTTGGGATCATTGCGTTAGATTTCTAACTCACTATCTCTACTTTTTCTACCAATGTGTTGGAACTCAAGTTTGAAGCAACCATTCGCAGATCTGTCAGTTCCAATGGACTCAAGAGGTTTTAAAGCTTCTATGCTACTCATCATTCACACTCCAGTGGTGTTTACAAATGGATATATTTGCAAAAACATTTTTGGTCTGTGTGTTGGACCCGGTGATTGGGACCATAGTTTCCAAAACCGTTTGTTCCATTGCGTTCCAGAGGCCCAAAAACTCCTACCTGTTAGCTCTTGCATGATTCCATGGAGATTTGGAGAAGTTTCATCTCTCTGAGATGTCAAATCATTTGTTTCTTTATCAAAAATCCATTCAAAGGTTCAAACCTTTGATTTTTTTATTATAGGTCAATTGCAAGGATTGGCTCCCCGTTTCCCATTCATCGGTTGGGATTTTGGAGTTCCAGTAGAAGAGAGATATTTGTAAATTTTCTTATTGAGTATGATTATGCAATGATGCCCATTTTTGAGGCATCTCAAGTCCTATTTTTAGTAGTGGTAATTGTTGTGAGGCCGTGATTTTTGGGACATACCTCATGCAGATCACTCTAGTTGCAGTTTGAGTCATGTGCGCTCATTTGTGGTTTGTATTGGGTTTCAACAATGGATGCTTTATAGGCCATTTGGATGCATTGTGATCCTTTTTGGGTGCATTGATAGGCCCAGATTGCCTGATGGGATGCTTTATTGATGGACGTCTAGCACACAGATGCTATTTTATGCTGAGGGGCAGCTTCGACACATTACAGTTGATGCACTCAAAGTGCTATGCTCTCTTAGATGAGACATTATTGATGCATATGACATTGGATGGTGTTTATGCTTGAGGCATTTGGCCCTTATTGACTTTGGTTTCGCCATTGTTTTATCATTATAGGTTGACATTTTGTTTTGTTCTAGATATGCTCATATGGATGCATAGTATATTTACATGAGTTAGATGCATTTTGATACTTTGAACCTTGAGTCTTGGTGACACTATCCTCTATTAAGGCAAACATATTTGGGTGCACCTGATATTTGGTGTGATTTCTCTCTTACAGGTACTAGCATTTGGAAATTTTTTTAATTTCCATCATGGCATCCTCTTCCATGTCTGAAAAGGAGTTTTTCACATTTAAAAGTTTGATGGGACAAACTTTTCTTTATGGAAAGGGTAGATAAGGGATGTGCTTATTCAAAAGAAGTAGATTAAACCCTTGGTAGGGATTGAAGCTAAGCTTGCAAATATGTTTGAGGATGATTGGAATGAGTGGATGATTAGCAAAATCTTTGCTAGACTTCATCTTGTAGAGGCAATTTATTTCACAGTAGTAAATGAGCATACTACGAAAGATTTGTGGAAGAAATTATGTGCCACTTATGAGAAGAAAACTGCCTCTAATAAATTTTACCACTTGAAGAGGTTGTTTGAGCTGCAGATGAAGGAAGGAGTATCCATTTCTTCTCACTTGAATGAATTCAATATTACTGTCAGCCAGATTTAGGCTCAGAAGATGAATTTTGATGCGGAAACTAAGGCAATATTCCTCTTGTGTCCATTGCCATCCTCATGGGATACCTTTCATACAGCTGCCGGTAACTCTGCACGTGGTGGAGTAATGAAGTTTGATGATGTTATGGGTAGCTTGTTGGCCGAGGAGATTAGACGGAAGTCTATGGATGGCAACAAGCAGGATGCAACCTTAAATGTGTAATGAGGCAGATCACAGTTCAGGGGGAAGTCCCAAGAAAGAGGAAAGTCTCGTAGCAAACCCAGGGCACATAACATTGAGTATTACTATTGTGGCAAGAAGGGCCACATGAAAAAGGATTGCTACAAGCTGAAAAGAGAGCAAAAGGATAAGAAAGGGATTGGAAATTGGGGTGCAAATAAGAAGGACGAGAGTCCAAGGGAGGAAAAAGAAAAAATGAAGATCGAGGAGATCATTGTAGTCATTGATAATAATGACAATGACATTCTCTTCATGTCTAGTCTACCTACTACTACAGACTGCTTACCCCTTCAGATGACATGCATATTCCCAAAATTGGAGTTTGGATTTTGATGCTTCATTCCATGTCACTTCCCATAGGGAATGGTTCTCCACTTATAACAATGGAAAGACAGGTTGTGTGCATCTTGGAAATAACTATGCATGTGACACAGTGGGAGCAAGTGACATAAAGTTTTCTTTTGCAAATGGGTCTGCATTTGTTTTGATAAATGTGATACATGTGCCTAAGCTGACCAAGAGTCTTCTTATTTCAGCGGGTCAGCTAGATGATGCTGGTATTGAAACCACCTTTGGTTTAGAGAGTTGGAAAATTCATAAGGGCTCTATGGTTTTGGCAAGAGGTGCCAATGTGGGACATTGTATCCCTTACATGTATCAAGGGTGTCTGATCATATTGTTGCAATAATTGAGTAGCCAAGTACTTCTTTGTGGCATTACTAGTTGGGGCACATGAGCAAGAATGGAATGAAACTTTTATGCCATTTGGGTTATGTATCACATTTGAGTTTTTTTTACTTTGAATTTGTGATCATTATCTCAATGGAAGAAGACTAAATCAGCTCATAAAAGAAGGGGAAAGAAATAGCTTGAAAGACTTGATTTGGTGCATTTAGGCATATGTGGTCCCATGGCTACATGGTCATTAGGCGAGGCTGAATATTATGTGACATTCATTGATCATGCAACTAGAAAAGTGTGGGCTTATGCTATAGCTCAAAAGAGCGATGTGTTCTAGGTATTTTAGAAATGGTTGGCTTTGGTTGAAAATCAGTTAGGTAGAATGCTTAAATGCCTATGGACTGACAATGGTGGAGGGTATCTCTCTCATGACTTTCAACATGTTTGTGATATACATGGGATCAAGAGCATCCCCTTGTACTCCAAGGCAAAACTCAGTATGAACCACACCATCCAAGAAAGGTTGTAATGTATGCTTTCCAATGTAAGTCTTTCTTATGGTTTTTGGACTGAGGCAATGAAGATTGCAGTGCATGTAATCAATAGATCACCTATACTAAGAGTTTGGATGGCGGTATTCTTAAAGAGGCATGGATTGAAAAGAATCCCTCTTACTCTCATTTACATATGTTTGGGTGTGAGGCGTACGCACATGTGCCAAAAGAGCTTCGAAAGAAGCTAGATCCTAAGTCTAGGAAATGCATCTTTCTAGGTTATGGTGAAAGTGGAGAGCTGGGCTGTCATCTCTGGGATCCGGAAGCAAAGAAGATCATACAAATCCATGATGTGGTCTTTAATGAGAAGAAGATCCATAAGACACCCATGAGGGATGTGGAAATGAGAAGAATTACTTTCCAGGATATTTCCACCTGCATATGTTGATAGACAACAAGCTGTCCATGCACCAAATGTGTAGGAAATGGTGCCCCCAAGTACTCCCACAGGTACACAATCAAGGGCAGATGATAGATCTTCTATGGGTGGAAATGATGAGCCAAATTTGGCTGATATGTAGGCAAGACAGCAAGCTGAAATTCCCTTGAGAAGATCAGCTAGAGTGTCCAGACCGCCTGAGAGATTTGTTCCAAGGGCATACTATGTGATGTGTACTGATCAATACAGGGAGTCTTCTTGCTATAGAGAGGCTATGATGCGCAAGGATCAGTGCAAGTGGGAGTATGCTATGCAATTAGAGATGAGTTGGCTCATGAAGAATAAGACTTGGGACTTGGTTTCTTTGCCACATGGAAAGAAAGCATTGCAATGTAAATGGGTCTACAAGATGAAGGTCACAGATAATGATGTGCCTAAGTACAAGGCTTAGTTGGTTGCTAAAGGATTCAAGCAAGAGAAGGGTGTGGACTTTGATGAGATCTTCTCTCCGGTTGTGAAGATGACCACACTTAGATGCATACTTGGACTTGTGGGAGCACAGGATATGAAGCTTATGTAGATTGATGTCAAGATAGCTTTGTTGCATGGGGGTTTGCATGAGGTGGTACAGCTAGAAAGCATTGAAGAAAAGGGCAAAGAACATTTGGTTTGCAAGTTGAAAAAGAGTCTCTATGGCCTTAAGCAGAGGCACCTAGAGAATGGTATCAGAAGTTTGATGCTTTCATTCGGTCCTAGGATTCTTGAAGAAGTGAGATTAATCACTGCCTCTACACTAAAAGGGCTAAGAATAATAGCTTGATACTCCTGGCACTTTATGTGGATGATATGCTATTGGCTAGCAAGAACACTTATGAGCTAGATGCTGTGACACCAAAAATTGATATTTTTTATTTGGCATTGGTATTGTTTTCTTCTATGTTTGATAAGAGCTTGAGTATCAAGCGATAGCCTAGCGGCTCTCACTTATTTCTATTTTCTAAGATATTGTATGGGATTGAGAGGATGAGTGGAATGGATATTGTTGAGAGCCTCATCAAGAAAAAATCAAATGACTATATCCAAAGATAGCTTTTCCCATAATAGTATTATATTATAGTTAAAACAAAAGATTACATCCAACAAGGATAACCACTCAGCCATGGGTGAGAGCCCAAAAGATTATATCCAATGAGGGTAACCACTCAAACATTGCTAAGTGGTTATGAGCCTCATTGAGAAAAAGTTACAAATAGGATATTTGTAAAACTCAGTATTGCCGAGAGCCTCATTGAGTCTTGCTGATGAACAACTATACATTATCGTATTCACAGAGGCTAGCCCAGCTTGTTGCATCAAAATTTTTGGGGAGCCGATGGAGGAGACGATGGAGAGGCCGAAGATTGTGCGAAATTGCAGGAGTCACAATCCGGGTCGACAATAGCATGAGAAAATTCTACCCTAAAAATCCTTAGCCCTTCATCAACATCTCTAGGGAATCCATAGAGCACATCCATAAAGAGTCCAACTGTGTGCATTCCATCTAAGGTGGTGACCTGAAGATGTAGGGGGGATTGATGGACATTACAAAGACTATGCACAAGAGCGGGTATTTCAATTCCTAGTGAGTGCAACACAATGACCTTGTACAATAAAGCAAACAAGATTGGGATCACATTGAATTGAGGGGGCATAGTATTTTTGGCTACGGTTTCTACCATAGCGATGATGAAGAGGTGAAAAGAGTGGTTGAAAAATGGAGTGGATGAGCAGATGAGAGCTGGAGGAGAGCTGGAGGAGGGAACATGGAGCAAAGTAGTAGAGCAAGGGCAGAGGAGAGAGGGAGCGTGAGCAAAGTAGAAGAGTAGGGATAGATGAGAGCAAAGTAGCCAAATAGAATTCTCCATGTTTGGGGCCACGATTAAAGAGTAGCGATGATACTCTAATATTAATGAGCCACCTTAAATTAATTAAAATTTGGAGGCACGATAGTGTAGTGTGCGATCTAAATAATCATGAGCCATCTTAATAAGCCACCTTAAATTAATCAAAATTTGAGTCACCGTGTGATTGGAGGCTGGATGTGCCATCCAAATAATCATAAGGCATCTTCAATTAATCAAAATTTGTGCTGTCAATTAATCACATGCCTAGTTGCCTGAGAAGTGTTGTATTTTGTAGACATTCTTTGCCATGCAAAGCTACATTAGAAGGCCTTAAAATTTTGCGCTTCAAAATAAGGGGTGCAAATTTAGAAGGCTCAAGTAAAATTTGGCCTTCTCATTAAAGTGAGGGCACTACAATGACTGGGACTAGATTGCTTGTTTTGTCTCAAAAATAGCTGCTAGCATGCAAGCCCATCCAATTATAAAATTATGAGGCACTATTTAATCTCATGCCACCACGGCTGTGATTGGTAATTAAGTGGTGTTACAAGCTTCTTTTATACAAGTTATTTTTGAATCATAACCAACACGGTGGTAGTACAACATAAGTGGTCACCAACATGGTGGTTGGTT
This sequence comes from Dipteris shenzhenensis, assembly GCF_047967505.1. Taxonomy (NCBI): domain Eukaryota; kingdom Viridiplantae; phylum Streptophyta; class Polypodiopsida; order Gleicheniales; family Dipteridaceae; genus Dipteris; species Dipteris shenzhenensis. Next base: position 30,391,347 of record NC_141609.1, on the reverse strand, counting down.
GCATACAATCTATGTCCAATGTCATTTCGATATGACCCTTGACCCTAAAGAGACCCCTCAAGGGTCATATCAACAATTAAACTTATACAAGTTGTTTTAGGATCACAACCAACATGGTGGTTGGTTGCACACGATACATTGTCTAGGATACATGGTTAATTGCAAACAATACATTGTCTAGGACTAAGATTGTCACCATTGCGGTGGTTTCCTTTAATTATGACAAGATGAATGGCATACAATTCATTTGTTCACAATTTTTGGTCACCAACCCGGTGGTTTTACAAGATAAGTGGCACACATTTTCCTCATTTGGGATTACTAAAACAAGTGTGGGTTTGTTTAGGATTTACTAAAACAAGTGCGGTGGGGCACAGTGGTTGTACAACAAGCACGATGCGGATTTACTATTTGGGATTTACATAAAGCAGGCATGGTGCGTTTTGGATTTACAAAAAAAATCACACTGATTGTAAAACAAGCGTGGTGGATTGGGATTTACTAACATGAGGGGAGAAATGGGGTCTTAAAAGGGCCTCATAAAGAATGGATTGAGAAATGGATTAGTCCTAATGAAAGGGACATGGTAGGGCCCTAAAAGTCCTAAGCCCCCCTCACCTAGGAGGGTTACACAAGTGACCGCACCTCTTACAACTCTTACATCCCTCTTACACCTAGGTGGGAGCCACCAAATTCAAAATTTGAAAATTGAATTTTGAATTCCCTCCCTCCTCTCTCGTCCCTCCCCCTCTCCCTTCCCTCCCCCTATTCCCTCTCTCCTTCCCCTTCCCTCCTCCTCCATGCATGTCCTCCTCCCCCTCCCTCCTACTCCACACCTTCTCACACCTATTGTTCCTTGCCCCCTCCCTCCTACTCCACACCTTCTCACACCTATTGGTCCTCATCCCCTCCCTCCTCCTCCACACCTAGTGGTCCTCCCCCCTCCTTCCCTCCTCTTCATATGTTGTTCCTCCCTCCTCCATCCCTTCTCCTTCTTGCCCTCCTCCCTTCTATGTGTTGCTCCTTGAAGCCTTCTTGTCCACAATTTCTCCTTCTCTGTGCCTTCTCTACACTCGTTTACTCATGACACCATTCAAGGATGTCTCCAACAAGTACCAGGTTCTCTTAGAGTTGGAGGCTAAATATGCAAGCACACACACTTTGGGATTGAGGGGATCTTCCAAGATGCATAGTATTTCTTTGTAAGAAAAGAAGCATCTTGACCTTTGGGTAGAAGGATCCATGTATCCTTTAGATCTTACCACCCAAAGAGCCCTCCTTTTCATACAATGTATGAGGTTGTTTGATTTTTTGGCAATGGACATGATGGGTTGTTTGGTTTATTGCAATCACTTGAACAATGCTGAGAAAATGGCTATGCAAGCAAGCAAAGTGCATAGAGCCCAAGTAGAGCAACTAGCACATTTAGGAAATAGCACCATTGTTACAATGCATAGCTCTATGTAGGAGCTTCATAGGAAGAACAAGGATCTTCATGAAAAAGCAAATGCATTGGACTTGGAGCTACATGAATTGAACTTGGAGCGATAGGAACTACAAGAATCACTCTATAAGCTAGCTAAAACCAAGAAACTCTTGGAAATATCTAGATGCATCCAAGTTCAATGGGCTGTAGAGAAGGAAGAGAGAAGGAAGAAGAATGAGTGCAAGAGATGAAAGAAACACCTTTGGGATTGACATTAGGAAAAAAGGGAGCTCATTTTGGGGCCTTTTAGAAGAGAGAGAAAATAGGCTCTCAACCAATTAGGAGTGGGCCAACGTAACGTTGAAAATTCAACAAAAGAAGATGAAAATAAGAAAAAGAAATAGTACTATATGTTCGTAGAAGCATGTCACATTAATGAGGTGATCTGATTTGAATCTTTAAAAATCTATTTTCTGTGCAGAATTTGATGATTCTGACACCGCAGACGCGTCCGGAACGGCCCAAAACCCCCAGAATGGCACTGGAAACGCTGGAATCGGACATCCAGAGGCCCGGAAACGGTCAAAAAAAGTCGAAAAACGCGATTTGCAGCAAAATGCGATATGGCACTTTTGAAATTTCAAAAGGTGCCAGATCGCATTTTGCTGCAAATCCCACTTTTCGGCCTTTTTTGGCCGTTTCCGGGCCTCCGAATGTCCGATTCCAGCGTTTCCAGTGCCGTTTTTGGGGTTTTGGGCCGTTCCGGACGCGTCTGCGGTGTCAGAATCACCAAATTCTGCACAAAAAAGTGTTGCTCTTATATGAACATTGAATGTAAAGCATGTGAAAGAATATATTTATTCCTTTTCACACTGACATTTCTCACGCAAGTATCCATATTTTCTTGCTTTTGTAGAGAGAGAAAAGAGAAAATAGTGAATTTCTTACAGGGCCCCAAAATGAGCTCCCTTTTTTCCTAATGAGGATAGGAAAAGAAGATACATAACATGGAAGCATTGGCACCCATTGGTGGTGTTAGAAAGAGGAAAATATAGGCTACAAGGTTGGTTACTAACCAATGTTCCAATGAAATTTCACACTTTTGTTCTACATTATTTGTTCTAAGTTTTGCTTATGTTCTTCTTTAGGAACTTCACAGAAGATGTGATGGGAAGAATGGACGGGGATGATATTGACTATTCATATGTTGTAGCCAGTTTATTGAAGTTAAGGGATGTCATCAGGATACTAAAGGATGCAAGACACAAATGCCTACATGTGCAAGTTGTTGACGAGGTGATGAAGGGCTTCAAGGACATTCTAGATGCAAAGGAGATGCTTGCAACTTGTGACGATGCTGATGTAAGTCATGAATCTTACATATCTATTTTTAAAATTTTCAAGTCTGCTATTATGGGAAACTATAAGAAGTCTGTGAGGCCTGCAAGAAACAAACCAATGTGCAAGACAAATTCTTGGAGGGTACCATTGCGTAAGGGGCACAATGACTTGGAAAAGTCAAAAGAAATCTAGTTTGCAATCCTTCCAGGTGAATGCTTTCAACAATGTCTACTTGGATGTTGAGAAATTGCAACAAGCAATGGTCAACTTCTATGGCATTAGAGAAGATGGTAAGAGTAAATCCATTACAGCATTGCACTTTACTTAGTTTCATTTTCTATATCATGTTTATCCTGATAATTTCTCTCTTTTATTGTACAAAATGCAATGGCAAGCTCATATTTGTCGTTAAAATGGATGAATCTCAATTGGACGAAGAACACAAGTTAGAGAGAGTGAGCATCTACATTATGAACAAAGTCTTAGCCTTTGTTCAAGGGGATGAGAGAGTGAGCATGTACATTATGAACAAAGCCTTAGCCTTAGCCTTTGCTTAAGGGGATGAGGAAGTTGAGCAAGATTTCTCAATTCAATCTAAGAAAGACATATGGTGCCTTCCAGCATTTGAGACTTCAGAAGAGTGCCATGAGACATTGAAGTGAGTTCTAGACAGAACAAGATTCCCATCAACTATCCAAAGACAAGAGGAAGGGAAAACATTGACAATGGAAGGCCATGTAACATTTTGAGTTGAATGACATCTTGCTGGTGATTTCAAAACCCTCAAGCTCTTGCATTATTGTGATACAAGACAAGCAATGTAAGCAAAAGGCTAGATCACAATGATAGAATGGCATTCTCACTTGTGGCCAAACGCAATCCCCCAATCACCAACAAGAAGGAAAGTGGGATCCCATCTTTCCCATCCCACTACAGAGAGTACACATATGTACTTTACATGCAGAACTGCACATACTTTTTGATAAGTTGTTGTATTTGCATCTTGTTTATGCTTGGAATTTGATTCTGTAAGAAGTATCCACATGGTGCATTGCAGAAGGTGAGAAGTTGTTGTCACAAATAGGATTCCATGGAGGACATGTCAAACTTAAGGAGGACAAGAAAATGTTAGGGGCAAGATAGAATCTTCCTACCAAAGTGTCCATGGGTGGAGCAAAGGCAAGGAGATTCTTATCCAACCACAATCTTGACAAAGACAAACATTCATTGTCTCAAAGTACCTTGGGTTGGGAAAGCATTGTGTGAATGCATGACCAATAAGGCTTCACATCATCAAGTAGCGGCTTTGAGAGTGACAAAGGTAGATGCATTAATAAAATTTCTTTGCCAGGGTCGAATCGATGAGATGTATTATGAAAGGTTTAGGATGGCTGTGAAAGAGTTTATGCAATTAATGGTGAAAGAATGGGGGGAGTCTCACATTACACATGACATGGTAATCTTGTCACCATCATAATATTTAGCACTTGCTTTATTAAAATTGTTTGTTGCTGAAATGATGTTCATCATGCTTTTAGCATATCCTCTATGCACACAGACCATGGTTTGTATCGAATTGGGGCTCTTTATCCATTTGGAATACACAAGGCATGGAGAAGTCACACTCTAGAGCCAAGGTAGCATACTTCAAGAACTCAAGGTATGGTGGTGGTGTCACTCGTGGGGGGGGGGAGAGAAAAACTCGCCATGAAGGGCCCACAAGCTCATTGAAAGTAGATTTGGGCTTTTGTACCATGTTTTAGATTTGATTGCATTAAAGTTCATTTGGTGATTCCTTCACTATTCCATTGTATGTCGCTATTAGTACAATTTTCTCTTCCAAATATTCTTAGAATACCTTTGCAGTTCTTTCTTTTTGTCTTCTAATTTCCTCCTATAGTGATAACATTGGCTACTTCAGTAATGATTACTCATATCTTTCCATATATTTTGGCATCTTCTCATTTAATTATGTGTGTTACTGAAGCTCTTGCATAACCTACATTAGGCTTACTCGATCGGATGGTGCTTCTTAATTAATTCTTATCCATGTTATCTAAAGTGGGGCTCACTATTGGAATCATATCCACATTGTTGGCGGACATTATTGTAGATGACTTATCCAAATATGTGTCCATACTTCTCTACTAGTCGAAATTTAGATCTTTAATGGTGTTTGTTGACTAATAATAAATTACTTCTCTACAGGAAGTCTTACTTCCACTTAGTACTTCTTTACTTGCTTTGTTGACTCGTAGTTCCTTGTCTACTTGAAGTCTTAGTTCTACTTAGTGTACTTCTCTACTAGTCGAAATTTAATAGTGTTCATGTATGTTGGCTATCAATCTATGATTCCTTCTTCTTTGACTTTGCATGTTGGTTATCAATTTGATATCTAATGCTCTAGTTTATATGCTCTTCTCAAAATTGTTTCAATTTGTGATGCTTTTCTCCCTCAATCTCTCTCTCAAAAATAGAAAGTCTCATAGCAAAAAGGCAAGACACCAATAAACACAACCTACAATATGATTTTCCTACATGAGCAGCTCATCATGTTAGTTCATGAGCCTCTACACTACAAAGAAACTCTCTAGACAACCATAGGGACCCTTGACTCCTCTATTTTGTTGCCTCAAATGCTCATACTTAATTATGCAACTTGTCTTATTAGACACCATATTAGTTCTCATTTCATTTAGATGTGCTACTATAATAAGACCTTTCACACATATGGAACATAGAGTACTTTCAAATTGCATGTGAGATCTTTAACGACAACCACTTATCCCTATATCATCTATCATATGTTCACTATAGTCTTTGTGCTCATCAACTATCAGTTGTCATTCCGAGTTCTCCAAGTTCAACGTGCATGCATTAGGGAAATTTGGGGCTCATTTTAGGGCCCTGTAAGAATTTCACTTAAGAATATTCTCTCAAGAAAGGGACACATGGAATTTTTTTTGCAAATTAGCCCAAAACTTGTCAGCATATTTAGAACCTACTCTTTGCGAGGTTTCCATATGGAAACCTCGCAAAGAGTAGGTTCTAAATATGCCAAGTCATATGGAAACCTCGCAAAGAGTAGGTTCTAAATATGCCAAGTCCAACAAGTTTTGAGATGATTTGCCAAAAAAATTTCCATGCCCCCCTTTTGTGAGAGAATATTCTTAAGTGATTCTTATAGGGCCCCAAAATGAGCCCCTAATGTGAGATCTTTAGCAACAACTCCTTTTTCATGCTTATAACCTCTATCATATGTTTGCTACCATCTTCAAGTTTAATCATTCTTCTTGTCCCATAGTCTTTATAATTGGAAAATTAGTCTTGACGGTACGTCCTATGTTGAGTAGTCCTTGAATCAAGTATAAGAATATTAATGTAAACTTTGTTGATATCATAAGCTCTTTATCCTCTATGTTGAGTTGTCCTTGAATCAAGTATAAAATTATTTATGTAGGTTTTATTGATAGCATTTTCCCTTTATCCCTATAGGCTTTGCATATCTTCCAATCCTTTTCAAGAAAGGACTATTACAACAAGTGCCTTGTCCCACTCTCCATTTACCTTGACTTCCTTTGAGATATTTACTGTCTTGACCTCCTTAGCTTCCTTTTTGAGGTTTCTAGCTTCTTTGAACACTCATACTCATAGCAACCCTCAATTTGTTCGTGTATCGCTTTCTTTCTTGCTAAAAGCCCCTGGTACTAGTGCCTTTCTTTTGTTTTATGTTTTGACTACACTACGATTAAGCAAATAGCGCTTGGTCAATTGAGTTTGCACTACTAGGTTAAAAATTTGCATCCACTCTTATTAAAGCTCCTCATATGTGCTAACTCCAAAACATTCTAGTCATGCCATTAGGTTCACATAAAAAGATAGGTACCTCCTTAGCACTACTCTCATCATACAACAATGGCATTGAAGAAGATGCACTATTTAAGTTTAAAGGAACATATGGATTGAGGTGGTCAAAATACAAAAAAGAATTGGGTCCACCACAATGCAATGAAGAAAAGAAGAAGAAATAAATATATCCCAATGCAATGAAGAAAGGGTTCACCAACATTGGATTTTATAAAGTCATCTCGATTTAGAAGGCACCCTAAAATGTAGAGTGTTTTTGTAAGAATTCTAAAATTCACAAAATTTTGATAATTCGTAGAAGCACAATAGACAATGGCATATGGTCTCCCTCACAATTGAAGGATTTGACAAGTTCTACAACTTTATAATACAAAATTTTTCCAAAAGATGTTAGTGTATCTTTTTCTATATCAACACCTAGATCTTTATAATGATGAAGATCATCATCAATACTAGATGGAGAAGTGGAAGATCAATCCTCTTCAACAGCATCAAGAACATTCTCTTCATCTTTATGGTGAGGAATGTTGTACAAAGAAATTGAATGATTTGAGCTTTCAACATCAATTTCTGATTCCATAAAAGGAGATCAAATAACATATCTATATGGAAAATAGAATGCTCCTTCTCCAAATTGGGTGCTGATGGAAAATGGTATACCTCTTCTCCAAATTGGGTGCTGATAGATGGCTTAAAGGAAAACATATCATTAGGGGAGAAATGGGGTCTCAAAAGGGCCTCCAATTAGTTTTTCCTAATTTCAAGGGATTGGAGAGGGATTTGAGGTTTACCAATGAGAGTGCTAGAAGGGGTGGGGCAATGGTATGTTGAGGTGGAGGGTGGATAGGCTTGCAAAGAGCCCCTATTGGTTATTCCCCTTACACTAGGGACCACCCAAACCATCCCCTCCCCCCAAACCCATGTTTGACCCTTCTCTTAGGTGCACCTCCCCCACATGAGCAACCTCCAATTTTAATCAATTACACTAGTCACTTGAGTATAACATAATAGACTCAAGATATCAAAGAGCTTCAACTGATGCTTGTTGAAAGTCTTGTACCCACGTGGCTCTCCTAGTTCTTGCACTAGGAGGAAATATTTTTTTTTCCTTTACCCATCTTGTATGGACTATTCTCATCGCTAAGTCTGCTATAGGCAACTTAGAGAGGCTACATAAAGAACACATAGAAGAACATATGATAGTACAATAGTGGATATCAATTATACTTTTTGTACCATTCAAACGAATATCGCAACACATCAAATAAACATATAAATATGTACGCACGTAAGTGTATATATAATTACAAATACATATGTACATACGTATGTAGGCATGTGCATATGGGTATCCGTATATGTACCCGTATGCATGTGTTACTTATTATGTTAAGGCATCTATTTCTCCAAATATCCCACATGCTTAGCTTCGCAGAAAATCAATCCAACCCCATAGCAGAGCCATTGCATAAACATCACAATGCATCCTTAACCTTCAATATACATGTGCAAATCAAAATCAAGTTTCCTTTACAAAGTTATTCTAGACCTCAACAGCTCTCTCTCGATGGCTCTGATATCAGATGATAGGAACAAGCTTCCAAAATACCTAGATCAATAACACAAATAGATGTGAAACAAAAGGAGCATAGACTAAGCAATTGGAATCTTCAAGAAATGCATATCAAGCTTGCAACATAACGCTTTAGCTTGCAAGCTGCACAGCCTTGCAGACAACACAGAATACACAAATATGCATATAATTCCTGATAAAGTGGTCAATCCACCTCTTCAAACCCCTAACCTCCTTGCTAACCTCTATCTTTGGCTGCCTTGGCTCCTCGCAGTCCTCCATCTCAGCTCTTACAGTTTCCTCACCTCATTTAGACTCTCACGACTTCATGCAACCTTCCACCAGCTCATGTGACTACCCATAATGCCACATGTCCTATACTAATGCAGCTAGCTCTTCCTCGACTAAATTATTGAACTGATTGCTTTACAAGAAACACTCGGGTGTCATGTTCACTGCATTTAGCTTCAACCATGCAGGAATGTTCAAGTGAACATTGAGAGCATAATTTATAACTCTCCAAAAGTTTGATGAAGAGCCACTCCATGAAGTGTGCTCCACATGCCAGCACATGACTTCGATGCTTTAGATTGCTATCTAGATTAGGGATTTTTAACTTTATTTGAGAGACTGGTGGATGGTCTCTCTTCAAGAATGCATCTCTTCTAAGGCAGCTATGGGTTTTTTCATGTAATTGGCAATGCAAGTAAGCCTGAACAATCCAAAAGATTGTTCAGAATTTGCTAAGTCCACTAAGCAGAAGAATGCTCAGTTATTCAATTAGGTTAAAAACTGTGCCCTTGCAAAGACTCCCACTCAAATGAGTAAATACATTAATTGGACAAAATACGATATAAGCATCTCCTGCTATACAGTTTTATTATACATACAAAATACACGACTTGCAGCCTGTTCTCAGTATATCTAAACAAGATATTGACTACTTCTCTACTTTATCTGACAGTGATTTTGCACAATTCTCTCTTGAATCATTTCCCTCGTTAAAATTTGAAGATGCCATTTGGTGTCAAAAAACAAAACTTCCAGCTGCTCAATTTACACATTCCTGTGACGTTTCCTGCCACCAGAGTCGCTATGCAAGACATACAGAAAATCCAAATGTCGAACAGCAAAACCATTTCTTATCTCTTGTTAAGGAAATACAAAATATTAAATCATGTGTATGCCCAAACAGGGATATACAATTCATACCTGAGTACAGCAAATCACATCAATATACAAAGAACCACCAGTGTGGGGACAACGGATACAGAAATATCCTCTTCCTTTGAAACATCTTCCTTTCCCAAGTACTGTGCCCAAGTTTGCATTACTCCTGTCCCTCAAACTTCTCCTTCCACTCCCGTGCCAAGGTACTGCATCCGATGTTCATGTATGGTATCATTTCATCCCCTACTTCTGTCATCGTTGAACATTACTTTCAGCTTCTTCTCTCACCATCTTTGCTCCAAAATATAGACTTGTAATTAACGTGTATCTGTACATCCAGTTTCATAGCCATCCATCTTTCTGGGATCAAACCAAAGAAAACTCCAGCATTATGAAGAAAATCCATGCTCATCCTTCATGCATTTCATAATCCTAAGCTTTGCCTGAATTTTGTTGTTGGCTTAGGACATCAATGAGAGTGTAACACACGAGTTGCACACCACAGCTGACAATAAGCTTGGGAAATTCACATCAATCTTGAACTATCATGGAATGCATGCTCACAAATATTGAACATAAGTGCATTGATGTTCTCTTATTTTGCATCTCACAATCTAGAGTGTCTCTACCCGAAGACATTCCTTTAGTTTGACTCTTTCTTGAGCTTGAGAATCTAGCGTACCTTTGACAATGAGACCATCATTGGGGTAATTGTACAGAAATGCGGTCTCGATACAGCTGTGTGCAGATTCCCCTCCCTAATAATAAGAGAACAGAGTAACATCCAATAGATGTACTGACAGCTGTTGCAAGTGCCTAGCTGATTAATGATGAGTTATAGCGCAATAGATCACTATGTTGAACCTTGATATATACAACACAGGATTCAATGAGTACTACACTTCCCCATGAGGGGTGACTGATATTTCAAAGCCTTTCTCATTTAAATCCTCGACTCCATCAAGCTGCATGAGAAAAAAAACCAATATCCTTATTCCTCATCCAAGACAAATGTGCAATTTTACATCATGGAATTCACATACTTCATTTTCGACGGAGAAAAAATAATCAATGGATTGAGCTCAAACCTCACGGTTTGGCCTGTTAGGAAACAACGTAATTGTCTCAAGATCCCATGAAATTCCACTGCAAGAAGTACACATAAAACATGTCAACACATTGCACTAAATATCTGCCAAAAACGTCAACAAAGCCACTTATTTTATACATCTATACAGACCCCACAAAAAGTGATGGCAAGGGGGTGAGGGGAGTCTTTAATGTATGTATGCATATCCCTAGAATAAAAGCTCAGCTGTTGCAAACTTGTCATTTCAAGCTTCACAAATATTTCTTCAATCTTAACTTCAGAGCACTGACTTGACCTTGCTGCAAAAAATCGGTTCTATACTTCAGTACTTTTTAAAAAAATACACATAATGCCCATCATCAGGATTCAGGAACAATGCTATGCACTTACTCTTGTAGTCCTAAAGGTTGACATAGGATACCTCAGAAGGAATACGCCTGCCAAGGTGATGATTTTAAAAATGTACCTTTCAACGTAAGTTCTTAGGATTCAGACTTCAAATTAAGGTTCGTTCCAAGTAATTCAAAGCGACGTCAAATTCAAGTTGTAAGTTCAAAATTCAAAGCACCTGTAGAACAGCCCAAAATTCCACTTAGAACAGGACAAGAAACCAAAAGATGACTAAGGGCTTGCTCTTGGTAGCACGATACAGAGAACCTGGTGTTGATGCTGTCTTTTACACCAAAGGCAAAGCATATGGAAGAGTCAAAGTGTTGAGGAACTATGTATAAGCATCACACAGAGCAAGCGTTCATAGAATAAGGTTCACAGCATAGGTTTAGGCATGTATTCATTAAGAAGTATCTAAAAAACTAGCAGAAGCTCTCAGTAATCATACCACAGGTGCAAGAGCTTCAGTTCCATGGCTTTCTTTACATATCCATATCACCACACAGTTGAAAGATTCAAAAGATCAAGAGCTTTGCTTTAGGTCGATAGCTATCCAATTCACAAAACCCTTTCTCTATCTTGACGAGAGACCATAAACTCTCAATACTGGCCGCAAATACAGATGCCCGAATAGACACGGGGACTTGGAAGACCACCAAAGTAAATATTCCAGAAAGGAGAAGACTGATGACACATGCAAACTGTCCCGACTAGCTGGAAGAATGGTGCACACCAAAGTAAAAAGTCTAATAGAGAAGACCGATGAGGCATGCAACCAGACCTCAAACTGGAAGAAGTGTCAAGTTCAAGCACTTTCTTTCTTGCAAGAGTTGCAGCAGAGCCTACTCCCTGACAAGAGCATTGCTTCGCTTCTTGCACGATCTAGCACAAATCTTTCATTGACAAACAATAGCAGGTCCACCAAAAGTGGCACCTCCATGAATAAGCGTGAGCGAAAAAGCAGAAACAAGCAGGGAAGATGCACGAACACACAAAAAAGTAGGAGTGGAGGTCGGCTCATATACTGCCAGAGTGCCCTCATCACAAAATCAAGAAGAAGAGGGGAGCAACATCTGAGCATAATAACCCTAAAGCTAAGCCTACCTACCAATCCATAAAATCATTCTAACCCTTCAAGACACCCTGACAGGTTCCACATTCCCCAAAAAAACCCCAAAATGCAAAACGATCACTAAGGCCTTGCTCTTGGAAGGCCAAAAAGGTTCAAAAGTTTTATTGCAACAACTACATTATCTCTGGGTTGTTATCAGATCCAACAGGACATAATGTCCCATTGGATCTGATCGTAGTTACCAGGGAACAGGAACTTTCTGAGGATATCCGATATTGGTTTCGGGTTGGGGGACTGTGGATCCAGATCAGGAATGCCACGTCATATGACACATCATCAAATCACATGGAAATATAAAAGAATATGAAAAAAGTCACTTTTTACAGCTCTAAACTTTCAGCTGTCCATTTCAGCCGTAAACTTTCAAAACAAACAAAAATTCATAGAAAATGGAAATGTACATTGATGAAAGATGTTTGCAAGGAACATTATGCCATTGAGGTCTGAGGATGGGATCATGGATATACTAGTAACTATAGATCAGCGAGCATACAAATATGCAAAATACAAGAAAAGGAGGCCATGCCTGCAGCCTCATGCCTTTAGCCCTCCATAGGGAAACTCAAGCCTCGAGAGTAACTACATGATATTAGAAAAAACAAGAGAGAGTCAAGCTGTCAGCCCTAAAGGTCTAAAGGTGGCATAGTGACAGAGCCCACCCTCTCCTCCACCTATAGCCTCATCGTCATGGTCCTATGCCTCATCATCATCCTTGTGCTTAGAAGGTTCCTTTGCTACATCATTGTCATCATCCTCGTTAGCTTAGAAACTTGTGTTTGCTAAACTAGTTCAGGAGTGTACTCTATCCTAAACATGTTAAGTAAACACACTAACAAATACAAGGTCATTTGCCTTCTAAACCCCAAGCATGTTTCTCTTTTTAGATGCAATGTTTTCAGAATTACTCCACAAGCGCTCAACATACAATAGCTAGCACTCTCACTCAGTATGAAAATGGCCGACCTCTACAACAATAGAGCATTTGCCCCATAGTCCTCCTAGCAACAAACGAAGAATATCTTAAACCTGTCATTTTGTACATCCTTCAAATCAAGCCACCCTTACTGTAATATGAGACCTCTTTCTACACTTTCCTTCCATCATCTGCATTTGAGACAAGTCCCCTTAATTTATCTCCCATCCTTGTACCACCTTTGTATCTTTTTATTGCCGTTTTACCTTGAAATTATGGATGCAAAACAACGGCTGCAGCCTCCACAAGTGAATGATATTATGTCCACCGACAAGTTGGAAGTGCCCTCAACTCTCCTTCCTCAAGCACACAAAGCATCCAAACTTTGAATTGTCTAATCGCCCTATCCAATCCTTCACACATGTTCCCAACACAAGGGTCATCCTCATCAAGAAGCCTCAATATATCGAGAATAGACATTGTGACTTGAAGCAATAGGCTAACATATCCAACAAAAATGTCATCCAAAACAATCGATTTGAATCTCTAAGCTCCTGCAGAGAACGTTCAACATGCATCCCACTCTAAAGAAACAAGAAGCTGCCTCAAATAAGTTTTCAGCTTAAAGCTGCTTCAAAAATGATGAAATTGTAAGCATAACGCCTATCAAAACATTTCAAGAGATTCTTTGGGGATAGCTTGTGAAAAATAGCCAAAATATTGTGGTGGCCAGTGATAAAAGTAACAACATGCATGCCCATCTCAATGAAAGACTCCACCCAATCCAACTTACCAATGTCTTTCAACAGGTTCAGCTCATTCGCCATGTAAGGAGTGGAAGTAGTATGAGTACTTATCCCCAAGAACCTTCTCTATTGCCTTGTTGAAGTTCTCACCATAAAAAACAAACCAAATAAAATTGTTTGCACCCATACACTTACTGGCCTCCATCCATATGCTAGCCACCCTCTTGGGTGACTTTCCCTCCTCTGAATTGTCAATAGCTTTAATGAAAAGCTGGCCCCTCTAGAATACGCAACCATGACCTAAATAGAGCGGATCCTACTATCACTCCATCCATCTTTCATCAATGTGACACCATATCGCAACCATCTCTTTAATAGGACTCGAAGCCTGCTCTATGGCAGAATTCTCTGTGGCCAAAATTGTGGTACGTAGAGCCTCACATGAGGGAGGAGTGTGCAATGGTCTGAAAGGCTGCTATCTCCTTCACCATATCAATCAAGTCAAGATTTCTCCATAGCAGAAACCTTCCACTAATGCCTCCATCTACCTCTTTCCTCATCCCAAGATACCATGAGCCGCAAGCCCACCCTGTACGGCTCTCGGGGCTGGCAAAGTGATGGCCCCACCTATATGCTGTGAGAAAGAAGGAGAGCAAGAGTGAGCAAGAGAGTGAGCTGAATGTAGATCACTCAATGGTGGACTGAAATGAAGAGCAGTACAAAAGAGAGATGAGGGGTTTTGTCTAAGTGACAAAACCCTATCTAATCACTAACCGTAGTTAGAGATTAGACTGTGGTTAGGGGAAAAAACCTCTATGAGGGAAAAGTGTCCCTAACCCACAAATTACATTACATTGGCCATTGCCTAGAATGTAATAATAATTCTAACACCCCCCTGCAGTGCCAATGTGGTATACAAGGTAGTGATCAATCACCAAAAGGAGATAAGTTTAGGGCACTGCGAAATGCCTCAAACTTCTCACGTGGAAGTGCTTTGGTGAATATGTCTGCAACATTGTCATGTGGTAGTTACCTGATCAAACTCTGCAATCGATTCAAAAACACTCCCAATTCCTCAACCTCATTCATTTTATTGTCATTGAGCTCCTGCTTGAGCAAGGCCTTCGAATGTCACATTTTCACTCCAAAGAGTGTTTGAGACATAACGATGCCACGCTTGTCTTGTATAAACTGGATTTCCAAATAAAAATTTAATTGCCCAAATCTGTCATGTCAATTCAGCTTTCAACTCAGCTTTAAAATCTATAATTATTTCCTTATTTGACCCTATGAGCAGCATGTCATCTACATAAAGAATGATGACCAAAATATCCCCCCCATCCTTCTTGATGTAGAGGGTGCTTTCCGTGGGACTATTATGTAACCCCTTACTTGCCAAGAATGCATCAATCTTGGCATACCATGCACGTGGGGCTTGTTTCAACCCATATAAAGCTTTGTTAAGCTTGCAAACCTGAAGTGCACTGCCAGAAAGTTCAAATCCAGGAGGTTGTTTGACATAAACCTCTTCCTACAAGTCCCCATTAAGGAAAGCTGTTTTTATGTCCAATTGATGGACATTCCAAACAAAATTTGCAGCCATGGCAATAACTGACCATATGGTGGTCATCCGAGATGTAGGAGCAAAAGTCTCCTCATAATATATGCCCTTCTTCTGTGCATAGCCTTTCGCAACCAACCTTGCCTTGTACCTATCAATGGACCCATCCGGCTTCCTTTTCACCTTGAAAACCCACTTGGTAGCAATGGCATGCTCACCTGATGGCAAATCCACAACATCCCAAGTCTGATTTTTCTCAATGGACTGCAATTCATTGTGCATGGCATGCATCCAATGCACATTATCCTTTGCTTCTTCAAAAGAGTCAAGTTCTTCTTCATCAAGAAGAGTACCTGCATAAGCTACCTCAACTGAAAGGGCCCCCCTTCGTGCCTTACTGCACTACGAGTCCTGCTAGGCAATGGAACCTCAAGCCTACTCTCCTTGAGAGTCTAAAGCAACCAATTCGGGACTATTTTGGCTATTTTGGCTGCGTGTATCTCATGAATCTCGTGCCTGACAACTTCATCCACACCCTGTGGAGGTACAAAATCAACCTGTGGCTGAATCCGGGCATGTGGATCAGGAGGAGGTTGCTGTAAATTCTGATTTGCAGCATGAACCTCAGCTGGGGAACCAAATGCTATAGGAAGCATCCCCTAAAAAACATCATCTGAAGAAGCTAGAATATTAAATTCAGAATGTGTATGTGCTGAATTCTCTGAAAATATAACATCTCTACTAACAAAAGTCTTGCGAGAAGCAGGATTGTAGAGACAATAGCCTTTGCTTTGTGCACTGTACCCGACAAAAATGCATTTCAACGCTTTATCGGACAACTTGTGTCTAAACTCCACAGGCACGTGGGCATTATACAACACAACCAAAAACTCTGAAGTGATCCACTGAAGGCTTTCTCCAATGCCATGCCTCATAGGGAGTGATTGTCTTCAAAGGCTTTGTAGGAGCCCGATTCAAAACATAGTTTGCACACACAAGGCCTTCGAGCCAAATCCTGTGAGGCAACTTTTTACTGGTAAGCATGCATCTATCCATCTCCATAAGAGTACGATTCTTGCGCTCATCTTTGCCATTTTGTTGAGGTGTAAGCTTCACCGTAAGCTGATGCGTGATGCCTTTCTCCTTCAAAAATGCCTCAAACCCATGAGACATATACTCCCCCCCTCTATCTGTGCAAAGTGTCTGCACCTTGAGTCATGTCTCATTCTCAACCATAGCCACAAAGTGTTCCACGCTTAACTATGTATTCCTTCTT
Source organism: Dipteris shenzhenensis (assembly GCF_047967505.1). Classification (NCBI taxonomy): domain Eukaryota; kingdom Viridiplantae; phylum Streptophyta; class Polypodiopsida; order Gleicheniales; family Dipteridaceae; genus Dipteris; species Dipteris shenzhenensis. Next base: position 30,374,862 of record NC_141609.1, on the reverse strand, counting down.
CTCTCAAGTAATAAAATCTTTGGGGAGGTCCAACCCGATTGTTGTCATGGGCCCTAGTGTCTCTGTTGAGAGAGGGAGAGAGGGAGAGCAAATGAGAGTATCTTTGCTGTCTTTTACGAGTAAGATTACATTGGTATCAGAGCCTGGATCATTGTTTTCCTTGACAGTGACGATCCAAGATGCTCAGGGCCAGTCACGTGGACGAAGCGTTGGTGACAGAGAGGCTGACTCGACTAAGTCGTGTGCCAGACGTGGGTTTCCAGGCAGCGTGATAGTGAGCTAATGTCCTAAGCAACCATGGTTTTGGCGCCAACACTGCTTTGAGCGTCTGGTAGCGTGGAGGCTGTGTGAAGGGAAATTCTCCACTGATGACTAAGGAGGCTTTCTTATGCGGGCACAAAAGAGAGGATTGCATGCGCTAGGTACGGTGAACTCCCTGCAAACAAATGCCTTCACGTAGGCACGGGCTGAGAAGGAAATGTACAGGTGTGAGCCTCACGTGAGCTACGAAAGAGTGCTGGATATTTCCTGATGGGATTTGTAGGTTCCATCGTCAATCCCTTGCGCAAGCGTTAGGTGCTGCAGAAGTGATCAAGACGCAAGCGCGACGCGTGACGGTCTCTGAGCTGCGATGCTCTAGACGGTTCCGTCGCCTGCGCATATTTTTCCAGCCAAGGTTTGAACCTTAGGGTGACATGGCTTTTGTGATATAGTAGACACGTGTACTCAGCACACGTGGCAGAGATACTCTTGGTAGGTCAACAGACACGTGGCACACAGGTGACATGGTGGCCACACGTGCAAGCTGACATGGAAGCCAGGTGGCATGCATGCACAGGTGCTGATGTGGCAGTACATGTGGCAGCCAGATCAGATGCTGATGTGGCACTGACACGTGGCAGATCATGAGTTTATCTAACCTAACCTTGGTTAGTGGACTGGTTAGAGGTCCAGTTAGTTGGCCCAACCAAACCAGACCAGAACAGAACCAGTCTGGTCAGTTTGACCAGACAGTAACCATCCAGTCACAGACTAACCAGACCAGAACCAGTCAGTCTGGTTAGAGTGACCAGTAGTTACCCATCTGGTTTCTATTCCCAAAAAAAAAAAAAAGGACAGTTGCAGAGACTGTTTCTGCTAGCAGTTTTCACCTATCTGAGAGAGTCAGAAAAGCAGCAGAAACACAGAAAAATCAGAGATTTGCAGAAAAAGAATATGCATGCCTTTGAGCAGAGAAAAGAGGGAAAAACAGATGCATTTTGAAGTCATTTGCAGTAGCCAGAAAAGGGGCACACAGCTTTGAGTATATGCCTTGAGTTGACAGCCCGGTACTGGCATAGATTGTGAATGCAAGACACCTCTTGTTGAGGTAAATTTTCCCTTTGAAAAGCAAAGGTTGCGTACATCAGTTGCTTACACACTGTGTGTGAGAAACTTGCAGACCTCAGACGAGTCGTAAGGAAATGGCTCAATCACCTATCCAGAGGGATTCACAATATAGGGATGCACATCCAAGACAGAGAAGTGTGCAGCAAAATTAACAAGAATTTGAGCAGATGGTACGCACTCGTATGCAGGAGATGGAAAATCTCAGAAGGGATCCAAGAGCTCAGCATTTGTTTCAAGTAGAAAATATGCCTAATGCAACTTATGATGTGCCAATGCTAGAGGCACACTCTCGTGTACAGCCAGAGAGAGAGAGAGATCTCATAGGGGACGGTCTCATAGCAGGAAGAGATCGAGGCATCATCACCGATCTCCCAGTCTTTCACCGTCTACCTCGAGCTCGACTTCTATATCTTCTTCTTTATCAGATAAACCATCCATGAAAAGAAGGAAACACAAGAAGTCTAGGAAGAGTAAGTCTTCCAGAGAGACCAAGGAATTCAGAGAGGGAGGTAAATCTGTCAAGTTTATGACCTACAATGGACAATATGGTCATACAGACAAAGCATTGCAGTTCATCAGGCAGTTTGATGCTGCATTCGGTATAGAAAAGTTTTCAGAATCCTCCAAGTTAAGAATGGTCAGTTTGCACTTGACAGCGACAGCTAGTGCATGGTGGAGTGCACAGACCACAGATGGGTCAGCCCCAAAGAGGTGGAAGGACTTCAAGAAAGCCTTCTACCAGCAGTTTATGCCTAAACAGTTTAGAGATCATGTTCTTCAAGATTGGGACAATTTGCATATGAATGCAAGAGATACAGTGGATGTGTACAACCAAAAGTTTTGGGATGCCTATTTGTAGGTTGCACCTTTCAAAAAGATCTCCAAAGGAACCCAAATGAGAAAGTACAGAGCAAGTCTCAGTCCAAGAATTCAGGCAGTAGTGAATGCTTTGGGGGCAAAGAACATTCAAGACCTCATGCATTCAGCTTCAGTAGCTAGTCTTGTGCCGTTACAAGATCCATCTACGGTACTATCCTTGCATGCAGGACGTGCTGAAAGAAAGAAAACTGATTTTTCAAAATCAGAAAAGAAAGAGTATCCCAAGGTTGAAAAGAAAGGGTTTCAGCCTCAGAAGCCGAGGGGTACTCAGTTTTCAAAGTCATATAAAGGCGAATCCCCATTCACTCCTGAAAAGATAACTAAATTCCGCAGAGTTGGGAAATGCTTTAAGTGTGGGAAAGAGGGGCATATGGCTGCCCAGTGCCCTGAGAAGCCTTCAGGTTCTAAGGAGCAGAAAAAGCCACATGTACCACCGAGGCCAGTGGTAGGAGCAGTCCCATATGTTTTGGGGAGTACCTCAGACCCAAAGGAAAAAGAGCTTTTGCTATTATGGGGAAAGATAAGAGATCAGCAAGCATTAATCCTATTTGATCCAGGGTCTACAGACAATATCATATCTGAAGATTTAGCCCTGAAATTAGGGATAAAAACTCAAGAGCTAGGGAGAGCTCTTGATGCTGATCAAATGTTCCAAGGGAATCCATTCCAAGTTACTCCTTTGATTGGAAAGCTTCGTGTCCATATGCACAGCTATATAGATCAGGAGGACTTCTTAATCTCTCCTCTCGAGCAGCATGATGTTGTACTTGGACACCGTGGTTCCATCGAAAGAAAGTAATAATAGAATAGCCTGAGAGGGTGCTGAGTTTTATCCATAGGGGAAAAAACCAGCGTTTAGTTGCCAAGAATAAAGGGGAGACTATCCCCATTGTATCTGATGTTACATGTGGTAAAGCAATAAAGTCTGCAATTTTCGCGTATATGGTTTTTGTAAAAGAAAAAGAGAAAGATATGCATGCTGAAATGAATGATGCAGAAAAAGATAAATTTCAGTTTCTTGTTAACTTTAAAGATTGCTTTTCCGATGCTTTGCCAAGGGAGTTAGCCCCAAAGAGACCAGAGGATAATCTAATAGAGTTGATGCCTGGTAGTGAGCCACCAAATAGACCACCTTATAGAGTCAATGCGACTTAGAGAGAGGAGATTATGGCTCAGGTGCAGGACTTGCTGTCCAAAGGGTTGATTCAGCCCAGCTCGTCTCCTTTTTGCTCACCAGTACTTCTAGTACAGAAGAAAGATGGTTCTTTTCAAATGTGCATTGATTATCGTGCATTAAATAAGTTGACCATCAAAAATAGATTTCCGATACCACGCATAGATGATGTGCTTGACCAGCTCAGAGGAGCAACAGTTTTCAGCAAGATAGACTTGAAGAGTGGCTATCATCAAGTCATAATACAACCACAAGATGTGCATAAGACAGCTTTTCGCACTACATTTGGGTTGTATGAATACTTAGTGATGCCTTTTGGGTTGACAAATGCTCCAGCCACATTCAATAGAATGATGGATTGCATCTTCCGAAAGTATAGGCATTTCACGGGTACTTTCTTTGATGATATCCTAGTCTTTTCAAAGACAGAAGAAGAGCACAGGGAACATCTTGCTTTGGTATTTCAAGAACTTCGAAATCATCACCTTTTTGCCAATAGCAAGAAAAGTGAATTCTTTTTTAAAGAGATCCATTATCTAGGGCATATAATATCCAAGAATAGAATACAGATGGATCCTGCAAAGATCCGAGCCATCCAAGAATGGCCTGAGCTGAAAACTGTGCATGAAGTCCGTAGTTTTTTGGGACTTTGCTCCTATTACAGGAGATTCATCAAGCATTTTGCTGATATCGCAGCTCCATTACATGACCTTACTAAGAAAAATGCAGCCTTTACAAGGGGAATATCACAGAAGAAAGCATTCAATACACTCAAGGAGAAGTTGAATACAGAGCCTATTCTTGTAGTCCCGGATCTTTATCAACCTTTTGATGTTGATTGTGATGCCTGTGGAGAGTGTGTTGGGGCTGCATTACATCAGAATGGATATGTGGTAGCATACGAGAGCCGAAGATTGCGTGATGCTGAAAGATATCTGGGAATCTATGAGAAAGAGTTATTGGCCGTAATCCATGCCATCCATACATGGAAGCATTATCTTTTGGGTGCAGATTTTACTGTTAAAACAGCTCACCAAAGTCTGAAATATTTTCTAACTCAAACAAAACTTTCCGAGAAGCATATGAAATGGGCAAATATGCTGTCAATGTATCATTTTCAGATTGTCCATACCCCAAGAATTCGGAATAGAGTGGCAGATGCCTTGTCCCGAAGACCCTAGGTTAATAATGTGACTATTGCTTATCATCAGGACCTGGAAGGCATGAGGGAGCAATATGCTAATGATGCGACTTTGGCGAGATTTTACAGTAAATGCAAGAGGGGTAGTCCAACAGTCACTATTCCCTGAAACATGGGTATTTAATGACTCCCTATGCATCACCCAAGAGATGAGCAAAAAGATTTTGGAGGAATGCCATGCACCTCCTTATGCTGGACATAGAGGAATTACAACAACAACTCTAGCACTAGAGAGGTATTTCTTTTGGCCAGGAATGCGAAAAGATATACATCAGTTTGTTACTGAATGCCTTACGTGTCAGAAAGTGAAGTATGATAGACGGAAGGCACCTGGCCTACTTATGCCTCTTCCCGTGCCTCAGGCACCGTGGGAAAGTATTACAATGGACTTTCCAGTTCGCAAAACCATAAAGACAGATCATATGGCTAAGCTTTTCATGGCGCAGATCTTTAAGCACCATGGTATGCCTAAGTCCATTGTCAGTGATCGAGATCCCAGAATGACCAGTCTATTCTGGAGAGCTTTATTTGATAATATGGGGATGAATTTGAATTTTTCTTCTTCTTTCCATCCCCAGACAGATGGTCAAAGTGAAGTAGCAAATTCTACAGCATTGGATATGCTGAAATGCTATGTGGGTGACCAAGGTTCAGACTGGGAAAAGTACCTACCATTGGTAGAGTTTTCTTACAATAATACAGTACACAGCTCTACACGGAAAGCCCCATTTGAGGTCATCTATGGAAAGGTGATTCTGCTACCTATCCTGAGGACCAAGGACGAAATATTTGCAGCTGATCAGTTTGTGAGAGACCTCCAGACAGCTTATAGCCAAGTCCGGACATCAATCGAAAGGTCTCAAGAGAAACATAAAAGAGCTGCAGATAAGCAAAGGAGACAGTTAGATCTCAAGGAAGGGGATTGGGTACTTTTGAAGTTCGAGAAAGCTAGACTCCGCTAGTTTAAAGGCAAACAAAAAGTGTATGCAAAGTTATCTCCCACGTACTATGGCCCTTTCAGAGTTACAGAAAAAATAAATGAGGTTGCATACAGGTTAGCATTGCCAAAGCATTGGAGGATTCACAATGCATTCCATGTGAGTCTTCTAAAGAAATTCCAGGGGCCAGAGCCTACAGAGCTAGTATCAGAGGATCCACCAGAAGTGGATGACCTGAAAGAGGTCCTTCAGCCAGAGCAGATTGTGTACCATACTGTACGCAAAGGCCCTCACGGCAAGGAGTTTTACAGGTATCTTGTAAAATTCAAGAATTATACAGCATTAGATGCCAAGTGGATGGATGAAGATGTTGGGGTAAAGGCACATTGCCACCCCTTTATTAAAGATAAGACATCTATGACTGTCTTAAGACAGTCATAGGGTAAAACCTAATCCTAATAAAACTAATGAGTTTGTGGTGTGGCTCATCACTTCACACCCGCACACTTGAGTCTTCTTCTCTCTCTCACACTCTCTCCCTCTTACTCTTCTTCCCCCTTTTGTCTCCTTCAACTGGTATCAGAGCCTCTTCTCCCTCTACCCTTGCCTACCCACCCCCTTCGACCTCTACCTAGCCTCTGCAAGGGCCAACGGGCCAGCGCGCGGGCGCGGGTGCGGGTCAGCAGGTGACAGCGCCGTACGGACGTACGTCGTCCGTACATCCGTACGGACGGGCGTCGCAGATATGCAGGCAGCGAAGGCATCGCGGGTGCGGGCGCGGCCACAGATCTGGGCGCGGGCGTAGAGCACGGCACGAGCAGCGCAGCTGCTCACGCAGCTAGCGCTACAGCAGCAGTTGCTAGCTGCTAGCCTGCGCAGGGGCAGCCTGTGCACAGCATCAGGCCGCGCGGAATCAGAGCGCGAAGCGCGCGCTCAGGTACGCGCTCAGGTACGGCCATCCGTACCTTCCGTACGGACGCCGTACAGGAGCCGTACATCCGTACGGATTTACACGGCGCAGGTACAGGGAGCTGCATCAGGGAGACCGTCGAAAATTTTTTTTTCTCTTCTGGGATTCTGCACACGTGCGCAGGTACAGCAAGTACAGCAAGCAGAATTTTTTTTTGGGAAGAAAAAGAAGGAGAAAGAGCTCTCTGCTCTTGATTCAGGATCATCTTTCAGTTCACAAAACTGTGTTTTCTTGAAAGTACAGCAAGTACCTTCATTTACCTCGTGCTTGAGGTGAAGAGAACCACAGTGTGGTTGATTGCACAGTTATCTGTTTTCGTGAAGGAAATGCCTTGATTTTGCAGAGGACTTTTATGCTTTTACTGGGCTTTGAATCTCAGTTTCCGGGTGAGCAGATCATAGGGCTTTTGCCTGGCAGTTGATGCTTTGTATGCCTTGAGGTAGTGTGGTGCCAGAGAGCACACATTTGCCTCGATTTCCACAGTGTCGAGGTGACTTTTTCTTGCAGGTCACATTTCTTGTGCAACACTCAGAGAACCTCAGTTGAGCCACGCTTGGCCAGGGCGCATCGAGTTTACTCGGTCCCTAACTGTCCATCGTTGACAGTGCTCAAAAGGTTCATCATTGAGTGTTTGTACGTTGGGATCTGTGTATGTCATTTCTACACAGGACAGTATATGCATTACACTGTTGGTTGATTTTGTCAGAGAGATTTTCACATTGCATGCTACCTCAGTGTTGAGGTGTTCTTCACTTGGTTCAGGTGTCAGATCAAGGGGCTTTTGCCCAGATTTTGTTTGATAGCACTTGGGTTACCGACAGAGATCTTCAGATGCATTTTATCGCCTTGGTAGAAGGGTGATTGCTTGGGATTTATCCCATTTTCTGTTGCAGGTTTTGTGACAGGCTGAAGTGTCATTTTTTTGGGTGTATGCCAAGTGATTTATGCATATTAACTCAGTGCAATACCTCATCTGAGGTGGGAGAAGTGATCAGTACAGCCAGTACAGCAGTGTTTGTGCTTTGTCAGCTGATTATGCACTGTTAAAGCACTTGTTGAGCAGCTGCAGCAGTCTGAAATTACTGTTTTTATGCCTATTTGAGCACGGTACAGTGTTTCAGAAGGTACAGTAACTGGGGGAATTTTCTGTTTTGCTGCAGATTTCCTGACAGTAAAAAAAAACAGCACTATTGTGAGTGCTCCTGGCTCTTGATAGAGCAGGTTTTTTCTGAGAAATCAGAATTTTTATTCAGTCTTTTTTACTTCCAGGGAATCAGATACTTTCCTTATCTGATATGGCATCAGGGGGAAGTGAATCTTCAATTCTGAACATAAAGAAACTGGAAGGAGCACACAATTATGCATTATGGGCAGAACAGTGCTTGAATGTACTTCTGTTAAAGAAGATTTCTAAGCCCATAAGGGTGAAGGGTGTCAAGCCCTCTGACATGGCAGCTGATGACTGGGAAGAGCTTGATTTGTCCGCAAGGGCAGCTATCATGCTCACTATTTCTGACACTCTTGTGTTCAATGTTCAGGCTGAAAAGACCTCTTATGGTCTATGGCAAAGGCTAGAAGAATTGTATGCCCAAAAGAGCTCAGCCAGTAAGGTTTATTGGTTGAAGAAGCTAGTTGATCTTCGCATGAAGGAAGGTACAGCTATGACCTCACACTTGAGTGAGTTCAATGCCATCTTTACACAGCTGATTGCACAGGGATTGAATCTTGATGAGGAGAGTTCAAGGCTACTTTCTTGCTGTGTACCCTCCCTGAGAGTTGGGACACTTTCAAGACCACCCTGTCAAATTCGAATGTCACTCTTATTTATGCTGATGTAGAGAGCTCTCTCCTTAAGGAGGAGATGAGCAGGAAGAATAATGCGAGCAGCAAGTCTTCAAATGCCTTGCAGGTATAGGATAGAGGCAGGACTCAGCAGAAGGGGAGATTTGCTAGTAAGTCCAAATCCCACAGTCAGTCCCGTGGCAAAAAGGATATTGAATGCTTTTATTGTGGCAAGAAGGGACATGTGAAGTCTAAGTGCTTCAAGTTCATACGGGATCAGAAAGCCAAGAAGGCTGAAACAAAGGATGCACGCAATGGAAGCAAAGGCCAAGGCCAAGGCAGATGACTTGGATGCAGTGAATGTTGCAGCAGAGGACAGTGACAGTGACATACATGATGTTTTATGCTCTTCTGCTATAATAGCACATGCTTTGGTTATTGATGGCCATGACATGCACACCTGGCTCTTGGATTCAGGTGCTTCTTTTCATGTTACTCCTCATAGGGAGTGGTTTACTTCCTACACAGGTACTTATGGAGTTGTTCATCTTGGGAACAACTATGCATGTCAGATTGCAGGGATTGGCAGTATACAGATAGTATTCCCTGATGGACGCATATTTATGCTTGATAGTGTTCGCCATGTGCCGCAAATCAAGAAAAATCTGATTAGCACTGGCTTATTGGATGACAGTGGTTACCACACCACATTTGGGGATTCCAAATAGGTGATTACTGATGGCCAGGCTGTAGTGGCTGAGGGTTTTAAGAGTGATACCTTGTACCCTCTTTATGTTTCCAATGTGGGTAATCATGTTGCCATAACCGAGCTGCCAAAGGTTTCATTGTGGCATAGCCGATTGGGACACATGTCTGTTAAAGGAATGCAAGAACTGTCACGTTTGGGTTATCTGCCGTCTCTTTCTTTTTCAGATTTGCCTACTTGTGATCATTGTATATTTGGCAAGCATTCTGTGACTCCTCATAAGAGGAGAACTCCCCAGAATAGAGCACCACTTGATCTAGTGCACACTGATTTGTGTGAGATGCCACAGTTATCACTAGGGGGTGCAAAATATTTTATTACTTTCATTGATGATGCCACACGCAAAGTGTGGGTCTATTTCTTGAAGCATAAGGGCGATGCCTTAGATGCTTTCAAGAAGTTTGTCGCTCAGGTTGAGAATCGGACAGGTCGCAGGCTGAAATGCCTCAGATCCGATAATGGAGGTGAGTATGTGTCACATGCTTTTGTGCAGTTTTGCCAAGCTAAGGGCATCAAACAGGAACTCACAGCCCCTCATAATGCATCTCAAAATGGTGCAAGTGAGCGTATGAATCGAACTATTCAGGAGAAGGTTCGATGTATGTTGTCTTATGCTGCATTACCCCATGGCTTTTGGGCAGAAGCCGTGCAAACAGCAGTTCACATTATTAACAGGTCGCCAAACAAGGCTTTGGAGTTGAAAGTGCCAGAGGAGGTGTGGTCTGGCAAGCCACCTTCATATAAGCACTTACGTGTATTCGGCTGCGAGTGCTTTGCTCATGTACGCAAAGAACTGCGCACCAAACTGGATCCAAAGTCTATCAGATGCATCTTTATGGGTTATGGTGACGAAGGTGAAATGGGGTACAGGTTATGGGATCCCGTTAAACGGAAGATTATACGCAGCAATGATGTCATCTTTAAAGAGGATAGTGTACACAAGGAACCCGTGCAACCTGTGGAATACAGGAGGGTTATTTATGATGATGTTGGACAGCAAAGAATGCCCATTTATATGCAGCAGCAGGCTGCTGCAGATAACCCTGTTCAAGAGGGTATACAGGCTGAAAATCAGCCAGATAATTTTGCCAATGATGCACCACTGGATATGCCAGCAGATGGGGCTGTAGAACAGCCAGATATGGTGGTACAGCCACCCGTCATGCATGACGAACAGGCTGGACAGCAGCCTAATCCGGAACATTTTGTTAGGAGGAGCACCCGTGTACAACGGCCTCCTGCCAGGTTTGTTCCAGGAGCCAATAATGTGGCTGATTTTATCATGCTGACAGATTGTGGTGAGCCTTCCAGCTTCAAGGAAGCTATGGGAAGAACAGAGAAAAAGAAGTGGGAGAAAGCCATGCAGTCAGAAATGGACTCCCTACTTCAAAATGATACATGGGACTTGGTGCAGCTACCTGCAGGCAGAAAGGTTTTGCCATGCAAGTGGGTTTACAAAGTCAAAGTGGATTCAAATGCTTTACCGAGGTATAAGGCCAGATTGGTTGCCAAGGGATTTAAGCAGGGGAAGGGCATTGACTTTGATGAGATCTTTTCCCCTGTAGTCAAGATGACTACTTTGAGAGCAGTGTTAGCTCTTGTTGCTCATGACGACATGGATTTATGTCAGATGGATGTGAAGACAGCCTTTCTTCACGGAGATCTCCATGATGAGATCTATATGAGTCAGCCAGAGGGATATGTTGTTAAAGGGAAAGAGCAGCTTGTGTGTAAGCTCAAGAGGAGCTTGTATGGACTCAAGCAGGCGCCAAGAGAATGGTACAAGAAGTTTGATGCCTTCATGCAGTCCCAAGGGTATCATAGGTGTGAGACCGATCATTGCTTGTACACCAAACGGGCAAAGGATGGCAGTTTGATGCTACTCATTCTATATGTGGATGACATGCTTATTGCCAGTAAATCTCAGCATGAGATTAGTGCTTTGAAGAAACAACTGCATAAGTCTTTTGACATGAAAGACTTGGGTGATGCAAATCATATTCTTGGCATGCGGATTACTCGTGACAGGTCCAAGGGACTTTTGTTTCTGTCACAGAAAGAGTACATTGACAAAGTACTGCAGCGCTTTAAAATGGAGGGGGGGAAGTCTATTAGTACCCCGTTGCCTCCACATTTAAAACTCAGCAGTAAGGACAGCCCCAGATCAGATGATGATAAGGCTGAAATGGCCAAGGTTCCGTATGCATCTGCAGTTGGATCTTTGATGTATGCCATGGTTGCCACTCGTCCGGATATTGCTTTTGCGGTGGGAGTCATCAGCAGGTATATGGCAAATCCAGGCAAGCGGCACTGAGAAGCAGTGAAAGGTGTCTTGAGGTATCTCAAGGGTACCAAAGACTTGTGCATATGCTATGGTAGGCAGGATGCATTGGTGCATGGTTTTACAGATTCAGACTATGCAGGGAATGCAGATAACCGGAAGTCTACTACCGGTTATATTTTCACATTTGCAGGAGGTGCTATATCATGGGTGTCTCGGTTGCAGAAATGCATTGCACTGTCAACTACTGAAGCTGAATATGTTGCAGCCACTGAGGCTTGCAAGGAAGCAATATGGCTTACTCGGCTGGTGGGAGACTTGGGCATTACAGGAGATATGCCAGTTTTGCATTGTGATAGTCAGAGTGCTATCATGTTGGCAAAGAATCCGGTCTTTCATCAGAAGACCAAGCACATAGATGTGAAATATCATTTCATCAGGGAGGTACTGGAGCGACTTGAGCTTGTGAAGGTGCATACTGATGATAATCCTGCAGATTTGCTCACTAAGAGCTTGCCTACAGAGCGGTTTGCACATTGCCGCCACATCATGGGATTACGATGAGACCATTCTTATTTTATGGTCTTGCATACAGTAACTGTATATTGCTGTAATTTTTATTCTTTTCTCCCCTTTAGGCACATTGGCCTTTAGGTGGGAGGTTGTTGGGGTAAAGGCACATTGCCACCCCTTTATTAAAGATAAGACATCTATGACTGTCTTAAGACAGTCATAGGGTAAAACCTAATCCTAATAAAACTAATGAGTTTGTGGTGTGGCTCATCACTTCACACCCGCACACTTGAGTCTTCTTCTCTCTCTCACACTCTCTCCCTCTTACTCTTCTTCCCCCTTTTGTCTCCTTCAGAAGACATGTTGTCCGATCATCCACAGCTTTTGGGGTATTTATAACTTAGTGTGCAATTCCAAATATGAAACATAAGCCCTATTAAAAGATCGAATACTTAGACCATGGAATTTGGGAGCTAGCACTTTAGATATACATCGATGCCTCAAACTAAGCTATATAATGTGTTTTGACCCAAATTGGGAAACCCAAATTGGGACCAAAGAACAACTATACCAAAACTAGGAGCGAAGGGGAAATAATGTATTCTATAAATAAAAATTGTAATGGAATATTGGCCAACTTCTATGTGGATGTCTTTTACGAGTAAGATTACAGAACCGCAGACATCACTGTGAATGAGCTGTAATTTGCGTGTAGCTCTCACTACACCATCCTTTTTTAAAGGAAATCTATGCATCTTGCCAAGGATGCAACCCTCACATGCATGAGGAGGAGGTGACTCTAAAGGAGGTAATGCATCAACCATAGCATGATTCTGACGTGTCATTAAGCTGCCATAGCTCATGTGCCCATACCTGGAATGCCATAACTCTGCATTCTACATCGCAACAGAGGGAGTGCTCACTGAAAATGCAAGATCGGATCTTTTCTCATAAATATGAAGCTGAAAAAGACCCCGATACAAAGTGCCAGACAACATCAAAGCATAGTCATTCTCTTGGTCTCTGACTGCACACTTAGCATCATCGAATACAACCTAAAATCCTCCTCTATTTTGAGAGGACACTGAAAGCAAATTCTTCTTTATACCTGGCACATAGAGAAGATCTGAAATTCTGAAATTTGTGACATCAGTGGATGTGAGGATAATGTCCCCCACTCCACACACTGAATAAGAAGAATTGTTTGCACAAGTCACCTTCTTTTTAGTAGGTGGAGGATGCAAAGATGCAAAAAGGCTCTTCTTAGAAGTGATGTGCTTAGAAGCACCACTATCAAAATACCAAGTATTCAGTGTCTCATTGACACTGAGAGAGCATGCATCCTTTGAAGGATAATAACTGCAAGTCAAGAAAGCATAAGGGTCATGCTCAATAGTGGTTGTAGCATCTGAACTACCCACTGACAAATCTGAAATGCAAGACAGAAAGGCATAGTGCTCTTTCACAAAGTTGGCTGTAACATCTCCCCCATCATGTGAATGAGGAGCTGATGCATCTGACACAGCCATATCTGAATCCCTTTTCTTTTCTTTAGGTATGCGCTTCTTGCATTCACTAATATAATGAACCGGCTTCTTATAGTAGTGACAAATACCCTTCTTTCTAGGCTTATCTACATCACCCTTAGCCTTATAAGAGGGCTGTCCTGAATCAGCTTTATGCTGATGTGTTGGCTGATTGGCATGTTGCTTTTGCTGCCCTTTTTCCTTGGGCTTAAACTTAGAAAGCATGGCATGCTCGCCAACCCGTGTTGCCATATTTCTTCGTGTCTGCTCTTCCTGCAATAGAAGTCCTCCCAACTCGTGAAAAGAGAGAGGATTGCTGCCCCCCCTCAATGACAAGTTCAGCAAGGTGTGGAAACCAAGATAGGACTCGGGAAGAGAATTCAGAGTGGTGGTAATCATCTCAGAATCCGGAATGACTTCATCCATATTCAGCAATTGTTCCCTCAAATCCTAAAGCTTTGTGAGGTGAGTATTCATGGCATCTCCCTCATCCATATGCGTGTGAGAAAGCCCTCTCTTCAGAAAGGAAACTCTGGCATCATTTCTTGCTGCAAACATACTCTCCAATACCTCCCAAGCTGCCTTTGAGGTTTTGCATGACTGAATGTGAGGAATAATGAACCTCTTGATAGAAAGAGAGAAATCACTGATAGAGCTTGTGCATCCCTAGAATCCCATCTTTTCTTCTCTGCTGTGGGAGTCCCTGGAGCAGCAGCTCCAACTACTTGTGCTGCATTTTGACCTCTACCCCTGCCTCTAGCTGTAGGAGTGACAGTTGTAGCCACAGAATCTGGCCTTGCTTCATCTCCATTGACATAATCCCAAAGATGTCTGCCAACCAAGATGTTGTGAACCATAAAACTCCACAAGGAGTAGTTGGTGCCATCCAACTTATCCTCCTGTGTGAGGACTCCAAACACCTCATTGGGGTTGTTCTAAGCCGATTTTGCCACATAAACTCAAAAAATACAGCAAACTGAACAGGTGAAATCCCTTCCTGGGATGCAAAATGCACTAGTAAAATCTGCCAAAGAAAGTCTGCCCACAGTGACAAATACTGTCACAGCCTATCAAAGGCTCGAAATGCACCACAATGCTCTGCTAATTGCCCAAAAATCTGCAAATAAAATCTGCAAAAAGTAGCAAAAGTCTGCAAATTGACTCACACTGAGTCCAGAACTGCTTGCAAACCTCCAAAATACTCTTTAAACTGCAAAATTGCAACCCAAATGCAAAAGCCCCAATTTCTTGTGGGAAATTGCATACAAAAAAGGGCAAATGGACTGAAAGCCCCAAATGTTGCAAAATTTGCACTCTACCTGCAAAAGCCCCAATTTCTTCTACAAGAATTGCAAGCAAGACCACAAAGCCCCAAATTCAAGAGTGGATCTTGCAAACTGATTGCAATGTTTGCCAAAGAATAAAATGCCCAAAATGCGCTCCCAAAATGCAAGTCAAACAATGGCTACCTGCAAAAATGCTTGCCAAAGACCACCTGCAAGAATGCTTGCAAGCATGAAACCTGCACAGAAGGCCTGTATGGAATCCATACAATGTACGGAATCGTTGCAGCGCTGCTGTACGGAAATCCGTACACAGTACGAACGGAATGACGCAGCTATACAGACATGTACGACGCATGCAGGTACAAGATCCGTACGTTGTACGGATGGCGTTGTTGTACAAACAAAGGTGACGTCACACGTGCAGGTATGGATGGGCTGCAAGCTGTATGGCGGAATAGTACGGAGAGAGAGCCCGTACGTTGTACGGACGTCGAGGTGTACAAACGAGAGCTGCACCGGGAGCTAGTACGGAATGCTTGGTGATGGAACAGTAGGAAAGTAGGTACAAAATCCGTACAATTGTACGGACTGTACGAAATGGCTACGGAAAGGTATGAGCTGGTGTGGGATGGAGGCAAGAGGCACGAGAACGAGCAGGAAGAACTGGGAGCAGGTCCAAGTGCTTGAACTGCTCTAATAAAAAATGTGAGAAAGAAGGAGAGCAAGAGTGAGCAAGAGAGTGAGCTGAACGTAGATCACTCAATGGTGGACTGAAATGAAGAGTAGTACAAAAGAGAGATGAGGGGTTCTGTCTAAGTGACAAAACCCTATCTAATCACTAACTGTAGTTAGAGATTAGACTATAGTTAGGAGGGAAAACCTCTATGAGGGAAAAGTGCCCCTAACCCACTTATTACATTACATTGGCCACTGCCTAGAATATAATAATAATTCTAACATATGCGTGCATGAAGCCCTACTCCCAAACAATACGTGTGCATGGAAGAACGTGATGCACCTAGGGCTGGTGATGCTTGCACTCGAGGATCAAGAATCACACCTCGTGATCAATATTGTCCAATCTCTCTGCGAGTGCCTTCAAACATGCAAGGTCTATTGCCACTTTGTAACCTATTTCATTTTCCAAGTTTTTCTTTTCAAGGGTACACCCAAGAAAATCTGGAGTAATCATCAAGGATGAAGGTTACAAAATAAAGATGCTTCTGAAGCAATGGTGTCCTCCTATGACCAAACATAGTTGTGAATGAGCTATAATTTCATGTCAACTCTTAAGTGATCCATCCTTACGAAAAGCATTACGATGCATTTTTCCCCTAATATATCCCTCACGTATATGTATGGGAGGTGATTCTAGCAAAAGATATAAACATTTTTTCTCTTTGCAATAGATGTAGACTTGCATAGTTTACATGCCCAAAACTAGCATGCCATAAGTATGCCTCTTTCATGGCAAGAATACAGACATTGCCGAGCAAGCACGATCTGTCTAGTTGATATAACCCTTGGTACAAAGTGCTAGTAGTGACCATTTGATAATCCTTGACGGTCCCTACCTATGCACTTGTCATCCTCAAAGGTGAGAGCATAACCTCTTTTCCCAAAAGAGAAAACTGAAACAAGCTTACAAGACACCTTCTTGCCAACCGGAGCAGGCTGCAAATCCGAAGATAACTCCCTCTGAGCGGTGTGTAGCTGGATGCACCACTATCAAAGTACCAAACAGCATCTGAAGTTTCAGCCACACTAAATGATGCGACTTTCTATCTGGCATCATACTGCACACAAGAAAAGCCCATTCTTCAGCAACAAAGCTGGCTAAAGCATCATCGTGATTTGCATTGGAATGGCTAGAATTTGCAACCAAGTTGCAAGATTCTTCCCTCTGCAATTATTTCCCTGCATTCACTATTGAAGTGGCCTGGCTTTTTGCAGTAATTAGATTTGTCCTTCTTCTTAGTCTTGTCTGCATTTTATTTGATTGCTTTCCTACAGCAGCCTTTGACTGAAAAGCACTTGGATTTCCACCTGTGCCCTTATCATAGGCAGCAAATGCATGATCAGTGCCAAGCATTAAGGAATATTTATTCTCCCTTGTTTGTTCCTCCTGCAACAACAAACCCCCCTAACTCCTCAAACTTTAAGGTGCTACGCATTACCCCTCAACAAGCAATGACGACAAAATCCTAGAAATCAGTTGGTTCTCAGAATTGACTTCATTAATATTTAGGAGCTGCTACCAATAATTTTGGATCTTTGTAAGATGATCAGCCATGCTGCCACCTTCATGCATCTCCAAATTCTCAAGTTCCTTCTTGAGAAAAGCAACTCTTTCTTCATTCTTGGCCTAATACATGGTCTCACGAATCTCCCATGCACAATCTGAAGTCTTGCATGTACAGATGCGAGGAATGATGGATCTTGACTGACATGAGATAATAACTAGGGCCTAAGCATCACATGAATCCCACCTCCTCTAATCAGCAGCTTGCTGTGCACTTCTGACAAGTGTGGCGTGTGTAATATCAGAACAGAGCTCATCGCCATTAACAATATCCCCGATAATTATTTGCGGCTAGAAGCTTTTTGAACATGAAACTCCACAAGGAGTAGTTGGTGCCATCTCCTATGCCAAACCAAACGTTATCTCCTCCTTACTGACCCATTATTCTGAAAAATAGAAAAACCTTGCAATCTGCCCAAAAAATCCAACTCACACCAAGTCCAAATATCTGTAAAAATTGCCATAGTCCACAGGAGAAACAAAAGTCGAAACCATAGTTTAAGCCTCAAAATGTCTACAAAAGAACCTATTAAACTCTGATTTTCTGCAAGTTCTTGCAAATGTCAACTTGTTTTTTTGCAAAAAGAAATTTTGAGGCAAAAGCCAAAGTTACAGACAACTATACATGAAATTAACAAAAACCCCAAATTTCACACTCAATCTACAAACCTGTTAAAAAACTACAGAAGCTCTAAAATCTCTAATGCCAATAAGACACAATACTACAAATGCACTCATGTATTGACGGAATCTACCTACAAATAAGGAAGCAGGCGGCAAACACATACAATGAGCAGGCTGTGGACTGAAGTGGCTATACAAACAAGTTATTGTACAAAGGTATAGTGCACAATACTGAGGCGACTATGGATCGCAAGGGCGATTGGAGAGACAAAAAGCAAGTCTCGCACAATGTTGAGGCAATGATGCACGGGTCATGCGAGGACCAAATAGCTCTTCACACAACACGGAGACGACGGCGTACAGTCTAGGAAGGAAGCATCCTCTTCCAATTGATGCGGCTATTCTGAGAAGACCACATCATGACTTACTATTACCTTCTTGGTAATAGGGTTATAGAGACGGGTTATTCTTGGTAATAGGGTTATAGAGACGGTAACCCTTCGCCTCTTCACTATAGCCCAAGAAAATACACTTCCAGCTCTTCGGTTCCCATTTGGTCGTGTTAGCATTAGGGATATGCACAAAACAGTCACATCCAAGAACTCTGAAATGTGCAGCTGAAGGTTTCTTACCAGAAAAGGCCTGCAGTGGAGTCATCCCGTTCACAGCTTTCGTTTAGCATAGCTCTTCACATAATATTGAGAAGATAGCGCACGGGTTGTGAGGAGGAAACAGGCGACATGACCAACAGAGCAATGGCATACAATCCTTAGCAAGTGCAAAGGGATCAGGGAGCTCACAAATTGTGGCTCGAAGAATATGTGTTTTGTTCATAGTCACAACAAAACGTGTTTCTTTGACAAAGAAACATTTCGAAACGTTTCTTTGTCAAAGAAACATGTCTTGGAAATTAGGGAAAATTAGGGAAACTAAGTATTTGGAGATTTTAGGACTTTGAGCTTTGGGGCTTCACTTGACGCCAACTCAACTTTCTTCTCCAAAGTTCAAATCGCACATTCGAGTTCTTCATCTGTATAGCTTCAGCTGTACTGCATGGCATGCGTTCAAGTGCTTTAGCCGTGGCTCGTACCATACGATGTACATCGACGTGATTGAGCTACATGTTTGCAAGCATGGTTGACACGTACGATCACGTTCGATACGTACCATTCAATATTAGTACGGTACTAAACGAACTAAAAAATCTTAGGCGTACGTCCGATGGTACGTTCGATACCTTTAAAAAAAGACAAAGATTTTAGAGTTTTGGAGTAGGTACTTGTACAAGCTTTAAAACTTGTACAAAACATGTAATATAGGTGCTTGATGGAGATAGAGGGACAGAGATGAAGATGCTTGATGCAGCTTGAGCCTCGTCACTTGTTGGAGATGGAGAAGGGAGAGTCCAGACTCAGAGTCAAAGGTAGATGCTTAGTGTGAGATCATAGTGAGGAGAGAGGGGGTTGATATGGAACCTTGCCATTTGGGAGGCCCAAAATCAATTCGGCAGAACCACCACCAATAACAAAACCAATCATCCAAAACAAACGAATGCAAAAAAACAAACAAACAAACAAACACACACACACACACACACACAAACAAACATAACGTACGGATCGTACGGTACCGTACGGAACAGAACGGAACGTTCTGTACGTTAAACGAGGGGAACCATGTTTGCAAGCATGACGGCCAAATAGGCTTAAACGAATTGCTTCAGCCTTCAATCGTCTTGTATGACAAACACATTATTTGATGCCGACGAATCTTTCTACATTTGCATGCTTGTCGTTGGCAACTACTGCTCCTTTCAATCCATTATCAACGCTCAAGCACAACCTTGACCAATGAGCAATGATTGGGTGTTGTTGCAAGCAAGTAGGCTCTACAGTCTCGACTCTTTTCTAGCTCCCCCACGCAGCACAAGGTTCAAGGATCAAGAAATTCCATTCTCTAGAATCCACGCTCCTGCAAAGCTTAGAAGATCCTTTTGCATCTGATAAAGAGTCCTACTAGATTTATTTATCAGGTATGTGCAAGTGGGATAGCTTTTCTCGCTTCTCGTAGCCTTACAACCTTTTCTCTTAGATATTGTGAGTAATTGGACCTGCATGTGACAGATCACAACTTCAGCATTTAGCCTTTGTTCCTAATTCTTAACTCAAAGTTCAAGAATCACAAGTGAAGAAAATGGGCCGTTCAAAAGATCCTCTTTGGTAGTAGGTGGATAGGAGTCATATGGTGCATCGGGGACCAAGAAGTGAAAATGCAAGCACTGTGGGTGCACCTTTTGTGGAAGTGTGCCTCATGTGAGGACACATTTTCTTGGCATCTCCGAGAGAGGAGTGAATGGATGTGTAGGATCTGTCCCGAATGATATTGTCGTTAATGTAGGAGATGCTATATCAGTACATAAATCTCCTCTTGGGTGTCAGAGTGCAAGTCTTTCATTGAGTGTTGCATGTGGACCACCACCTATGCTTTTGTTATCCCCCACTTCATTACCTTCACAAAGTGTATCTACAGCGGTGCATGCAGCCCCATTAAACGCAATAAGGGAAAGGAAAAGCACCGCTTTAGGCAGGATCTTTACGATACCTGCATGCAGAGAGGCTTGAAGCAGAGAAGGAGCTTCAGCCTATTAAGGCAGCATGAAGCAGATATGGATGCCCTATCTTATCTGATGGGTGGTCACATACAAAGAGGAGGCCTCTAATCAACATCCTTATGTCATTGTAGTGTAGGCACTATGTTTCTCAGGTCCAAAGATGCGGCCAATGACTTTGATATAGGTGATTACATTTATGGTCATATTAAGACGGCTATCGAGGATGTGGGACCTCAAAATGTAGTGCAGGTCATCATTAATAATGCTAGTAATTGTCAACGCATGGATGCACTGATAGGTTGAGTATAACTAAGTTCTTTATGGTGTGCATGTACTTTGCCATATGGGCCCTTCTAATTGCCTTTATTTGATTGCTTAGACTCATTACTATGTGTTATCACCTATGGTTTGCACCGCAAGTACCTACAAATTTCCCATATAAAGCAATAGATTGAGTTTGGATCTCCTTATTAAGGATATAGGCAAGCTTCCATGGGTAGCCACGGTGGTTGATAAGGCATGAGCTTTAGTGCTTTCATTACCAAAAATCTTAGAACCCTTGCTATTTTCAACACATTGGAGATTCTGGAGCTTTTCATTATCTTGGCACACTTGGTAAAAGTGAAGGCCAATTTGCAACGCATGGTTATGAGTGCAATGGATAGGATGGGATAAGTCTAGGAAACCAAAGGTAAAGGGCATTTGAGAACGACATATTTTTTGGCATGCAATTGAGGAATCATTGGCATTGTAAAACCTCTCTTTATTAGGATTGGTACTTGAGTTCATGGAAAAGGTTGGAAAGGCAATGAAAGATCGCACTTGGTTTCAGAGAGACAAGTCGAAGTAACAAGTTTCAGTTTTTGATGCTCAAATGCCTTTCTTTGTATTAGCTGAGACTTTCTTTTACTTGAAATTTCATATTTGTTATGGCTGGCTATGAGAGATCATGGATATATGGGAGACTAGATGGAATAAGTTTCATAGGGAAATCCATGCGGTGGGCCATATTTTGCACCCTCTATGGAGGAGGGAGGGGATCAAGTTTCTAGAGAGAGCACACCCTGATGCGAGTCAATAGAACTCCATCGAGAATGAGCTCCCTGCATTCAAAAAGTCCTTTGGGGAGTTTGGTACAACTCGTGCATGCATCCGTGAGGCCCAGTTGAGGCCTGTTTCATGGTGGGTCAACTATGGCAAGAGCACTCCGGCCCTGAGTCTGCTTGCCACCATTTAGTCCTCTCACAAGACTGCTCATCTAATGCATGTGAGAGGAACTGGAGTGTATTCTCCCTTATACACACCAAGATAAGGAATAGACTATCCACTGCTCAACTTGAGAGGTGAGTATCTCTGCTAGCTAGTTAGTACTTTCAATTTACTGCATCTGAGTCCTAACTGGCTCACTCATAGCTGATTTCATATTGGTATGTGAAATTTGAACACTTGGAACTTTGCTATCATCTATGTAGTATGATACTTGTCTTGAATCTTGACTCTTTAATATTTGCTATGGTTGGCAACTGTGTCCTAAATTCTAAATCTGAATCCTGCAGGCTGCTATTCATTTATGGATAATGCTATGTACATTTTATCTTACAATTGTCCTTGAAACTTTAATGATAAATCTGATGGTGAAATTTTGATGGCTGGCTTCTATTCTACATGTTTATGGTAGTATTACTAGTATTTCTGCATGTTTATCATCATCTGAACATATTATATATATGTGGGACATATTTTTAGACATTTTGGGCACTAGAGAGAACAACTAGGGTTTACTGTTTGAAACGTTTCACGTTTCACTTTTCGAAACGTTTCTGTGACTATGGTGCTACCTCTTCCAAAAAAGTTTTAGTAAAATCTTTAAGATCAATAGTCGATCTCCCAATCTCTCCTTCTAACAACACCATTTTGTTCTCGAGTGTGAGCTATCATGAGTTGGTGATTGATCTCTTGGGATCTACAATGCATGTCAAACTCTGGACGTCAACTCACCCCCGCTTGGTTTGCCCTGAAAGTGTAAAGCTTCTTTCCAAATTCATTTTACACCATGAATAGCCACAACCTTATTTTTTCCAATTTCTCTAGAACTAAACCTATATCTTCCTATGAAAGTCGCTTCTCATCATCTCAACTTTGGATTTCTCACCTGAAAATTGGTTTTGGAGCTAGTAGTTCCGTGTGGCTGGTGTTTCGCGGTCTGTTTCTAAAAGAACCGGGAGCTCAGCTTGGCGAAGGTGTCGAAAAAAGCCAACGCAACGAGGTGGCTTCCTTCCTGCAATGTGCCTTTTAGGCAAAGGCAAAGCGGAAGGGGCTCATCAATGAAAGTTAGGATAAGAGATGAGTCGCTCGTATATGTCATGTAACTAGAGGCACCATTGTCCATATACCATACATTATCTAGATCGAATACCACATTGGCTTGATTGTGTCTCTTCAATAATGATGAATAGATAAACAATGGTAACCTTGCAACTGATCTTTTGTTTTTGTTGTTTCCATCCTTCTTATCGGATGCCGTCTTTCTTGGATCTGCACTCCTTGGAGTAGTGCCCTATCTTGCTGCAGTACAAACACTCGATCTTCTTTTTCTTCTTGAAATAATTCAAGGATTCATCCCTTCTATGCAGCCCCTAGCTTCCCTTACCCTTTGCTTGGGCATTGAATGCCTTGTCATCATTGCGCCTTCGTACATCTTCATTAGCACAATGTCATCCCCTCTTCTTTAGTGCAACTAACCAAGAGGGCAAGGCCTATACCATGGAGATAAATTTATGCCTGGAGTGGAGATGGAAAAAAATGTGCCTTGAATGGAGAAGGGATATACTTGCAAAAGAACAGAAAATGATACTCATAGGCTAGAAAACCCCAGTTTAGACTTGATCTCTAGCCAAACCCGCAGAAACAATATTCATTCGAATAAGGACCCAACTGCCTCAAGTAAAGTCGTTTCATCAGAAAGCCATTGGAAGGAAAAAATTCTCTCAAGACTGCATACATTTTTGTACGCCTGAACAATCTCATATTTTCATGTGCTCGCTGAGCCTTCATGGGAGGATTCACAAAGGACTCTTAAAATACTAGCTTCTTGTTTGTATATACAGAGACATCTTAACTGCTGAAGAACATTGTACACAAGAGTTGCACTTGACTAGTGATGCAGACACAAAAAGGAAGAATACGCACACCTTATACAATTTTAAGTTCAAAAAAAGTAAAAACTAAAACTTTCGTAACTCACCTGCGAGACACAACAAGCTGCCAAACATAGGGAACAAAGAATTCCTCAGGGTGAAGCTCCTCTTCGTATGTAAACCGCAGCTGCGTAAACATCTGTCAATAAAACAACTACAGATATGAGGTGTTATTTTAATCAGCAAAAGATACACATTGAAGCCAAAAAGTTATTGAATTTTTTTCACCTTCATGCCTTCTCCTCGCCAAGATCTTGTGTTGGCAATGATTACTTGAAGCACCTTTTCAACTGACCATTCTCCTTCACTATTTTGAGCATCCATTCGAGCATTGAAGAAATCCAGAACCTTTTAGGAAAGATTTTAGCAAGTTAAATATGTTTAAGATGCACCTTTCAGTAAATCCTCAAGACATGATTATAAGCATGGTAAGTTGTAGGCAAGGATGATCACTGTGTATATATTCTCTATGAGCTCATAAAATCGAGGATGGTCGCGAAAAGGCTGAAAGAGCTCTTGCCGATGAAGAAGCGCATATACCACCTGCTACATCAAAAGCACCCCATTCATAAGAACATGCACTTCTTCCAAGATCATCTAGCTAAGAAAATCCAGCAAGCCCAGCTCCACTTGATATTAGCAAGCTTTTGTGGAAATTTTTCAAGTAACAAAAGAATGGGCTTTACTTGGTGGATTGAGGGAAAACAGGATGTAATGACAACTAGGATCCTTATGCAATGTCAAACTCAAACCCATGGATATTTACAATAAAAATCTAATTCTAGCATCACCGCAAATGTTACTTCATGCATGCAACAAAGTAATTCTAGCATCACCACAAATGTTACTTCGTTCATTGCCCTTTATTCCGTATGCTTTTCCCCACCAAAAAGAGCCACTTTTACAATGTGCTTTCAAGACAACATGGTGATCAGCTATTATGTAGAGCACTGAAACCAACTGCTCTAGCTCATTGGCTAAGGTAAACATAGAACAGACAAAATCGACCCCTTGATCTTTTCAAAAGCTCCTTTTTCCCAAGTGGTTTTGTGCAACTATCTACAATATTATCTTGTTTGTCACAATTTTGCAATATGATGTCACCAATCTGCACTCTTTCCATGATGAAGTGCTCTCTAACGTCCATATGCTATATTCTAAAACGATAAGCTGAATTCACAATAGATTATTTGTTGGTTGTGTTACAAAATAATATGCATTGAAAGTAATATCTAATGTACATCAAATTGCTTCATATGCACCTGTTGTCAAAGCTCCAAACTCTCCTTCTGTCGATGATAAAGAAAACTATTGCATGTTGGACCTTATGAAAAATACACAACCCTATGTAGATCTTCTCTTATTATGATCAATTGTATAACGATTATTACAAAATCCTCGTAATCTAGTTTGACTACCTCTTTATTCAACCCTAAGTCATTTGTGTCTCTAATATATCTCAAAACGTTTTTAGCTAGAGTGAGCTTGTTTAGCTTTGACATATACAATGACACTGACTTGACAACATAACAAATATTTGTTCTTGTAATTCTCAAGTAAATAAGTGAACCACTCAGCTTATCCGTAGCAGGCTTGTCTTGATCTTGAACCAATTTGATAATCTCTTCTATAGGTTCGCAACAATCTTGGAAGCTTGCATGTCATATTTCTTCAATAAGAAGAAGTCATATTTGTGCTGACTCTTGAAGGTTGATTATGAATCTCTCTACAATCCAATTCCAAGGCAATAATACATGCTTCCTAAATTTATTAAATCAAACTCTTCAAATGAATCCTTCTTCACTTTTATAATTAAATCCTCGTTGCTACCTGTCACTATAGATCATCTACATACAAAAGTGCAATAGTCATCTCAATCTTACTTTAGGTACTTGTTTCAATCCATATTTGGTTTTTTCTAACCAGTAAACCTTTCACATCTCTCTTTGGGTAACGCATGTAACTTCTTTATTTAAAAAATGCATTTTTAAGTCTACTTGATACGTATTCTATTCCTTGACTGTTACCAAAGACCTGATTGAATCCATGTTTGCAACTAGGGCATATGTTTCTTCGTTATCTTCTCCATATTACAAAGCACAAAGTCTTGCTACTAGCTTGGCTTTGTACCATTCGACTTCTATATTGTATTTGTCCTTCAAAATCCCCTTATTTTCAATTTAATTTCTTGTTTGAAGGTGAATTACAAAATTTTCAAATATCGTTTCTATATAAAGCTGTTGGAGGTCAACATCTCCTGATGTCACCTTAGAGAGAGAGGGCCTTGCTTCTGGGTGTGCCCGCCCAGTGAGTGAGGATAGCATAGAGAGTGAGGGCCTCTGTTGTGGGTGTGCCCACCCCGTGTGTGTGTAGGTTAGTGTGGCTGTCCAATACCTCAAGCTGAGCCTATGGTGGCTCCCAAGCATGGTACGGAGGTGCGGGGGCCACCTTGTTGGCAATGGGCTAGGAGGCATGAACCCTCTGCAATAGGCAGCCCTTCAGGCGGGTTGGCCCACCTGGCCTGGTCGGCCCACAAGCTGCAGGGGGTCGGCTCCCTAGGAGCCCTTTTATAGGGCTGTGTGCCCAGCCCTATATGCTGGAGTCAGCCCTCATAGGGGCACTGAGTCGGCCTGCTTGCTGCAGCCGACTGGAGGAGGGTGAGGGGCTATATATAGGCCCCTCCTCACTCCTTGTTTGAGCATCTGGTGGAGCAGTTCAGTCCACCACAGAGTGGAGCCTGGCAGAGGTGCAGAGCCAGCCCACAAAATCACTTGAGGAGCAGGGTAGTGGAGCAGTTCATCCACTCCCTCGTGCTCCCATTCTTTTGGTTCCTAAGCTCTGTGTTCTGAGCTCTCGAGCAGCCCGTTGTTTCCAAGATTTTCCTCTAGCTGTAGCAGGGTTTTCTCCAGAGATCACTTGCAGTTCTCCTGTGCCTCTCTCTCCTTTCAATTGTTACGCCTATGACCACGTATACTCCAGCCTTCTAGACGCACGAGGCAAGCGCTGCCAGCAGGCTTTCCAGATATGGAGGATTGCTTGCTTGTTTGTGGCAGCCGGACCTGCCGATCAGGTGCGCCGACCAAGGAATAATTTATCAAGGCAAGCTTTCAGGCAGAACCTCGAGCCACGAGGAGTTGTTCCCGCTGACTCAAGTGGCAGTATGTGAGAGTACTTGTTTATCTTTTTGACCTACATGCAAGGTGGGAGAGAGATGGCGGATGAATGCAAGGTGGGAGAGAATGCTATGTGAGATTCACAATGAAGGGTGATACCCTTTCATTAATGTCCCTTGAGATCACTCAAGTTCCATCTTTCCATTTACACCTTAGCCTATAACCCATGTGTCTACCATTCAAGGCACGTTAACGGACCCTTCCCTTCCTATTGCCCCTAGGACCTAGACACATGCGTGCACATCTTTATTAATACAATTAGTGTTACATGTCAAGTTTGATGCCGTCTGAAGCAGTGGCTCCAGCTTGACTAGTCCTATCTCCTCGGATGATCCACTACCATAACAGTTCGGTCGGTGTCCATCATAAATATAAATACATGTTACGCCATTGCTGTATATATTATAATAAGGTTCTAATATCTACTAATTGAAGATTAGTGATTTCTCGTCATGATAGTCCAGCCTGCTTGAATGGGCAGAAGTCCTCTTATGGATCCTCTCTTGTCTCTTTCTCTTGCATACGCTTTTCTCTTTTACTTTTGCATTTGCATCACCTCTTCATAATCTGCAAATAGTCTGCTCTTGGTAGTACACGATCTCTTCTGAATCAGAACTTAAATGTCATCTTAAGTTCTAGTTCCTTGTAATGCTGAAGTACCACTGCAGTGCCTCTTCGATATCTCTGCATGCTCATAATCCTCTTCTAAATACCAAGATGCTGAAATCTCTTCATAATATGCTCAATAAGCTGAAACATATTATCAACAACTGGTCAGTATTAAAAAGATTCTCTCACCCAAATGTTTTATTGAACTAGGTAGACCTTGGTTATACATGATTTTGCAATGGAGAACTCCTTGGTCTACAGAAACTATAGAACATCGCTCTCAAGTCTTCTATTTCATCCCTATTCATCCTATAAGACGCTCTACGTGGAGGAAAAAAACATTTGTTCTCTATCCATTCTCCATAATGATTATTTATCTACTCTCTATCCAATTCATAAATGGATAGCATTTACTCTTGGTTCTATGTTCACCTCAGATACCTAGAATGAGGAGGTAGAAGCCTCACCCTCCTGCTTGGATGCTTTGCCTTTCCCTTTATAGAATTGGTTTGGCTAATAGAGGAGGACGTTTATGTCATGGATGCCCAGGCTTATCCTTCTTACATCCAAAATATTTACCCTCCTTAATCAGCTTTGTCTTCTCATCGTCAGAGTCCATTAACCCTTATCCCAAGGAAATGTGTCCCATTTTTTTATAACCCCACCAAATATAACTGAGCTACATGATATAGGAATGGCAAGTGTGAGAATGACCAAAGCATTTCCCAATCCAATTAGCATCACAAAATAAAAGGGAGATCACTTTCATTTTTGCTCACCCACTACAGATTGAGATTGCAATACGAGAGCTTAATAATAGAGCAATCACTGGCAACTAGTCGGTATTACGCCCACTAGATGCAGAGTCTGAGACTAGGATTTAGTCTTTAGATGAGCCTCTTTTTGGAAGGGGATTACATTCAAGAAGAGACCATATATGAGTGTGGATTTTTCTTGATCCAATTGTTCTCACCAGAGAATTGAGATGTCCCACTCACTTCTTCAGAGCTCCCTATCTAGGACCTCACTTGGTTTTCCACATACCTTGGTACCAAGGCTTCACAATAGAGAACATAGAGACAACATTATATCCCAGATCACATTGCCATTCCCAAGCATGCCTCAGAAGTACAAGAGCGTCCTCTCCTCAATCGCATCCAGGTTTGAGATTGTCCTTGAAGCTTCCAACCAAGATTTCCACTTCGGTTCTCATGGATAATGGCGTGCCAAATGTTTATTGGTAGCCAAGGACCCCTCTATCTTACCCTCTAGCATCTTTCCAGAGGCTTGTTACTTCAGCAAGTGGAGGTTGCCGCATTACAAGGACAATGTCATCCTTTAGGGGGCTTGGCCATTTGGTGAAGGCATGCCCTATGTTCCCCAGTCATCAAGGGGGAGGGCAAGGGGTAAAGTCAAGGCAATAGCAAGAGACCATCCCTCCTCCGCAACCAATAGTGTTGGCCTTCGCATTCCCAAGATCACCCACGAATTGGCTTGGATCCTAGTCCAAAACAAAAGAAAGAAACTAAGCAAAGCAAAATGCAAAAAGAAAAGCAAGAAGACAGAGCCAAGCTATGAGGCAAAGACTGACACCCATGGTCATAGACCCTCCTCTGTCACAGGTTCAAGACAAAAGCAGGGGGTAGAGGTACCTTTGGAGAGGTATGCTCAACAAGCAAGAGGATCACGCGAGATGGAGGCATGAACACCCCTCCCTCCCGATGGGTGAGGCGGTGATCCCTCCCCCTTCATGGCTGAGCAAACAACTTCGTCGTCGGCATTACCCCCGACAAAGCCGCCAAATGTGGTGATCCCTATTGAAGCGCATGATTCCTTTGTTAGAGGTCAACATCTCCTAATGTCACCTAGAGGGCCTTGTTTGTGGGTGTGCCCGCCCAGTGAGTGAAGCTAGGATAGATGACTGAGGGCCAGTGTTATGGGTGTGCCCGCCAATAGGGTTGGCAAGCTACCCAGTGTTGGAGGGGTTGTTGCCCACGTGCGGGTCTCTTCAGGGCCTTCTTGAGGCCTGCTGCGCTGCCGCGTGGCATCCCCTTTTGAGGCCCCTAGGGAGTCAACTCCCTTATGAGCAGGTCAGTTGGAGGGCAGAGGGCACAGCCCCTTCATATAGGCTCTACAGATCCCGGTGGAGAGCTAGGAGCAGCCAGCTCTAGAGCCTAGCCTGTCGGTTGCCAGGCCCATGCATTAGGGCCTTGTGCAGCCCCATATAGGGGGCTGTCTGGGTCGGCCCCCTAGGGCTGTGGGTCAGCCATGTAGGCAGCTGGTCGTCCCAACCCCTTGCTGGCTGACTAGGAGGCTAGGGGCTATTTATAGGCCCCCCCCAACTTGAGCATTCATTACTTCATTGCAGGGTCTGGCAGAGGTGCAGAGCCAGCCCAGTTAGCACTTGAGGAGCAGGGCAGTGGAGCAGTTCATCCACTCCCTTGTGCTCCCTTCTACTTGGTTGTAGAGCTGTTTGTTTTGAGCTCTCAAGCAGCCCGTTGGTTCCGAGGTTTTCCCCCAATTGTGGCGGGGTTTTCTCCAGAGATCACTTGCAGTGCTCATGTGCCTTCCTCACCTCTCTCTCCTTCTCAATGAGGTGTGTGATGTTGGGGTAAAGGCACATTGCCTACCCTTAATTAAAAGAATTAAAGATAGGACACCTATGACTGTCTTAAGACAGTCATAGAATAAACCTAATCCTAATATAACATAAGTGAGTTTGTGGTGTGGCTCACTCATCACTTCACACCCGCACTATTGTGTCTCTCTCACTCTCACTCTCTTGCTCACTTCCTCTCCTCTCTTCCCCCTCTCAACTGGTATCAGAGCCTCTCCCTAGCCACACCTCCTCTCCCTAGTCTCATCTGCCTTTCAAATCCGTTCCGTACGGCCGATCCGTACGGCCGTACGACGTCCGTACGACCGTACGGACAGATCTAGACCACTCGACGGTACAGCGGCGGTGTTTTTCCTGTTCGCAGGCTGCTAGGGCGGCACATTTTGCAGCTAGGGCGGCGCATTTCGAGGGCATCAGAGCGGCGCAGGCGGGCGCATTTCGGCGCAGATCTGCAGGTCGCTGGTCGCGGGTGGCGCCGTACACATGAGCTGCTAGCTGCAGCTCGAGGCATTACATCCAGCAAGCAGCCAGCTGCTTCATAGCAGCTGCTACTAGCTGCTAGATCCTTGAGGAGTGCGTAGGCGCCGCCAGCCTGCTGCAGTCCAGCAGCATAGCTGCTGTGCTATACAGTACATCAGCTGTACGGACTGTCCGTACAGTCGTACGGACAGCCGTACACAGGTACGGACGACAGACTGTCCCAGGTACGGACGACAGTCCGTCTGCAGATACACAGGGGTTGGCGTCGAACGCAGGACTTGGTGTTTTTTGCTGCAAAGTTTTTTTTGGGGAAGCGCGTGCTACAAGAAGTACAGCAGGAGTTTCTATGCATTTACTGAGTGAAAATCTCAGTTTTGGGTGATTTTATCAAAGGGCTTTTGCCTGGATGTGTATGCAGTATATGCCTTGAGGCAGTGTGTATCCAGGGAGCACACATTTGCTTTATTTCCGCAGTGCATTTGGTGACATTTGTTGCAGGTCACATTCTTTGTACGCACTTTGAAAATCTCAGTTGAGCCACGCTTGGTCAGGGCGCATCGAGTTTACTCGGTCCCTAACTGCCCATCGTTGACAGTGCTCAAAAGATTTTCTTCCTGGTGTCTGTACGTTGTGAGTTGTGTTGTTACCGAGTACACAGAAGCAGTCTCTGCATTACACATTGTCAGGTATAAGTGTCAGAGAGGTTTCATTTTGCATGCTACCTCAGTGTTGAGGTGTTCTCCACTTGATTCAGGTGTCAGATCAAGGGGCTTTTGCCCAGACTTTGTTTGATAGCACTTGGGTTACCGACAGAGATCTTCAGATGCATTTTCTCCCCTTGGTATAAGGGTGATTGCTTGGGATTTATCCCATTTACTGTTGCAGGTTTTTGTGACAGGCTGAAGGGTCACTTACTGTTTTTTGGGGTGTCTGTCAAGTGGTTTCTGCAATTTGAGTCAGTGACATACCTCATCTGAGGTGGGAGAAGTGATCAGTACAGTCAGTACAGCAGTGTTTACAGCAGTGTTGGTGGTTTTGTCAGATAATTATGCACTGTTAAGCTCTTGTTGAGCAGCAGCAGCAGTCTGAAATTACTGTTTTTATGCCTTTTTGAGCTCAGAACAGTTTGTCAGAAGGTACAGTATTTGCAGGGACATTTACTGTTTTGCTGCAGATTTTACTGACAGTAAAAACAGCACCTTTGAGAGTGCTTCTGGCTCTTGAATAGAGCAGGCTTTTCTGAGAAATCAGAACTTTTTTATTCAGTCTTTTTACTTCCAGGGAGTCAGGTACTTTCCTCATCTGATATGGCATCAGGAGGAGGTGATTCTTCAATTCTGAACATAAAGAAACTGGAAGGAGCACATAACTATGCATTATGGGCAGAACAGTGCTTGAATGTTCTTCTGTTAAAGAAGATTGCTAAGCCCATAAGGGTAAAGGGTGTCAAGCCATCTGATATGGCAGCTGATGACTGGGAAGAGCTTGATCTGTCTGCGAGGGCAGCTATCATGCTCACTATTTCAGACACTCTTGTGTTCAATGTACAGGCTGAAAAGACCTCTTATGGTCTATGGCAAAGACTAGAAGAACTGTATGCCCAAAAGAGCTCAGCCAGTAAGGTTTATTGGCTGAAGAAGCTGGTCGATCTTCGCATGAAGGAAGGTACAGCTATGACCTCACACTTGAGTGAGTTCAATGCTATCTTTACACAGCTGATTGCACAGGGGTTGAACCTTGATGAGGAGTTCAAGGCTACTTTCTTGTTGTGTACTCTTCCTGAGAGTTGGGACACTTTCAAGACCACCCTGTCAAACTCAAATGCCACTCTTATTTATGCTGATGTAGAGAGCTCTCTCCTTATGGAGGAGATGAGCAGGAAGAATAATGCGGGCAGCAAGTCTTCAAGTGCTTTGCAGGTACAGGACAGAGGCAGGACTCAGCAGAAGGGGAGATCTGCTAGTAAGTCCAAATCCCGTAGTCAGTCCCGTGGCAAAAAGGACATTGAATGCTTTTATTGTGGCAAGAAGGGACATGTGAAGTCGAAGTGCTTCAAGTTCATACGGGATCAGAAAGCCAAGAAGGCTGAAACGAAGGATGCAGGAAATGCAAGCAAAGGCAAAGGCAAGGCCAAGGCAGATGACTTGGATGCAGTGAATGTTGCAGCAGAGGACAGTGACAGTGACATACATGATGTTTTATGCTCTTCTGCTGTAATAGCACATGCTTTGGTTATTGATGGCCATGACATGCATACCTGGCTCTTGGATTCAGGTGCCTCTTTTCATGTTACACCTCATAGGGAGTGGTTTACTTCCTACACAGGTACTCATGGAGTTGTTCATCTTGGGAACAACTATGCATGTCAGATTGCAGGGATTGGCAGTATACAGATAGTACTTCCTGATGGACAGTCATTTATGCTTGATGGTGTTCGCCATGTGCCGCAAATCAAGAAAAATCTGATTAGCACTGGCTTATTGGATGACACTGGTTACCACACCACATTTGGGGATTCCAAATGGGTGATTACTGATGGCCATACTGTAGTGGCTGAGGGTTTTAAGAGTGATACCTTGTACCCTCTTTATGTTTCCAGTGTGGGTAATCATGTTGTTGCCATAACCGAGCTGCCAAAGGTTTCATTGTGGCATAGCCGGTTGGGACACATGTCTGTTAAGGGAATGCAAGAACTGTCACGTTTGGGTTATCTGCCGCCTCTCTCTTTTTCAGATTTGCCTACTTGTGATCATTGTATTTTTGGCAAGCATTCTGTGACTCCTCATAGGAGGAGAACTCCTCAGAATAGAGCACCACTTGATCTAGTGCACACTGATTTGTGTGAGATGCCACAGTTATCACTAGGGGGTGCCAAATATTTTATTACTTTCATTGATGATGCCACACGTAAGGTGTGGGTCTATTTCTTGAAGCATAAGGGAGATGCCCTAGATGCTTTCAAGAGATTTGTCGCTCAGGTGGAGAATCGGACAGGTCGTAGGCTGAAATGCCTCAGATCCGATAATGGGGGTGAGTATGTGTCACATGCTTTTGTGCAGTTTTGCCAAGCTAAGGGCATCAAACAGGAACTCACAGCCCCTCATAATGCATCTCAAAATGGTGCAAGTGAGCGGATGAATCGAACTGTTCAGGAGAAGGTTCGATGTATGTTGTCTTATGCTGCATTACCCCATGGCTTTTGGGCAGAAGCCGTGCAAACAGCAGTTCACATTATTAACAGGTCACCAAATAAGGCTTTGGAGTTGAAAGTGCCAGAGGAGGTGTGGTCTGGCAAGCCACCCTCATATAAGCACTTACGGGTATTTGGCTGCGAGTGCTTTGCTCATGTACGCAAAGATCTACGCACCAAGCTGGATCCAAAGTCTATCAGATGCATCTTTATGGGATATGGTGATGAAGGTGAAATGGGGTACAGGTTATGGGATCCCGTTAAACGGAAGATTATACGCAGCAATGATGTCATCTTTAAAGAAGATAGTGTACACAAGGAACCCGTGCAACCTGTGGAATACAGGAGGGTTATTTATGATGATGTTGGACAGCCAAGAATGCCCATTTATATGCAGCAGCAGCCTGCTGCAGATCACCCTGTTCAAGAGGGTATACAGGCTGGAAATCAGCCAGATGATTTTGCCAATGATGTACCACTCGATATGCCAGCAGATGAAGCTGTAGCACAGCCAGATATGGTGGTACAGCCACCTGTCATTCATGAAGAACAGGCTGGACAGCAGCCTAATCCCGAACATTTTGTTAGGAGGAGCTCCCGTGCACAACGGCCTCCTGTCAGGTTTGTTCCAGGAGCCAATAATGTGGCTGATTTTATCATGTTGACAGATTGTGGTGAGCCTTCCAGCTTCAAGGAAGCTATGGGAAGAGCAGAGAAAAAGAAGTGGGAGAAAGCCATGCAATCAGAAATGGACTCCCTACTTCAGAATGATACATGGGACTTGGTGCAGTTACCTGCAGGCAGAAAGGTTTTGCCATGCAAGTGGGTTTACAAAGTCAAAGTGGATTCAAATGCTTTACCAAGGTATAAGGCCAGATTGGTTGCCAAGGGATTTAAGCAGGAGAAGGGCATTGATTTTGATGAGATTTTTTCCCCTGTAGTCAAGATGACTACTTTGAGAGCAGTGTTAGCTCTTGTTGCTCATGATGACATGGATTTATGTCAGATGGATGTGAAGACAGCTTTTCTTCACGGAGATCTCCATGATGAGATCTATATGAGTCAGCCAGAGGGATATGCTGTTAAAGGGAAAGAGCAGCTTGTATGTAAGCTCAAAAGGAGCTTGTATGGACTCCAGCAGGCACCAAGAGAATGGTACAAGAAGTTTGATGCCTTCATGCAGTCCCAAGGGTATCTTCGGTGTGAGACCGATCATTGCTTATACACCAAACGGGCAAAGGATGGCAGTTTGATGCTACTCATTCTATATGTGGATGACATGCTTATTGCCAGTAAATCTCAGCATGAGATTACTGCTTTGAAGAAACAACTGCATAAGTCTTTTGACATGAAAGACTTGGGTGATGCAAATCATATTCTTGGCATGCGTATTACTCGTGACAGGTCCAAGGGACTTTTGTTTCTGTCACAGAAAGAGTATATTAACAAAGTACTGCAGAGGTTTAAAATGGAGGGGGGGAAGTCCATTAGTACCCCGTTGCCTCCACATTTAAAACTCAGCAATAAGGACAGCCCCAGATCAGATGATGATAAGGCTGAAATGGCCAAGGTTCCGTATGCATCTGCAGTTGGATCTTTGATGTATGCCATGGTTGCCACTCGTCCGGATATTGCTTTTGCGGTGGGAGTCATCAGCAGGTATATGGCAAATCCAGGCAAGCGGCATTGGGAAGCAGTGAAAGGTGTCTTGAGGTATCTCAAAGGTACCAAAGACTTGTGCATATGCTATGGTAGGAAGGATGCATTGGTGCATGGTTTTACAGATTCAGACTATGCAGGGAATGCAGATAACCGGAAATCTACTACCGGTTATATTTTCACATTTGCAGGAGGTGCTATATCATGGGTGTCTCGGTTGCAGAAATGCGTTGCACTGTCAACCACAGAAGCTGAATATGTTGCAGCCACTGAGGCCTGCAAGGAAGCAATATGGCTTACTCGGCTGGTGGGAGATTTGGGCATTACAAGTGATATGCCAGTTTTGCATTGTGATAGTCAGAGTGCTATCATGTTGGCAAAGAATCCGGTCTTTCATCAGAAGACCAAGCACATAGAAGTGAAATATCATTTCATCAGGGAGGTACTGGAAGACAAGCGTCTTGAGCTTGTGAAAGTACATACTGATGATAATCCTGCAGATTTGCTCACTAAGAGCTTGCCTACAGAGCGGTTTGCACATTGTCGCCACATCATGGGATCAGGATGAGACCATTCTTACTTTATGGTCTAGTATACAGTAACTGTATATTGCTGTAATTTTTATTCTTTTCTCCCCTTTTGGCACATTGGCCTTTAGGTGGGAGGTTGTTGGGGTAAAGGCACATTGCCTACCCTTAATTAAAAGAATTAAAGATAGGACACCTATGACTGTCTTAAGACAGTCATAGAATAAACCTAATCCTAATATAACATAAGTGAGTTTGTGGTGTGGCTCACTCATCACTTCACACCCGCACTATTGTGTCTCTCTCACTCTCACTCTCTTGCTCACTTCCTCTCCTCTCTTCCCCCTCTCATGTGAGTGAGGCATACTATCTCTCTCTCTCTTCCATTCATTTCCGCTGCACTTCTCACATCCTCTCCAAGGGAGCCAAGGCTCACCTCTTTTTCTTCTTCCGTAGCTCCCACCCTCCTCTAGCTTCTCTACCTCCCCTTCTTCCGACTCCCATTCCTCTTCTCATTTGAAGCCAAGTGTGAGAACTAGGCCTCACACTTGGCTTCAAAATACCCAACAAACCCCCCTTCAGAGCGAAGGTGGTGAGACCCAAAACACAAAGAGAAAACCAATCTCCAACTACGCCGCAATACAGCAAAAGGATGCCTCATTGTGTGCACCTCCCATGCCACAATTATCCCTTCGGTCAGCTTGTGATCAACAGTTGAGACCATCACTCGGTCACAACACCCCTTGGCTCCTAACTAGTACAAGCTATGTTCCAAAAACTAGAACTAAGGCTCTCATACAAAAACTCAAATACAATCATTTTTCAGGGACTGCCCAGGGTAGGGACATAGAACCCTTATTGACACACGCACACAAAGGACAACTCAAAAAGCCCAATCCTCATTGACCTCGTCAAGATGGACTTGGGCAGTGCCAACAACAATTTCCTCAAATTCTTCTCTTTCTTAGGGTTCTTCTCTCCAACTAGTGTTCCTATTGTTCTTTCTCGTTTTTCTTGAAGCGAAAGTCTTTCTTGTGTCCGAACTTCTTGCAATAATGGCATTCGATCTTCTTTCCATCTTTCCGCTT
Source organism: Dipteris shenzhenensis (assembly GCF_047967505.1). Classification (NCBI taxonomy): domain Eukaryota; kingdom Viridiplantae; phylum Streptophyta; class Polypodiopsida; order Gleicheniales; family Dipteridaceae; genus Dipteris; species Dipteris shenzhenensis. The sequence continues at coordinate 30,338,080 of NC_141609.1, read as the reverse complement.
GGAAGAAGATGTGTGTGCTCTATATGTGTCGTCAATGCTCCTCGTTTTGTCTTCTTTGCTCCTTCAGTCCTTCTCAAGAAGTAGTGCCCCCATATCTTCGAATGTGGTCATGTGACATAAAGCACTTCCAAAGAAGACTAGAAATGTGGTATATCTTCCACACTCTTGATCAAGACTGCCATCTTATCCTCATCATCAGGCTCACTCTTAAGACTAGTGAGTTGATTGATGATGGAGAACATAGCAGCTAGATGATCACTGATCTCATCGGATTCAAAGATTTTGTGTTCATAAAACTTTATCCTTAGAAATACCTTGGGATTGGTGATTCTATTACCAAAGATACCTTCGAGTTTTACCAATACTTAGTTAACTGAAGACTTGAAGTCAATATGATGTATAAGTGAGTCGGCAAGCCTAAGACCAATAATGGCAATGGCATGCTGATTTCGCTGCTTCCAAGTCTAAAACTCCTTGTTTCTTGTTGAAGGGACATTCTCGTCTCCCAAGACAATTTCCCATAATCCTTTCCCTCATCAAGGAGTTGCATCTTTGTTTGGGAACCTGTCCCTGTGAATCTCTCCAACGAGTACATAGAAAAGGAGGAAAGAGATGAAGACATAGAAAATTTTAGGGAGATCTTAACACAGCATGAAGACCTGCTCCAAAGAGACAAGCTGCACATTAGAATGCACAATATATTCTCCCTTTTCGCCATGCCTTAGCCATGGTACAATTGCCCACTTCTCACAACCAGGCCATTGAAACTCGATGGACATGTACATCCATGAAATCATGGATGCTGGAAAAATCCTTGGGCACTTCCTTGACATCACACCCACTAAATGAGGTCGTAGAATCCGAGCCTCCCCATGAGAGAGATGCTAGGGCAGGATTGAACCTAGGGGCTCTAATACCGTGTAGAAGATCATGGTAGAGGAGAACAAATGTAGAACACGAGACAAAGAAAACATTCTAGTACATGAGTTGTCTCATGTCACTGAAAGGTACCAACCTCGTCATAGGCTGAGGCAGCCTTATATTCCACACAATGATGATGTTACTGAGATGATGTCTTTTCAGATTTTCAGGATTGTTTCTCAGGTGCACTTCCTCAAGAATTACCTCCCAAGAGAGGGGGATTCCCTTCTTTCCTTTCACGGTTGGTAATGCCAGGAGGTTTCAGCTGAACGGTAGGGGTTGGATTCCCTCCAGAGCCCCCCATTGGGAAAGCTTCTTCATCACCGCAGACTTGCGTAGAAATTTCTGGAGGAGGCTCTGGAAATCCTCAGAAATAGAAAGATCACTCTTTTCTTTTGGCTTTCTATTCATGGAGGGATTGCAGTGAACCTGTGGAGATCACGATTTGGGGCTGATCCCACTTGTCCTCGATGCCATTCTGCAGAGGAGCCAGTGCGACATTGCCTTTGGGACTGCAGTCAGGCGAGGACTGTTTGGAAAGGGATTGCTCGGATACTCAGCATCTTTCACACTTCCCCTTTCTTCATGACTTGGGGCTCGGTCGCATGGTTATCTCTTACCGGGCCCCAGGTGTTTTATGAGGGTGAGTCTTCTTCTTGGACACTCTCGGTCCGCCGGCAGGTGATAGAGCCCTGCTCTCTACAGGATGTACCACTTACTCCCTTCAGAGCTTCTCATGTTTCAATGGACACCTCTTGGGAGATTTTGGCTAGCATTTCCTCTTGGCACATTTGGAGATCCAGATGTACTGAGGCCTTGGATGGCACCCAAATACACCCATTACAGGTGTTCACGGGTATTTGGTCTGACACGGTTCACACTTTGATAGCCATATGGGCTAGCATGCAGGGCCCTTCATGGGCAGCCTCTTCTAGAAGGACTATATTTCTTCGAGTTTGGAGAGGTTCTCCCTTTTTCTCGGAGGTTTCTACCGGATTGAGATGGCACTATCCGCCTCAATCCTTTCTTTTTTGCTCTTGAGCTTTTCGTGCATTGCATGATGTATCCCGTATGGAGCTTGCTCTAACGGTTTTTCTTTAATACTTAATAGAAGTCTCTTTTTGCAAAAAAAAAAGAATTACCTCCCAAGAGGCCCCAAGGATCATCAAATTGATATAATTCTAGGAAGCTCACCACCTAATATACCTCCCTATCGTGTCGGTAAGGCACAACAAGAAGAGATAATGTCACAAGTGAAGGAACTCTTGGAAAAGAAATTAATACAGCCAAGTAATTCTCCTTACTGTTCCCCTGTGTTGCTTGTGCAAAAGAAGGATGGCAGTTGGAGAATGTGTATTGATTATAGGGCTTTGAATAAAGTCACAATTAAGAACCGTTTTCCAATTCCACGCATTGATGATATATTGGATCGGTTGGAAGGTTCCTCAATGTTTAGTGGTATTGACCTTAAAAGTGGATACCATCAAATAAGGATACGGCCTGAAGATGTCTACAAGACTGCCTTCCGCACTTCATTTGGCTTATATGAGTTCCTTGTGATGCCTTTTGGTTTGACTAATGCACCTACCACTTTCAATAGAATGATGGACAGAATTTTTAGAGCACACAGAAAGTTTGTGGGCACTTTCTTCAATGACATCATTGTGTTCTCTAAAAATGAGCAGGAGCACAGGAAACACCTCACTATTGTGTTTCAAGAGTTGAAAAGACACAAGCTATTAATAAACACCAAGAAAAGTGAGTTCTTTATGCATGAGATTCATTTTCTCGATCATATAGTGCCAAAGGATGGAGTCAAGATGGATCCTGCAAAAGTTGAGGCCATAAGGAGTTGGCTAATTTTGAAAAATCTGCATGAAGTTAGAAGCTTTCTTGGGTTGTGTTCATACTATCGGAGGTTTATAAAGTACTTTGCAGAAATTGCTTCTCCCTTGCATGCTTTACAAAAGAAAGCTGTACCGTTTCAGTGGGGACCAAAGGAAAATGCAACTTTTGAAGAGCTGAAGCAAAAGTTGTGTTCTGAACCCGTTATTATCTTGCCAGATCTTGCAAAACCCTTTGCTGTAACTTGTGATGCATGTGGGAACAGCATAGGAGGTACTTTGATGCGGGATGGCAGAGTGGTTGCATATGAGAGTAGAGTTCTCAAAGATGCTGAATTGTACTTGCAGACATACGAGAAGGAAATGTTAGCAATGATACATGCTTTGACCACATGGAAACATTACCTTCTTGGAGCTGATTTTTATGTGCAGACAGATCATCAGTCACTTAGATATTTTCTCACACAGAGAAAATTATCTGAAAAGCACATGAGATGGGCTAACTTCCTCTCAATGTTTCATTTTCAAATTGTACATGTGCCGGGTAACAAAAATGTCGTGGCTGATGCACTTTCCAAGAAACCACAGCCTGAAGCAGTCTCCAAGAAACCCAGTGTTTCAGCAGTGAGCATTGCTTACAACAATGTGTTAGATGTGATGAAAGATCAATATGTTAATGATGCTGATTTTTCAACTATTTATGATCAGCTTTCTGATGGTCAAAAGCATGATCACTATATGTTGAAAGAGGGTTTCATTTTGATGCATGAATGACTCTGTGTCACTGATCAGATGCGACAGAAAGTCATAATGGAAAGTCATGCTCCTCCATATGCAGGACATAGGGGAATTACAGCAACAATTACAGCAGTGGAGCAATACTTTTATTGGCCATCTTTGAGGAAAGATGTGGAAGAATATGTGAGAACATGCATGGTTTGTCAGAAAGTAAAGTTTGACAGGCAGAAGGCACCTGGGTTGTTACACCCTTTGCCAATTCCGGATAGACCATGGCAAAGCATAGCTATGGATTTTGTGTTTGATCTTCCACGTACTCCTACTGGACATGATGGATTGTGGACAATAATTTGCAGGTTTAGCAAACAAGCCCACTTTGTACCAGTAAGAAAGAAAATTACAGCAGATCAAATGGCCAAATTGTTTCTGCAGCATGTCTTCAAGTATCATGGGATGCCTGAATCCATAATCAGTGATAGAGATCCGAGGATGACCAGCCTCTTTTGAAGAGGGCTGTTTGAAAATATGGGCACTACGCTGAATTTTTCGTCATCTTTTCACCCTCAGTCTGATGGACAATCGGAGTAGGAAAATTCTACCATCTTGGATATGTTTAAATGCTATGTCTCAGACCACAAAAGCAAATGGGAGCATTATTTGCCTTTGCTGGAATATGCTTACAATAATACGGTACACACGTCCACAGGTAAAGCACCTTTTGAAATAGTGGAAGGTGCCAGGAAGATACCTCCCATTTTGCATACAAAAGAGAAAATCTTCGAAGCTGATCGTTTTGTGGAAAGCCTTGAAGAGGCTTACAAGAAGATCAAATATTCCTTGCAAAGAAGTCAGGTTAAGCAGAAAAGAGCAGCAGATAAGCACCACAGGGAATTGGTATTCACAGAAGGTGATTGGGTTTTGTTGCGTTTTCAAAAGGCAAGGCTGAAAAATAAGAAAGGCAAGGAAAGGTTGTACACAAAGCTGAACATGCGTTACTATGGTTCTTTCCAGGTTTTTGAAAAGATAAACAAGGTAGCTTACAGGCTGAAGTTGCCTCCGCATTGGAAGATACATAATGCCTTTCATGTGAGCTTATTAAAGCAATATCATGGAGATATTCCCGAGGATTTACCTGATGAGGTGCAGCCTGAAGTGGAAGAACAGGATGAACTTCTGGTCCCAGAGCAGATTCTGGCACACAGAGATAGAAAGCTCAAGGGTAAAGTTATCCGTCGCTACTTGGTAAAATTTCAAAATTACCCATCACTTGATGCGAAATGGATGGAGAAAGGTGAACTGGCAGATTCACCTGGGATATTGCAGCTTTACCTTGATGCTTTCCAATTAGAGCCGACTGCGGTCCGGGCTCCTACAGGTAGTTCAGCAGAGCGAGCGTCTGGAGCATTACCTGGTGTTCGAGAGGGGGGTAGCACCTCCACTCCCTCAGTACAGACGGGCTCACCGTGATTTCATGAGGTCGCTTGATGACACTGTATGTTTCATCCGAGATACTGAGCTGACAATATTTCTACTGTGAGACTTCATGATATTGATGCATCTTGACTATTGATCGCCGAGGATCACATAGATTTTGAGCAGTGTATATGGATGGATGCATACCTCTCCTAGTCATATTTTCACTGTCTCTGTATACTATAGCTGCGGCTTTCTTGTATACTCTTTCATGCTATATTTCATGCTCGCTCCTATGTTTTGGGGCAGCAAACTATGGTTTGCTGTTTCAAGAGAGGGATATGTCACGGGGGGAACTAGGCCTCTAGTTTACTTGTGAGTGTAAAAGGCGTTTTTGGGTTTGTGACTTAATGTACTTAGAATTTCACACCTCCGTGACAATGTCACACAATCAAATCAAAACTAATCTAATCAACTGCCAAAGGCCAAATGACCTTTCGAACTTACACAAGTCACAAACCCAAAAACGCCTTTTACACTCACAAGTAAACTAGAGGCCTAGTTCTCACACTTGGCTCGGAAATACCCAACACTCCAAGATATCCTAGTACAAATGTACCCAAGGATCCTCACTAGATTTTGGTTCTAACTTTGGACTAGCTTCCACCTGAGGAAGATCTCATATTTCTTCTGTCTTTTGATGCCGATGCGAAGGGATGGGACGTGTCATTGCTACTTGACAGGAGAACTAGAGACGATTGCACACTGCTTGGGAGCTGCCCCATGGCTCATAGGATCTCGTTGGGCTCTCTTAGGATCTTGGCCAAGGTAGGGAGGGTTTTCATTGGGGGATGGTGGCCGGGCTGACAGAGGGGAGGCTTGCCTTCTCCATTGAGAGAACATCGCCGGCCTACCTCATTGATGGAAAGAAGATCACGAGCTAGGACATCCTTGACGCCTCTCCACCAACGAGATGGAGGCCCTAGCTCTCATTGGAGGAGAGCACCTAGGAGACAATTGCTAGCATCACTGCCTATCATATCTCGGTGGCTCGCTGCAATCTTGTCATATGAGACTTGATCTGCAGCCACTCTTGCCGATATTTGGCATGATATCATCTATACCTTGTGGATCATTTGGGAGCAAGGTTCAAAGGACTCTAAGACAAAGCCAAAAAGACGTGAGCATGTTTCCGCAAGTCTTGGCCTACAAAAACACCTTCTACATTTTCATGGATCAAGGTACACAAGCCGAAAAGACGTGAGCATGTTTCCGCAAGTCTTGGCCTACAAAAACACCTTCTACATTTTCATGGATCAAGGTACACCCTTTGGTTGTATACCCTGCCCTCCCCCTAGCTGTTGGGGCCCACTTCCAAGTACTCTAGACAATGAGTTGAGACCCTGGGAGGTGGGCTACAGGACAGTCAACACCCTCCAGTTGTAGAAGAGAGGATGATCACCTTTCTTTTTTGTTTAGCTAGTGTATGAGCATCGACATGGATTCTTCACTCTAGACATCGAGCAAGTCTCTAGATGCCAATGTTGTCATTTCAGGCTTTGGCAACTACTCAGCAACTAGCAACCAATATCTGTGGAGCCACCTAGTGTAGATACTTATAGTGGGCATGTCACGCATTCCTTGTCACACCTCCCCTTACAAAGGTCACGAATATAAAGTTGGTGCATATAAACTCTCAAATACATGATGATGCAAAGCACCAAGTGGGGTGGCATGGCTAAGGCCATGGAATCTGCATTCCAAAGGTTACCCATCCCGAGTGCCCCCTTTTCTCCGACGTTGGAAAGTTAAGCTCCAACGAGGCAGATGCATTCACAAGAGAATTCATCACAAAGATGAAGGAATGCCATATACTATGCATGGACAAACTGGAGCATCAGGAAACCAAATCACAAAGCATTAAAAATGCACTTTTCATCACTCTTTCCATCATAAGTAGCCTCTCTACCAGCCAACCCAGAGGCAGCAGGGGAGCATCTGACTCATTTCAGTGTGGCATTCGCTTCGGTTTCAAGCAAACACCAGCAATTGAGTCTCTCATAGGAAATCCAAATGTTAGTACGGCAAAAAAAGCTGGAGTGCACTGTTACAGGTGGACAAAGTCTCAAGTTTCACATGCAAAAGCCTCATTACTCTGGAGCTCATGTGAAAGGTCGTGTCCTTCCAAGCATCAGTACTCCTTGGTCAATTTTAGATCACTATCTGGGGGTTTGATATGGAAGATCATATTTAATACCACCCTTCAGAAAATGAGATGTGCACATTGTAGACATTCTATTGTCCGAGTTGCACTCATGATGGTGAAACTAAGTCACACATTTGGTTCAAGATGATGCACAGCATTCATATGCAATGGGACACATGCAGCTAAGGATAGACCATCTGTGTGTTGGATTCTGGCAGTTTCTTTTCTTTCTTTGGGCTTACTCTGAGAGCCTTACAAACCACCTAGCTGGTCATTTTTACAGATACGTATCTGGCACTGCCTTCCAATGTAGATACAAAAGAGTATACTTTATGAAGATAAACTGTGAATCACCTCTGGATTTCGTGGCAATGCATATGTGAGAATAGCATTGATAATTTCCAAAACGATCCGTAAAAAATCAGTGTAGATGTGCAGCTCTGTTGGCTGCAAAAGCAAGGCGCAACAAAAGTATCAGTAACTGGTTCCTTCGATCTGTCGATGAAGGGCAACAAATAGAATCTCTAAACGATCCATAATAACGATCAATTGCTTATGTTCGGCTTACCACATCCTCCCCTGTTTCCAACCCCTCTACGATGCTTACTTTCAGGTTTGATAGCTTCGCATTGGCACTAACATCAGCCAACTTTATGTATCTGAAAGGAAGGAAAATTCCAACAGATCTCATTTCTGTAGAATTGTCGAATCCATTAGACGAAAACACAAATTTTTAACAACTCTTGTGCGTACAACCTTAAGGGATTTGTGTGGACAGATTGTAGTACTTCCAGCAATGGAAACTTTACATCCCAGCAAATTCTATTTGAATAAACAACAGTATACAAAGAAGTAACAACAAATCGCCACAAGAAAGGAGATCTTTTGAAGGCACTGAATATTTATCAACAAAGAAGAGAGAGAAAATAATGGGGATACAAAACCAACAACAAACTCCAAGGATGAAAATAATCTAGGGGACAGTACTTAACAAAGTCAGGCATCGCATCAACCTAAATCTTACCTGAAGACTGAAAATGAATTTAAGAATTGAAGGTATCAACCCTGACAGACAGTGTGTAACAGGCACATGAAGAAATATATATCATTAGGGCTAATGAGACAACCAACCAATCTGAACATTGTGGGTTTTAAACCACACTATGCCCAATAACAAGTCTACATGATCCAAGAAGAGAGTGTGACCCATATTCTCTTCATTGAAGCAGGAGCATCGAGTCAAATAAAGCATGCAATGCACACCACAGAAAAACGTCATCACACATGTACAAGGATTTGTCAGCCTCTCAGCAAGAGAGAGAGAGAGAGAGAGAGAGAGAGAGACACACACACACACACACACACAAAGAATTTGGTTAAATATCAAAAACAAAAGAATCACTGATGCTAACAAAAGAGAACAAAGATAAACCAACACACATAATGAAACACAACGCAAACACAAGGAAACAATTATTATCATTATTTTCCATTACTTATTTATTGATTTATTTTACATTTGAAAGTAATAATAATAATAAAATAAGGGATGGTAAAAAACCAAAACTTAACAGACAACCTCCAAAAATAGAATAAATAGAAAGATATCATTGAAGCTCCCACTTTGGATTTTGATTCTATGTTCAAGGATCCTAAAGATACCCAAACTACAACGTAGGACAGAGCCGAGTTTCTTCATTACTTTTCTTGTATTATAATAAGTAATAGGATTAAATTACTAAATAGAGATGAACTTGTGCAAAGACCAGAGAGCCTGAACAATCGGAAAGTAATTACTCTATACTTAGCCATATTAGAGATGTTTGAGTCAAGCATATACAGGTTGTCGTCGTTACATCAACTGCTGAATTTAAAGAAGATTTAGTAATGCTAAGATCCAAGAAACTACAATAGCTTCCATTAGCTATACAATTAAGTTCACAAAACTCTGGAGGATGAATTCCTCCACCAAAAGAATCTGAACCTTTCTACATAAATCTTCATTGGTTTACAGCCTACCCATCATTCTTTGCCTCCAACTCCATCTCTAAGTCGTCATTCCTTGAAAAGATTTCAAAGTTGGAAGTCATTATTGAGGGATCTTACTCAATTTTAGGAAACAAACAGCCAACCAGCCACTTATACTACATTGCCTAGGTCCCAAGGATTCTCCAATTATCCTTTCCAGCACCAACTAATGCACCTTCCATTCCATCCAATGCAACTCCAAGCCTTGACTTACAAGGCTCACTTAACTGTTAACTCAAGGAGTGTTCAAGATTAGTGAAGCGGGTGGAGCAGTTCAAAATGAGATGGGAGTCATCTAGGCAAAACTTCAGGAAACGCATTAGATGTTGATGCTCCAGAGATCATTATGGCAAAGGTAAGGGGCCTATGGGCTTGGATTTAGATGATTCTTCTAATGATGACTGCAGCGACCACTTAAGACACAGGATTTATGAAGTCATCACGGAAGTTCTACACTAGGATGCAGGGCAAAGCCAGAATGCAAGGCATAAACAGCTCCAACATAGATTTAACAGAAGCCAGCATTTTCAAATCAAGACCATAGCCACAAACACTTGCACCGCAGAAAGGGGGGAGTTATGAAGTCATCACGAAAGTTCTACACTAGGATGCAGGGCAAACCCAGAATGCAAGGCACTTTGTATCTGACAGCTCCAACAAAGATTTAACAGAAGCTAGCATTTTCAACTCAAGACCATAACCCCAAACACTTGCAACGTGCAGCAAAGGAGGGATTTGTGAGATACTATAGCAAAAATGGATCTTCCAGCGGATTGCAAGGATGGATTCAAGACTATTTTAAGCTGCACCATAGGAATGATGACAACCTACAGAATTGTTTGACAGAGTATCTTCCAGAACGAGGTGCAAGAGCCCATCTCTCCATCCCATGCGCCAGCTATACCCACACCCAAGTATAGTGTTTGGGAGATGGTGTCCAGCATTACAGCTTGAACATCTGGGTCACCTGTCACTGGTTGGTGATGCCAGGCCAGCAGGTACCTCCAGCAGCCACCCTTGTTGCCATTTGCTAGGATATCATCTATAACTTGCGTGCCACATGGGAGCGAGAGACGATGGGTTCTCAGATGACCGCCAACAGGCGTGCATGTTTCTGCAAGGCTTGGCCTGCATGTGTATTAAACACATTCACGGATCTAGGCAACCGTTGGTTGTGTAGTCCTCCACCTTGGTTATTGGCCTTTATTTCTGTGATTCCCTAGCGTTCTCTAGCAGGCTGCACAACAGCCAGCAAGGTTCTTCTCTTTTTTCTCTCTTTTTTTTTTTTTTTTGGGGGGGGGGGAGACAGTTTCCTCGCTTAAACGAGGATGACATCATCCAACACTAGAATACCTTCAGATTAACCTCTCTCTCGTGCAGTCTGGATCACCATGGGCCAGCTCAAGACATCAACCCACAATGTTTGATGCTTAAACGCACGAGCAAAGTCATGGACTACCCACACCAGAGTTGTGCCTCACTTTTGGTACACAAGGTCACCCAACTCAGGTCTAGACTCATGAGATATGCTACACTTCATGGCCTCAGACAACAAGATATCACAACATTCTTTTTCACATGAGAAGACTTGGTTCAGAGATGCTGGAACTAAGACCCTGACTTTCAGGGATGCCAGGTCACCAGGAGACTAGATGCAGGCCCCGTGAGCACTTGAGCCATTCGGGGCACCATCATAGCGACATTCTAAACCAAGCGACACCATTTCGTCCACGAGTAACATATCAACATATAGGAGGAAGTCAAGCACGCCAGCAACAGATCTCCAACATGTTCAAGATATATCAGGACTCCCAATGGGAACACAATCGGGCCCAATGGAGCTCGAACTACTCATTTCTTACACAATACAAGTAAGGAGACAGGCTGGCATACAAGGCCAATGAGAGACACAGGATCAATAATTTCCTCACACCAAGGCCTGGATATGCTAGACCTCTGTCTGTTCAGATCATTAGTATCGCGTACAAGCCAGACAAGGCACTCGCATAAAAGATGTCACCTGATCTTACATCAATTCACTAAGATGGGCTTGCATCGTCAGCTGCTGCTATAGGGAAATGAAAATGGAATTTGACCCCATACATTCCAGTTCTCAGAAAACCACATGTATGAGCAAACCATTGCTGTAGCAGCTATTTAGAAATGTAATGTCAGAAAGTCTAAACGACTGTCTTTCTCATGTACCATACCTGGATCTCCTGAGGAAATTCGTACAAAACTTCATCTGCCTCTGCGCCCCGCCCCCCCAAAAAAAAAAAAAATCCCGCCCCTCTTTTTCTCTTCACGCAGTACAAAATAATATTTCTACTCGGGCATTGGGCAAAAAATTGGCTCAAGTCTAAAGGAAGATTTATATCGATAAATCCAAGCTACAAGAAGCTGTCAAATATAAAAAACAAGTCATATCCAAAGACAACATGTACAAATATTCTTTTTTATAAGATGTTTGCCTGGAAAAAAAAAGTCCAAAGTTTTGAAGAATATAATTTAAAACTTTCAAATGCAAATACACTAATGGCTGAAGGGCTGTACAAGAGGCATGCTAGATGATTTGCATTCAGTTGCATAAATTTCCGTACGTACTTGCGTGACAGCATATCAAAAAGGCTGACAAGCCTTTGAGCCGCATATGCATTCAACCTATGAACATGGGGAGCCAAATTTGATAGGGTTGCGAGGCAGTTCGTGTGAAGATAGACATCCTGCAACAGCAAATGAATCACATGACAAACCAGTTACAGCCACAAAAGTTAGCATGGAGGCATTTCTACATAATATCTCCATCAATCAAGCACAATAATCGTATTTACTTACAAGTCTGTACACTTTTTTCTGGGGTCTATTCAATATACAATTACTCAAGCTCCACCTTTAGGAGAGTGCATCAAGACCAGACCACTAAGATAGCAATTTATCGTTAGCAGAGGTGAGCATGGAGTTTACAAGTATTGCTTACCCGCAACTTTGAAAGGTTGTATTTCACTGTTCTAATCAAAATCACGACCATCAAAGATCCAAGAGTTGTCTGATTCAGAAGCCTTTCTTTGTACCATGGAACTCCTGGCAGGACCTGCAGAAATATCCGATCACACAAGCAGAGCATCACATCACACCAAGCAGCATTATTCCCCAATTAACAATCTTTCCAAACCACATCTAATTTACAAAAAGACCAATTTCAGGGACCAAAATTGCATGAAAACTTGTATGAACAAAAGCCTCTTAGTGCAGAGCAAAACAATTATAGAGTCCACTTCCCCCAAAAAGAAGTGCCACCATTATGCAACTAAGTGCTGTGAGTTTCAATATCCTCTCAGCCTTTGTCCTGATCCAAACCCATCAACGTAGGCCCATTACAAGACTTACAACCAATTAAGGTTTGATTTGAATCTCTCCCTTCATATTTTGAATCCATCCCTTCATGTTAGGCTTGAAGCCTGCAAGGCAGCTAGAATTCCCAAAGGAGTATACATATTTATATAATTTCTGGATTTGTGTCCGTCTCTGTGTGCATGCATATGTGCCCGTCTCCAAACACGCATGTATGTTTTCACGTATTGGCACTTGGCCAGTTGTACCAAACCAAAAATATTCGAGTGTGCTAATACATTTACCCTACGGAAACACGGAGTAAGAAATACACTCACAATCAATGTCGTGATAGGTAAATCATTAGCACTTACCAGCTTGTGTATGCTAGCATTGAAGGATGAATCTTGACTAAGGATAAGAAGAATTATAAGCAGCATATAAATTTGCTTTGGAGTCATTCTTGTAGCATTATACAGCATCTCCAGTAATGGCATTAACTGCAACAATCCAACAGTGTCATTAGGAGTCAGTAATATCAAGCCACCCAGATGCATTTCAAAAAATTGTACAGATATCTATTCTAAGGATAATTGACAAAAATTTCACCTTTTGAGCATAACTCGGAAAAGAACAGCAGACAATACAGAACAGAGGAAAAAAGAACGTATGCCCTTCTAAAAGGAAACTAAATTTGCATGGGTGCATGTTGGAGTATCATCACAATTGTTATTTTCTGAAAATCAGCTCTGTTGGGACACACTTTCAAAATCATAGTGTTTGTGATGCATTCAAATGGACCACCACAGCTGTAACCTGACTGTTGTGGATTTCCAATGATTGAGCGCAAGGAAGTAGTAACAGCAATGCCGTAAAGTTCAAGTAAATGGAGCGTTTACAATGCCCAATAGTTCACAAGAGTATTAGAATCTATTGACCCTAAAGCAGGTCCTTATGTTCCAAGGACAAGTATCTCGAAAGATATATTTCCAAGGCACTAGGTGGATTTATTCTCTAAGCACCAAGCCAGATTCTAAATTGATGCACACCAACCATCTAAATAGCCAAAAGCCTACCCAGAAACTTGAGCTCACTGTATTGAATAACCATGAGTATATGTCTGTCACCCAGTCAATGAGGAAACTTTTAACGATCGCATCAACTGACCGACTCAATGGAAATACCAAATGCTTCACCTATGTTCTAACATCTGGAAACACAACATGACAAACTGTTTCGCTTGCATTTTGTATGATAAAGAGGAAGGCAGTAAGAGAAGATCCTGACATTGCACATATGGGAGAAGTTAATAAGAAAAGAGGAAAAAAAGTTATGGGACTTACAAGGGTTTCTAAATCTGTGCGTACCAAAACATACTCCAAGAAAGCTGAGTTACCATGAACCAGAGAATATAAGAGTAAGATCGAGCATTCATCCATTAAACACCTGCAGCATTAAAAATCAATGAGCTTTGTAGAGAAAAGTACATGTTAATCGATAATGAATACACTATTAGTAACTAAAAATAAGCATAGCAGCCGACGACTTACAATCCAAGAGTGTCATACAAGGCTGCAAAAGGTACCCTTGCTAAAAAGTCTCCTTGAGTATTACCCTCAACATCCACAAGATCAACTGTATGAAAAAGGCCACAAAAGATAGGTTACCCTGGCTCCTAGAATCGTTTCAATCATCATTCAACAACTTCTATAAACAAAAATGAAGGCAGCTCTCAGAGAAATACATTCAGTATCCCTCGCCGAATCAAGTGCTTGGCAAAAAGGATTTGAAACAAGGAAAAGATCTGTCAGTTCTGCAGCCCCATCCTCCCCATTCATCTCCACCTTTTTCTCTAAAGCTTCATCAACTGGAAGGCTCTTTCGATGATGCACAAGGACTAAAAGCAGAAGCAAGCTATTTTGCGCCAATGGACTTTCTCCTGTCGTACTGTTGGAGCTCACCAAGTAATTATAGGTATAGTATGGCAACCGCAAAACAATAGCTGCAAATGCAATGAAAATGCTTCAGTGTTTGCAGACACAATAAATGCAATTGTTAAGAAACAAGATCTGCGAAGAAATATCTAATGCACTGGAAGATTTAGAAGAGAACAAGACCCCCTGTAGTGTCCCAGAAGCATACAATATTCACTATAAAAACGTGCTTCTGCTTTCGCGGTTATCATTGTCAAATTATGACTTGATAAACTTCTAACTTGGCCATTAATTTCAGTGGTGCTCATTTGTATCTCTCTAAGCTCTCTTCTAAGATGCTAAAAAGAACAGAGGTCAAAACAAAGTATAGATATAAGCTCTCTTCTAGGATGGTAAAAGAGACATGTCCCAAAACGTAAGATCCCTTAACCGATAACAAACAGAGTGTTTACATTTATGATCATTTTATCCATCTGAAGTACATATCTAATGCCACCTGTACGATGCTAAAAGAGAAAAAAGTCAAATCAGTTGGGATCCATTCTTTGGTAATGTGAAAACAGACAAGGCATTTACATGGGTCAAAAGTAATTTAGGGAAAACTCCAAAACTGTCCAGATTCCTCAAATTTTCAATCATGATCAAATTACATTAAGCGTCCTAGCGGGCGCACCCACCAGCTGCTGAACCAACTCTGTGAAGCACTCCTTGCTGGCTGCCTTTAGAACTGTTCATATAATATGCTGCATCTGTGGGTATTGGCAATCTGGTCATATATGATAGCAGCAACTTGCGAACAACAAGCCCTATGAGAGTTCTTTCCTGTGCATATTAACATCAATCTGTCAACAAAACAAATTGCTGAGCACGTATTGAACTCTAGAATGTGAAAGTAGTCATCATCAAATACCTGTGTCATAGCTGCATCAAGAAAAATGTGAGCATCCTTGGGTCCTGGAGATGCTGGCGAGTGGAGCTGAGTGGACAACATGACAAGAAGCAGGTTCCCAACTTCCAAATGTAGCAAATACGTTGCCGGACTTCACGGCAGAATAAATAAATACAACAGTCAGAAGTGTCAATCAAAGTCGTTTCATGTCAGTGATTATTCAGGCATTTAGGACAAAAGTACTCACTTGATATCTGAGTTCCCAATAAAAGACAGCAATGCAGATACCACAAAACCCGCCACATTATGATTACCTGAAAAATTATAGAATTTCCACAACTTTATTGTTGCAAGAACCTACTGAAATACATTTGCAAAAACGCCATACAAATAAACTAACAAACAGCTGCATGTGATCCATCAACTTCATTTAGTGCCTTCCCTATCAAGTACCCACCACAGCACATAGTACTAGGAAGGGAACAAATTGGATAACACATGTTTCCTTTTGGATCTAGGTCTTATACAACAGGGTCCTCTTGTTAACATTGACATTTGCCAGGTGATAGATCACCTTGTCTCATGCATCTACAGGTCCGTAAGCATGTGCCAACAGCAGCAGAAGCCACAAGAGCTGCTTACACTAGCCGCAAGCATAGATCTGCCACGCAGGCAGATGACAGCAGCATACACCATGGTTGTAAGACACGTTAAGACACGACACGTTAGACATGCTTCAGACACGAGTGTCTAAAGTGTCTTAAAGATAAAACACGTAAGACACGCCATTGTGGTTATAATAATATATATTTAATTAATATATGTATAAGTATACAAATGTACAACTTGCTAGCATAGCTAGCTGCTAGATTCTAGAAGTACAATAAGCTACAATTAAATAATGCAAGAAGAAACAATGCACTTGTACAATGTAGTTAAGAGTCAAGACTCGTCACTCAAGACTTAAAAGTTAAAGTCAAGACTCACGACTGAAGAGCTCGCAAGTTTTGAGTACTTGAAGGTTTAAACTGACAATTGAATCTTGTCACATGTGACATGAATGAAATCTGCATCTCGATACATATAATTGAAAGGAAGCTTTCAACTCTCAAGACTCAAATCTCTAAAGATTCATCCTAATCTGAATCTATGAGGTCACTGCCACTGCTAGATCCAAAGTCACCATCAATGATAGCATGGCTAAGTCAACCTCAATGTATGTTGTTACTCCCCACCCACCAAAAAAAAAAAAAAAAACACGAGTGTCTTAAGGTAAGACACGTGTCTTAAGTATCTTATCATAAGACACGAGTGTCTTAACGACCATGGCATACACTACCTGTGGGACTGCCACACAGGCAGCCACATGGACCGACCGGTCAGAACAGGCCAAGGCAGCAGGCAATGGGCTGGAGCAGCACCCACACCCTGAAGGAAATTTCAGGTCTAGTGTTCACCTTGGCTACAACCTTTCCCAACATAGAGACGACATGTAAACCTAGTCACCTGTTGTTGACCACACCTTAGATCTAGTCGGCCA
This sequence comes from Dipteris shenzhenensis, assembly GCF_047967505.1. NCBI lineage: Eukaryota > Viridiplantae > Streptophyta > Polypodiopsida > Gleicheniales > Dipteridaceae > Dipteris > Dipteris shenzhenensis. The sequence goes on along the minus strand of NC_141609.1, from coordinate 30,321,237 downwards.
GTTCCAAGGAGGGTTGCAAATTATACAAGAGGCCTCCAGCCCCTCATTCAATCAGTCCCTCGGAAGCCTCCATTCTTTAGCAGTTCTCCTCAGATCAAGCCTTCAACAACCCCCATGTTTCCTGAGATTGGTGCTGCTGTGGTATGCTATGTTTCTAGAATCTGGTTCCAGCTTCCAACTATCTTATCACTATAATACAATATAGTATGTAGTATGCATGTAAAAATGTTTCTGACGTTTCTTAACCTTTAGGAACTTTAGGTACTCGTACCTGAAACACTTCTAACGTTTTGTGCCTGACATACCTAACAACCATGAGCATTATGCAAGCTTACTGTTGGGTTGGGCGACCTAGTACCAGTAACAGATATTTTTCACTCTGTGCGTGCATCAGACCTATTATGTCTAGCACATCTCTCTCTCTCTCTCTCTCTCTCTCTCTCTCTCTCTCTCTCTCACGCATGCTGCAGTTCCCGGACCAGCGGTGCCTAGCCGCTTTCTTACATGAGATGACCTGCCACCGAGATGCATCTCTCCGGGCACGACAGCATGCGCAGCCCACACAGCGTGAGGACACTCAGCGACCCATCACTGATTTCTTCCAGTCACAGGATACCTCTCCTCAGTCTAGCCGACGACGCGGATGTGAGCGAGAGCCAGAGCCACGACAGCTACGCCAGCGGACAGACTCACACATCCGGGTCCATGACATCCCTTCTATGCTCTTAGCACGCCCTACCGGGGTCACCGTCGCTCTCATTCTTCAACATAGGGCCTCCCGCCGCCCCCGACGACCGAGCTCGACTAGGCAACGTGACGTCAGAGGCCAATCATCCATCGCAGGGTTTTTTCGACCTCCCATTTGACGGGCCCTCTATGATTGGCCTCTGACGATCACCACAGGCATATATATATATTTGTATCTCCCCCCTTCTGCTCCATTTTTTTGTGCCATTTTTTGTATCATCTGGAGATAGATACACATTTTTTGCACCAGGACTAGACACACCGTCCTTCATAACTTTTTTGAAGAAACGGTTGGCCGGACCATTTTGAGACCGCCACTGTTATGCTCATTGTACTAGTTATCTTTAGTCTCATAGACCTTCACGGTCTCCCGAAGACTTTAATAAAATTTCTTTCTTTCTTTCTCTCTCTCTCTCTCACACACACACACACACGCATACTGCTCACATTGGAAGACTGAAGCGTGCTAGCTACTCTGGCCTAAATCACCATAGCTTCCCATGTTCACTACTTCAAGGTGCTACTCTCCAGATTTGCGCTCTGCACGAAGCACTACTCGTTGCAGCTTGCTCACTTCTAGCCTAACACTGCAGCCTGCCTGCTTATACAGCCTTGCATTGTCAATTGCAATTTGGGCTGCAATCAAAGTTTGCATGTATTTCAATTTGGGCCCAAGACACTTTTGTGGGAATGTGGGCAGCCAAGGCTGAAATAGTTCTGGACAAATTTCGGACTCTGAGTATCTGGTAATGCCATTTGGCCTTACTAATGCCCCAGCCACTTTTAATCGGCGGCTGATAGAACAACTGTTTAGAAACCATATGAAGTTTTTTTTTTTCCAAAGAAAGGAACCTTCTATTAATGCTTGAAAGATTTCATACAAGATAGCAGCCCCAAAGGTGCTGAGTATGGAAAAAACCGGAAAAGGCTGAAAGAAAGAAATCGGCCTGTTCCAGAGCAACCCAGCTCACTGCTAGGGGATCTCTGAAACTAGGGCTAACATCCAAGTGGGGGGACTATACAGCCAGCGAATCCCTCGCGGAGTGAAGATGTAGAGAACACCTGCAGACCAAGCCTTGCAGAAACGAATAGTCGCCCTAGAGCCTAGAGTCCCACACTCCCAGATGGACCGTAGAGTGTAGATGATATCCTACCAGATGGCAACTAAGGTAGCCGAGGGTGGACCTGGGTGCTCTCGCATCACAAGACTATAGCGAGCCACCCAAATGTTCCAAGCCGTGATGCTAGCTACCACCTCCCAAACAATGTCCTCCCTAGGAGAAGGAGGAGCTAGGTTGTCAGGAGGGACTGCCTCGTGGAGTGCAATCCTCTGGATGCTCTAACCTTGTATACGGTAGGCTGGGGAGATCTCATCAATCTGAAACGCGTGTCCTCCCTCTGTCAACCAAGCCACCATCCCCCAGGTGTAATCTCTGTGAAGACTATGCATACGTGTCATGATCCTCAGGGCTCTCATCCAAATCCTCACTGCGCTACGACAACTCCATAGGCAATGCAGGATCATCTCCAGGACACCATCGCAGCAACAATGGCACTGCCCCTCCACTCGCATCTACTCCAACCATGGTCCGATGGTCAAACCTCCGTGGGCTGCCAGCCAGAAGAAGTATGAGATCTTCCTCGACTGCAAGCTGGACCACAACCGCGTCCAAAACCTAGAGCGCACATCCCGGTGCACTCTCTGGGTCACCCAATGTCTCTCCCTCAAGGGGTCCCACCTCGACGAGTCCATCTGAAGCCTCTTGCCAATCCGTGTGGTGTAGGAAAAGAAGGGCACCTCATCCACCGTCTCAGCTAGGCCGCCCCTAGAGGGCCAGAACCACTTCCCCGGATCCCACTGGACCTCCCTCAGGGGTCTACCCTCCCACAGCCAAAGGCACCATCTAGAGGCGTCCTGCTCTGAGATACTGGGAGGGTCAATGTGCCACTCCTTCCCCAAACGTCCTACCACTCTGATCATCTGCTAGCGTATCCCATCAAGACTCCCATCCAGCTCAGGGTCACTCTCAGTGAGTGACTGAAGTAGGCCTCCAGGTCCTACTCGAAAGAAGCCGGGGTGCGTGCTGCCGCACTGCATCAACATCCTCAAGGGAACACCAGTACGGGAAAACTGCCCCAACCATCTGATGTCTCTCCACACGTGAAGTCCTTCCCACCACGACTCAGGAATGGCTAAGTCAATTTCGCCCATCAGCTGCCCTACCCCTCGTAGATGCCCTAGGGCGTCAAGCCTCGTATCTCCATAGGTAGTCTACTCCAACGACCAAAAGACCCTGCTGGACCACTGTCCCACTGTGCCCAACCAATGTGAGTCCACTGTCCAAGCATACAGTCCAAGCATACATCCCTCCTGATCTGGAACCTCTGGATGCCACATAAGGGGCTGGCGCTCAAACTCCTCTCTGCATCTGAGCGGAGCACGTATGAGATCCCCTGCAAGTCTCTGCCAAACCCTGTAAAGACTCCTCATCAGGGGGGAGCCCTTCCCCGCCGTAAGGGGAGCCTCTACGAAGATCCATCTATGTGAAGGCTGCCACTGTCCCCCAATGCGTGGGGTGTTCCTCAGAAGCCCTCGCTGTAAGAGAAGCTTCCAAGGCTCTGCACCTGGGGTGAGGCCACGAACCACCAACTTGCCCAGAAGAGCCCTGCTCTGCATCTCCGGATCAATGATACCCAAGCCTCCCAGTGCCTGCAGCATGATCACCGTCTACCAAGCTACTCGGGCCCTAATGTTCCTCGTGCCGTCTGAACCTATCCAGAGGAAGTTCCGTACCAACCGTCGGAGCTGCCCAATGCATCCTCTATGAAAGCACCAGCAAGAGTCAATATACCAAGCCCTGGCAAGAAGGACCTAGTTTGCCACTAAGGCGCAACTTGCGAGGGAGAGTTTGGCCGAGCTCCAATAGAGAAGCTTGCACCGAACACTCTCAAGGACCGGGGCAATCTGCTGCTCTGCTGTGATATCAATACCCACCTGGCATCCGAGGTATCTCGTTGTCTGGCCCCGCAGTATCCATATGAAGCCAAAGTCACTCCCCCACTCACGGATCTCCTGTGTCTCCTCAAAGCCCGTGAAGAAGCCTATGAATTTCGTCCAATTGATCCGTGCCTCCGAGGCCTCACAGTAGATAGCCAGGGCGCCTTTGACTCTCTCTAGACTCACTGTGGTGCCCTCAAAATACAAGGCCGTGTCATCTGCAAACTCTGAGTCAAGGAGCTTCTCCTCCTATTTGATTGGGAGCCTCAACCCTGTGAGACCCGCCACCTGTGATCTCAAATAGTAGCCCAAAGCCTTTGCCACAAACAAGAAGAGGAAGGGAGCTAGTGGATAACCCTGGCGGACCGAGCAAGAGAAAGGAAAGGCCTCGCCTGTGTGTCCTCCGATAAGCATCTGACTAGAGCTCCCTGCATATAGCGTTGAAACTCCTCTGACCCATATGTCTGAGAAACCTAATCTCCTCATAGTGCCCTCCAGGAAAGACCACTCCACCCTGTCGTAGGCCTTCTCAAAGTCCAAGAGAAGGACGGCTAGCGGCTGTGACTCCTCCCTGGACCAATCTACTACCTCCCAGAACGTGAAGATGTTGTCCAGGATGCTGCGCTCCTGGACAAACCCAATCTGTGTGTCATGGATGATGTCGGTAAGATGAAGCCATAACCGCAAACTCAAGACCTTAGCAAGAATCTTGTATGCAGTATCAAGCAAAGTGATCGGCCTCCACTGTCGGATATCTAACCTATCTTTCCCTTGCGGGTCAGTGTACATGATACCCTGCGAGTCCCGGAGACGTAGCTGTGTGCCTGTCGATCGAGGCCCAGTGGTCCGAAAGAACTGCTTCGACATCTTGTCCCCCTGTTGCACCCATCGGGCCTGGGAGGAGTGATAGGAGAACTCAGCCCGCCCCAGCTTCGTGTCTTGAAGCTCGAGACGAGCGCTCTCAAATCTATCACTAAGCCACTGAGAAACTAGGTCCTGCTCCCTGAGCCTCTCGATGGAGGCAAGGTCTCTCCTCAAAGCCCACTCCCGCTCCTGAAGGTTCCTCCTCCACCTAAGGGCATGAGCCTGCAACTCCTCACTGCTCCTTTGAATCGCATCGGCCACCCACGCAGCCCAGCCCTCATACGGTGCCATCTTTGACAGCTCCCAAATCACCGCCATGACTTGCTGAATCTCCTCGTCTTGCAAGAGGTCCTCTAGAATGCAGACCCCCTTCTGGGGGAGACCTCGACGGGGCTGATCCAAGTGAAGTATCATTGGAGAGTGGTCTGACATCGTGGTACCTGCCAGAATCCCAATATATCCGCCTCTATGTAGTGCCCAATCCCCAACATAGAAGCGGTCTAATCTCTCTAGCAATCCATCATGTCTCCTCTGTCCAAAGAAGAAGAGAAGGCTGCCAGGAGTCCTGCTGAACTTTGGCTCTCTCCACAGGTCTCTGCCACTTATCATAAAAATGAACTGCTCCCAGGTGCTACGCTCTGCTGCTGGCATCTCAGAGAACGAGACGCCGCCCTACTTGTCTTCCCCAAACTCCAGGTTGTTGAAGTCACCTCCAACAATCCAGGAGTCAACATCCGGAAGACACTCTGACAGCCTCCTCCAAAAGGCCGAGCGGTGCTGTCTACACGCTGGCCCCGATCCCAATCCTAGACTCTCCCGTCCGAACTCCCATCCAAACTACCCGTCCTGAAATGAGCTCGCTATGATCATAGACCTCTGAAGCCAAAGTCTGTGAGATTGAGATGCAGACCCCTCCGCTCCGTCCTACTGCAAGACACCACTCCTCTGGACCTCTCCCTGGGAGAAGGTGATGGCGTCGTCTAATGTCTGCGGCTGAAAACATGTGCTCTTGAATCATAAGGATGTCCACTGCCCGCCCTACCACTGCCCTCTGCAACTCTTACCGGAGTATCAGGTACTGCGGCTGGCTACGAACACGATCGTGGAGCTCGTGTACGTTCCAACTCACTATGGTCCAACTCATGAGGACGGGGGAGTCAGGAACAAGGCTCTCCTGTGAGTGGGTGCATGTCCTAGAAAGACTACCTTGTGTGATTTTGCTGGGGGTTTAGAGGGCAGGTAGTCAGTGTCTGTGCAGCACCGTACTAGGGTGGATACCGGCTCAATACCGATCTTCCGTGCCCACTTCATCATAAAGGAGGCTTCCACCCCGAACAACTCCGCGCACTTCTGGAGGGGCCAAAAGTGTACCTGCTCCACCTTTGCCTCCAGCGGCAATCTAATAACTCCTATCGCCAAACCACACACCAGCTCCTCGCTCGTGAAGCTCAACTGAAAGTTCACCTCTGCGCCATGGGCGTACCAAAGATCTAGTCCCTGTGTTCCTATCCACTTGTCCATCATGAGTGTAATCTGATTACCCAAAATAGCATCAAACACCTCGGGGACCACTTCTCCAAACCTGTGGAGGCAAACAAAAATCTCCAAACGAGGTGTGTCTGAGATTCCACAGCACTGATCAAACCCCCCTTCCGAGGCTAAAGGACCATGAGCGTTAACTCCAATGGTAGAGGGTATGAGTTCGAAATCTCCAAATAGTTCCAAGGTCCTAACCTCTAGAGTCCCGCGGTAAGGGACGCCCAGGCTGGAGGTTGGGACGAGCCTCATCCCTCAGGATCCCTCTCTGAGCGGACCTGCTGCTGCGATGAGGAAGCAGAAGGGGACGTCATCGTTCCCTTGCCTGATGGCAGGGGTGTCAAAGCAGAAGAAGCTGCTGCTGAAGTAGAGAGGGGGGCGGTGGGAGAGGGAGGGGTAGGGACGCGGGGGACAACGGAAGAAGCTGCTGCTGAAGTGGAAAGGGGGACGACGGGAGAGGGAGGGGTAGGGACACAAGGGACAAAGGGAGGGGGACGGGTGGTGAGAGTAACCATAGAAGGGGGGACTAAGGGGGGAGGGAGGAGGGAGAGGGGGAAGTGAAGAGGAGGAGGGGGAGGGGGAGGAGGAAAAAGGACGACCTCAGGCCCCCCTTGTTGATCAGGCTCGCCGGGACTCTGGATCGGCTCCTCCGCGGCCCTCGTCGGGCTTCCGCCATCGCCGCATCTAGAGCTCATGGGGCTCACTCCTGCTGCAAGGGTGGGTGCGGAGGCTGAACCTCCGAAGCTGGTGGAGGATCCGTTGGATGGACGGTGGCCCCTGCCGCTGGAGGAGGTGGCTCCTGTTGTTCCTCCTTCGAGGCCTCTCGGTCAACCATGTCCCTCTCCTTGCGATTGGCCCTTTGCCTGCAGCATTTGCAGACCTGCTTGCTTGGTTTCTTTTTCTTTTTAACCTGTGTCCAGTTCCCTTCTGAGGGGGTAACCCATGGGGTCTGAGACTCCTGCTACTCCTGCCTGAGAGGGCCCTGAACTCGGACTTGCTGACTTTGCCTACTCTACGGAGGGGGGAGGGGAGGTGCACGAGGGAGGCCACGAGGGCAATCTCTAGCGAGGTGACCCATCTGTCTATACCGAAGACACTGGCTTGGTAACCCGGTCTCCACCCTCTGGCAAAGTATGCCCCCTTCCAAGGTCTCAAGAAGGATTAAGTCTAGGAGGGACTCTGGGCTCTCAACCACGAGCCTGATCCTGGGGACTCCATCATCTGCTAGAACTGAGGCGGCCGACTTGTAAATCCATATAGAAACAATGAGACACAAATATATTTTTTTATTCATAGAGTGGTTACAAGGAAAATTCTCAAAAGACTAACAATCATTTAAGGATGCACTATCCATGGCAGAGAACCATTATTGACCTCATACACACATAACTCAGAAAACATATGGATCCTTACCCTTGTCAAATTTGACTTGGGTGTTGTAAGCAGTGAAAGCTTAAGTTTTGACATTCTCTGGTTCTTCTTCTTCAGTTTCTGCTTCCTCAACAAGATTGACTGACCTTATAGAAAGAACCTCAAAGCACCTGAAGCTGCACATCTATTTATCCGAAGCATCTTTAGACACCACGGGATGCCCCAGTCCATAGTTCCAGAAAAAGATTCTACATTTACAAGTAACTTCTAGCAAGCTTTGTTTGAAAATCTTGGAACCATTCTAAGTTTTTTTCTTCAGCCTTCACCCACAAACTAATGGCCGAATTGAAGTTACATATAATACCCCCTTGGATTTGCTTAAAATTTATGTTCATGATCAGCAAACCATGTGGGAAAAGTATCTCCCTATTATTAGAGTTTGCCTATAATAACACAATTCATTCTTCCATTAGAAGGACCCACCCGAAGTTTAAGACAATGAGATACTATTAATCCCGGAGTAGGTCATCTTCCACAAATTCAACACTGGAAGACCAGAAAAGAATTTGAAAGATGTATCTCCTTAAGTTTAGAGGATTTCCATCCACAGATGCAAAATGGATGGACAGAGCTATGTTTCAGGAATCTCCTGACATCCTCGATGCTTATGAAAAAGCATTTCAATTGAAGACAACATAATGAAAGACCTTCTTTTGCACAGCATGTTATCATAAATACTCTTTGTATGTTTCCTGGCTCACACCCAAGCCCTGAGAACATTCTCTTGGATGGTTGCTAGGTCAGTCTGCAATCTATGCATTTGATTGGTCCCAGAAATGGGAATGTAGGTGCAGTGTGATTTTCGGATGCCCCTCTCAAGGAGAGGCCATCACTCTTGTGGGTCACTATTGCCCATAACCCCAAGCAAGGGGTTTCACCCTCAAATGCTAGCCCTAGCCCCCACTGAACTGTAGGAAAACATTTACCTTCTTTTGCAAAGCATGTTATCATAAATATTTTGAAATAAAATGAAATTCAAAAGAAAAAGTACCAAGCAAGTGGATATAGCTTTGAAGAAGATTGACATTCGCTCTATAAATGTTTTCCTACAATTCACTTAGGTCATGGGGGCTAGGTCTAGCATTTGAGGGCCCCTTGCTTGGGGCTATGGGCATTAGTGACCCACAAGAGTGATGTCCTCTCCTTGAGAGGGACATTAGAAAATCACACCCACCTAAGTTCCCATTTCTGGGATCAATCAAATGCACAAATTGTAGACGACCTAGCAACCATCCAAGAGAATGTTCTCAGGGCCTTGGGTGTGAGCCAGGAAACATGCCAAGAGGTATGGAGATACAAGATATGATGACAATGACTAAACCTCTTAGTTGAGGTTAATAAAACTCAAAAATGACTTTAGAACAGGTCAATGTCTAGGACTACCTATTAGGAACCCGTCCGGAGCTAGTAAGGCATGCAGGCCAAGGCCGACGTGAGGTCCTTTTTGGTGAGGGAGAGGCCACTTTAATCCTTAGCAGGTGAAGTCAGAATTCAATTCTGACACGTTTGATTTTTTAGGGGTTTTAGGTGACTTGTGGCAGGCTGCAGGCTGAGTTGATTTTTTAGGGGTTTTAGGTGACTTGTGGCAGGCTGCAGGCTGAGCTGGCAGCAGGGCCAACTGGCACAGCCACTTGGCAATAGGAGGGGGCAAGGAGGAGAGGGGCAAGTGTAGGGGTCAGCCCACCATTTGCTGGGCTGAAAAAGATGCCAAATTGAGCCAGCCCAGCCCCCAAAACTGCAATCTTAGGCAGATGGTGGGCTGGCCCTATAAAAGAAGGGCCTCCCCTCCCTCATTCCACACAAATTCGCACATCCAATTCTGTCCCTCCCTCCTTGGTGCAGCAGCCCTCCTCCCTTCCCCACCTTGGTGCAGCCATCCTCCCTCTCAGGCCCTCTTGGTGGTGCAGCAGCTTTCTCTCTCCTCTGCCAGTATTCTCTCTCTACAGCAGCACTTTCTCTTTCTCTGCAGAGATATTCCCCTCTCTTCGCCTCTAGCACCTCTTTCTCTTCACCCTGCCTCAGAGCAGCATCATCACTCTCTCTCCAAAAGATTACTCCATTCTAAGGATTTCTCTCTCTAGCCTGCATCACTTTTTCTGAGTTTTTCTTTCTAAAGACCCAAGATCTCACCTATCCAAGCAAGAGGAGCTGCAATTGCACCAAGGGCTCCACAACCAAAGGAGAAAAAGTATTCCAAATCTGAGATTTGTTCATTTGTATTTTATTTTTCCATGGTGATCTTAGTCTTTCCTAGAGATCCAATGCATGCAACTAATGTGGGATGAAGTGCGATTAGGCATCTTCCTTGCAGATTGAGGTGCACCTGGACTCTGGAGACCAGTTCCCAATAGGATCATCTCTAGATGCAAGCTCAACTTGGCCCACTTGTTGAATAAGTCTTCTGTCTGTGTCCATGTCCAAAGTTTGAATCGAGTTTGTAAGGTGCATTGCAACCTGGTTTTGTATCCATTTGAGCAATAAAAAGAGCCTAGATATGGGAAAAGGGGGGGGGTTCTTAGCCCCTCAATCTCAATTCAAGTTCAAAAAGTTCTGCAAATGCCAAATTGTGGTCATCTCTTTACTATTATTCTTTATTGAGCAATCTATCAAGTTCAGCAAATTCTCATCCATGCAATCTCCATTCGAATATGCATCTATGAGCATCTTGAAAAAGTCTGCAAGATAAATCTGCAAATTTCTTTGGTCCTAGTGTTAAAAAGCACATAGAGGTTGCAAAACAGCCCTCTTGGTGGCAGACACAGCCCGCCAACAAGAGGGTTTTGTGGGAATTTGGACTAGAGTAGACAGTGACAATGGGAGCAGACTCGCACTGTACCCCCCCCCCGGAACCTAAATGCAGCCCGCCAAAAAAAGCAAACAGGGTAAAGAGGATGACAGGAGTAGACAGCGACAACAGGAACCAATAGGCACAATAGGGGCCGTACGACAATTTTATCCCTCACCCCCACCCCAAAAAAAAAATCTTATAGTACCGAACTCACCTAACAACTCTACTCTTTAGGTACACAACCCAGACCAACCATGCTTGTAAAAATACAGCCAAGAAAACACATTCTGCTGTAAAGCTCTGTGCATAAAGCTGCCACTACATATTGCAAATTTCGAGGCAATCTGGTGTTGCACCCTGAGGTACAGCCTGAATATGCTATGCCAAGGTTCTTCAAGCACATTGAATGCGCATGGGCCGTGCTACTGGCTAAAGAAGTTGGTTTCATCACAACCCCCTCATCATGCATCACATTGGGCAATCATTGCAGCCTTTCTAGGTTCTTATTGTGGGCCATTTTTCATGCTGTCTACTAGCTTGGAGTCACTATTCGTGTGATAAGGCAAAGTATGCCTCTCCTCTACAAGTTTCCCCGCTCTTGCCACCTCTAGCCTACTACTTGTAGCCTTCCTCAAACCGACATAGCCAGTGTATATCCTTCATGCCCAACTGCCCTTGCTTGTGGCAATTATATCTACAAGAAAACCTTGCTGTACCAGTATCTGCACCCACACCTCCCCTAAGCTACTCTTGTTGTCTCTCAATTGCAATTTGACATGTGGGCTCTCCTGCTTGACCCTTTCCATCCTATTCCTACTAGTTGCAAAGCTTCCATGCACAATTTCTACTAATCCATATCCTCAGACGTCGGTTTCCTCGTCCAAATGAGGTCATCTTGTTAGAAACATGGAGTGAGTGAGTGAGAGAAAAAGATAAGCTAGGGAGTGAAGAAGTGGTACACAAATGTAGAATCCATGAAGGCTTTCATTCATTCATCATCACTAGATGAGACAAGTGAAGTACAAGCTTTATAGGCTACACACACACACACTTGCACCCAGTGCATATGGGATAAGTCCCATAGTGACACGTGGCACTCACACATGAACTAGTACTAGATCTCCTAGTACAACACATCTCACATCACATCAACACACTCTTTGGCTACGATATCTCCAACATCCCCCTTCAAAGAAAAGAGTGTGAGACCCAACATGCAAAGAGTAGATCAATCCCGCAATACTACAAAGAGCAAGTCCAACTATCCAACACCTCCCGTGTGATAGTGACTTCTCAGTCAGCTTGCGACCGGCAAGGGCAAACCATCACTTGTCACCCCCCCTACTCTGAACTCAGTACTATCAAACCAAAGTAAAAGACAATACATTCATTTTTTAGGACAACCCAAGGCAGAGTACCTCTTATTGACTCCAAATACATTCAGTTTAGAGGGATAACTCAAGGCTAAGAACCTTTATTGACTCAACACACACACACATAGCATAGAGGGCATAGAGAGCCCAAGAACCCTAGTCATAAGACTCCTTGAATGAGAGGCCGTGAACCTCTGTTGTAGCTGCTTGTATCTCCTCAAGGGGCTTTTCAGGTTTGGCTTGTTCTTTGGCAAGGAGATTGGCATGATACTTCTCTTGTTTCTATTCCTCCTTCTCGAAGCAATGAGCTTCAATATGTCATTTCCTCTTGCAAAACCTGCAAATAATGTTCTTGTTGGTCTTCCATTTGGAAGCAAATTCTTGATCACCAGGAGAGGCAAGAGGGGCATCCTTATAACGACAATCCTTCTCAATGAGTAGTGCCACCATATCATCAAATGTGGTAGTAGCAAGGCGAAGTACTTCAAGAGTTTGCTCAAAGCGGGATATTCCATGCATACTCTTCATAAGAACAGTCATCTTATCTTGATCATCAAGTGGGCTTTTCAAACTTGAAAGTTGTCGTACAAGAGATTGAACCTTGCTAAATGATCCAACTCATCACTCTCTTCCATTTTCAAATCATAAAACTTGAGCTTCAAAAGACTTTGGAGTTGGTGATTTAATTATCAAACAATGTCTCAAGGCGATCCCAAATCTCCTTAGCTGTTAACTTGAAGTCCACATGATGGATGAGAGAGTCGGCCAAGCAAAGACCAATGAGCACAATGGCCTTGGCATTCTGCTGCTTCCAAAGCTTGCATTGTTGCTGATCAAGTAATTCAACTTTGTCGTCCTCAACAACATTCCAAACGCCTACACGCATAAGGAGCAGCTGCATCTTGGTTTGCCATGTGGGAAAACCTTCCCCCTTGAACTTCTCCACGAGCAAAAGACCTTGATGAAGGCAGACAGCAAGCTGAGATGAAGAACCAGTAAAGAAATGGGCTGATCTCGGGAAAACACAACAGCCAACTCCTTGTGTGCAAAAGGGCAGATATAGGTGTCTAGTGGTGCTCCAAATGCCCCAAAATGCAGAACTGAGTGAGCCCAAGCCAAAAAACAGCAAGTAGATGCCACGAAATGCAAGAATGAGACAAGGGAAGAGCACTCGTGGGCGTGATGACTGCTCAAGGTGCTGTAGCAGGTCCGAAATCCTCCGAAACCCTCAAAACGTCTCAGCAGGGTGCTCCGAAGTGCAAGAGCAGGCTGTCCACATGCAAGGTGGCTCCCTTGAATAGTCCGAGATGAAGTAGCACACCTCTAATGTAGGCGGTTGTTCTGCAGCAGCACCAAAACAGCTCGGAGATGCAAATAGCAGCCTCAAGTAGGTCGGAAAAGCCTCCAAAAAGCCTTGAAATGCTGAACCAATGTGCACAAGTGGTCGGATTCTGCTGCAGCGGCCTGAAAACCCTAAAATCGGAATTGAAAAGCTCCAAAACAGCTTCATGTGCAAGTGCTTGTGGCTGCAAAGTATCGACCAGCAATCCAAGAGACTGTGAAGAGCCTAGGTACTGCTCCAAGAGATCTGAATGGTGGCAGCAAGTTATGGAGATTCTAGACGGACAGAAATGAACACAAAAAGCTGCAAGAAAGAGAGGGTACTACCCACATGCATGGCGAGATGTCAACCCCTTAAGCTCTCCTCGTTTGGGGGGTCACAAATGGGGCATTGACCCTAATTATCCAACAAAATGCTCTCCAATAAACTCAAGATTTAGAAATTGAAAATCCTTAATAACTCGAGGGACATTTGAGAGATCCCACTAGCGACAAGTGTGTCCTAAATCTAGGAGGCAAATGTCATGTGCATTTCTGTTTTCAACTCTTATGCTTCCTACAAATCGTATGCATGTCCTCATACTTTCTATGTTTTCTCAATTCTTATAATATAAGCTAAAAATAAGACATGCCTTTAAATACTCTAAAACTTAAGACAAGTACTATATATCGCCTCTAAAGACTGGATAGCATGCTTTCCTTCTGCTCACTTGAATTCCTTATATTCTGTCACGACTTTCTAGAGGTGCAAGGATGTCCGATAAATGTCTATGTGCAGTCGGAAGGTGTTACTACCTGGTGTGCTACTTTAGATTTGAAGTACATGTGTTTTCTTTGCTGTTTCATTGATAACCCCTACCACCTTGAAGCAGTTCTAGTAACATGTGATGCTTTGTGGGTTATGTTTGGCATAGCAAATCCTCAATGGCCAAGAGCACACGTACAAGCTCCATGAACACGATAGGGGAGTGCATTCATTGAAGCATCTCAAATGGTGACAATACATCAAGACCAAGATGACTGTGATGCCAACAAGAGAGGCTAAATGCAGAAAACAAATACCAGAGAGAGCGAGGGATTATAGATGTCTGCAGAAACACCGGAGACCACATCATGAGAAAGAAATAACGACCAGCCTCCATCAGAAGCTCCCCATTTTAGACAGAAGCACATGCAATGACGTTAATACTTACGAAAGACAAGCCAACATACTAGGATAACCATGATATGAAATGCCATCAAAAGATTTTTTTGCTCTAAAACCTACAATCGTACATGTGATTATGCTTGGAAACATGTACTTGGAAAAACTTCTGTATGAGGAAGCTAACTTTGTGTATATATGCAATAAGTCTTCATTTAAAATGCAACCGATAGTACATTTGACTAAAACTGCAGCTATATTCAATGGTCTGCCAGGAGCAATGGACAATTGTGCATGTTATCTTTTCAGACTACTAGAAAACTTGTGAGCAGAGGCTAAGAACAGGTCTCAATAATATGACAAAACATCAAAAAAGAATCATCATATCCTCTGGAGCCATCATTTGAAATCAAACCTTTTGTAAGTCCAGTCGCTTCAGCATCTTTGTCACTCAAGGAAAGAGAGATGCAGCTTGTCAACTGATCGCCATTGTAATGCTCGATAAAATACTTCAGAAAAACACTAGAAAACCGAACTGCATTGGTAGCTTTTACAAAAATTGCACGCGAACCAGGAGCAGCAGAAGAAGCCTCTTGTAAGCTCCATGCTAGATGAATTAACAATTTTGGAAGATGGCTTGTAAAAACGTTGTTCTGAGCTGCACACGCGCAAGAACAACCACATGCGCCAGCATCAGATCAGAAAATATCAGAAATGATATAATTTATGCACCTTTGTCTCATAATCATCCTTGGCCTTGCATAGGGCTCTCTCTCTCTCTCTCTCTCTCTCTCTCTCCCTCTCAATTAGCCTCCCATCTCCTGTTGTAGCATCAGCCACAAGAGAGAAGGTCGAATTCATTTGAGAACAGACCAAATTCTCTACCCCCTCCACTACCCCCTGCTCCATACCCCCTCCGCTACCCCTCCGTACCCCCTGCTCTCTCTCTCCCGCTACCCCCTGCTCTCTCTGCTACCCCCTCGCTACCCCTGTGATACCCCCTGCTCTCTCTCTCTCCCTGCGCTACCCCTGCGCCCCCACTACCCCTTGCTCTCCCTGCGCTACCCCCTGCTCTCTCCCTGCGCTACCCCCTGCTCTACCCCCTGCTCTCTCCCTGCGCTACCCCCTGCTCTCTCTGCTACCCCCTCGCTACCCCCTCCGCTACCCCTCCGTACCCCCTCACTACCCCCTATGCTACCCCTTCTCTCTCTCTCCCGCTACCCCCTGCTCTCTCTGCTACCCCCTCGCTACCCCCCCTACCCCCTCGCTACCCCTTTGCTAGCCCCTCCTACCCCTCCGTACCCCCTCCACTACCCCCTGCTCTCTCTCTCCCGCTACCCCCTGCTCTCTCTGCTACCCCCTCGCTACCCCCTGCTCTCTCTCTCCCTGCGCTACCCCTGCGCCCCCGCTACCCCCTGCGCTCCCTGTGCTACCCCCTGCTCTCTCCCTGCGCTACCCCCTGCTCTCTCTCTCCCACTACCCCCTGCTCTCTCTGCTACCCCCTCCGCTACCCTGCGCTACCCCCTACTCTCTCTCTCCCACTACCCCCTGCTCTCTCTGCTACCCCCTCGCTACCCCCCCCGCTACTTTTTTTAAGTCGGAGCTGTGAGCGGGGGTTCTCCAACAGCTCCGACCTACTGCAATCCCTTCTTTGCCCGCTGCTGCCTCCCCCATAATGAAGGGAACAGGAGGATGAGGACAGGAGACTAGGCGGGAGACCCTTCGGTCCAAATTTGCATACGTGTGGAGATGGGGAAGGGGAACGGTGACAAGGCGAAAACACAAAAGCAACTCAATCTAGAGGACTTCAACAAACGCAGCAACGGGAGCGGTTTGACAGTAGACAGCACCGCGGCCCAGAAGAAAGGGGCCCACCCAAAGCCCATGCCGCTCACCACATCCTCAACCTCTATGGTTACCACCACTATTTCACCACCATCATCCGCCTCATCATCTACGCCACCTCTCTCCTCCCCCTCTCCTGCACCATCATCACAGGTCTCCTCTCCAGTAGCCTCACCACTGGCCCCACCGGCCACGGCTCCACAGTACTTTCCCCTCGTATCACCTCTACCTCTCAGTCAGCCACCCTTCATCACCTCGTCCGGCCTCGCTACTCCTACATACCACTCCCCCGCCCAGATCATGCTGTCCCCACCCTCAGTACAACCTCAGCAGCCCACCTTCATTCCAACCCCTCTCGAGATCCAGTTCCCACCTGGACCAGGACATCTTAGGCCCCCACTAGATGCTTGGGACTCCCTATTGGCTGAGATACACAGCATCCGGACCCGTCAAGCAGAGCTGACACATTACACCCAGGAGCAGGCCGGCATTATACACGAGCAGGGCACCCTGGGGCACCCTTATCCAGGGACTCAGGCACGACATCACACAGCTTCGAGAGGAGCTCGGGACCCTCAAAGCAGCGCTTGGAGGGACCCCAATCACAGAGATGGAGGCACAGATAGCCACGATACAGTCGGCTATAGCAGAGACAACTAGATGGGTGGACGTGGCGAAACGGGAGCTCGCAAAGGCAACCGTTTCAGCGGCCATACAGGAGCAACAGCAGAGGGCATCGAAGGCCCTCAACATCCGAATACGAGGGATCACGCGAGACAGCACCAGCACCACTACGACGCCCATGGAGGAGGCGATCACCTTTGTGACCACTACCATGGGGGTCCCCGACCATGGCATAGAGGGAGCATGGCGTGTTGGGAGAGATCCCAACCGAGAGCAGCCCCTAGTCATTCGCTTCAGAGATTCACATGCTCAACTAGCGACACTCCGACACCGAGCCGCTTTACGAGAGCATCCCACCCTGTCCATGGACGAGGATTTGACACCACTACAGATTGAGGAGCGACGAGTTCTTCTGTAGCAGCGGGATGTTACCCGCAAGGAGGGAAAATGGGCCGTGGTCCGAGATGGTAGGTTGTTGACCGGCACCCGTCGGCCGTACCCCCTAAGGGGACGGGGCCTATGAGACTCAGGTTTTCGAGACTCTAGATTGCACCATTTGGAACTGTAATGGTACCTTATGGTCAGACCCAGGGAACTTCTCGGAGTCTTATACAAGACAATACAGTCTTTTACACGGAGACACACCAGAGCCCAGAGCGTCCACTACCAGTAGTCAGTGGCTACACATGGGAGTCAACCTTCAGGGATGAGACGAGGGATACGGGAGGAGTCCGAGGATCAGGCGGGGTCGCAGTATTGTACAGGTCTTCCCTCGCTGGAGCCATCTCCATTGAGATGAAGGACGCACACTCCCGATTCATGTGGATCCGGATCTGACGCACAGACACCCGTGATCTTTTCATAGCAATATGCTACTTCCCGCCAGACACATCCCACTTCGCCAGAAGAAGAAGAAGAAGAAGAAGAATATATTATCGTCCTCTGAAGACCAAAACCGGCCTATGGGACCTGAGCAATACAATATCACAAGTACATGAAAGCTCCTCCCGAAGATGGGAGGGTGGAAAGAGAAACCACCTTCTAGGATTCAGGTGGATTCCTATGCTTGAAGAGCTTATACACAAATGTTCCTAAAGCTGAAGGTGACCCTTTATGCAGCAAATCAGCCAGTTTGTTATGTCCCTCAAGGAGGTGATTGAACTCTTCCCTAATGTGTGCATAGTGAGGGCATATCATTACCATGTGTTCTTCTGTTTCAACCATACCTTGATCACATAGTTGGCATATTCTACTCTCCCTTGGCATCTTTTTCCATCCCCCTGTTTCTATTTGCAGCTGGTGTGATCGGGTGCGAAGTGAGGCTAAAGCCCTCCGTTTATGCACTGCTATAGGTGTACATATGTACTTCTGCGTTGTTGTCTCCCTTCCTGTATAAATTGACCAATATTCGGGGTTGATATATGTGCGATAGTACTCAAATTTATCTTTGTTTTCTGCTGTTTGCCATTTCCTGTGTAGTGCATTCAGCAGGTCATAATGAAAAGCCTCTTCATCAATCTCCTCTGAAGAGTAGTTTAAATACTCTTCTACTTCCCACTTCTTGAATCATTTTTTTAGGTCCTGTGCCCATCCGGATGTCAAAATCTTGCCCTTGTTTGTCTTTTGAAGCTTCTGACTTTCTTTCCATGCTCTCTTTGGTAGCCTTTCATTATCCATGCCCTTGATCTTTGTGATGTATCTGAGTACTCTCTTCAGAGCATGTAGCTCTATGGGTATACATCCTGTCTCTAGGAGTAACAAAGAGTATGGTGTAGTAGCCTTGATGCCCAGGTGCCTCCTAATGAAAGACTTTTGCATTTTCTCTATCTCATTCCACCTTGACCTTTGTGATGTATCTGAGTACTCTCTTCAGAGTGGCACGAGAGGAGGGTGAGACATCGCCATATGCACCCTTACATCAGGATATCCCAGACATTTCAGCCCATGGAGAAGTTCTCCTTGTTGGGGACTTCAACGCCAAGACGAACACGCACCAGGCAGCACTCCTGGACTTTCGAGACGACTCTATCATGCTACCAGACATGGACCTAGGCGGAGCAGATATGATCAGGACCTCATCGAACCGACATGGGCCTGTTACACCATATGGACACACGCTCCTTGATCTGGGCAGGATGCATGATCTCATCATCTACAACGAGCTTGACCTATGGCCCTCCTCAGGTGGCTTTACTTGCTTTCCACACGGGGGGGGCACTAGTGTAGTAGATTACATCATGGGATCCCCTACCTTCACTTCATGTATCACCAACTTCACCACAGCACCACTCCCTCCAGGAGCTAATCACACATACCTATTCTTCACTATCGTCACCCCATGCTTAGCCACACCACATAGGAAGCACGACACCTGGAAGCTCCCTCAGCTCCAACCAGGTCCTAAAGGTGTGTAGTTGCAGGAGATCCTCACGAATGACCTGGTTGGTGTGTGGCCCGATCGGGATGGTGGGTGGGAGTACCGGAGGGGCATCTAAACTGTACTGAAAAGGAGGTATCCTATCGATGTGGAACCCTAGTCTCACAAACCATCTGTGAGTCCGTGCATACCAGCATTGCTCGTCTCCCTCTGCTGCCAACCTCATGGAGGAATCGAGAGCCAACCATGGCAACCTCTGTCTCCTTGATGTGTAGTCTCCATATGATCTAACCCGGTGTAGATATATAATGGTCTGAAAGGCTGCATCTAGCTGGAGTGGAGAAGCACCAAATTCGGCCTAAATGATGTGATGTGGTACATACGGTTTCCCCTGGATCATCCGTGAGAGCATGAGGATCTGCAGGTGCTCCACCCGTGTCCACTCTATCTCTGACATGTCAGGCCCCCAACAAGGGCTGCCATACATACCGGCTGGTCGGACCAAGGAGTCGAAGAGAAGAGCCTTGGTTTGAGGGTCCTGGAAGTGGGAGTGGAAGCATTATCTCTTTAGCTGAGCTAGTGAGGCGTATCCCCTGCTCAGTCTGGCTTGCATCGTTGGTCTCATTGTGAAGATCGGGCCAGAGAAGATGACCCCCAAGTAAGTGTATGAGGATACGATCTCAACTGGTGACCCACCGAAAGTAAAAGTAAACTGCTTCCGTTGCATGTTTGCTCGAGAGGTGTTAAAGATCATCACCTTGGTCTTGCCAAGGTTGACCTCCAAATCATGGGATAAACAAAAAGCCTGCAGTGCATCCGGGTGTCGTTGGAGCCCCTCGGCTGTGGACAACAAGAGTGCCACGTAATCCGCATAAAGAAGAATCCTGATGATGATCCAGGCAAGTGAGCAACCGGTCCCTCCGAACGCTCCCATGAAAGTCTCAAGCTCATCGATGTAGAGGCCAAACATGGTTGGTGATAAGGGACAACCCTGTTTGACTCCTATGGTACTCAAGATCTCATCTGTCCAACCTGCGCCTGTCCGAACTCGGCCTGAGACTCTCATATAGTGCCATGACTGCCCAGATGATCTCCTAATCAAATCCCAGTGTCTGTAGGCGTGTGTTGAGACGAGCTCGAGGTACGGTGTCAAAGGCTTTGCGGAAATCCACAAAGCAGCAATATACCCTCTCCTTCCGTGATCTAGCCTCCTCAGTGACACTCCTGAGTGTGAGTATGTGATCCATAGTCCCATGGTCTCGCTTGAAACCGGCTTGACCCTCTGCTCTGAGCCCTCTCATCTCTGCGAACAGGCTGACTCATGCATCCAATACAACTGCATAGATCTTGGACATCACATGTCCAATCATGATAGTCCTGTAGTTACTCGGGTCCATGGGATCCCCTGCCTTGTGGATGGGGGTGATGGTGTTGAGTGTCCAGGTGCGGGGGAAGCCAAGGCAAACAACGTCATTGAATAGCTTTGCTAGGATCGGGGCTAACGTGTTGATCCCATATGCAATAAACTCAGTGCATAGCCCCTCGTGATCCTTAGCTCGGCCATTGTGCAGTTTCAATGTCGCGTCTTTGACTCCCCCTTTGGTGAACAACGTGCAAGTGGTGGGGCGACGTGTGTGTATGAGATCTGGAGTGGGCTGGTGTGGGACATCATAAAGATGGTGTGCATACGTGTGCCAGACTTTCGTGTCGGTGAGGGCTGATGAAGACCTACGCTCAAGGAATCTCCGCGAAAAATCCTTAGAGTTGTTGCTGTACAAGATGTGCAGTAGCTCCTCCTCATTTCGACGAAGAAATGCCTGCTTCTTCTGACGTAAGCGACATCGGTACTTGCGTGCCGTGTCTGGTGTGTTTGGGAGGTGACATTTGGTTTCAAGTCGGAGCTGTCGGCGATAAGCCTTGCACTCCGCATCGTACCAATTGTTGCAGGGTACAGAACCAAGAGGTGGTGGTCTAGTGGACCATGTGGTGTGGGGAAAGATTTGGAGGGCAGCCTCGTGGAGTGTGCGATTAATCAGGGCAGCACGGTTTCTATAGAGACTACTGTCTTCGTATTTCGGAGGAGGGATTCATCACACCACCGGGGTACACTGAGCTTCATATGCCTCACTCACTACGGATCTCAATCGGACAGTTTCGGGTATCATCACACCGCCTCCGCATAGAGAGCGGCAGAGTAGAGGGGATTCATAGAGAGCATCGCTTATGCATATTGTGCGACTATCAAGAGGTCGAGTCGGAGGAGCATTTTATTTTCAGGTGCCCAGTGTACTACGAGATCCGAGGTCGCTACCACTGCCTCTTCAGAGACAACTCCGGGCTCCTTTCCAGATTCCTCGCCTACCCAGATCAGAGATGCCTCGCGGCCTTCATTCACGAGGGGGTCCGACACGGAGAGTACTTACTCAGGCGACGGGGCTTGGCCACACCATCAGACACCTCTCAGAGCAGGATCACAGAGTTCTTCTCATCAAGTGACATTGATCGTCCAGTCTCTAGCCGCATACGTGACAGAGACCCCGACCTGACGATTGCAACACGACACACGAGACATCGAGGGGACACACAGATCACTCTGGGGGACCTCCCGTCATTGTTTAGACCCGGGATACGTCCCACGGGAGTCACGGTGGCTCTGGTCTTGCATCAAGCCTCGTCCAGGAGACCGAGACATACAGCACCCCTTGACAGGCACCAGCGTCCCATCACCGGCTATGCACCAGCTAGGGCAACATGACATACGGAGGATTCCGCTCCGCTCCGCTCCAGTCCTTTTCTTTTCATTGTTACATCCAGATGTATTTGATTTGATTATGTATGACCAGACTTAGGATTCAGCATGGGTAATGATGCTCGTTTCAGTAGCTCCACCCTTACTGTGATTTGTATCAGGTTTTCTTTCACTCTCATAGACCCATCGGTCTTCCAAAGACTCTAATAAAATTTCTTTCTTTCTTTCTTTCTTTCTCTCTCTCTCTCCAGTACTTGTTCCTTTTTTATTTTTGTATCATAGAGGTGTTCTAGATATTTCTAGTGCCCCCACATTGGGTATTCAGTTTTTTTGTCTCATAGGCCTATGGCATTCTGCAAATCTTAATAAACCTCTACCTCTCTCTCTCAAGAAAGTGCAGCATTTTAAAACATGCAACATTGAAAAAACACAGAAGGACAGTGGAGAATCACCAGCATGCTTGAAGACCACCGAGGGAAGTAAATATGTGAGGAATCTCTTTATTTCTGCACTTCTACAGTTCTTCAAACAAACAGGGACAAATAGTGATTTTGCACAATGCCTACACGAGCATGTGAGGAGGACATTTGGGGCAAAGAAGCACTTGAAAATGCCATGACAGCTTGCACAGCAAGGACAACTCCAAATACTACATCTAGTGTCCTCACCAGCCTCCAAAAGATATGTCTTGCACTGATTGACAAATTTGACAACTTAGAGTCCACAAATGTGCCCTCCTTGCGTTGAAGACACATGTCGACAAGACACTAGCTGAGGTAAAAAAACATGGAGGGAAAATCCAAGAGGAATGGAGAAAGGAAAAGACCAAAAACGAAGAATGGGAAAAGGAAAAGGCTGGATGGATATCTTTCAAAAACAAGCTCCAAGACCGAGTAAATGCATTGGAGGTTGAAGTATAGCAAATGAGGGATATAAACTGAAGCAACAAATCAGCAAAGGGGAAGCCAAGATGCTGGAATGGAAGGATGTGGTCAAAAAGGGCACAACAGCCCCAAAGAAAGAATTTATATCAAAGGCACTTGAGGAGGAAAGAGAAGGGCCAGCAAGGCATTAAATGTCCTTGTGAGGGGTTTAACAATGGGTGACACACCGATGGCAGATGCCCAAGTACTGTTCACAAAAAGGGGGATCAATCTCACATGCGAAGGAAGATAAGGAAGAGGGGGAATTATGACGGTGTCGAGCCCATGGAATGAGTACACACACTGGACTGAAAATAGCTCCCTTTGATGCTCTTGTGTAAGAGGGTGAGATCATCATCTAGATAGATTCTGGTCCCTTTTAGAGTCGCTCTTGTACTCATGAGAGTCTTCTTGTCCATGGCTGTCCTGAACTTCAGCACTAGTGGCCTTGTAGGTGCTTCAGGTTTGCCTACGCTTGTCTTCCTTGTCTCCTCTATCTCGGATGATCACTCTACCATCTCTGTATGTTGCCCATTTCCCTGCTTCTCTTGCCGCCATTACTTGTATCATTCCTCGTATGGAATTGTAATGGCACAATATGATCTAATCCTAGAGGCTTCCTGGAAACATGAAGTGATAGGGACATGATCTTTTACACTAAGACGCACCACAGCCTAGAGAGAGGGCTGCCCACGGTGACAGGATATACATGGGAGTCAGCTCATAGGAGGGAACTAAGGAGAGATAGCGGAGTGCGAGGCTCTAGGAGGGTAGTTGTGCTCTTCAAATCACATTTGAGGCCACTCATATCTGTGGTTCGGTGAGAGGAGCATGCACGACACATGTGGATACGAGTTCAGCCCCGGGATGCACGACCTATCTTTATGGTGATATGCTACTTTCTTCTAGACACGTCTTCCTATGCACGGGAGGTCACCGCAGAGGGACACGATCCATATGAGACGATCCATGATGACATCACGAAGTTCTCTAGGCAAGGAGACATCCTCCTGCTAGGAGACTTCAATGCACGGACAGGGGACAGACAAGTGGGTCTGCTTCACTTCACTCCACAGGTGACAGGATATGTGCAATCTGCCCTATTTCATTCACTACGAACAACTCTTTGTCTCTAATGTAACAGCCTCAATAAACTGCAGACACACTCTCTCTCTCTCTTTGTCTCTAATGTAATAGCCTCATTAAACTGTTGGTTTTTTCTTCCCAGGCACTGTTTGGCTGCTGCCTTCCCCAAGGTTTTGCTAGACACTTCTTTTTCTTTGTCCCATAGGCTTGTGAGGCCTCCCTGATGGAAAAAGAGAGAGCAAGAGAGACAAAGTGCTGAACGTAAGTTACAATAGATAAGATTAACAACATACAAAGCAAGGAAAGGTTTTGTCTAAGTGACAAAACCTTATCCTTTCTTAACCGTAGTTATTGAACTAACTAGGGTTAGGGGAAAAAACCTCTAAAGAGGAAAAAGTGCCCCTCACCTACTTATTACATTACATTGGTCACTGCCTAGAATATAATAATAATTCTAACACCCCCCTGCAGTGCCAATGTCATGTACAAGGAAATGATCAATCACCAAAGGGAGATAAGTTCAGGGCACTGCGAAATGCCTCAAACTTCTCACGTGGAAGTGCTTTGGTGAAGATGTCTGCAACATTGTCATGTGTTGACACATAGATCATACTGATCTCTCCTGCATGCAACTTCTCTCTGACATAGTAATAGTGAACCTCAATGTGCTTTGTGCGAGCATGAAACACAAGATTCTTTGCCACTGCTATAGCACTCTGACTATCAGTGAGAATCGGAGAAGGACTCTCCAATGAAAGACGAAGATCAGCAAACAAACGACGCAGCCAAACACATTCAACTGTCGCTGTGAAAGCTGCCCTATACTCAGCTTCACATGAGGAGGTAGCCACTGTAGATTGTTTCTTGCTCAACCAAGAAATGCAAGCATGTCCTAAAAAGAAACAATTCCCACTGGTGGACTGCCTAGTATCATAGTCTCCAGCCCAATCTGAGTCACTGTAAGCATGCATCTGCAAGTCACCCCCCCTGGGAAACATTAAGCCAAAAGACTTTGTACCTTGCAAGTAACGGAAGATGCATTTTACAGCCTGCCAATGCATAATCTTTGGGCTGTGCATATACCTGCTCACCTGAGAAACTGAAAACTGAATATCAGGTCGTATATTGCAAAGATAAATGAGGCATCCAACAGCCTAGCTATAGAGTGTGGCATCAACTGATTCACCTGCATCATGCATTGTAAGCTTCAACCCCGGCTCCATGGGAGTGGACATAGGCTTGCAATCATGCATGTTGAATCTATCCAAGAGCTTTTGAACATATACCTTTGTAAGACTAGAATAAGTCCAATCATACAAATTTAGAATTTTTGTTGTTCTAAAGATCAAAAATCTACAAAGAAAATAAAAGAGAAAATGAAAGAGAAGAAAAAACAGGCCTGAGACATAACAATGCCACGTTTCTCTTGAATAAACTAAATCCCCAAATAGAAATGTAACAAGCCCAAGTCTGAATCTACATAAAGAATGATGACCAAAATATCCCCCCCATCCTTCTTGATGTAGAGGATGCTCTCAGTTGGACTATTGTACAGTCCCTTGCTGATTAGAAAGGCAATTTTTGCATACCATGCACGTGGGGCTTGTTTCAGCCCATACAAAGCTTTATTCAGCTTGCATACCTGATGTGCATTTCCTGAAATTTCAAAGCCCGGAGGTTGCTTTACATAAACCTCTTCCAACAAGTCTCCATTAAGAAAAGATGTTTTAATGTCCAACTGATGAACATTCCATTCAAATTTTGCAGCCATTGCTATAACTGACCGGATGGTGGTCATCCTAGATGTAGGAGCAAACTATAATCTATGCCCTTTTTCTGAGCATATCCTTTTGCAACCACCCTTGCCTTGTACCGATCAATGGACCCATCCGGCTTTCTTTTGACTTTGAAAACCCAACGTGTGTACCTATGGCATTCTTGCCTGGTGGCAAATCCACAACATCCCAAGTCTGATTTTTATGAATGGACTGTAATTCATCGTGCATGGCATTCATCCAATGCACATTATCCTTTGCTTCTTCAAATGTCTCAGGCTCCTCCTCATCAAGAACAGTACCTGCATAAGCTGATTCAACAGAAAGAGCCCCCCATGTGTGCCTTACTGCACTACGAGTCCTGCCAGGCAATGGAGCCTCAAGCTTACTCTCCCTGAGAGTCTGAAGCAACCAATTCGGGACTGTTTTGGCTGCGTGTATCTCTTGAATTTCTTGCCTGACAACTTCATCCACACCTTGAGGTGGTACTAAATCAGCCGGGGGCTGAATCTGGACATGTGGATCTGGAGGAGGTTGCTGTAAATTCTGAGTTTCAGCAGGGGAACCAAATGCTATAGGAAGCATCCCCTCAAACACATCATCTGAAGACGCTGGAATCTGAAATTCAGCATGTGTATGTGCGGAATTTTCAGAGAATATAACATCTCTACTAACAAAAATCTTGCGTGTAGCACGATTGTAGAGACGATAGCCTTTGCTTTGTGAACTATATCCCACAAAAATGCATTTGAGTGCCTTATCTGACAACTTGTGTCTAAACTCCACAGGCACGTGGGCATATGCAACACAACCAAAAACTTTGAAATGGTCCACTGAAGGCTTTCTCCCATGCCATGTCTCATAGGGAGTGATTGTCTTCAAAGCCTTTGTAGAAGCCCGATTCAAAATATAGTTGGTACACATGAGGCCTTCTAGCCAAAACCTGTGAGACAACTTCTTACTTGTGAGCATGCATCTATCCATCTCCATGGCAGTGCGATTCTTCCGCTCAGCTTTGCCATTCTGTTGAGGTGTAAGCCTCACTGTAAGCTGATGCATGATGCCTTTCTCCTTCAAAAATGTCTCAAATTCATGAGACATATACTCCCCCCCATCGATTTGTTCGAAGTATCTGCACCTCGAGTCCTGTCTCATTCTCAACCATAGCCACAAAGTGTTTGAAATGCGTAAACACTTCTGATTTTGCCTTGAGACCATAGACCCAAGTGTAGTTGGTAAGGTCATCTATGAATGTAACAAAATAGAGATAACCCCCAAAAGCAGGTGTCCTCATGGGACCGCAGACATCACTGTGAATAAGCTGTAATTTCCGTGCAGCTTTCACTGCACCATCCTTCTTGAAGGGAAGTCTATGCATTTTGCCAAGTATGTAGCCTTAACTTGCATGAGGAGGAGGCGACTCCATTCCGTGCAGCTTTCACTGCACCATCCTTCTTGAAGGGAAGTCTATGCATTTTGCCAAGTATGCAGCCTTCACATGCATGAGGAGGAGGCGACTCCAAAGGAGGCAATGCATCAACCATATCATGCCTCTAAAGTGTCATTAATTTGCCATAGTTCATGTGCCCATACCTAGCATGCCATAACTTCGCATTCTGCATCGCAGTAGTGGGAGTGCTAATTGATAATGCAAGATTGGATCTTTGTTCATATAGATCAAGCTGAAAAAGACCCCGATACAAAGTGCCAGCAACATCAAAGCATAGTCATTCTCTTTGTCTCTGACTATAAAAAGAATTATTTGCACAAGTTACCTTCTTTTTGGTGGGTGGAGGATGCTAAGATACAAACAGACTCTTCTTGGAAGTGAAGTGCTTTGAAGCACCACTGTCAAAATACCAAGTATGAAGTGTCTTCGACACTAAGAGAGCATGCATCCTTTGAAGGATCATAATTGCAAGTCAAGAAAGCATATGGGTCATCATCATTAGTGGCTGTAACATCTGAACTACCCACTAAAAAATTTGAAGTGCAAGACAGAAAGGCATAGTGCTCTTCAACAAAGTTGGCTGCAACATCTTTCCCATCATGGGAATGTGGAGCTGATGCATCTGACACAGCCATACCGGAATCCCTTTTCTTCTCTTTGGCTATGCGCTTCTTGCATTCTCCAATATAATGACCTGGCTTCTTGCAATAATGACAGATGCCCTTCCTTCTTTTTCTGCTTATTTGTATCACCCTTTGCCTTATAAGAAGGCTGTCCAGAATCAACTTTATGCTGATGTGTAGGCTGATTGGCATGTGGCTTTTGCTACCCTTTACCCTTGGGCTTGAACTTGGAGAGCATAGCATGCCTGCCAGCCCGGGTTGCCATATTTCTGCGAGTCTGTTCCTCCTGCTCCTCCTGCAAGAGAAGTCCTACCAACTCGTGAAAAGAGAGAGGATTGCTGCCCCCCCCTCAATGACAACTTCAGCGAGGTGTGGAAACCGAGATAGGACTCAGGAAGAGAGTTCAGAGTGGTGGTGATCATCTTTGAATCCAGAATGACTTCATCAATATTCAGCAATTGTTCCCTCAAGTCCTGAAGCTTTGTGAGGTGAGAATTCATGGAATCTCCCTCCTCCATATGCGTATGGGAAAGTTCTCGCTTCAGAAAGGAAACCCTGGCATCATTTCTTGCTGCAAACATGTATCTCCCAAGCTGCCATAGATGTCTTGCATAACCGAATATGAGGTATAATGAAGCTCTTGACAGAAAGAGAAATTACTGAAAGAGCTTGTGCATCTCTAGAGTCCCATCTTTTCTACTCTGCTCTGGGAGCTCCTGGAGCGGCTGCTCCAACTACTAGTGCTACATTTGCACCTCTACCCCTGCCTCCAACTGTAGGAGTGATAGGTGTAGTCGTTGTATCTGGTCTTGCTTCATCTCCACTGACATAATCCCAAAGATGTCTGCCAACCAAGATATTGCGAACCATGAAACTCCACAAGGAGTAGTTGGTGCCATGCAACTTATCCTCCTGTGTGAGAACCCTGAACACCTCATTAAGCTTATTTAGAGCCATTTTTACCAAATAATCTCAAAAAAAAAAATACAGCAAACTGACCAAGTGGAATCCCTTCCTGGGATATAAAATGTATAAGTAAAATCTGCCCACAGTGACAAATACTGTCACAGCCTGTCAAAAGCTCAAAATGCACTTCAATTATCCTGCAAATGCTCTCCAATGTCACTCAAAAATAAGCCCAAAACTGCCTGCAAAACTCCCAAAATGCTTTTACACTGCCAAATTTCATCCGAATGCCAAAAGCCCCAATTTCTTCAAGGAAATTGCATCCAAAAGAAGGCAAATTTCCTGAAAGCCCAAAAAATGCAAGAAATTGCAGTGCAAAACTAAAAGCCCCAAATTTTGAGCTGAAAATGAGCCAAATTTCACCCAAATAGTAATTCTCCTACAAAAGCCCCAATTTCTTGGCCAATCTTTGCAATTTGCTTGTACTGTGTGCCAAAAAATGCACAAAAGCCCCAAAATTGTGATGAGCTTGCAAATGATTCAGAAGTCCCAATTTCTCTACAAACAGAGATACCTGCAAAAAAACCAATGCCCTTTGCAATGCCCACACAACACAAAAATACCCACACGTCGGATGTACGGCAGACAAGAAGAGCTGGTACGGCACATGTACTTTCGGCAAGTGCTCGTTGGAGCTGATGCAGTACGGTGCAGATCTGTACGGACGAAATGTGCAGGTTGTACGGTAGAAGGTACGGACAACGCAAGTACGACGGTTGTACGGATGGTAGATGTGGATACAAGCGGAGGCGGTGCTGCTCTGTAGCGCAAGTACGGACTGGCACAGTACAGACGTCGTACAATGTACGGACAGCTATGTGAATGCAGGGCTGTACGGGACTGGCAAGAGCTGTTCGAACGGAAGTACGACGCTCCAAGCTTCCGCTGCAGGTACGTACGACCGTACGACTGATAGGCGCAAGGTGTACGGCACCTCGAGGCTAGAGCTGGAGCTACGTGAGCTTGGGAGCTGAAGTCGAAGATGTGGAAGCTGGTCCAAAAGGCATGAGCTCAGGATCTAAGAGCACTCTCACACACGGACAATGGCAAGAGCCCGGGGAGAGAAGCACATGCTCTGATACCAAATGATGGAAAAAGAGAGAGCAAGAGAGACATAGTGCTGAACGTAAGTTGCAATAGATAAGATTAACAACATACAAAGCAGGGAAAGGTTTTGTCTAAGTGACAAAACCTTATCCTTCACTAACCGTAGTTAGTGAACTAGCTGGGGTTAGGGGGGAAAACCTCTAAAGAGAAAAAAGTGCCCCTAACCTACTTATTACATTACATTGGTCACTGCCCAGAATATAATAATAATTCTAACACTCCCGTGGACGTTAATATATCTTTCTTTCTCCCTCTCTTTGCAAACATGCTAGGGCCCAGGACAATATGTCCTCTCAAAGGTAATTTATTATTGGAGAGTAAATCCATTACAGAGTTCAGCGTAGAGCTGTCTTACGAAATTCACAACATGAATCAAAAATACAAAGGAGCTCAAGGCTCATTCTTTTGGCAAGGTGCCACTTGTCTAGTTTCTAGCCTAATTCTAATCCCATGTCCATGGGTAAGGTCTTCTAGGGTCTTCTTAGCACTTGGTCATGCGAATAACTCCTAATCGCTTGCGAGGCTTCGTAATGCCCAAGTTTGGAACCTTTCTTATACCTGCAACAATTAAGTTAAGCGCATAACCATGGCACCCATGAATTGTTAGCGCTTCGCATGCGAATAATAATCTCTAGACTAATCCTAGTCACTGTAGGCGTCCCCACCAGGCAAACATAGAACAATTTCTTTGGTCGACCAAGGCCAACCCTCTTGGTCATGATTAAGGGGCGTGACCATCGGTCAAAGCGCCTTAATTATGGCCAAGTCTCTCCAACCGAAGTTGACGCACTTTGGTTAACGAAGTTAACCTTCTTGGCATGAGCCAAGTCTCGTTGACCGCAAACAACACTCTCTGACCGAAGTCAGCACTTTAATTGCTTGGTTAACCGTGGTTAACCATCTTGGTCGAAGCTAGATCTTCCTAACTGGGATTAGGCTTACTTAACCAAGGTTAAGTATCTTTAACCGGAGTCAAAACTTTGTCCAAATGAAAGTAGCTCTTTGAACATAATTAAATAAATGAAGAACTCGATAATTACGATCAATAAATGGTCAACTTATGCATAACTTTGCATACACTTTCTACTTGCCTTTAAACTTGCGAAGCCTAGCTTTCTCAAACTTTAAAAGTACCCAATCCCGTTCCTTGAGATCTAACTGTCTCCTATGCTTATCTGCAGCTCTTTTATGCTTTTCTTGAGACCTTTCAATTGATGTCCGGACTTGGCTGAAAGATGTCTGGAGGTCTATCACAAACTAATCAGCTGCAAATATTTCATCTTTGGTCCTCAGGATAGGTGGCAGAATCACCTTCCCATCGATGAGACCTCAAAGAGGGCTTTCCCTGTGGAGCTATGAACTGTATTATTGTACGCAAACTCCACCAATGCTAGGTACTTTTCCCAGTCTGAACCTTGGTCACCCACGTAGCATTTCAGCATATCCAATGCTGTAGAATTTGCTACCTCACTTTGACCATCTATCTAGGGATGGAAGGAAGAAGAAAATTTAGATTCATCCCCATATTATCAATAAAGCTCTCCAGAATAGACTGGTCATTGTGGGATCTCGATCACTGACAATGGACTTAGGCATACCATGGTGCTTAAAGATCTGTGCCATGAAAAGCTTAGCCATATGATCTGCCTTTATGGTTTTGCGAACCGGAATGAAATGAGCTTGCTTGCTGAATCTATCAATGATAGTCCAAATCCCATCAATCCCTGACTTTGATCTTAGCAAATCGAAAATGACGTCCATTGCGATACTTTCCCATGGTGCTTGAGGCACGGGAAGAGGCATAAGTAGGCCAAGTACCTTCCATCTATCATATTTCACTTTCTGACAGGTAAGGCATTCTGTGACAAACTAATGTATATCTTTTCGCATCCCTTGCCAAAAGAAATACCTCTCTAGCCCTTGAGTTGTTGCTGTAATTCCTCTGTGCCCAGCATAGGGAGGTGCATGGCATTCCTCCAAAATCTTTTTCCTCATCTCCTGGGTGATGCATAGGCAGTCATCTTTCATTAGATACCCATCTTTCACGGAGTAGTGACTGGTACACTGCCCCTCTTGCACTTGCTGTAAAATCTCATCAAAATCTGCATCATTAGCATATTGCTCCCTCATGTCTTCCAGGTCCTGATGATAGGCAATATTCACATTGTTGACCTGGGGTCTTCGGGACAAGGCATCTGCGACTCTGTTCCAAACTCCTAGAGTATGGACAGTCGAAAATGGTACATTGACAGCATATTTGCCCATTTCATATGCTTCTCGGAGAGTTTTGTCTGAGTCAGAAAGTATCTCAGAATTTGGTGATCTGTTTTAACTGTAAACTCTGCACCCAAAAGATAATGCTTCTATGTATGGATAGCATGAATTACAGCCAGCAACTCTTTCTCATAGATTCCCAAATATCTCTCTACATCCCGAAGTCTCCTGCTCTCATAGGCCACTACATGACCATTCTCATGCAATGCAGCCCCAACACATTCCCCACAAGCATCACAATCCACATCAAATGGCTGATACAAATCTGGAACTATCAAGATTGGCTCTGTGGTCAGCCTCTCTTTGAGTGTGGTGCATGCTGTCTTTTGTGGAATTCCCCATTGGAAAGCTGCATTTTTCTTAAGGTCATGAAGTCCGAGCGGCTATGTCTACAAAATGCCTGATACATCTTCTGTGATAAGAACACATGCCTAGGAAACTCCGGACTTCATCCACAATTTTCAGCTCTGGCCATTTCTGAATAGCTTGGATCTTTGCCGGATCCATCCGTATCCCATCTTTAGATATTATATGGCCCAAGTAATGGATCTCTTCCAAGAAGAATTCACTTTTCTTGCTGTTTGCATAGAGCTGGTAATTTCTCAGCTCTTGAAATACTGTAGCAAGATGTTCCTTGTGCTCTTCTTCAGACTTAGAAAAGACAATAATGTCATCGAAGAAGGTACCTGTGAGCTGTCTGTAGGGTCAAAAGATAAGATCCATCATCCTATTGAAAGTAGCTGGCTGGGGCATTAGTCAATCCAAAAGGCATCACCAGATATTCATACAATCCAAAAGTAGTGCAGAACGCTGTCTTATGCACATCATGAGGCTGTAATTGGTGATAGCCACTCTTTAAGTCTATCCTGCTGAAAACTGAAGCCCCATTTAACTAATCCAACACATCATCAATGCGCAGAATAGGGAATCTATACTTGATGGTCATTTTATTTAGAGCGCGATAATCGACGCACATACGGAATGAACCATCTTTCTTCTGTATCAGCAGTACAAGGGAGCAAAAAGGAGAAGAACTAGGCTGAATCAGCCCCTTGGACAACAAGTCCTGCACCTGAGCCATAATCTCCTCTCGCTGAGTTACACTAACTCTGAATGGGGGCCTATTGGGTGGCTCAATGCCAGGAATGAGTTCTATGCCATGATCCTCAGGTCTCTCAGGGGATAACTCCCCTTGCAAAGCATCAGAACAACAATCTTTAAAATTTTCAAGAAACTGAAATTTATTTTGATCTGCCTTACTTATTGCAGCATGCATTTCCACATCTCTCTCTTTTACGAAAACCATGTAAGCTGAAACTGCAGACTTTATTTCTTTTCCAACAGAACTATTTGATACAATGGGAATAGTTTCCCCTCTATTCCTAGCAACACACAGTGTACTTTGCCCCTATGTACAAACTCCAACACTCTTTCAAGAAGAGTCAACTTCACCACCTTGCGATGGAACCAAGGCATACCCAAGACTACATCATGATGTTTTAGTGAAGAAATGAAGAAGTCTTCCTGATCCACATAACTCTGTACATGAAGACGGAGCTTCCCTATCAAGGGAGTGACTGGCACAGGGTTTCCACAGAACATCTGGTCAGCATCCAGAGCCCTGCCCAACTCCTTCGTCTTTATTTCCAACCTCAGGGCTAAATTTTTTGATATAAAGTTATCTGTAGCCCCTGGATCAAATAAAATCAGCGCTTGCTAGTCTCTGACTTTGCCCCATGATAGCAGCAATTCTTGTTCCTCTGGGTTTCAAACATGACCCAGTGTATCAAAAATTGCTCCCGCCATTGGCTTGTGCGGTCCCCATGGCTTCTCTGCCTCTTTTCCCTTCGGAGTTGAAGGCTTTTCTGGGCACAGGGCAGCCACATGCCCCTCTTTGCCGCATCTGAAGCATTTACCCTATTTTCTGAAAGTTTCAATCTATTCAAGGGTAAATTGTGGCCTTCCTTATAGGGCCTTTGTACCTGGTTTCCCCTCGGCTTCTGAGGCTGAAATCCCCTCTTCTGAGCCTTGGGAAACTCTCTTGTTTCCAACTTGGGGGTCGCTAACTTTTTATCCCCCGGTATCCCTGCATGTAGTGAAGGCACACTAGTAGGATCCTGCATGTACACAAGACTAGCCACATTGGCTGAATGCATAAGATCTGAAATTTCTTTGATATCCTCGTGTTCACTTGGGCCTGTGAGTCATGCCCTATACTTCCTAAGCTGAGTCTTGTCAAAAATTTTCTTGAAGTCCCAAAATTTCTGGTTATAAGACTCAACTGTATCGTGTGCTTCTATATGTATACTCTCCCAACCAAGGAGGACATGATCCCAGAACTGCTTGGGAATAAACTCCTTATAAAAGCTTTCTTGAAATGCTTCCATTTCTTGGGAGCTGTATAATTAGCAATTTTAGCTATCCATCATGCACTGGCTGTACCAGTCAAGTGCAAAACAACCATACGAAGTTTCGAGGACTCACTGAAATTTTCTAGGCTGAAGGCAACATCAAACTGCATTATGAACTGCATTGCCTTTTCAGCTTGGCCATATTGGCCATTGTAAGTGGCAAATCTCACTAACTTCTCACCATCTTTAAACTCTTTAGTCGGTCTAGTTGGAAGAACACTCTAGTAAACTGGAACTAAACCTCTAACCAGTTGACCTCAAGTGAACCAGAATGGAACTGACTGAGTTCTGGTTCCACTAACCAGAATAGTCTAGTTGAGTCAAACTGACTAGGTCTTAGCCAAGGTCAACCAAACCATGGTTAAGCCTCTCGCCTCGACTCTCTCACGCTCTCACCCTCCCCTCCCTTCCCTATATACACTCAAGAAGAAGCTTCTAGGGCACAGCACCTCCATGCGCAACTTCTGGAACCTTCCCTGAAATCGACGCTCTGGAACCTTCATCAAAATCAAGCCTTCGACCTTAGGGTAATTCGGCCTTATGCTAATTAATGCTCCTTTGCTTAGGTTAATTGGACAACTCCAGCATCGTGACTAATACAAATGCCCGTTTTCCAATGTCGTGGGCACCTATTGGGACAGCCAAAACATAGTCATGATCTACTCATAGAGAAGCTTGGCCACTAACTCTCCACGACAATCACGTAAATCGCGAGCTTCCACCCACTTAGTGCACTAATCTGTGCAACAATGATGTACTTGTTGCCAAAGGCTTAAAGAGCCCAACAAAAGCCTGACAGCTATCACACTCTTGAGCATACCACCAAGCATCTTTCATCAAGGTGGACCACGACAATCCACCCTAGAAAATCTTTTGGGATGTAATTTCCTGGAGAAATGGACCCCACTGATTCTAGTAACTCAGTTGGCGGAGAGAAAAACCACACCCTCCATTTCCACAAATGTGTCACGGCCATTGCTGGAGGCCTTGATCCTTCTCTGGCTAGCCTCCAAGGATTCAACAAACACCATGTCACTCTCTGGCTCTTTTGATGTACTGCTGGCATTTTCCCAAGATAAGCTTCACCTACCCTCTGAGCTTCAACTATAGGGACAATCACTGTGGCTGTGCCCCTTGACCTGGCAATAAAACCAAACGGTCATTCCTGGGGATCTATGCAACCCTCTCCGGAGTGGTCTGACTTCAGCTTAAGGGGCAGCTTGTACAGATGCTACTGTGGGTGCCCGAACCACAGCCTTCAATCTCTATTCTTTTCCCGCTGTAGTATCACTCTTCCCTCTTGTTCTGGGAAGTCACACAGATGGCACACTTCGTCTGCAAGAAACATTCCTCCCAGGTACGGCCATGATTACTGTGTTTGCCACCCCACACCCCTTTTTGGGAAGCCGAGCTACCCTCTGATAGGGCTATCATTTTATCCAACGCAGCCAATGTGACAATGTAGGAGAATATAAATCTAACAAGTTAAATGACTTCTGCAGACAACACGGCATCAACCGACAATTCACTTGCAAGTATACTCTTCAATAGAATGGAATTGCAAAAAGAAAGAACAGAGTTAGTGCAGAGTCGGCCAGATGCATGCCGAAATTTTCTTGTCTTTATTGGGCGCACCCCTACTGCAATTTTTCATAATGTAACTCCAGAAGAAGCGTTCTCAAGAGTCTTCAGCTCTCTTCCTTGTGCAACATTCCAAATGAAGTCAGAAACAAGTCGGATATAAGTCCATCAAACATGTTACCACTAGTTATAGTGAAGAATCAAAGGCATACAATCCAAGTTAGGCATTGCCATCCATTGAGGCAAAGCATAGGGGAAGCAACACCTAGAGAGCGATCTAGTTAGGGAGGACTTACAACCACAGGAGTAAAACATGGTGCTCTGCTAAGCGCCTGAGTTATGCAAGCCCGAGACCCATCCACATAGAAACGCGTTCACATTCAGTACAACTTATCAGGAAAAGCTTGACAGCAGGGAGGCATCATTGCCATGTTCTTCCACACAAGAGAGCCTAACAAACATACTCAACAGGCGGAGGACACCACAAGATGTCTCTCAAGGCAAGCGAGACATTACTGAGATCAGCAGTCAGGCAGTCAATCAGGGAGTCGGTTGATGGGTCAGTTGGCAATTGCTCAAGTGGCAAGTCAACCTAAAAAGGCATCAGTGGATTAAGTATAAGAAAGGCTCTTGCCTGCACACATTGTCATTGTTACCTGGAGATAGCTGGTATCACTTTTAGAACCTACTTAGGCTTTTGTGCAGCCTATTGACGTTCAGTTGTACTGTTCTCAATCTCATCCATTGCAATATAGTTTGCATTATCACATGGGTTCTCTCTTGTGCTTCCCCTCAATTCTGACAGAACGTCCTATGCAGGCCTGAGCTAGAGCACACCAAGGTTCCTCTAGGTTACATTGCCACCTTTTTTGTCCCACTTGAACTATGCATTCAAAGTTGCTTGCTTCCCTGTCCATGCAGGATTTTCCCACTTCTCAATATCATGTGTTGATATTGCCTCTTTCTTTCATCGTGCCTCATTTTATAAAGGACGTATATAGAGAAGCATCAATTTAGACTGTTTAGCCAAGGTCTTAAAGCAGAGAGGTCATACAGGGTTGCAGCTGCTATTCCTATCCAGACCCACATGTATATTTTAATCGTTTTGGTCCTTTACTAGAGGGGTGCTGGTTCATACAGAGGCTACACATGCTCTCCCTATTTAGATCCAGATGAATATATTTATCGTTTTGGTGCTTTATTGTAGGGGTGCTGTATCGTTCTCTTTTTAGCACAATTCTTGAATTTTCTACTTTGGTTGAGAAACTAGAAGTTCTCAGACATTCTTCTTATGTGCTTTCTAGATTCTGCGTATAGAGATCGATTAGAGGATCAGCTGGATTCCCACCAAAAATAACTCTAATGTACTCAAATTTGAAAGACTAGTCTCTCATTTTTTCGTCCACTTAAATCTCTCTCTCTCTCTCTCTCTCTCTCTCTCTCTCTCTCATAAAAGGATAGAAAACGACGAAAGCCGAAGATAATTACCGATATTCTCGCATGCTTCTTTGACGACATTGTCGGGCCAGTGAAGCGTTAAGGGAAGTCCCAACAATCTTTCCCATAACCGTGATTGTAAATCAAACGCCTTCTCTCCAACAAAAACACCAAGTAGATAATCCCCATGCTCCTTCGGATGTACATCCCCTCGAGGAGTAGACACAACGGCACCCATCCTCCTCTGACGACACTATTTAGTTGGAGCGGATAAAACCTTGGAACTGGAGCATTCGAGCTTGATCATGGAAAGGGAGCTTGATGTCGCAGTCGAAGTATAGAATGGAAAACGAGACACAGGAAGCTCGAAATTCCAGCAACAAGGAGCGCGCTAACTTCGTTGAGCCAACAAAGAGAGCTGCATTTAACAATTGTTGTTGTAAGGCAATATATAGCAGCGCGTCAAGTGAAATGCAAGACTATTGAGACTCGCTTAACCGGGAAATTTTTGCAAGGACTAACGTAACGTCCGAGAAGTATACGTCATCACAATTGAACAGAGAGGCCCCGAATGGGGAAATATGAGATCTTGATTGGAAAAGGTCAAGGGGCAAGGAGGCAGGAAGCAAGGGAGGGGAAGGCAGCAGCTGGAAGGACGAAATAAATAAGCAGGAAACAGAGGAGGATTGCAAAAGAGGAGGAAGTTGTGTGGAAGGGAAGGATGAAGAGGGGAGAAATGAGGGAAAAGAGAAACCTGAGGGGCGAATGAAAATCCGGCGATGGTGAGGGGGAGAGATCTGGAAGAGGGAGGAGGGATCGGAAGGGGGAATGGGGAAAGGAGATTGGAGCTGGGAAGCAGAGGGCAAAGCTTGCAGAAGAAGCAGCAGAAGAAGAAGCAGAAGCTTCAAAAACACAAAAACCAGAAAATGAAAATGTCGATGAAGAAGAAGAGTTCAGAGCTTTGTTGGAGACGAAGACATCGCATCGCGTACCGCCTGTTACCTCCCACATGCTAACTGTTAGGCTTCGCATTAGCATTTCATTTCAATGCTTAAGCGCTTTCTCCCCGAAATCTTTTTAACGCTTGCCTTTGGCGTCCACGTGTCCCCTCCCCATTGGCTTGCCCCCCCAACCCCTCACGCACGTCTTGTCTTTACCAGCATTTCTTGGGAACTCCCTCCCCCACGTCGTGTTCTGAAGCTTCCCACATCTCTCTCTGTAAACTCTTTTTTTTCTTCTTCTCATCTAGTTGCACGAGACCACTCCCCGTGTCCCCCCCCCCCCACCTCTCCCCCTCAAAGACTTTTTCGCATCCCATCATTTCATGTCGCTTGTCGTACCTCTTGCTCACTCGACTTACCCATGATTTACTTTCACTCTTGCTCAGGCTGTTTTGCCACCCCTTGTATGTGGGACATTAGTGTTTTCACTCTTGCTCAATCTGTATTAGCACCCCTTGTGTAGGCACTAACCTTCCGAATGACACGACATGTATATGAAACATTAGTGCTCGTGATAATGGAATGGGCCAGACCTAGAGCAACTAACCCATACACTGTGGGTCTCATAATCATCCCACACGGCCCATTCATGCAGCACAATTATACAATAGGATCAAGAATGATGACCACATCCATTCCCAAGCTTGACTTTGAAACCCTTACAAAACCTACTATGTGGTCTAAACCTTTTTTCCTCCCCCTTCTTGTGTCAAGGACAGTCGCCCTTACCCCACCTGCCTTGGGCCCATACCCCACGTCCTTTGAGTCATCTCACCCTTACCCCCACCTTGCTTGCGGCCTCCCCCTGTATCTCTTTGAAAACTCCTTCCTCACATATAGCCAAACTAGTCTATAAGGACATTGCCAATCCTTTACCTACATTTTCCCACCGATGCCCCCTAAAATCTCACCATGTTGGCTTTTCTTCTAACATTTCCCTTGTTTTTTATTGTTCACGAGAATATCATTTTCTCCTTCTATGGTACCATTTGTGCCCTTTGGCTTAGTGCAAAATCCAGTTTTTAAAATATCCTTTTTAAAGCAAGTTTCACATGGTTTCTTAACAATATTTAACCCACATAAAGCCACAATGTGCCCAGTTTCTTGTATGACTTTTGATTCTCATTATGATTCAAGTGAAATAGTGTTTAGATATTTCCAAATAGATATTTAAGGTTTTGACTCGAAGAAAGGTTTCCAATATCATACATATCTGAGTGTAAAGCATGTCCCTAGAAAGGTGATGGCCTCATGTAATCTTATTTCATTTAAGGTAATCCTTGTGAATCACACCAAGCCTTGCCTTTTAATTTAGTCCTTTTCATGAATAGCCTTTAGTAACTTCCAATGTTGCTCAATTCAATATATTAATAATGATGAGAAGTCAAGTCATGCATGGATGTCATTACAGGCACCTCCATTAAATAAAGAACAAATATATGTAGAGTTTTTTCATGAATTCTCTTAACATGCCCATCTACCACAACATCACCTAACCTTGATAGTATGATGAAACATACTTTAAAATTGATCGAATTGGATGTAAAGTAGTTCTAAATGAATAGTGGATACGAGCAAATGCAACTTTGTAGAGCTTTTTCATGAAGTCTCTTTAATAGGCCCATCTACAACGAGATCATTGCATTTCTTCTAACCTTGATAATCTGATGAAACATACACTAAAATGGAGCGATTTGGATGTTCAGTAGTTCTAAATGAAATAGTGGATACAAGCAAATGCAACTTTGCTTTTGCACCTAGTAAGTCCTCATTTCCACCATTTTCATTTATGACGATAAGACTTGAGTGATCTCATAATGTTTTCCGTTGAAACACTTCAATATCTCAAGAGCCTAGGTTGACACTATTATAGGAGGTCCAATAGCCTATGGAAGATGTGTATTAAAGTAATTTTTTTAATATGGATGAACAAGACTTTTTAACACCCTAGTTTGGCAACCACATTCTTAGTTTTTTGCACTCTTAACATTTGCATATTTCATTTGCTTTTCCCTTTAGAAGCAAGTAACACCTCAAGGATTCACTATTCAAAAACCCCACTCTAGACATGCAATTAGAAAGTAATAGTAAAACCCATACTTACATTTAGGATCACTATTAGGACATGACCCCTCTTACATTTATGTCTGAGCTATTGTGATCCATTTCCCCTACTTTAGCTGAAAGATTTTACAATGTGTTATGCTGAGTATCTCTTTGTATTTCTTTTGTAATCTAATCCTTAACAAACATTAACAAAGGAAAGCAAACATCATCACAAATCCCAACCATGCTTTTATGGTACAAAATGGTTTGCAATGTACTCCCCCCCCCCTCTCAATTGATGTTTCAATTGTATTAAAGCAAATATGCATTTAAGTTATCTTGTGTTATATGATGCTAAAGGTTGTCATGATGTTTCATGCTACTTAAGTTTCCCAATGCACTACTTGTTCATGCAATGATGACTATGGACTTCTGAAAACACTATTAAAATTGGTATATGTCATTATGCGTGTCACTAATTTCAATTGATGAAGTTTTGTTCGGTTACCAACAAAGGCTTAACCACATGAGATACTTTACTTGTGGATGTTTATTTATGTCACGTAGGGAGAAACCTTGTACTTAATCCTACTATAAAGTCAAAGCTTGGTTAGTGTTGGATGTAGCTCTTGTCTTTAAAGGATACAAAACTTGTAAAAGAGACAATACATCAATTGAATAGAGACCTCTAGTTTAGCGTATCTAAAACAAGAGAACTCTCATGTCTTTGAACAACGTAATATCTCCAATGCCTAAATTCCCATGCAACTTGAATAGCCTTGGAGTATGTAGTAGTATATTAGTCTTTCCTTTCGATGACTAAAACTTCCTAAACTCATATTTTGTAACTATACCTTTTTTGTAACCATGCCCTTTTTTGTATTTTCTTTGATTTTAACAAAATCACTTTAATTTAACAAAATGTACATGTTGCAATCTTTATTTATGTCGAATGGTGCAAATGCTAAGGGAACACTGATCTCAAGGTCAGGCACATTCCTTGGGAAAGAACAAAACCCCTCCACCTATCCCCTTTGGATTTGCTAGTATCCAAATTATCAAATTGAATCCAAGACATGTCAAGCATAGCAGAATATAGCAATTTTAACATCCACCTATTGGCCCCCCATATCCTAATTTAGCTAGTTTAGACATGCTAACTATCAAGGATGTCAATCAAACTTCCTTGTTTATTTGAGATCTCAATAAAAGAGGCACGTATGGGTGCAAAGGGAACAATTTGGGTAGCCTTGCAAGCTCACTCAATGAAGATCTTATAGAAGCACAACAACCATTAATACATGAGCCTTGGAAAATTCTCTGTAGCACAAATTTTCTCTCTAGTATTACCTCACACATGTTGTCTTGGATGTCATGCATCAACATGGAACAGTCCGAACTGAATTTGGAGTTCAATTGGTCTATTTTCTTGAGCTAGATCTTTCAAAAACTAGTTTTATTCTCTCTAAATCCAACCACACAACTCAAGGATTGGGGGAGAGAACCTACATTGAAATCTCTTGGAAAGCTCGATCGAGCAGAGTGTATGAACATGCTCCCAAAAGAAACGAAAGAAGGTCGCAGTCAAGCCATCCTCCTCGGTGCACTTATGAGGAGGAAGGGCCTCCCAGATCTCATTCTCTATGAAAGGGGCCTCTAGGCATCTGCTCAACCTTGGAGAGATCACCATGTGGAATCTACTCCCACACTGCCTCTTGTCCACAAGAGAAGCGGGGGTCTCCTCTAATTAAAGCAACTTCCCATAGAAGTCCGTGGTCATCTCCAAAATCTCTTGAGGGTCCATATGCATCTCTTTGTTGCTGCAATTTCGTCCCTACTGAATATGGCCCCAGTGACCTAGAAAATTTGATGGGTCATCCTGTCCCCTTGGTGCACCCATCTGGCATGTCAGTTAACACACATTGAATGATCCCCCTTTTTGGGCTACAAAATCAGAAGTGTCAGCTCAAGAGATATGGGATAAGAGTCTAGAATCACAAGGTAGTTCCATGGCCCCAAACGCCATAACTCCCTCTCGGCAGGGGGAGTCTAGGTTGGAGCACTCGGGTAGGCAATCTCCATAGCAGTAGTAGGACCTGGATGTACATGTGACAGAGGCTCGCTTGAGAGAGTCTCTCAGGTCATGAAAAAGGCACGGTACTACCACCAGGCATCAACACAACGATGTGCATCCTCAATTTCTTTGGTGGAGGACCCCCCCCCCCCTTCGAATCCTTCTCCGCTTCCCCCCCCTCCTCCTACCCCTCCCCGTCACCCTCCAGATCCCCCCTTCATGCCCCAACCCATTCCCTCCCCTCTTGCCCCCCTGTGGTTATCGCCCTTGTCACCCGCACCACCTCCCTCCGCTCCACTGCCTACGACAGAGCTATCCACTCCCTCCTCCTCCCAAGCCCCTTAGTTAAGGGCAAGGCCTCGACCTCTAACTTAGCTAAAGTAGCAGCCTGGAGCCCCCCCCCCTTAGCGGACCTCTACCTTATAGTAAGAGGCAGGGGGCAGTAGATCCCCTTCACAGGTTCTAGACCCAAAGCTCCCGAGCTCTCTCTCAATGAATAGAGAGATTTGTCTCTCTCAAATTTTTAGAATCAACCTTTGTTTCTCTCCCTATCTCTCTCTCTCATAGTTGTTAAGGAAAGAATATCTCAGAGATGGAATGAGATCTCTCTCTTTCTCACTTAAAGAAAATAATTTCTCACACAATACTCTCTTACTCAAAACTATCATAAACACTCAAGCAATAAGAAGAGGTGATGCCATATGATCCAAACACCAACTTTCCACTCACCAAAGTGTCATCTACAGACATATATACGTGCTCTTATTGGGTGCTATGAGGGAAGCACTCAATTAAAGTAGGTCAAATTTACCGTTTCTTTCTCCCTTGCACTTGGACTCCAAACTCAAGCCTCCACTATTCCATTTCGTTCACTGTTTTATCTTCTATCCCTCTCGACCATTTCTATCTCCCTTGCACTCTTCCTACAACTTCTATCCCCTCTCGTAATGAACCTTGCACAATCTGAGAACTCCTCACAACCCTCTGTAGCACAGTGCGAGAGCCTCTCCTCCCTTTCTCTTGAAATCATGACATATGGGAGCTCCTCTCTCGCTCTTCAAAAGCCCAATTTGGATGCCCTCAAAAACTTCACCAGGTTGGTACAGGAGGTGAACGTGCAGGAGGGGCAACTAGTCTATCAAGGTCGGAAGATTACCACCATCACTGAAAGTGTGATAGAAAATGCACTAGGCTTTCCTGGAGACAATTTGCAAGCACAATTCTTCAAGAAGCAGTGGAAGAGACATGATATTCTAGATGTATACCCCAACGCTTAGATTAGTAAAGATGTGCAGTCAAGATTTCTAGCTTGCCAATAGACCTCCAATATGTGCTGAAGAAGACCATTCACTTCTTTCCTGATACGAGAGGAACGGGGGACTTGAACCACAGGGTGAACAACTTCCCAATATCTTGAAACACACATCACCCTATCTTCCGCCACCTTGAGACTTAAGCGAACCTGAGGCGCAATCCCTTGATTTTCACATGATGGGCAAGGTTTTTCCTGAGGCCAAGAGCCTCCCTTGGGGCTGCCAAAATGCCTAAGGAGGCCTTGCCTAGCTTGCTACAGTACGAACAATAGCGGGGGGGGCTAAGAACCACCCCTTTAATCCGACTTGGGGCCGCCATGTGGAGGTGGGGAGCTTGTGGCTCCTCCATAGCTTAGCCAAGGCCTGCTCAAATAAGGTTGCCACGCAGGGCATGTGGGTCTACATGGATTGGGCGACCATTGCAAATACCAAAGGCGGGATGGAATGCCTGATGCTGGATCATTGATAGGTTGAGGGC
The DNA here is from genome assembly GCF_047967505.1 of Dipteris shenzhenensis. Classification (NCBI taxonomy): domain Eukaryota; kingdom Viridiplantae; phylum Streptophyta; class Polypodiopsida; order Gleicheniales; family Dipteridaceae; genus Dipteris; species Dipteris shenzhenensis. The sequence continues at coordinate 30,276,875 of NC_141609.1, read as the reverse complement.
AAGCTGAGCGCAGAGCTAGGCAGAGCATGTAGCCGAGTTAGATAGCAAGGGAGATAGAGGTGAGGCGTGGAGGTAGGAGAGGTAATGAAATAGGAAGGGGAAGGGAGATATGGAGGGATGGGGCAACTGTGGTGGTGGGTGGGGCTATGTAAGGGAGGCGATGGTGGAGCTATAGCTAGGGGGGTAGCAGAGCGAGAACGGAGCATAGTTCCATGCTTCTTAGGAATGTGATCCCAATTGGTGGGCTAACTAAGGAACTAAGTAAGCTAGTTTCCAACCAAAATCGATCTATAACAGAAATTGACTTAGAGGTTACTCCACCCATGCCCTTGCACCTAGGTGCTGCCAGGGAGGGAGCCTCTAATTTTTCCTCTCCTCTATCGTATAGGCACCCATTCCTATCACACTTTGCAATTTTCCACAAGCACATGTGTCCCTCATGACCTCTTCATAAGTGGTCCCTTCTCTTTTGCAAGAGAAATATGGGAAATGTCATTCATCATCTTTGGGCTTCTTCTATAACTAGGAAGGCATGGTGCAATATAGCCAAGTCTATTGGCCTAGTTGGATTTTTGGGTTGGTTTTTATTGAGATCAAAATGGAAGCAAGTGATATTGGGGGATATGGTGGACTTCCCATTGACACTTGGTGCTTGTTGTCCATTTTTTCATGCTATAGTAATGATAGTGTCTTGGAATGTGCACAACAAGATTTTGTTTCAGTAATGGATGGGAGTAGTATATCATGAAGATGGTGTAGTAGGGTGCTTTAAAAGGCCTTTCTCTCAGATCTATGTGTGTTGGTGGGCCAAAATACTCCTTGGTGGGTTAGTATTTATTGGATTAAGTGTTTTAGTTTGTAAGTTGCTACCTATGTGGTGTGTGTCATAGGCAATGTGCCCTTTATAGTTGACCCACGGTGGATGTTCATCTTTCCTTAGGAGTGACCTCCAAACTAATATATATACCAGTTGGTATTTTAGGAAAATAAACCTTGGATGTAGATTCCACTCCTCTTAATTCTCCTCCTCCCATGCTTTTTCTTTGAATGATTCCAACCAAGCCCTCAGGGGAGGTTTACCCTCCAATTAGGGTGCAACATCCACTGTGGGTATAGGTCACACTATTGGAGAAACCAAGACACTATAGTTGCAATAGCCCCTATTGGGATAGGTCGCACTATCAGATAAACCAAGACACACCTATCTTTAAGGGGAGGCAAAAACTAGCTATCTCTATGGGGTAACTAAGGAAAGATAGAATTAAAATAATTGCGCTTTGCTAGGAGAGTTGTTTAGGAGTGGCATCATATATTCTATTTCAAATATCTCTACACAAGTACAAGATTTTGGCACTTAGTGGATTGGGTTACACCAAAATCTCTTAGAAATACATGTAAGTTTGAAGAATCACACTCAAGGAAATGACTCACTATCGAATCAATCATTGTATATTTGCAAAAACCTCAAATTTAAGAGGTGGGAGTGGATATGCAAACAACAGCAACACACTATAAGCACAATTGAGGAGATCAATCATTCCTTGGAGGAACAATGGAATCAATCTTTGTATTTTGCAAAAATCTCAAATTCAATAGGTAGGAGTGGAGATGCAAATAGGAGCACACTATAAGCTCTTCACAACCCATATCTTATTTTATAACTCTCACTCATATTGAGGCATGGAGATTGGAATCTCTAACACAAGGTGCTTCTTGGCTACAATGCAACGTTTTATTATCCATAAGGAAGGATTTCCAACTTTGGATCCCTCCAATGAATAGCTTAAGTCTTTAAATGTTATAGCACGAAAAGTAGAAGAATGCAAAAATGTCTCTAATCCTTGGATCAAAGCAACTCAAAAATCATGGCCACACTAAAGCTATATTGGAAGCTATCCATGAAAATACCTTAGAATGGTTTAGATACCTCTAGATTCTAAAATTCAAAACACCCATGCTTAAACAAAGGAGGAACAAAGGGCATCCATGTCAAAAGTCCATAGCTTCCTTGATGGGTTTTTAGGTTGTGCAAATAGAGCTAGGTGAAAAATATAAGCCAAGATTTCCATTGGCGTGAGGGGGGTGGGGGAGGGGGGGAGTTTTTGTTGATATGCTAAGAAATTCACCCACTATTGTGCTTTTAAGAAAGTACCTTGAGGTTTCTATACACAATCTACACATATATCCACATTGACTGCATTCAGGATCTCATGGGGTTTTTGAGAAATATTGCCCATTTTAGGATATTCTTCAACCCCTTCAAATGTCCATTCATGGTCATATATGGACACTTATATGTGTATCCATTCATGAGTATATGCTAACAGTCAAAATACCCCTCCCTAGGAATTACAAAGGAGTTCAATATTTATTGAGCAAGGAGGATACTATAGGCATTGCTTACTTGGCTATATGCTTGTATACTTTTGCTTATTCTTATCTAGAACCAACGTGGTTGAACAAACATTAGTTGTTGTCCAGCCCGGTGGCATGGTTGAGCTGAAATGAATACCAATATATTGTTACTTTACTAAACCAGCCTGGTGGTTGGAACATCATGTGACCGTGGCTACTTCAGCTCAATCACCAGTTATGTGATTGTCCTAAACTAGCGTGGTTGAACAGACATTAGTTATTGACCAGCCTGATGGTTGAAATTATTGTGTTTCTTAGTACTTAAATTTGTATTTAATTTCCTGCTATTTGGGTCATATACAAATATTTCTATACCGGGATGGCTTGGACTTAATGCATGTAAAACTTAGTGTGCAATTCCAAATATGAAACACAAGCCCTAGTAGAAGATCGAATACTTAGACCATGGAATTTGGGAGCTAGCACTTTAGATGTGCATCGATGCCTCCAACTAAGCTATATAATGTGTTTTGACCCAAATTGGGGAACACAAACTAGATTACTAACGAACAACTATACCAAAACTAGGAGCGAAGGGGAAATGATGTGTTTTATAAATAAAAATTGTAATGGAATATTGGCCAACTTCTATGTGGATCAAGGTGCATGCTTTTCTATGTAGTGAATAAGAGTTTCTCTATGGGGAGGATATCATGATGGTTATTGCTTCTCATGGTCTTTTACTTTACAGAGGTGGTTAGGAAAGAAACTAGCATTGCACGGGGATCACATGGCATATCATTTGTCTTAGCTTTGAATGAAAGAATCTACCATAAGGGTAAATGATAGCTTATTAGATGCATGCCTATTCATCCTAGATAGTTCTGCCCACCAATAGTGCAAGGATATGGCATACTTATTCAGTGAGCATTGGCCTATGCTAAATCATCCAACAACAGTTGTTGATTGAGGGCTGGCCTATGTGTGAATCATCCCACCAATAGTTATTAAGTGAGAGTTGGTCTATGCCTCAATTATCCAAAGTTGAAGCAAGAAATCTCAAAAAGAGGCCATTACCTTCTTTACTCATCACAAGACTACCTTGTTTAAGGATGTTTTTTTTTTGGGGGAAAAGATTTCGAGTCTACCAAACAACCATTGTACTCCAAAAGATCAATGGTATACTAAAGGCATCCCTTCAAAAAATGGATACTAGATTATGTTGGACCTGGATCCTACAAGGGCTAGGAAAAAAGAGGCTAGATATATGCTTATTGCTATAGACTTGGATAGAAGATAAGGAAATCTATAATGCAAAAATAGTTGCCATATCTAAATTCATCTACAAATAAATAATAGTCTAATTTGAATTCTCCTTGGAGATAGCGAGGGACAATGATCCTCATCTTGTGAATTATTTAGTCAAGCCATCTCTTGTCTAAGTTTGTAGTGTTCCATAAGAAACACACTTGTCTAAGTTTATAATGGTCCATAGGAAATATAGCTGCTCACCAGTGGTCCATAGGAAATCTGCTTGTTCACCACTTGTAGGCTAGTAAGACAAGTTAACATATGGTTTGAAAGCAATGTTGGTTGAGGAGGTGTCTCTAATGACTTCAAAAACGTTGCACAAGATTGGATTGAAGGAAATGCTCTCTTATCTAGTTTCAATGGTATTTTGGATGAGGAGGTCTCTTTAATAATTTTAAAAATGTTGCACAATATTGTCTTGTATGAAATTCTTGGGTAGAGAGAATGGAGGACCCAGAGAAGCCAAAGTAAAGTATAGTCATGCTCTAATAATAGAGAAAATCAAAAGAAAAGAATGGCTTGACAAGAACCTCAAACAAAAGGACTTTGTTGTTCTTGCAAGCACAAAGGAAACTTAAAAGTCATAGAAGGCTAGGGCCGATTGAGATAAAGAAGCAAATTAGATGTACAAGCTAAGTCTTCATTGTTTCATATATAGTTAGGTAGAGAGTCAAGAATCCCTTCAATAAACAAATGTATCCTTCAAGATCACAAACAAGACTCCTCAACACCCTTTGGGTATGCTAAACCAGGTTGTCATTGGAGATTTTGAGTTCAAGTGTAAAGTTTCCATGATAGAGGTTCCTGAATCTCTTGAATCCTACTTGACTATCTTAGAAAGAGCTAGAGTGAAAGTGATACAAAACTAGGATAATACAAGCATTAGTATGGAAGGCTAGAAGGCAATCATAATAGATAAGTAATAGATTTAATTTTGAGTGAACTAGTTGAAATATCAGGATTCGCATAGACAAATCGATAATAAAATACTGTGATGTAATTTTGAATCTACAAGAACTCATGCAATCCCTTATTTAAGACACTGACCCAAGAGGCTAGTAGCTCCAAGATCCATTGCATCAAGTATAAGGTCTGAACACAAGGTCCTCATGCAGTGACTTAAGGACCTTTACACACATTTTCTTACCAACCATGAAGTAAAAAATGGATCCAAATGCATAAAATATGTGAAAAAAGACACTCCACATTTGAAGTAGAGCTCTAATCAAGAGGATTTCAATGCTTATATGTCCTTGTTTGACAAAATATCAAACCCTTTAATTTTAAGGCCTCTAGAACTTTTTAGTACACTCAATGGCCTTGACCTACTTGGTTTGGCCAAGTAAAGGGAAATTGTTTTTTTTGCTATGGAAAGTGTGAAAAACAACACTTAAATTTGAGGGGAAATCGCTTATGTTGGCTTTCCAAAATATCAATACTACTAACTTCATGGTACATTTTTTACTATTTTACTAAGGTAATGACATTTACCCACCAGATTTGGCCAATCAAGTAAAGAAAAGCTCTTTGCTTCTAAATTTGCCAAGAGATGGATGTAGAACCAAAATGAGGAGATAAGTCCACTTGTTAACTCTAATCATTAATGCTTCTAGCCCATATTCATCTTAGATTGGTTATCATACATGAGACCAAAATAAATGGCTCATTTGATGTATTTGAGAGCTATGCATGTTGTAAGACAATGGACCCTTTTAAGTTTCTACATGTAATGGCTCAAAAGTCTAAGTGCATAATTTCAATTTGCTTGTATAAATGTTAAGATATATTAGAATGCCTATTGGTTGATATGACTCCTTTAAATCTGAGTTTAAAAGGGTTTCCAAATTGTGAAGGATTTAAATTGCATTCAACCAAAGTATTCATTAGTAGCTTTGCATCATGCATCCAAAACAATACTTTTTTTGGACGAGCACAATCTATCCTTTTGATCTCCATGACTCAATGAATGATAATAAAAACTTGATTTTAGGATATAGGAGATGGGTTTGCTAGAAATTGTAAAGCTATGTTGGTGCAAGAGTGAATCAATTTGTGCATTCCATTGTCTAGAGGGATTGCTTCAAGGCATAAAGGGACTTTAGAAATTGTAAAGCTATGTTGGTGCAAGAGTGAATCAATTTGTGCATTCCATTGTCTAGAGGGATTGCTTCAAGGCATTCTAGGTCTTCCTTTTTTAGAATCACATGGCTTTTTAAAACACATATAAATATCCTCATCTTGATATCTATTAAAAAGGCATTCTTTATGTTGACTTGGAAAATGGTGAAGTTGTTTTGTCTAACTATGGAAACCATAGCAAAAGTCTCATACTCTTAATCAATTCCATCATCATCAGTCCCATACTCCTATGCAGTCTTTTGCTATTAGCCTTGTCTTATTATACTTTTTTTTCCCCAAGCAAAAGAGGGTTTATATTATATTAAGAGTTTCCTTTTACAAAAGTAAAAATCTTCCCCTTATCAAACAAAATAGTGGAGATAAGCAGACAAAGGCATGTCCTAACATCCAATCAGGTACTACATCACAAAGTCCATCAAACTTGCTCCTCTTTGAAATGGAGCTTGGGGTAAAAAATAACGCTAAAAAGCATGTTTGGATTTCAACCTTGACTGCAATCGGTTGGGGTGAGCAAGAATCTTTGGCTCTCTTAGAGTAGGGTGGGTATCTTCAACTCTCTCAGTCAGTTAGGCTAGTGAAGTGTTTTTGTCTGTCTCAATGCAACCACTCTTGTTACAGTAAATAGCTTCTTTCTATTGTTGGCTATGGTGTCCATGTCTCTTATACTCAATGGGGGTTTCAATGGTTCCATCCAAGTAAGAGGAATCCACACCACTCGGTTTGAAAATGCCATGCAGGTGAACTCTTTCTCTAACACCCTATACCTTTTTGCTGGCATGTGCAGCTTCTTCATGTTATGAGTTTGCTCACCACCAAACCTCCATTCTATTCCCACCTCTTTTGGAATGGATTCAAAGACATAAAAAAGCAGATTCCAAGTTTAGGCTGCCAAATTGACTTGAGTGTTGGCCATCACCACTTCCTTCTCTAGACATTCTTACAATTTGTAGGAAAGCTTGTGTAAGAACTCTAGGTTCTTAGCTCATACCTATACTTTGCTACCAAGTTATAAATACTTGGCCTATATCAACAAATTCGTTGTAGAGAATATTAGAACATCTTTGCAAATAAATAAAGCATAGCTAAAAGGAACATTTACAAGTTGACTTTGGATAAAGCTCTAGATAGAAAGGGAGAGGTGACATCCCATAAAAAAGTCAAGGATATCTTCCACTCCTTGTTTACATCTACATGACCTGCCTTCCCCTATAGCAATCATCTTGGCTATGTTAATCGTCCATATGCAAGACTAACCACAATAAGCACCCTCGCTTTTTTGGGATGCTCTTGGTCCAAACCCTCTCAAATCTGCTCATCCACTAACTTAGAAAATGTCTATGCCAGTGCTTATTGAGGGTGTTCACTAACTCATCCTACCCTCTATGAGCATTGAGATAGGGAAAAAGTTGTTAATTGTGGCCCACCTAAATTCTCTATGTGATGGTCCTAGGTAACCCCCCATCCAATCCAAGGTGTCCCTGTCCCAAAGGCTTCTTCTTCTTGAATAAGTAGTAAGTCAAGATTGTTAACCCTATAGTCCCTTATCAAGATTTGGTCCTCTTTCCATGATGTTGAGATTCTACCTGCTAAATTTTGATTCCCTTTTTATTCAGTCTAAGAGCCCCTTTGATGGATTCCTCTCTGATTAGTGAATCTCTCCAAATCAACGAAAACCTAATGGAATCTTTGTTGCAAAAAGTGCCTATCTTTCTAGAAAAACCTTTCCACACTAGTGCATGTCATAGATTTTCCCAAGCTCTCCACATGCCCTTCCATAAATCCAACCCCTTAGTCATACATTGTTCGTTTCCAAAAATGGTAGACCCCTTAGGCAAGAACTTCCTATGTTTGCTAACCAACCTTAACCACATTGAGTTAGAATTCAAAAGAGCCTTTAGGATCCATTGACCCATGAATTGGGTTGACAATTTTCCAATGTCAACTATACCCAATCCACCAACCTTCTTTGGCAAACTATAGAATTTCAATTAGATCTTGGCTAACTTTCTTTGTCCCAACTCACCTCCCCATAAAAATGTCCTAAAAAGAGAGCTAATCTACTTAGAGGCCTTTTTTGAGGGAAACCAGCAAGAAATAAAGTAAATGATAATTAGGTAAATATAATGATTTATTACAAACTTCCTTCCAGCCAAGGTGGGTTGTAGTCCCTACCATTTTTCCACCTTTTCCTTTATCTTTTGGATGACCCAATCCCACCTATCTTTCTTGGAGCACTTCACCCATAGGTATGCCCAATAGCCAAAACATATCACCCTCCATTAAGCACTTGAAACGTTTTTCTAATAAAATCTCCAGAGGAGGGTGCTTGGTCCCAAAGGCCCTAGTCATAATATAGTTAATCTTTGAGCCAAAAGCTTCATAAAAAGTATCTAGAACACTTTATGGCTATTTCAACTGATCCTGCATCATTTTGGAGTGTAAGGTTGGTATCATTTGCAAATTGCTAGCTCAAAATATTGTGCCCATTTGGAAGTTGAATACCCTTCATCTTGCCCTCATACACTATTCACTGTATCAGCCACCCAAAAAGTCTACTGCTATGGTAAATAGAAGGGGGAATAGAGGACAACCTTGCTTATTGGATCTTAGCTCTAGCTTGTATCAGAGAATATCCACATATTTTTGGAACATGGGAGCTATCTCCATGTCCATGAGTGACCTCTGTAGGATTCCCTATTTCATCTTGTCATCATAGGCCTTAGAATTGGGATCTTCTCTTTGTTCTCCCTTAGGAATGAGTTTAGTCATCCCCATCTTTATCCTAGGATGCAAGGAACCCCAATCTAGGGACTCAGGTTCATTCAAGAATGAGTTTAATCATCCCCACGTTTACCTAGGATCCAGGCAAACCCTTTTTAAAGATTCATTCTAGAGTGATAATAGGATAGGGTCTTATGAAGTTAGAAATTTTTTGGTAGAATTCCATGGGTAAGCTATCTTCTCCAGGTGTTTCACAATAGCCATATTATCTACTTTCCCCTTAAGTTCCTCAAAAGCAAAGTCTCCTTCTAGGTAAAGGGAGTTGAATGAAGAGATAGTACTAGGCTTAGCCGCACTACACTTATCTCAAGCTCTAGCCTTCGCTATGGTTAATATCTCTAGGACACCCGAAATCTATTGGAAATAAGATTCCACTTCTGGAGAATTTCCTTATTATTTAGGATCATTGAGTCAGCAATAATAAACTTATCTAGATTTTCCTAGGCATGTTTTTTCTTGAGGCTTTTTAACATATCATCATTGGCTCTATTCACTTTTCTTGCTCACCATTCCCTGACATAGACTTGAGCTTGTTCGACCTCAATTAAATTCTCTCTTCTTAGTTCTTCTTTACATTCCTTGAGTAGACTCTGTTCTTGTTCCATGACATCTTCCTCCAATTCCCTCAGGTGGCTTTCTAGACTCTATATCCTCTATTTTTGGGCCTTCAATAATGTTCTATAGATGGATTTTAGAAAGATCTTTGTCCTTTTTATAGCTCACATTCATTCATTTGTGACACCTGCCAATCCTCCAAAGGTGGCATACCAAATCCTCTTTAACTTTTCATGCACATAAGGAAGATGAAAAAAGAAGGGATTCACTTTGAACTATGATTTACTTTTCCTACACTCTTCTTTGTCAATTATCATCATCATAATGGTTTGTGATCTGAGAATGGAAGAGAAAAGAGAGCTTTACATGTACATAGTAGTGATCCATCTAATAAACCTTCAGAAACATAAAATCTGTCAATCCTACCCCTTCTATGATTCAATTTTGGTCCATGTAAAGAATGTATCCTTCAAAATGTCCAATAGCTTAGCTATCTACTTAGCTTCATGCAATGCATTGGCTTCTCTTCCTTTTACCTTAGTCTCTACCACCAATCACTACTTGACTCAATGATGTTGAAATCTCCCATTACAATGGACTAGGGACAAAAGGGGCATTTGTAAAAAAGAAGACATTTGTCTCTCATTGAATTAGGAGCATAAATAGAGAAGATCTCACATGATAGATTTTTGTGACAAAATTCTACTTCTATTCCACAGGGTCCCAAATTAGTTAGCCCATAGTTGTAAAACTCTCCCAAACTTTTACTTTGTAGGCTGATGTGGAGATACAATCTCACCTCATGAAGGAGCTAGAAGGGCAACATGCATTGCTTTTGGAGATGCTCCACCAAGTGCAAGCAGGTTGCTAAGCTTGCCTTTTCCCATCTGCTCCTTCTATGGTTACTAGTCATGCAGACAACGCTACTCATTCAAGAAACTGTGTTCATTGCAAAATGGCTTTCAATGTAGAGGAGACTTTGATATTGATAATACTACCATGCACACACATGTACCACATAGAACCATAACTCCAAGAACTAGCACGTTGGTCGCTCCAAGCCAACCTTGAATTTTCATGATCTGCATGGGCACATTGCCCGATGATAGGTTGCAAAGTTATTGCAAAACGTTGGGTGGTCAGGCCGGAGACTGTGCTGTGGTAGTGTTTAGAATGATAGATTACATCTCATTATTATGCCAAGAACTAGCACTGTGGTCTCACGAAGCCAACCTTGAATTTTCATGATTTGCATGGCCACGCTGCCCAGTGACTAGAGCTACAGAAACATGAGGCCTAATGGTGGAAGAGATGTTGAACAAGGGAGAGGAGGGCTCCTTTTATAGAGATTTTGTCACCCTCCTTCACCCATTTACAATTGTTGCCTATAGATTCTTTTCCCCATCAATCACATAAGCCTATGTGTCACCATCCATGTCCTTTTTGGCTACTCTTGCCATGTGTCCCATCAAAAGATGCTCAAGACTCTTAAAATATTGAGAAAGTCAAGAGTCTCCCCACATGGAGCCCATAGGGACCCTCTCTTTTCCATATGTCCACATCCTCCTTATTCCACATAGGAATTCTAGAAGGATTCCTCTTGAGTCCACACTCCTCCACATGCCTTCCACATGCTTGGCATGTGATCTCTCTTATATTATTGGAACACATGGACATGAGCCCACCTCTTTAAATGAACTCTTCCTACTTTCTAAAAACCCCATAATATTCCCATACACAAATAACTCTCACCCCATACCAAGGTATTTATCATTCATACACCGGGTATTTATCCTTTGTTCAATTTTTGCTCAATGAATTGCTCTGAACAATTATTGAGTTGTTATAAGGGTGAAAGCATGGATAGGTCATACCACTTTTCTACTTTTTTGAAGGCTTTCACATGCTGGTTTTTGGGGTGTAAATGAAAGTATTTTCCAACATGAGGGGAAGAGATTTACAATTTCAAAAAATGATATAATGAGAAGTGCAGGCCATCCTAGACATGCCATAAGACATGCCACTTCACTTTTCTGTCCACTTCACTCGAGTCTCACTTAAGGATTCTGTGTGTGTGTGTGTGTCTCTCTCTCTCTCTACATCCTGAACAGATAGCTGTACATAATGAAAACTCCATCGAGAAAGTGTGCCAACAAGTATTTGTGCCTTATGTTACACTAGAATAGAAGTGTCTTTGTCAAAATCCCTTTTGCAAGGTAAGGTGTGTCTATCCTTCATTGTTCATACACGATTCTTAATAGAAGCATGTAGTCTTCATTGACTCTTCGTTTCGTTGTATGGTTTCATACAGAAAGTGCTAAGCGATTTGAATATCCTCATCTCACTCATTTTTGCTATATAGAAAAGAATTAAAAGTAGAGTATGGTCTCAACTTGTGAGGCAAGATCCTGGTACATATAAGTGACACTAATCTCCCAAAGACTTAGTGGTTGATGCGTTCTCTAGCAGGCACATAAAGGGCAACAAGATTCTCCTTAGCATGCTTTACTCGAGTTTTTGGATGAGTGCTGGCTACTTGATGAAAGAGTTTACTAGAAGATTTGCCCAACAATGAGCTCACCACCAAATTCGTAAAGTGCTTTGCATTTGAAAAATGCAAAGCAGCCAAAGATGACTCAGAAGGGCACCAAATTTCCAGGGCAATTTTTGGTGAAAATGTCTTGAAGATCGTTATGGCCCAGGCGGGTGGCCTCGAAGGGAAGCTAGAAAATTGAAGAAAGGCCAATTGGCTAATAAAATCTTACTCAAGTGTAGGTAGGTCAATGCCCACACAGGAGACTCCAGAATGCAAGCCTTTGCATGTGAAAGAGAAGAAGCTCAAACCACCTTTAGTAAAACACTCGTGAAGACAATGCTTGCGAGTGTGAAACTTAGATTTGCCAAAAAGGAAGAAGCCTAAATGATATTAAAAGCTAAGTACGAAGAAAAAAGACATGCTTTGCTTTGGCTAGAAAGTGCTTCTAGTAGAGCAAATTGTTCTTGTTAGAGCTGGAAATGTTGAAAAACTAGATGGTTGCAATATAGGCATTGCCACATCCCAACTTGGTGGCCGTCAAAATTATAGATATACAAATTCAGCTGTGTGAGAAGGGCTTAGGGTTTGGGGGACTAATGTAGATTTCCACTCACTAGTAAAGGAAAATATTGATTCACTCCAAGTAACCAAACTCAAAATGCTTTTCTCTATTTTACTTTAAAGCTCTTGAAAGCAACACATTTATGCCCTTACATAAATTAAAATTGCTTCCAACCAAATGTATGGGATTTATACACTTGAAAATGCTTTCCAACACACACAAAAGTGCTTTCAAGTGTTAGAAAGCACACTCAAGAAGTAGCAAACACCCGAAAGTCTTTTTAGCCACTTGAAAGTGCTTTCATGCACCTTAAATTGCTTGGAAGGGATTCCAGTCACCTAAAAGTGATTTCAATCATTTGAAAGTTCTTTTTCTTTATTGTTCATAGCACTTGAAAGCACTTCAATGTGTTGGCAATCATATTTTAGAGCCTACTTTAAGGTGCTTTTGGCCTAATTTTGGGCATTTGACTCACATTTGAATGTACTCTAGTCATCTAAAATTGCCTTTTCAATGTGCTCAAAATTACATTAACGTGTTTCAAAGTACTTGAAAGTGCTTTCATTCACCTCAAATTGCTTGGAATGGATTGCAGCCACTTGAAAGTTTGTTCAATCATCTGAAAGTGTTTTTTCTTGGTCATAGCATTTGAAAGCCTTGATAATTAGATGTGCTGGAAAGCACGTTTTGTACCTTAAAAGCACTTCAAAGTGCTTTTGGCCCAATTCAGGGTCCTTGAATGTTATTTTCAATGTGCTTAAACGTGCTTCAGAGTAATTAAATTAGTATCAAATAGACTAAAAAGTGCTTTAAAGTCCTTCAAATCATTTCACCATTCTTGTTATGCCACATTCACCACATAGTCCCCTCATAGTCCCATTAACCATTCATAACTGTGGAACAATGCATCTACTGGTTTTGGACATAGTAATGATTCACAAAGAGTTGTGATGATGCTGTAGATACAATTTGCAACTCCACACATAAAATTGCTCCTGCCCTTGTTGATAAAATATGAAGAGGGGAGATGAGGAGAGAGAGCACAGCTAGAGAGCACACCACAAATGACTAAATGTACACTAGATTTAGTTGAAAATGTAGAATATATACAAACCCATTTAGGGTTAGGGTTAGGGCATCTAACCCTTTCCTTTATAGCACTCTATTGGGTTAGTGCTATGCACATATGATTACATGATGGTGCTATGCACATACAATCACATGATGTTGAGCATGATCTCTCAACACCTTCCCTCAAGATCAACATCATGAAGTAGGACTTCCCTCAGGATGATGATTCTGGGGAATCAAAGAAGGACTGAGCAAGGACTTGAGCATTACATTCCATCACACCCGTTTAATGGGAATGTCCTTCCTCTACATCAAACCAAGAGCTAGTCGGTGTTTCTCTCGAAAAGCTCTTTATCGAGTGGTTTGGTAAAGATGTATGCAACATTCTCTTTGCTATCACAATACTACAGTGTGATGTCACCAAGTAACACTCTTTCTTTGATGAAGTGCTCTCTAACATCAATGTGCTTTGTCTTGGAGTGATATACTGGATTCTTTGCTAATGCTTGAGTCGATTGGTTATCGCAGTATATTGTTGTTGGCTTTGACTCGTCAAAGTAATCTGTTTATGACAATAGTCTTTTGAGCCATATAGCCTCACATGCACCTGTAGTGAGTGATCTATATTCTGCTTCAGTCGAAGACAAAGACCAGTTGGCTATTTGTTTGACAACCATGATATAGCACCTTGACCAAGGAAAAATGCATATCCCTGTGTGGATCTCCTAGTCTCATGATCTCTGCCATAGTCACTGTCATAGTATCCATGCAACCGTAGATGACTTCCTTTGTATTCTATCCCAAACTGTCTTGTACCTCTGATGTATCTCAAGACTCTTTTGGCTGCATTCTAGTGAGACTGTTTTGGATTTGCCATAAACTGTGCTAGTGAGCTTATTGCATAACAAATATCTGGCCATGTGATAGTCAGATATATAAGAGATTTGATGAGCTACCTGTAGTATGTGTCATTGACTATAGGATTTTCTGAATCTTTTGTAAGTTTCAAACTTTGTTCCATGGGAGTGGCTGCAATCTTGCAATTTGCCATATGAGCTACCTGTAGTATGTGTCATTGACTATAGGATTTTTTGAATCTTTTGTAAGTTTCAAACTTTGTTCCATGGGAGTGGCTTCAATCTTGCAATTTGCCATATGAAACTTCTTCGGGAGACTGTCAACATACTTGAGCTAACTCGTAAAGGTGCTATCTAAATCTCTCCAGAACTCAATACCAAGACAATAGTGCATAAGTCCAAGATCTTTCATGTCGAACTTTGTAGATAAGTTTTGTTTTAGTTTCTTGATGAAGCTAGCCTTGCTTCCAGTCACAATCAGATCATCTACATATAAAAGTGCAATATTAATGTCTTCCCCTTGAACTTTGTAGTAGAGAGTATGATCTGCATTGGATTTCATGTATCCCAGATCAGCAAAATACTTGTTGATTCTGTTGTACCAAGTTCTGGGTGCTAGCTTTAAGCCATAGAGACTTTTCTTGAGATGGTGAACCTTATTCTCCTTTCCTGGTTCAACATAACCTACTGGTTGTTGCATGTAGATTTCCTCATCTAGGTAACCATTGAGAAATGCATTCTTGACATCGAGCTGATACACATTCCATCTGCTGAGTGCCGCTAGTGATATCAAGAACTGTATGGAATCCATCTTTGCTACTAGAGCATAAGTCTTATCATAGTCTTGACCATATTGCTATGCAAATCCTTTTGCAACTAGTCTAGCTTTGTATCTTTGAATACTTTCATTTGGATTGTACTTCACTTTGTATACCCATTTGTTTGCTATGGCCTTATTTCCTGGTGGAAGGTCACATAATTCCCAAGTATTATTCTTATATACAGCATCCATTTCTTCATTCATAGCAGTTTGCCATTCTAGCTTGTCTACTGCATCTTCGAAGTACAGTGGCTTTTCTGTAGCCATGATGGTGGTCATAAGAGCATAGTTGGTGGTTTTAACCTGAATTGCTTTGCCAATTTGAGCATATGTCAATTTGACTGGAGGTCTGCTTCCCTAGTAGAGCATCTGAGCTACAGTGGCTCTGCTTGGGGTGTTTCTAGCAATTCTAGCTCTTCTTCATCGACCTTTTCTGTAGATGACTATGAAATCGGTGTGTCTATCTCCTGTGTAGTTGAGGTTTTCCATTCTAATTCCTCATCAAAGATTATATCTTTGGAGAGAATGACCTTGCGGTTAATGGGATCATATAACTTGTATGCTTTTCTTTCTTCACTATAGCCAACCATGATGCATTTGCGTGACGTCACATCTAATTTCCTGCGATGATCATCATGTATGTGGGCATATGCTATGCAACCAAATATGCTGAGATGCCCAATGTATGTCTTGTGTCCAGTGAATGCTTCATAAGGTGTCATACCCTAAATTGGTTTGGTAGGAAGCCGATTAAGCAAATAGTTTATAGTGGCTATTGCTTCTGCTCAATACTAATTCGGAAGATGCTTTTCACTGAGCATTGCTCTAGCACTTTCTGCCAAAGTACCATTCTTCCTTTTAGCTCTTACATTTTGCTGAGGAGTATTTGCACATGTGAATTGTGTTCGAATGCTGAAGACATGTATTCACCTCCTCTATCTGATCTCATGACTTTGATCTTTCTGCCTGTCTAGTTTTCTACCATGTCTTTGAATTCTTGAAATCTGGAAAAGACTTCAGATTTCTCTTTCAGAAAGTAGACCCAACAATATCTTCTATAGTCGCGATGAAAGTCAAGTAGTAAAGTGAACCATTGATGCTACGGGTCCAGGCATAACCCCATACATCTGTATGTATCAAATCAAGAATATCTCATGCACGAGAGGTGCTTCTGTTGAAGTTGGTTTGCTTTTGTTTGCCGAAGCAACATGCTTTACAAACTTTTTCAAGAAATTGTAGTTTAGGAATCCCAATTGCCATATTCTGATTCTTGAGATCTAGCAAGCTCTTGAAATTGACATGACCTTATCTCTTGTGCCATTTTGCGGATAGTGGCATTTGTTGCGGTTGAGCTGACATCGCATGCATATTTGGTACTATAGCTAGCATTTTGTACAAGCGTCCTTCCTTGACACCTTTTCCTACTAGCTGATATCTTCTGGATTTGTCTTTGATAATGCATTTATCTCCATCGAAGATGACTCGATAGTTGTGTTCCATCATTTGACCTCTTAACAAGAGGTTCTTGCTGAGCTTTGGAATGTAGAGCACATCTTTTACCAATCCTTTTGTACCAGTGAAATTGTTCATAGGGATAATGCCTATCCCTTGAACTGGATTCGGTGTATTATCTGCTGTGTAGATGACATTATTTTGATCTTCTAATGGTTTCAACTCTATGAACCATTCCTAATTATTTGTCATGTGAGATGATGCACCACTATTGATGTACCAAGGATCCTATTGTCGTTGGTCGACTTGATAGCTAAAATCCTCTTTTAGATTGCAATCAGTTTCTAGGTACATTGTATCAATCTTTTGCATTTCCTCATTTGCAAGAAACATTTGCAAAATGACTGTGACTAGAATGTCCACCACAATGATTTCCTCTGCCACGAAAATTCCCTCGATTACTGCAAGATTGATCACGTTGATCGTACTACTTCTTACTGCAATCTCTTTCATAGTGTCCAAACTTATGACAGTAGTTGCATTGGATGTTTGACACGTTGGTGGATGCATTCCCTCGTCCTTGGAATCTTCCTCGATTGGAATGATTTCCTCTTTGCTGATACTGTTGTTGTTAATGAGGATGATGCTAATGTTGAGACTGACTTTGCTGATGACTTTGTTGCTGATGATTACCACTTCTCTATAATGATCTACTTCTGCCTCTGTCTCTACTTCTATGTGAAGCTGTGAATGTCTGATCACTAGAATGACCTTTGCGTGCATTAATGGCCTTAGTCCTGAGTTCTTCACCAGGTAACACTGACTAAAGTTTTTCCAGTGTCGAAATTTGCCGTTGGATGGCAATACTCTGGACTAGATTCTCATATCCCTCTCCTAGTCCATTTAGGATGACTTGAACCATTTCTGCTGGATTCATGGTCTCCTGATGCTGCATGATTGTTGTAGTCTTTTATCCGGAATACATAAGCATGACTGGTTTCACTGAGTAGTTGTGAAAACTCTGGTTGATTTGGTTTCTCATTGTGAGAATCCTGGAAGTGTTCTTGGAGTCATAGAGAGCTGCAGTGAATATATCCCATGCTTCTTTTGATGTCTTGATGGTGTTGAGTTGTCCTAGCATGACATCTTGCACATTGTGCTTGATCAGATAATATGCATACTTATCTTTCTTATCCCATTCTGCCTGAGCTTGGGCAATGGTAGGACTTGCTACAGGTGCGAAAACTATTTGTGTAGCTAGAGATCCCTCTTTAGATCCTGCTTTAGATCTTGCAACAACAGGTGGAGTAGAGCAATTGTTGGCTAGATTGTCCAATGGTCTAGGTGTAGATCCATCGACATACTCCCATTTGTCCTAAAGTACAAGAATGGTCTCCATTTGATATTTCCATGTGCCATAATTAGAGTTGTCTAGCTTAGCAAATGCCTCCAGATTGAGGTTGCTAGTCATAGACATGGTGCTAGAAATGTACTCAAAGTGTCGTGAAAAATCACTATCTGAATCAACTGCAAACACTGCTTGTGGCAAGTGAAATTTGAATTGTCAGTGAAGATAGAACTATAATATATAATCCGAGATCTGAATTGCAAGGCTTGTGGCAAACGATGCCAGAAATAGCCAAGAGGCTTTACAAGGCTGAAATGATGTGCACAATGTAGTGAAATAGCCGAAAAGGCTTTACAATGATGGCATGTGTGTACGAAATCAAATCATGTGCTATTTGCCCACTGATCAATTGGCAATGCCTCTGAACACTTAGAAGTCTACTCACTGAACTGATGAATGTTAGGTTTCAGGTAATGTGATGATGTGATACCATATGTGAGCATAGGGGAGGCGTAGGTACTGACTCCGAGCAGGAACTAGTTGGGAATTTCGGGCATGGCTTAGATTGGCAACTTAGGGAAATTCAAAGCGTCCCCTCTATGGCAATCTAGTCTACTCTGGTCTAGATCTATACCAATCGTCAATCGATGAAAGAACAACAAGTAATTTCTTTTCTTTGGTTCTTTTTATGTGTTGGGTCAGATGCGTCAATGTAGAGGCTGATGTGTGTGTAAGAAGTGGATTTGTTGACGAGGCTCAAAAGTGAGTGATACTTGCACCAAAATGTGCACATGATGTGACGAGTGCATGGAGCACAAAAAATCAACCGTTTCACCTTTTTGTAGCACCCCCAAATTCCTCCTGGATCAAGAGATATGGCTTGATCTAAGTGGAGGGGCAAAAAAGAGTGAAAATGTGTAGTGATGATGTGGCACTATGAGTCACATGTAGTGATGATTTGGCAATGTGCTTAAGTCTCAGGGACACCACCAGTCAAGTTATTTCCCCAGAGCGATAGCGTGTTCACCGCCTTCAGCGCTCCTAGCTGCGGAGGGATGATTCCCGAGAGCAGATTGGAGGCCAGTTCAAGGTCATTCAAAGCCGAGCGGTTTCCCAAGGTCGGAGGGATACCATCAATCAGTCTGTTATTATATAGTTTTTTGAGCATACCCAACTGAGGTGGGATGGATCGTGAGAGCTGATTGGAGTACAGAGCCAGCTCTCTCAAAGCCGAGCAGTTTCCCAAGGTCGCAGGGACACCACCAATTAGACTGTTATTAAAGATGTAAAGCAGTTCGGAGAGCTTATTTGAGTCCAGATCAAGTTTTTCAAAGACGAGCAGTTTGCCAAGCTGGGTGGAATACTTCTGCTCAACTTATTTCCCCAAATGTAAAGCAGTTCCAATCTATTCAGCATTCCGAGCGGGGGTGGGATGATCCCAGAAAGCTGATTGGCACCTAGACCCAGCAGAGATAAAGCTGAACAGTTTCCGAAATTTGCTGGGACAGAGTTTGTCAATGAATTCGCCCCAAGGTCAAGCCGCTCCAGATTGGTCAGCATGCCCAGCTCGTGTTTTGAGAGAGATCAAGCACTCTCAACGACCTGCAAGCTTCGAGTTGAGAAGGAATATTGCCGGAGAGGGCATTAAGGGATAGATTGAGACTGCGAAGGAAGGGAAGCTGGCCAAGCGCTGCAGAAATATGGCCATGAAGTTCCATGTTGGACAAGTGAAGAGCCAGCACGTGGCGATGGATCTTGCTGCTGCAAACCACGCCAGCAGTCCACGGCCGACAAGCCGATGTAGAAAAGGGAGTGACGGAGGAGTTGTGACTAAAGCAGCCCATATCGAGATTATTCTGCCAACTTGAGAGCTTGCCCAAGGGATCAAGGAGGGAGCTTTTGAATTGGAGCAAAAGCCTAGCGTCATGGGGCATTGGCACGCAGCCTCTCTGTATTATATGCACTGCAGCTGCTACTATGTGCAGGGAAGGGAGTATATGGAGGAGAAGCAAAACCATGCACGACAGCAGCACAAATTTCGTCATGTTTTCGCCGCTCTCTCCCGCAGATGAGCTCCTGAAATCAGAAATGCCGAAGCAATCTTTCAGAATACAACGACGGCGTTCATAGTTGCCTTTTAGAAAGCAAGAACATGCTACTACTCTTGAATGCGCTCAAACACAAATTCTGTCAGCATCTGTAGTGTCTACACTATCCAACAATCTTTCAGCTTCAAAGGCAGCTCGAAACTATCAGATGTTCTTCGAAACAAGCTTGAGATTACTTGAGTTGTAACAATGGATCGACCAGAAATTTGCTACTTACTTGACGTCGGATAATTTGATGAGATCGCCAAGAACTGCGAGGCTTAAGGACTGTGGCGCTTGCTGTGGTTAGCTGATTATGTGTCCTCTTCTTTTGGTTATTAGATACTTGTTCCCCTTCCACGATAGGTGTGTGAGATTGATTGAAATACTATGACTAGGACTTTGTTGTCCTCCACCATGATTTCCTCTTCCTGAACCTTATTTTCAACACAGCATCAATGTTGTTCGGTGGCGCCTAAGATATTTGTAGGAAGTTGGTGGAAAAACACCACCATTCATGTTGAGGGACGGATGGCAATCCCTCAAGAAATTTGTAGGATGTAGGTGAATGGGTCCCAAATAAAGGGAACCATTTTCAAAGTCGTGCTTCCTAGTCCAATACGCTAACACGTCACCTTCAAGCTAGGATTTCCTCTATAGTCAAATGATATGAATTCTAGTCCACACTCCCATACACTACGCTAACACATCACCTTCAAGCTAGGATTTACTTTGTGGTCAAAATGATATGAATTCTCATTTTCAAAATCTTTCTTCCTAGTCCACACTTCCATACAGTGGCACATCACCTTACCTTCAAGCTAGGATTTCCTTTGTGGTCAAAATAATATGAATTCTCATTTTTAAAATCTTTCTTCCTAGTCCACACTCCCATACAATGACACATTGTTTCACATAGGAAATATGAATCTTCATTTTCAAAATCTTGCCTCCTAGTCTAATACGCTAACATATGAATTTCAAGCTACAATCTCCTTTGTTGTCAAATCTCTTTAAAATATGAATTATCAAGTCTTGTCCAACTTAAAGGTTTATCTAGTCCACATACTTGAGAGGACCTAGGTCATAAATGGCCTACACTTACCATTTTCTCTTTTATGAAATGCCTCCCAAAATCCTTTCATTAAAACATCCTTTGTTTTGTATAGTCTCCAAATGTCAAACTATTATTTTATTTCTAAAGGTTTTCTCACATATGGAGCAAAGGTTTATTTACGTGTCAAGAAATGGCTGTCCCTCTTTTGTTTTCACTCACCCACAAAGCTTGCTCTTAATCCCAATCTTCCATATTTGGCCTCCTAGAGAGGACAAGCATACCTTTATAGAAATGCTAAGACTTTTGCAAAATAATTATTCACACACAAAGAAAGAAGGCCATCAAAACCCCCTCAAAACCTCAAATATAGAAATTTTTTTGTTTTAGGCAAGCTTATAAGGTCCAATTAACCTATGCTTTTATATAGGTCAATCTTCACAAACTACAGGATAATCTTTTAAATCTATGGCTAAGAGTCATTTATTTTTGTTTGGAAATTCACATCCATTTGTTCTCATGGAGGAATGGAGAATACAAATAAATCTTTTTAAGCTATGAATAAGAGCTATTAATTCTTACTCACTTGGGGAGAGTCTACACAATAACCCTGAAAGAGAATACAGTTGGAAGTCACTATCTCTCCTCCTTTACACAAGCAGCCATTGCCACAAACCTAGAGAACATTATGTTGTTATTTTGCCCTAATGGCTCTTGTTTATCATGATAATCATAAAGACTAGTAGCAATGAAGAAACAACATATGAAGCAAATGCATGTATACAAAATGAAAACTGTAGAAACAATATATGAAGTAGATGCATGTATACAAAATGAAAAGTAGAAACATTGGATAGAAGAAAAATCATAGAGGAGCTACTAGGTTAGAGAGCAGAACTCTTGATCTCATCAATAGAAGCTAGGAACTCCAACATACACTATAATAAAAAGCTATCCATTGTGACACTAATTTTGATGCTTCTTACTTGGAAAATATAAAATGTTGAAATATTTTTTGAGTCTTATGAGCGTCAAAACAAGCATCAATATTTTTGGCAACATAACCATCTATATAAACATTGAAATTAAGTCCAATAAACATTTTACAACAGTTTTAAAAACATTGATAAAGGCATTCATACAGAACTGGAATGAATAAACATGATTTCTAGAAATTAAATTGTGGCATATGTGTATAATATGTGTCATTTGGAAATATTTGGATATAATTCACCATTTATTCCAAAGAAACGTCAGATGATTATCTATCATTCATAGTTAAGTCTCATGCATCATGTGAATTCAAATGCATATCTCCTAAGTCACAGTCATCCAAGAAATCCTCAAATGAGCTCAAAGTATCCTCATTCGTAAAAAAATATGTAGCAGATCATGTATTAAAAGTATTAGATTTCTTGTCTTTGGCAATTGCTCAGCTTTGAGAAAGCTTGTACTGTGCTCCAATCAGCTCTCGGGAATCATCCCAGCTCAGCTAGGCGCACTAAATGCAGTCGAGACTCTATTGCTTTGGGGAAATAGCTTGACTGGTGGTGTCCCTGCGACCTTAGCAAACTGCTCGGCTTTGAAAGTCCTTGGATTATACTCCAATCAACTCTCGGGAAACATTCCATCTCAGCTAGGAGCGCTAAATGAATTGGAGGCTCTATTGCTTTGGGAAAATAGCTTGAGTGGCGGTGTCCCCGGGACGTTGGCAAACTGCTCGTCTTTGACAGATGTTGATCTGAGCTCCAATCAGCTCTCGGGAATCGTCCCACCTCAATTAGGCACGCTACATCGAGTCCAGATTCTATACCTTTGGGGCAATAGATTGACTGGTGGTGTCCCAGCTGCCTTGGCTAATTGTTCAGCTCTCTCAGTGCTTGAGCTGTCCACCAATCAGCTCTCGGAAATCATCCCACCTCAGCTAGGTGCGCTGACTTCAATGGAAGGTCTATACCTTTGGGGAAATTTATTGACTGGTGCTATCCCTGCGACCTTGGCAAACTGCTCTGCATTGTTAAACCTTGATCTGGATTCCAATCAGCTCTCGGGAATCATCCCATCTCAGCTAGGAGCGCTACCTGCAATGGTGAGACTATTTCTTTGGGAAAATAAATTGACCGGTGGTATCCCTGCAACCTTCGCAAATTGTTCGGCTTTGACAGATCTTCAACTTAGTTTCAATCAGCTCTCGGGAATCATCCCACCTCAGCTAGGTGCGCTATTTAGATTGGCGAGCCTTCGGGCTATCAGGTGGTGTGCCGATGACTCTGGCAAACTGCACAGCTTTGAAGTACCTCGGCTTAGGTAACAACGAACTAGCAGGCGATATCAAGGATATCAAAGGACTTTCGAATCTCACAGCTCTCCTATATTTGGATTTGAGTCAAAACCTATTCCGAGGGACTGTTCCTGCTCAGATATTCGACCCCTACAGCAGCCTCCAAATTCTACTCCTGCAACAAAATCATTTAAGTGGTCTCCTACCACCTTCGCTCGGACAACTCAAGCAGCTCTTACGCATGTCGCTATCGGGTAATATGTTCCAGGGTAGCATTGCGACACGTTTGTGACCTCTCTCCAATTGCAGCACCTAGACCTCTCCTCAAACCACCTCTCAGGTGAAATTCTCCAACTGAAACTTCTTTGAGACAGTACTGCTTATAGCACTCGTAGTATACCACATTACTCACTTCGTTCATGTTCGCTTTTCCTCAGGTGTCATTCCCGGGAGATTAGGAACCCTTTTTGAACTTCTCTACTTAGATCTATCCTACAACACTTTTAGCGGTTCCGTGCCGGAAGGGCTTGGATCGCTAATAACCATGCAGTACCTAAATCTCTCAAACAATAACCTCTCTGGTAACATTCCCGGCGGGCTCAGCAATTGTGTCGAATTGATGATTTTGAAGCTAGCGAATAACCAGCTTAGTGGAACCTTGCCACCTAGCCTGGGGAATCTTAGGAGTTTAAACCTGCTCGATCTCTCAGACAACAATCTTACGGGTCCCGTTGCAGGTATAGCGCTTTTCAACAATGCGCATATTATAAATTTGACAGGAAACCCAGGTCTGTGTGGAGAAATCGTCCACAGAATGTGTGAACGGACCAACTCACCGATTGATTCGCACGAGACTAGCCATTTGAATCGAAAGGTCATATTCGGAGTTACTGCGGCAGCAATGGTGACGTTGGGTGGAGTGCTCGTCCTCAGCATGGTTTGGTTTTTGGGGTATTGCAATCGTAACAAAAGCCGAGCTTCACAGTGGGGCAATGTGCATTTAGCAGGAATGCCATTGAAGCTGACCGCCGACGAGCTGAGAGAAGCGACAGGGGGTTTCAGTGAAGAGAATCTGTTAGGGAGGGGGAGTGTGGGGGTGGTATATCGAGCGGTGGTGGCAGGAGGAAAAGCAGTGGCGGTGAAGGTGCTGAAGGGGGAGGTTGTGTTGGGAGGGGAGGAGAGGTTCAAGAGGGAGGTGGAGATATTGGGCAAGGTGAGGCACAGAAACGTGGTGAGGGTGTTGGGGTGGTGCGTGGATGTGGAGATGAAGGCGATGATTTTGGAGTTGATGGCCAATGGGGGGGATGGAGAAGCATCTGCATGGCTTGGGAGACCCGGTTGATGGACTCTAAGGAGAGCACAGGAAGAAGATAATGTGTGGAGTGGCTCTGGGTCTCGAGTATCTCCACCACCACCACCCAGATGGCACCATCGTCCAGTGTGACCTCAAACCACAGAATATCCTCCTTGATCCCGACTTCGAACCTCGCATCTCGGATTTTGGGATCGCCAAGCTCTTGAAAGCATCTAGCGTGGAGGAGTCTCTTTCCATGCTCCTACGAGGCTCCATCGGTTACATCCCCCTAGGTATCATCACTTCTGCTCGCTTCTTATCTCTTTCGCTCACTCAATATGGAACAAGTTTGCACTACCTGTCTTCCTAGATCCTCCAAACTCTTACCACGGTCACTATGCGCATGTGTTGCATGTATACACGTGCGACCACGTGTGTGTGTGTTGCGTACACATATGCATATGTGTATTGTGTGGTAGTTTGAGAGCTTGTGGTAGTTCATGAATCCATAAATAAAAGTCCAAGAGTCTAAGGGTTGTAATCCAAGACCTAGGTAGTGATAGTCCGAGAGAGTCCATGGGTGGATGGTAAATGGCAATGTTTCCTAAGCGCTTCTCCTCCAAGCTTCCAAGTGTCAAAGATACGTGGGTGATGGGTAGAATAGATGCAAGACTATATCACCTAATGGCTCACTCAATTTTTTTCGGCCATGGACAATATTTTTATTTTTTATTTTTTATTCCACACCCCACACACGCACACACACATGAGTGGCGAACCACCTATGGCCTATGCTGATAAGCAACAAGTTTTCTTCATTGATGGGAGTTGAAACAGGTAGTTGCTCAAGTGGGCAAATGCCCAAACCACTTGTGTTGTCTGTTGCTTCACCCACAGAGGCTAATCAACCTATGTTTGTGCATAGGTTAATCTATTCTAAGCATAGTCTAAGATGCCTTTATTTTTTGTTTTGAAAGTCACATTACATGTTGAGAGGGGAGGGGATAAGTGTACCTATATGTTCTTCCCTCAAATGTTCAAGAAAAGAATCAAACCCTTGATCTTCTATTCCACTTAAGGGTGCCCTATCACTAAGCTATAAAACACTACGATACATATTAATAACCATACAATCTATAAAATGACCCCTCTCGAGCCCCTCCCCAATCAATGGCTCTTCTATTCCACTCAACCACTTAGCTATAAAGCAATGTAGCACAACCATTAGAACTATACAATTTAATAAATGACCCCTTCAAATGGCATACACCTCTCTCATTAATGTCCCCCCTATTATACCCTCTTCATCTAATTTGGCATGGCTTGACCTCCCCCCTTTGTTCCATCTCCCCCTTAGTTTTATCGTCTTTCTTTTTCACCCCTCTTCTTCTCTCCACAACAAATGGTCCCTTGATTACTTTAATTTTTGTTTTTTTTTGTTTTGTGGGGGGACATAATCACATAATGTGAATCAAGATAGAATCACCTCTTTCCTTTCATTGGTGGCCAACTAAAATTTATTGGTTAAAATGTATTTTAAATTGTCATTTTACTTTGTTGGTTTTTTTTTTTCAAATTGCATCTTTATGCATCACAATGACACTCTCCATGTTCCAACAATAGAAATTGCAAACCTCATGCAAAGAAATAAGCACTTAGGCTAGCAAGTCTGAATTGGTAGAACTACTTGTACCACGTATCATTATTCTAAGGTTCTTGTTTTCTCCTCATCTATTTAAACATCTTTTTGTCCTTGGCTTGTTTATGGAAATGTAGAGTATGGCTACAAGCCAACTCCTACAACCAAGGGAGACATTTATGGCTTCGAAGTGCTAATGTTGGAGATCCTCAACAACAAACAACCAACATGCCAAGAGTTACTTCAACAAAACCATACCCTTGTGTCCTGGGTAAATTCTACCTATAAACAAGGGAATATC
Source organism: Dipteris shenzhenensis (assembly GCF_047967505.1). Taxonomy (NCBI): domain Eukaryota; kingdom Viridiplantae; phylum Streptophyta; class Polypodiopsida; order Gleicheniales; family Dipteridaceae; genus Dipteris; species Dipteris shenzhenensis. Next base: position 30,250,432 of record NC_141609.1, on the reverse strand, counting down.
ACCATTTTCAATACTTCTAGACTCCCTTTACAATTTGCACTCCAAATAGCACAATTGGCACTCTTGTGCACTTCTGATCAACCTACTATCCGCCCTCCCATGTTAAACATCTCTCATGTTTTGATAGACCTTCACAATGGAGCAACCCATGTACATCCTAACTTGATGAATGCTCTATGTGAGCCCTCTCCTTGTCATGCCAATTGCACCCATTCAAGTGATGACTCGTTCCCTATTTTATTCCCCCCTTCTTATGGTAGCTCTTCCTTGGTTTTCTAGATATGATGTGCCTGTAGTAGAAATAGAACACTCCCACTTTAGCAACTAATAATTTTACCTCCTTTTGATTGAGAAGATGTATGGTTTACCCCTGGTTACAACATATAGCCTTATGTACCATGGATGTCAAGATTATAGTATGTATGGTGATGAGGACCTCTATGAAAGGATGCATGAGTGGATCACTATGCTTTGTTCTTATCTCCAAAAAGCTCCCAAATCTATTTTCTTTTGTATGATGTTAAGAAGATTAAATATTTTTTATCATTTATTGCATATAAATGTAATTAACTGATAATGATGATTAAATATTTATGATAATTCATTGCATATCAATGTAAATAGTTATGGATGTACTTACATAAACTACTATTGTTCACTTTCTATTATATTTGTTCAAAGGAGAATATGCAAAGCATCAGATTTGAATAGGTATCAATTGAGTTGCATTATTACAATATGAGGCCTTTTTTTACACTTTGTATCGATGTCTTTTTTTAAAAAATTGATGGGTGCCAACAAAAGCATTGAAAGACGTAGACGAATTCCATGCCATATAATGCCAAAATAAGCGTCTAAGTAAGCATCGATAATGCTTATGAGATAAACTTTGAAATCGCAAACTTGCCATCAAACTTTGATAACACTAAATTCTATCATACACTTGAAGACCATATTAGGAAAAGTGGGAATATTCCAAGTCCCACTTTTTTTAGGACTCATAATTTTGGTCCAAAAACAAAGAATTATCGAAACACATTTTTCTTAAACGATAAGGCATCAATCTCAAAATTTTATGAAAAAATGTTACATTTGTGAGTATGTATTGAAGTTTGTAGGGCCAAGGCCCAATTCAGGTACTTCATATTGCCAACAATCTAGGAAAAAATGGTCATAAATCATCTATCATTGCCCATATTTTTAGTTTCATTACAACTACAATTCAACAACACTCAATTATTTTGTGGATATGGCATTGACTTTTCTCTCTTTGCAGTTGCCCTTATATAATATTATGAAAGAACATATATTGTACTTGTATTGTTAATGATCTCATTTCACATGCATAAACAATCATTATTTTCTTTTTTTAATCAATCTTATCGGTTTATGCAATATCACAAAGAGGTATTTTGAAACAACTTTTTCTTAAGAAGCTTTAGCAATTCATGAAAAAATACAAAGAGATATTTTGGAACAAATTTCCCTCAAGATACATGGCATCAACATTAGTAATTTATGAAAAATATTGCATTCATGAGTACATATTGAAATCAATATGACCAATGGTTAGTTCATATTCTAACAATTTATGAAAAAGTTGACTTTCAAGGTTGATGTCAATTTGATTATACTAGAACTCAATTGTATTTGCTAGTTTTGTATATAATCCCCTCCCTTTTCTTTTTTTTCCCTTCTTCCCTGCTCTACTCTTTTCTCCTCTCTCCCCCTCTTTTTTCCCCACCCCCTATATCTCTCTCCTCTCACAAATTTTGACAACTACTCAGCCGTCACCTTTTTATTATCCCCATGGCCTATTGCCAAAGCTCTATCCCACCGACCGTTGCCTTTTTGTTATAGCGTGTGTTGTCGCCTTTCTATTAACTCGTCGACCATCACCTTCTTGGCAACCTGTCGATTGTTGCCATAGCTCCCATCCCACCGACCATTTCCATAGCTCCCATCCTACTGACCATCACCATATCTCATATCCCCATGTGCTATTAGCTTAGCAAAAAACTATGAAAGGCCCCCCTATCCCCCCGTGTGGGGGGTTTGTCGCCTTAGCAAAAATAGCAAAACTCTCAAATTTCTGCTAGACCTTCCCCAGCCCAATGCCCTCTTCTAGCCTACATTCCTACCCCCATTGAATGTCATCAACCTCCTCCTCCTCCCCAAGTCACTCAAGCCACCCCCTCCACTCCCCAAGGCACTCAGGCCACCCCCTCTGCTCCCCAAGGCACTTAGGCCACCCCTCTACTCCCTAGGAGATCACCTCCTTCATCATCGACTCCTCCTTGTCCCCATGGGTCGAGCTCATAGAAGCCTTCTAATTTTGCAACGCACCCTAATATAAGACACCACGTGGCTACAACACCATGTTAGCCGAGCAACTCTTCTGTGTTGATCAAATAGAGCTCCACTTGCTGGATGTGATGGCCTAGCTCCCACAAGTGGTGCAAACAATTTTGCAAAGGTGGCAAGAGAACGCCTCCCAACTATCCTCCACTCTCTACTAGGCACAACTTAGTGCACACAACAACCACACACTTATGGTTACCACACAAGCTACAGGGAAAACCCCCCTCAACAGAGCGGAGGAAAATTGAACCAAGACCTAAGAGCTGGAAGTCTCCATACCCAAGCTCAAGGATGAGCTTTGTGCCAGTGAATCCCTGGTCCAAACCCTCATGGACCAGTTGGACAAGGCGGAATCTAGCCTTAGTACCATGGAAGAACGTAGGACTCAAGCCAAGGAGCAGCAAGCTAGACTCAGGAAGGGATCCCAAAGGAAGATCCAAACCCTCCAGGATCTCTTAGCACAGGAGCGTGCCCTCACCATATCCATGCAGACAAAAAATTAGAGCCTGCGTACCTTTGGCGGCCCAAAGGAATCAGCATTAGAAGACAAAGAGGAGCAACAATTCTAGATGTATTAGGAGGTCTGTGCACAACTCGCCACGTACACTCTCGCCCCATGCACTATCCCCCAAACACTCCAAATGCACTTCGATTCACTCTGCACACAAAACCTCATCTTTCACATAGACCTCATCACCCCCTTCCTCCTAACGCACTCCAAACCATCCTCTGCTGCAATCCCGACCATTTTCGCCCATTCTCTCCATGTCATATTTGTCCCTCAATCTTCAGCCCCCTAGTCTCTCCTCCTATGTCCCTTTGACCGTCAGACCCTCGCTGCCCACCCCATCCTACTCAAATTCCAAGCATGGTACCAGGTCATCACAGAGTCCACCAATTATCCATAGGATGATGAATTGATGCAACAAGCCAAGCTTGATGAACTCAGCTCATGGGTTTGCACTCCCAATGGCCTCCAAGCCAGGGGCCTCCGATGTTCAAATGCAAGGGCACGTACTACTCCACCACTATCCCCTCGGCATAATCATTTTGTATAACCGGTTGCTATAAGCTCTCCAGGTCTCTCTCGAGTCCTTGGACAACAATTTTGAAACTAGTCATGTAGCATACCCCTAAGAGGTCCTTGTTTTTGAGGTTGCAGTCGAAACATTTTTTGCGCCTCGCCTTCTCCACCTAGAGGTAATAGGTTGCATGCAATCTTGTCTCGTCTAGCCATTTGAGATCGATTAAGCGCTCTGCCAAGGCATTTTTGGTGAGCCTTTCCTTAAATGTAATGCGAAGGCTAGGCACTCCATATTCCATTGGCATAATTGCTTCCATCCCAAAGGCTAGGTTAAAGGGGGTGCACTTCGTGGCCACCTTGTAAGATTGTTAACATCCACAAAGTACATTCACCGAATGCAGGGTAATAAGTTATTACATGTGATTAGGCTTCATGATTTACTTCAAAGGACAATCTCATGGAGTTTGATCCCCAAATACCCCAAGGACAAGGCTTCCAGCAGCGTGCATAATGGTATGTTCCATCTACCAGGTTATAAGTTCCAGCTGCCACAGTTGTATGCTCCAACTGCAAGCTACGGTGAAGTGTCTTATGGAAGTTAAGCCTTGACACTCTAGGTTTTGAGCCTCGTACATGGGCTTCGAACCCCAAATGGCTTAAGGCATGAGGGCGCTCAGGGAGTTTGAGCCCCAAATAGCCTAAGCCTTGGAGGTGCGAGGCTAACACAAGTGCTATTTGGGAGCCAATTAGGAACACCTCCTAATGCCAGGCTTGTTCCAAGCACTGTTATATGGTTAACACAAATGCTATTTCTGCTAGTAGGGAGAGATGGAAAGAATAGCAAGACACCTTGGCACCCTATGGGCCCAAGAGCCTTTTATTGTAAAGAGAGGAAGAGTGCTAAAAGGAAAAGGGTTGGCCCTCCCTTCAAAACGTGACATGTATAAAAGGCCAAAGTGTTGACTTTGGTCTTCATTGTTGTTTGCACAAGTTTGAATACAAGTTCCCTCTTCTCTTCCAAGAGAGTGTTTTGGGTGTTCCCTTGTTTCCATTGTAGTGCCCTTGTGTTTGCCACTGCATCCCTCTTCACTCTCTCCTCTTCCCTTCTCCTTCTTCCTCCATTCTCCCCTCTCTTCTCCCCTTTCCCGCTTTTGTGTGCAAACACATTGCAACAATCCAGAGGCCACTTGGTGACACTTGCGGACAGCTCGTGCCCTGCATTGCTCCCATAAGGAGCAACTTGGAGTGTAGGCTCCACGACATCTCTTCAACATCCCCATGACACATGAGTCACCGTCGAGACCCACACATTTTTGGCACCACTACCAGGGAATGAAGGTATGCTTTTACATTGCCCTTGTCTTTCTTTGTTATTTACCCATTGCACAAGGCTTCAAGCTTAACTTGGAGAGCTCTTTGTTAGTGGAGTTGTAGGAAAGGAAAGGGTGAAGAAGTGAGAGTTTGGACATAAAAGTTAGGAAATTTTTCATTTTCTGTTGGAAAGTCATTTGGATCATTTGAAGCTTGTTTTTTGTGCTTTTTAGTGTTTTGACTTGATAGGAACTTAGTTTGTGAGATTGCTAAGGAGTGTGTGATGTCCAAACACACAAAAAATAAGAACTTAGTTTGTGAGATTGCTAAGGAGTGTGTGATGTCCAAACACACAAAAAAACAAAAGAGATGATGATTCTTGCTGAATTTTGAAGTTGTTTTGTGTGCTAGACCCACCCCCCAAGAAATCTTGCATTTTGGCTTGCAAAAATTATTTTTCCTTCAAGTTGTTTTCATTGTATAGGTAGACTACGTAGTGGTGCACCCCCCTAGCATAAAAAAACTAGAACAAAGACTCAAAATCCCCCAAAAATGCACAAAAACCAGTTGGCGAGGTAGTGTTCCACTATCCCCACCAGTCGGCGGCATCGAGCGACCCCGCCAAATAGTGCGTTAGCAATATCCCACTAGTCAAACCCCATTGACCCGATGCATTAACCGTATCCCTTCAATCTAACCTCTGACCATGGCCTAACCTGCCACCTTGATTAAATCATGTTGCCATTGCTATACTGATTTTGTTGATCATTGCGATATGCCTACTGCACCGCATATCACTATTTTCCATCCCCACGCCTGTCACCATAACTCTACCATTGACCGACACATTGATCAGTATCCTACCAACCTCCTTATCCTACTGCCCATTGTCTTGACCTTATCTTGATGCCCATAGGGATAACACTTGCATCTTATCCCCCCGAACACATAGCAATATCTATCCCATCGATCATTGCGATGATACGCCTACTCCACCGACCGTCGCTATAATTATCCCGTCAACCGCTACTCTACCAATATCCTACCATCCGATGCGATACCCTATCCCTACAACCGTCACCATAGAGCTATCCCCATGACCGTTGGGATACCTCTAGGCTAGACCAAGAAATAAAAAAATTCCAGAACCTGAGTTCAACTTGAGTGTACCTAGTTAGAGATCTCCCACATGCACTTGAGGTCTGGGAGAATTTTGCCCAAGGATCATGTGCAGGAAGATAGTGCTTCGAGCTATGCTCAGCCCACCCTTCACCCTAACTAGGCATCCGAAAGCCTGATTCCTAGCCCCCACTCGTTATAAGTCCCCAACAAGATCTGTCTAGCTCCGACTAGATGGAGAGCTTGGAGGAAGTAATGCAAGACCCCTTGGGTCCACGGGCTTTTGAAGCCCCATTCACTAGTGTGGCCTCTCCCACACCTTCGGTTGCATCCAAGCTGAGAGGTAAATTCTCCAACATGTTCGGACATTTGGGCTAAATAGAGTCGGTAGACATGGAGAACCCCTTCGTCGACATGTCGGCAGGAAGGGAAGGGCAGCAACATCCAGCTCCCGAACCACGGATCGGGATGGAAACCACCTTCGCAGACCCAGGACCCTTCGCCTATGCAAGACCTCCCCAATGGGAACACATGGAGGATGAATATCCATGGATAAGGGAATTCTGAGGGCAAGATCCCAGTAGCCAAGCGGGTGCGAGGAACCTCCAAGGAGGGGCACCTTATGAACCCCCAACAGTCCAGGTTCCACCAACCTTCGTTAACTATGGGGCACCACAGCTCCCACCTTATCGCCCATTGCGTGGAACTAACATTCCCATGCCCCAAGACCCACCTCCTTTGGGAGTACGTCCCTTCCCATCCATACCTGTTACACTTATGAATGTAGGCCTTGGCACATCCATTCCAATGTTGGTACTAGCAACTACGTGGATACCATCACTAGGGCCAGGCTTAAGGCCAGCCCTGCGTCCCATCAGGCCCACATCAACACCACTTTCGCCAGCTGCTCAAACAATGTTAACTGATGAGGCAATGCACATCTTGGTGAACGCCCTAGGAAGGGGGGCCACACCACCACCACCTGCCCCAGTGTTTCCTATAGGGATTGCGAATCCCTTGAGGAGCCAACCCATAGTGATCTCTAAGTTAATGACCAAGTTCTTTGGAGAAGGAGACCTGGTCTCCCATGTGGAGCGATTTGAGCAAATTTGCGAAGCTTTTGGTGCTTTTGGAGGCCTATAAATGGCCAATGCATTTGGTCTCAACTTGGATGGCAAAGCATGCCAATGGTATAGGGCTCTCACCCTAGAAGAGAAAATCACCTAGGAGACATGATTGAAAAAGGCCTTCATTATGGGGTTTGCCCCCAACAGCCATAAATGGAGCCCGATTAATCAATTGTATGGGGTAAAACAGAACGATAAGGAATCCCTAAGGGATTACATTGCTAGGATCAAGCACCTCAATGCTCGCAATGAACTGTATGAGCGGATGAGCGACGAATGACTGTTGCCCTGCTTCCTCATCGGATTGGCAGACCGAAGCTGCACGACCACCTAATGGTGATGAATCCTACCTCCTTTGATCTATGCAGCAAGGTGGCCATCCGCATATGTGACAACATGATGGACAATGCGAATTTGGATAAAACCTCGAATCCCTCAGAAATACCTACATCAGTTAGGTCTTCGAGTGTAGAAATGATCAAGAAAGAGACCAACGAGCCCAAGGGCTTGAATATGAGTGAGCTAGCCTCCAATCTGCTAGATCAGCTAGGCCAGTAGTGGAGGACAGGAACCTCCAAGGAGGCGCAGAGCAACCCCCACTTGTTTCCATGGAGAGACAATGTCTGGTGTGGGGTATGCAATGGCAACCAACCCTCCAATGAGTGTCCACACCTAAGGGCAAGGCTAGCACTCTACTGTGCACACTACCATAGGTGGGGAAACCATGATACCTCCCAATGTCGATTTTTGAGGTCCCTTCCCCAACCTATGTATCAATTGAGACCCCCATTAGCCCTAACGGCCCTGCCTAATGCCCTAATCACACAGTGTGGTTTCGTGGCTAGTTCAAGCCAGTATAGAGCTTAGCTAGCCCTATTACCACCACCCATATTAGGCCTGCAACCGCAACTACCTCGTATAACCCCAATCAATCAAGTATCGGGGGTAGAGGAAGTGCCCATTGACTGGGAGGAGATGGATCCAGATCATGGACCTCACGATTACTACCCCTACGAGGAGGGAAGTGGCACCCTCAGCCACTAGCTCCTACCAGAGGATCAACAAGTCCCCATATTCTAGACCGGTCCTATGAATGCAAGGGCAAGAGACCTAAACTCAATCGCTCGAGACCCCCGCTCCAATGTTACACCTACTAGGGTCCCCATAGAGCAAGTGAATGCCCCTATTAAGGTACTTCAAACCCTACGGTGACCTGCTTCAAGTGCCAGGGACCACATTTCTTGAAGGATTGTCCCTATTTATCTTAGCAGCTTTTGCAACCCAAATTGGGCCACCTTGGTCATCCAACTCTGAACCTGGATCAAATGTCCACACTGCAACAAATAGACCCTCTTCAATCTCATTAGATGGTATAAACTCTGGTAAGGGTTTGTCTCCCTCTAGGCCACAATATTTTTGAGGTAAAAGGCATTCCTTTGCTTCCTCCATATCTACTAACATATTTATATCCAAAGGAAAACTTGATGACCTAGCTTGTTCCGGCCAAAAGGATTCACAGTATTCAATGCTCATTAAGTTTTCTTGTCTGTTTAAAGATTGGATAAGTGCTTCAGTTGATTTAATTGTATCCAAAATCTTAGTTGATTGCTCAGGATATTTTTGCAATCATACTTTGAAGATGTTTAATGAAGGCTCTCAAGCCTTTCATTTCATCTATGTTAAGTGATTTGTTTTTTGCAAGAACAAGTCTAGTTTTCTCCAATGGAATTATTCGTTGTAATAAAGCATATGACTCACTCCATAAATGATCTCCATCTACTAAGAGTAGTGCTTCCATTGCATCACTGGAATATTGTTATCCATGTGAAACCAAAAGTAGTGTGGATTTGTGTGTCCTATTAGGGCATCATCTCCTGCTTGTAAATGTGGCTCTATGAATGCTCTCCAATCTACCATTCTCTTTAAGATAGCCACTTTCGATTCTTCCTTGCGAGACCCTCCAATTTTTTTCCCAATTCGAAATAGCATATCCTCCATTGTCAAAACATCCATTGACTTCAACTCACCAAAGATAACAGTGAAGATTTGATCTATGTCTTCATGTGTATGGCCGACAAGAAGAAAGCCAACTTCCACTTCTTCAAATATTTTCAAACCAACCAGCATAGAGCATAAAGAAAATATATATTTATTCTTGTTCTCTCTCCAACAATTATCAACTTGTATTCGCAATGTGTTTGGTAAACATCTGCGAGCATCTCTGACCTTTCTTATTGCTTTCATGATTGATGTAACAACCTAGTTGCTATCATGGTCATGCAAACTATCAATCCATACATCACAAAAGATTCAGTATCCATGTGCTAATACTCCACACAAGTGTGTTTTTAGTCCACATTTTCCCTCCAATGTTGGTGGGATATGTCTATATCATGGCAAAGTTGTTGTATTCTAGTCTATGCCATCAATGGTGATGCATATGGACTTATCGACATGTGAAATAACTTCCTCTTTCCAAGAAGCATACAACTTTTGAGCATCTTGCACATGACGTAAATGGATTGATTGCCATTTAATATATCTTCCTTGCTGTTGCTGCTCACATTTACCATGTTCAATGGCGTTTTTTAATTCATCACATGTCTTACATTTTGACATCCTTTGCTTTGATGGTGTCTTGACATGGCAAAAATCTCTACGCTAAATTTTGTACAAGGTTAACCATGAAATTATGCTCTCGTATCTGTCTTGTAAAGTTTTATCGACAGGATCTAGGATGACCTTCTTTGTCATTCCCAAAGGAAGATGTTGTTGACATTCGACACATCCATCTAGCATTGTTTGTTGAAGATGAGACTGTGGTAATGCATGGTCTTCTAGAACTCGCTTTAATGTTGCAGTTGCATTTATAGTGCTTCCATGGCATTTAAGCTTGTAGGTATTTCCATGAATTGTATGAAACACTTTTTCTTTCACCTCTGCCCAGATGGCCCAGTATGTGCCATGTGATAGTCCAGTTAACCATTGATATCCTCGATTGCAAATGGGTCTCCCATTAACCATGAGTTTCAATCTAGATTTATAGTGTCTTGTGCTCAAATCTTGATCAGTGCGTTGATGAAGAAAGCATGAAAACTCTTGAAGAAGTTAGTTATGTCTATTAGACACTGTCTTACTCCAAATACCAAGGTTTATGGCTGCACAATCATCTTTTCCAACTTTTCTAATGCAAAGTCTCTTACAACAAACTCGCATAAGCATCCTTTCCATATTCTCCTCGAATAACATTACATGTCTCTTTGGATCTAGAATTGATGCCATGATTCTTTGGCTCTTCACCCTCACATACTTTCTTTTTGTAAATAGTGTCTTGCATTTTCTAGTTGTAAGACCATCAAAACTCGAATCCATTTCCTTTAAATCATCATCTTTATAATCAAATGCTGTGTGGGCTTGAGAATTATTTGATGCCTTATAATATCTTGGAAATGGCAATCTGGTATTAGACATGTTCATTGATGTCAATTTGTTGCCAATGCCTCTTGAATTTTGTGGTTGAACTCTTTCTCCTTCGTAACTCAAGACTCTCCCATCTATATTCTCTGGCATGCTGCCAACAATATTACGAACAACATGACAAGTCTTAGATTCTCTACCCCCTTTGCCCTACATTTAAGTGGTAACATCATGATCATTGTCACTAATATCATCAATTCTTGTTATTGTTATTGCATCACTTATCCCATCAATCTTTGAATGTATTTTTCTTTGTGGTCCCATCTTATTATTCTCAACAACCTGTTGCTCAAGCAATAGCCCCCAACCTGTTGCTTAAGCAAAGGTTGGGGTGACCCCAATCTGTTGCTTGATCAACAGGTTGGGGAATATATCCAACTTATTGCACAAATCAAGAAAATTCCTTGATTTTTGCAATAGGTTGGGTGCACATTAACCTATTTCACTTCCAACAAGTTGGGGGATATATCAAACCTATCGCACAAATTGAAAAAAGTCATTAAATTTTGGTTGTATTTTAAGGTTAGGGTTTAGGGTTTAGTATCTAGGGTTTAGGATTTAGGGCTTAGGATTTAAGATTTAGTGTTTAGGGTTTTGGATTTATGATTATGGTTTTAGGGTTTAGGGTTTAGGGCTAAGGGTTTAGGATTTAGGGTTTAGGGTTTAGGATCTAGGGTTTAGGGTTTAGGGTTTAGGGTTAAGGATTTAGGATCTAGCATTTAGGGTCTAGGGTTTATGATTATTATTTTAAGGTTTAGGTTTAGGGTTTAGGATTTAGGGTTAGGGTTTAGTATATAAGGTCATGAGCTTAGAGTTTAGAATCTAGGGTTTAGGATCTGGAAATTAGGTTTTAGAATTTAAGCTATAGGGGTTAGGGTTTAGAGATTAGAACTGTTATATAAGTTTAAGAGCTTAGATTGTATAACCTAAGATTTAGGGAACTTTAGGATTTAAGATTTAGGGTGTAAGATTTAAGGTATATAGACTATATAAAATATGCATTCCAAAGTATTTAATTTAGATATATATAGACTATATATTATATGCTTTCCAAAGTGTTTTGTTTATATCCAATACTAGGTACGATCCTTTGCAAAGGCTTTACTTTAAGTAATTATAAGTCTACCTAGTCAAAGTATCATACTGATTAGGGACAAGCACATAGGCTAAAAGCACACTGATTCATATTTCCTTATATTCATGCTGCATGGTGTATCAAAAGAAATGAAGAAGTATGTGATAAGAAATATTCAGAAGAAATATGTATTCCATATCATGGATTCATACCATGGATATCTGGTGGTTGCTAAAGTAAAAAAATGATATGGATTCAATGATACTGTAGTTTTGTGCTTTTGCAAAGTATTACATACTGTAACAAAGATTAGCAAGTATGCTAAACCTCTTCCAGATTCTATGGTTTTAAATACCTACCTTACAAATACATTATCTAATTCTTTATTCTTCAACTAACAAGTATTATACACATGGAAGAAAAGCATACATGCTAAAAGCACGTGTGTAAATTTTAATATTTTCTTATTTTTAAAATTAATTCAATTCTTTGATTGACTACCTTTTTAAATTTTAAAGGATTTTAGTATATAATATACATAATTTTAAATGTTATTAATGTATAATATTAATAATTTATAATATTTAAATTTATATAATAATTATATTATATTTATATTAGTTTTTAAGTTAATAATGTATATTTTTATTAAAACTAAAATTTAATATCTAGTTAATAGCAGGAAGAATATTATAGAGATTTTTCATATTAAGAACTACCTTACAAATACATTCACCAATTCTTCATTGTTTGAAGAATAAGTGTTATATAAAGCACATATGCTAGAAGACCTCCCTTTCAAAAATACTTTCATTGTTATATTTTTTTAATTAATGTATTTATATATTTTTTAATATAATATTTATATTAATTTATAGATTAACAATATATATTTTTAGCAAAAATATATTTTAACATTAGTTAATAAAAACTTATTATATTATGGAATAAAAATATTATAAATGAATTTCTCATATTAATAAAGTATCGTGAGAAGAGTTTTTTGAGAGATTTATGGTTAAAATTTGTTTTAAAGTTATCGTGTACATAATAGGTAGGGAGGTTTAAGTGGTTTTGAGGTTGAGATAGAAATTTATAATAGATTGTTTTCTAATTTAATTTTTTTGAAAAATTATTGCATGCTCAATAGGCTAGGTTAGTTTGAGTTTGAGAGAAATTTGTGACAATAGGTTGTCAGAGTTTGAGGTAAAGAGGAAAATTTGTGGGAAAAAAGATTTAATGCAAAGGATGGTTTTCTGAAGTTGTTGCATACGCCACAGGTTTTTGAGAAAAGAATCAGATTTGAAAAAAAAAATCAAATTTACAAAAACTTGATTCGTAGAAGTTCTTGCGAACGTAATAAATTGGAAATGAACTCACCTCTTGCAACATTTTGAAAATTTTGAGAATCCTACAACATATTGATGAGAGGAGAGAAGCATGAAGTGTGAAAGAATGAACTTTAAATGAAAGAGAGAATGAAGAACGTTCTACTTATAATAAACCTAAAAGAACTAAAAAAACCTTAAAAACTAAAAAAACATGACTTGACCTAAAAGCTACTCAATTCCTATAAAACTCTACTTCTCCTCATTCTCTCTCATAACTTTCCTTGAGCCCCTCCACCACCTCTCCACCCAGGTACTCCCTCCCTTCCCCTCTCCTCCCTCCCCTCCCTTCCCCTCTCCTGCTTCCTATCCCCTCTCCTCCCGCTTCCTCTCTCGCCTCCCTTCCCCTCTCCTCCTGCTTCCCCCCTCCCCTCCCCCCTCCCTCCTCCCGCTTCCCCTTGCCCTCTCTTCCCCTCTCCTCCCTTCCTCCCTCCCCTCCCTTCCCCTCTCCTCCCCCCTCCCTTCCCCTCTCCTCCCACTTCCCCCCTCCCCTCCCTTCCCCTCTCCTCCCACTTTCCCCCTTCCCTCCCTTCCCCTCTCCTCCCTTCCTCCCTCCCCTCCCTTCCCCTCTCCTCCCGCTTCCCCTTCCCCTCTTCTCTCGCTTCCCCCCTCTGACGAGGTCCTCTCCCTCCTCTCCTTCCCTCCCCTTCCCCTTCGATACATCTTTTTTTTTTTTTTGGGAGTGGAGAGGCACTCTATCTTTTTTTTTTTTGGAGTGGGGAGGCAGGGAGCATGTAGGCGGAGGAGGGGGAGGCGGGGAGGCAGAGGAGAGAAGGGAGGCGGGAAGTAGAGGAGAGGCGGGAGGTGGAGGAGGAGAGGTAGGAGATGGAGGAGAGGAGGCAGGGAGGCAGAGGAGAGGAGGGGGGGATTAACCCCCCTGAAGTTGTTGCACATGCAACAGGCCAGCCTGCGGGCTAGCTTGTTGCACATGCAACAGGTTCAGGGGGGTTAATCCCCTCCCCTAAGCCCCCAAAGGGGGGGCCTATTGCACGCGCAACAGGCCCCCCCTTTGGGGGCTTAGGGGAGGGGATTAACCCTCCCTTAAGGAAGTGAGGGCACTTGTATCTTCTTCTTGTGGATCCTCCTAATCATCACTATCTAATTTTTTGCCTGGTTTTAAATAACCTGCACTTGAACGATCTGCACGTGGCTCTCTTTTTGGGAATAGCTGTGGAACTTGAATCTGCTCCACAATCAATCCTTGTTCCTGTAGTCGCAGCAGTCAATGGTGTAGGTACAGTTGGAGATAGTATAGTTACTATTGCAAATATTGTAGTTACTCTTGCCAAAGATACTGTAGTTATCGCCACAGATATTGGTGGTACAACTGAGGGCTACATGTTATAGATAGTGTACTTACTGCTACTAAAGGAACAACACCACCACTTGGAAATGCATCCCACATTTTCTTCAATGCTTCCAAGGCACTAAGTAATTCTTGGGATCCCTCAATTGAATCTGGTAAGGGCTTCAAGAAGTGCTTGTGCATAACTCGTAACTTGTAGACCACATCGTCATTCTTACCTTTGCACATAACTTCTATCAAATTGTTTTCTTTAATGTTGATGGTTGAGACCATGCCACCATTTCTTACTGCCTCTGGAGAATATTTCACGCTTGACACATTCTCAGTAATGATCACCAAAAAATACTTTGATTTGCGCTCCATAAAATACCAAGCATGTTCAAGATATTTGAAAGACACCTTGGAACCAAAACTCGAAGCCACAGATTTCTCCAAAGCAATCAAAAACAAAAAATGAGAATGACAATGATTTTCAAACTCAAAATATTAAAAAAATTGCTAATTAAATATTTAAATTTAAAAATTAAAAATTAATTAAATTTTTAAAAGTTAAAATATATTTTTATATTTCTAGATACTATTTTTTTATTATTTTACATAAATAATTTAATTTAAAATATTTTATAAACATAGATAAAAGGATTTAATTTAATTTTTTAAAAATTTTATTTGATTTTTTTAGATTTTTATTTATTTATTTATTTATCTATTTATTTAAAATTTAATTTAATTTTTTTAATGTTAAACTTTTTTAATTTTATTTATTTATTTAATTTTAATTATTTTTTTTAAATTAAATTAAATTTTATTATATTATATTTATTTTATTTTATTTTTATTATTTTTTATTTTTTTAAAATTTGTTTAATTTTTTTTAATTTTTTTGTCCTCTTTTCTTTTTTTTCTTGGGAGCATGAAAGGGCCCCCACTTCCTTAAGGGAGGGTTAATCCCCTCCCCGAAGCCCCTAAAGGGGGGGCCTATTGCATGTAAAGGGCCAGCACTTTCTTAAGGGAGGGTTAATCCCCTCCCCTAAGCCCCCAAAGGGGGGGCTTGTTGCACGGTTAATCCCCTCTCCAAAGGGGGGGCCTGTTGCACGTGCAACAGGCCCCCCCTTTGGGGGCTTAGGGGAGGGGACCCTCCCTTAAGAAAGTGGGAGCTCGAAACCCAAAAAAAAAAAAAAAGAGGATGAAAAAATTAAAATAAATTAAATAAATTTTTAAAAAATAAAAAATTAATTTAATTTAATTTAATTTTAAAAAATAAATAATTAAAATTTAAGAAACTTTAATATTTTTTAAGAAAAATTAAATTAAATTTTAAATATATAGATAAATAAATAAACAAAATTTTAAAAAATCAAATAAAAATTTTAAAAAATTAAATTAAATTCTTTTATCTATGTTCATAAAATATTTTGAATTAAATTATTTATGTAAAATAATATTAGATAAAAAAATAGTATCTAGAAATATAAAAATATATTTTAACTTTTGAAATTTTAATTAGTTTTTAAATTTTAATATTTAAAATTTTCTTTAATATTTTGAGTTTGAAAATCATTGTAATTCTCATTTTTTATTTTTGATTGCTTTGCAGAAAACTATGGCTTCGAGTTTTGGTTCCAAGGTGTCTTTCAAATATCTTGAACATGCTTGGTATTTTATGGAGTGCAAATTAAAGTATTTTTTGGTGATTATTGCCGAGAATGTGTCAAGCGTGAAATATTCTCCAAAGGCAGTAAGAAATGGTGGCATGGTCTCAACCATCAACATTAAAGAAAACAATTTGATAGAAGTTGTGTGCAAAGGGAAGAATGATGATGTGGTCTACAAGTTACGAGTTACGCACAAGCACTTCTTGAAGCGCTTACCAGATTCAATTGAGGGATCGCAAGAATTACTTAGTGCCTTGGAAGCATTAAAGAAAATGTGGGATGCATTTCCAAGTGGTGGTGTTGTACCTTCAGCAGCAGTAAGTACACCATCTATAACATGTAGCCCTCAAGTTGTATCACTAATATCTGTGGTGATAACTACAGTATCTTCGGCAAGAGTAACTACAATATCTGTGACAGTAACTACAGTATCTCCAACTGTACCTACACCATCGATTGCTGCAACTACAGGAACAAGAAGGAGTGATCGTGGAGCGGATTCAAGTTCCATACGGTCCAAAGTTTGGTGGAGTCTATTGCAAAGAAACCACTACTATCTTTTCTCACTGTCGCATGGGGACCATTGTAAATAGTTCTGAACCATTTTACATCAAGAATGAAAATACTAAATCGTCTGAAATTAACTTCATAGATTTTGCATATGGTTCCACAATGATCTAACTGCGAGGAGAGAAGATTGGTATTTGAAGCACTTGCTCGGCTATCTTGTGTGAAGTTAGCCATGACTCCACAATCATACATGACTCTCTTTGAATCGATGCATTCCATGTGAAAATGTCATCCATATGACCACAATGCACTATACTTTTTGTACTATAAAAGAGCATCATTATAACAATGAAGATGCATCTATTTTATAGCATATATTGCCACGAATAATTACTTAATTATGTCAAGAGGTAATAAACTTACATGCATCATACATCTAGATGATAACTCTCACTCACGCTTGTTTATTGTCTCTCCATCGCATTCAGCTTTACATAGAGCCACCAGTTGTAGTCAATCAAGTGACATATGAGTGGGGAGAAGAGCTAGATCCCGTGGATATGGTTGTGATCGCTTGTCCTTGCATTTATTCTTTCTGCTTTAGCCGCTTCATATCTCTCAATCCACTTCTACATCTCCTTGCTATTGAGGATACAAAACTTATTGAATTTTTCCATTTGCTCTTTGCTCATCTTTCTTTCAATCCATTTTCCTTGGGGAACCTCGCCAACGATGTGATCATCATCCTTGTTATGCCAAGCTTGCAGCATATTGGGATCCGTGGATGCAAGAAGCTCCGTGATATATACTAATGACTCTTACATAAGCCATCCCTCTGCCATGCTTGCTTCTGGTCTTGCTCTTTGTCTTACAAATTCCTTCAAAGTTTTCATAAACCGCTCGAGAAAAAACATCCATCGACTATGAACGGTACCTGCAATAGCCACCTCATCAACTATGTGCACAAGCAAGTGTACTTGAGTTGTCATAATGCTCGAGGGAAAGTGCTTCTCAAGCAAGCATATGGCTTCAATGGATTCCACCCTAGCCTTCACTTGTTAGCAGAACATAATAATACATGTATTATCATTGCAAATAAAACATCAAGCATATGAATGTAGTGGAATAAAAATAACATAACCTTTCACAACAAGACAAAGCAACTTTAGATGCGCAAAATAGCGGGCGTGCCTATAGGTATAGATAGAATTAGTAAAAATTTGGGTGTGTCTATTAGCATGTCTAATAGCACGGTTATTTATGTGTCTGATAGTGCATCTATATTGTCTTTTAGATGCATATTTATGCACGTCTATAGACACGCAGCAAAGAGTAAAATTTTACTAAAGGCTGATAAATGTGCATCACTACTTTCCAAACATTGCCCATGATTACCAAAGCACATAATTTAAAAAAAATATCAATGCTTTTTGGGAAATGCACATATACAAAAATTAAGTGAGATAAGGAGAATGATACAATATCTCAAATAGTTTTGCCAATATCAATGATGGGCTACGGTTTGATCTCATCCTCAATGAGATCAACCCTTGCCGAACTATCTACTTCAATATCCAAACCAATGTGGAGATCTACAAATACATTTAGCCCACTACTACTTGTCCTATTGTGCTCATCAAAATTAGCATCACCAATGGCCCAGGCTCGTCCTCATGGATAATGACTTGAATATCTGTATCTCCTATCTCATGATCATCCTCCTCTCTCGTATCATGACCATCATCACCTCCATGGCCATGATCATCCTCCATATGCTATTAGTAAATATACTATACATCACTTTGGAATTTGGCATAATAGGTATGACATGCAACCACCTATTATTATCCACCATTTTCTTGATAGAGACAATCTAATTCAAACACAAATACAAACATGTTATTTTCCTTGCATTGAAGGTATCAAATATTAAAAAGTGAGTATTTTTATATATGTGTACAGTACTTGTTTACATTGTTGCTTTAGTAGTAGTGTGTCTTTCTTACTTTGCCAAAACTTTATGGAGTCAATAGTTACAAAGCCACTTGCATGGCATTTGATTGTTGCATTAGGGCCTCTTTCCACCATGTCCTTAAACCACTTGACTTCAAAAACATACACAAAGAAGCACCGAAAGTCAAGCTTAATAATATCTTGGATTCCTCTTGGATTATGCCACAATAATCATCCATGGCTCCATTGGCTCCCTCAAAGCCAGCAATCACATCACAATCTTGTATGTTTCTCTTATCTCATCAATCCGTTCTGTCTAAAAATGCTTTCCCTAACACCATATAGCATTGAACATAGTACACTACACCAAGACAAAATCAATTGAATTAAACAATCTAAATTGTTGAAAGCTCCTAACTTGTGCAAAACATTCTATATACCGACTTTTTGCATGCATCCTATAGCATACTCCCATTCTTCCATTGTGATATGCATCTCCTAGTCTCTCTCTACTCTCTCCATTTCGTCAAGTAGCCAATTGACATGAATATCCTTTGGAAGTGCTCTTAGATGCTCAGAGTATGGCACATGAGATCCATGGTGTGTACGAAAAAGGGCCCTTTCTCACGTCCTTTGATGCACTATGAGAAATGCTAGTAGGTAATATGAACTGAACACATGAGCGATGTTGATTAGTTGCTTCTACACTCACAAATTTGGAAGGAAAAAGAGATTATGTCAAGTCATACTTACTTGGAGCATCTTGTACCAATCATGAGATTTCAAGCCATATAATTGCTCTATACCTCTTTTCTTGTTCTTTGTGAAGGCCCCCTTCAAACACCTCATGCATCTAGTGGGAGTACGAATTGTAGTGATAGCCCGCTTCATCGCCACCTCTCTAGCTTTGATGACTTCCATAGTGCACGGGGTAAAAAGACACCCATTTGGCCTCTCTTATGGCCAAGCTTCACGCATCCTCCCTATGGTCTGTAGATCCTCCCTTATGCTCTAGGAATCTCGTGTCCCATTGAAATGTTCCCATAGATGCCACATTCTTGAAGATATGCATGGGATCAAGCAGGTGATTGATCTTGAGATGGGACCAATATGGTAGCCGATAAAAGATGGAGTATCTAAACGGGTGGATGCATGATAAGGTGGTACAAAAAGTGGTGTCCAGGACATTGCTATGTTGGTGCTTTTAATAGTGCTTTGCATTGTACAATGTATGAACATGTAAAAATCTAGCCCATAACTGAATTTAGCTACACGTTTTCTTGTAACGACCTGTAATAACCTCCATGTCATGTCTCTACCCCCCACGACCTCCTCTCTATCTCTGTCTCTTTCACTCTCTCTCTGTCTCTCTCATTCTCCCTCCCTACATCACTCTATTTTTTTGTCTTTCACTTGCGCAAGAGGAAGGTGCTTTGAGCTCTCTCTCTCTCTCTCTCTCTCTCTCTCTCTCTCTCTCTCTCTCTCTGTGTATCAATTTTGGTGAGTTTGTTGCTGGTCTTGTGCCCAAGCTACCCATCAAATCTGTGATATCGATTCAAATAGTTCCAATAAATTCCTTCCACAATGTTGGTCTGTTTACATTCATGGAAAACGCACTATTGTTTCTGCTGATTCTATAATTCTAGTAATGCTCTTTGATCGGCCAGCTGTCTAAAGTCAAGAAACATGGTTGTGGGTTTAGTTCCTATCAAGTGTCTCTTGATTGATACTCTTAAGCAACCATAGCCTACACACTCTCTCTCTCTCATGCTCTTCAATTGTTTTATTTCTCTGTAAATACATTGTTATACAATTTGTTCAGTGATCCTCTTGCTCAGTTGTTGTTATATTGGACTATTCAGACATACTTTCTTTAACATGGAGGGCACGTAGATGATTTCAAGAAGCCACAATGATTTGTGCAGATGCTCCATCCCTGCATCCTCAATGTGCACCCATTGTGCTCGAGACCAATGCACAATTTTGAGGGAATATGAAGCGAGAAGAAAAAGGGAACAATGCAACAAAGTAAGGCTTCAAGAGTCCAATCTCACTATTGATGAAAGAAAGAGGAAAAAAGTTTGTCACGACGTGGCAATGGTTTTTGCTCTACAAATAGCTAGAATGGATAGTGGAGCAAAGAGAAACATATTGGATAGATTACAGGCACATCGTGCCCTGAGAGTAGCTCAACTACAAGAAACAAGAGATGAATCTAGTGTTCAGGCAACTCTCCTATGTGATGTTTGCAATACGCTCGAAACGGTGAAGCGACCAAAGTCATCAGATGAACTATTTTTCCAAAGGTCTAGTTTGATGATGTTAGTGGATGATAGGACAGAAGGGGTTCCCAATCTAAACATTTTAGCAACTTCAAGGGTTTTAAACATTCATAGGAGGAATTTCTATGCAGCCAAATCTAAACTCCTTTTGAAGGAGGATGAAAATCTCCCCTTGTTCATTTGCCGACGGCAAGCACATAGTAGCATCATCACCCATGAAGTGGACTTAGTGTTCTTCTTTTGGTCAATGCAAACTCGCGTGTCACCCAATAAGAAGGATGTATGCCACAAATGGATAGGGAGAAAGTCTTATATAAAAAACCCTATTCATCTTCTTGATATTCCCCAAGTGAGTGTTGTATCAAGATCCTTATCATTAAGATCCACCCGGTTGATAGTGCTTGGCAGTGCCATATATTGCTTGTTAGACTCACATATTGCTTGTTCGTTCTCTTCATATGACATACTACTTGTTAATGCCACATTTTCTTGTTAGTGGTACTTATTGTGATAGAGTTACTAAGTATGCTAGTTATGGTGTATTCATGCTTGCTACTGCTACTTAGTAGGAGACATTGCTTGTTAGTGCTACTAATTGCTTATTGTGGTTAGTCTAGTTACTATGACATAGTGCTTGACAGTGCTAATTAGTGCTTCAAGTACTGCTTGTTTATTGCAACATTGTAGTTCCTATTATTGCTTAATAGTGGTTATTAATGCTTGTTAGTACTTTTGCTAATGCCACATATAAGTTGGTGGTGCTCGGTAGTGCTTGTTTATGCTACATATTTCATGTTACTTCCACTATCACATAGTGCCTGTTAGTTCAGTAACCTACAAATCAGTACCTGTCAATACTTGTTGGTGCTAATTAGTGCTTGTTAGTGCCTGTTAGTTCAGTAACTTGTTATAATTAGTACCTATTAATACTTGTTTGTGCTAATTAGTACTTGTTAATACTTGTTAGTGCCTTCTTAGTTTAGTAAACTGCTCCTTAGTACCTGTTAGTGGTTGTTAATGCATGTTTGTTCAGTAATCTGCTAATTAGTGTTACTTAATGACATGCAATTTCATGCTTGTTAGTTTAATGCTATCTAACATTGCTTGTTTCTTCTTGTTCGTGCCTGATAATGCTTTTTAGTGCTATTAACTAGAAAAGAAATCAAGGCATGAGGCTTGACGCTAGGCATGGTGACACTCAAGGGCTATAGAGGAAAAGGGAACGTGAGGGGAGAAGTGTTAACATGGGTGGGGAAAAGGGATTAAGAGGGGTGGGAATAAAGAGGGGGACTATGGCACAAGGGGGAAGGGAGAGGGGAAAGAGGAGAATGTACATGATGGGAGGTGGAATGTAGAGATGGAAACATCAAGGGAAGAGAGTCATGCTTTATTTGAAAGGAAGGATGGGGGGAAATCAAAGTACTAGCTAGGTGGCTTTACAAGAATGAGCGTGTCCCATCAAGGAATAGCCCCCTCCTTTTATAGCCAAGAGAGGGGGTCTCTCCTAATAAATGCATCCTCCCACATGCATGGTGTGTGTGGAGAAATCTCCCATGTGGGCTAGGTGGGTACGCACTGTCAATTGTGTGCGACAACCCTTTGCCTCATTTTTTCACATAAATCAAACCCCATATCCCAAGTCAGATACTCCCTTGGTCTCTCCCCAATTTTATAATACGTTCAAACATCTAGAAGGACAAGTGGAGGGTTGGCACAAGGAGTCTTGCTACCTCATCCTACTTTGCCCATTATTTAACTTGCACTCTTGGACTATCTACACCCCCCCCCCACATGGGCCTATCCTACATGGAGGGAATAATCCAATATAATGTCCATCTCCATCTATTTAGTATTACTTCTCCCATGGTCCTTGGGCCATGTCTCACTAAATGTAGGCATGGGACCACCTAGGTGGAGGGGTGGCACATGGAGGAACCATGCCACCTTAACATTTTATAATATTACTACCATGGATTATGTACAACACACCTTATGGGTCCTCTTACGTGGAAGGGTGGCACATGGTCACACCCTGCCACCTCAACCCTAGGCCCTATGCACACCATATTTTATTATAGTATTGCCACACATACAAGCACACACACATATTTATGCCTTTTACCTTGGTCAAATTTATCCATAACAGTTCCCCCCCCAGGTAGGGAATGCATAGCATTTCCATGCTGGGACCATCACGCACAAAGAAGGGCTTGAGATAATGCTTGTTGATCACCTTCTTGCCATATGGCTCATGCAGCTCCTGTACTTGTACAGGCCCATTGCTACATTCCTTGATGACTTTGTATGGACCGGTCCACAGCGAAAGGAACTTTTTATCCATTTGGTCAATTCTTTTGGATCCCTATTTGATGTAGTGCAAGGCATTGGGTTTCATCTAACTTCTCAAGTTGTACCAACCTAGCCTCTACATGTTCATCTTCTATCATCCTCTGTTCTTGTGCCAATCTCAAGGCTGGAATCTCTATCTCTAGTGATGAAACTACCTCAGTACCATACACTAACTCAAAAGGAGTGTGAGCTGTAGACATTTTATGGGTGATGTTGTAAGCCTACATGGCTTCAGTGACCTTCTGATCCTACTAGCTCCTATTCCCTGTGGCCATTTTTCCCATGGATTTACAAAGGAGGCCGTTGGTCCACTCCATTTGTCCCATGGATGCTAGATAATAGATGTTAGAAGTGTGATGATCAATACCCATGCGATCCATGAGCAACTCCACTGCTTCATTTAAGAATGGACTCCCATGGTCAGATACTATTTCCATGGGTGTCCCAAACCTTATGCAAATACGTTCAAATATGAAATTTGAAACTGCCTTACGATTTGCAGCGGGGAGGGCAATAGCTTCAACCCACTTAGTGACATACTGAGTGGCTACCAAAAGATACTTCTTTTTGTAGGCAGTCATGGGCAAGGGCGGTCTGACAAAATCTATTCCCCATTTCTGAAACGGATGGATGGACAACACTGGATGATGTTGCCCAGGATGCAAATCCTTTCTACCATGGTTCATAAGTTTTGCAATACATAGTGACATCAGCATGTAGAATCTTCTTAGCTGTATAGTCACTGGCATAATGGCCTCCATAAAATCCATCATGATAATGCTTCAATACCTTAGGTACTTCATTTGCATCAATGGCCCGTCTTAGTACCCCATCCATGCCTTGATGGTACAACACCCCATCAAGGAGAGTGTAGCACCTACTATCTCTACGAATCTTCTTTCTCTCATAGCTAGTGCTTTCTGGAGGAAAGGAGAAAGCGGTCAAAAATCTGTAGATACCACCATACCATGGATCCCCAACTTCTCTGGCCACTACAAGGGTTATATTGAGGCACTCCTCTAAATCAATCAAAGCATTCTTCAAGTTGGAATAACCCCCTTTTACAACTTTGAAAGAAAAATCATATTCTTGTAAAACTGCCAACCATTTGGCCAACCGGCCCATGGGATTTGGTGATTGAAGAACCTTCTTTGCAAAACCATTGCTAGAGATTATAATGGACTTTCTAGCCACATAATGCTTAAATTTCTCAATGCAAAACACCAAAGACAAGGCATGCTTGTCAGCCTCAGAGTAGCATCATTTAGTTTCAAGCAATTGTCGAGAAGCAAATCAAATAGGATACATGAACCAATCCTCCCCTTGCAGGAGAAGAATACCCACCAGAGTGTGCTCACCAAACCCAAGATTGATATAGAAAGTCTTTGACCAATCAAGATTGCATAGAATGGGTTCTAAAGCCAGAGCACTCTTGATTTGTACAAACCAATGATCATAATCCTCATCCCAAGATAAATCAACCCCATCTTTTAATAGTGTAGTCATGGGTCATGTCAAAGCAGCATATTGATCAATGAAGCAGCGATAGTATCCTGCTATATTGACAAATGAGTGTACTTGATGTTTGGTTGTTGGTGGGGAGAGCTTGAGGATAGCTTCTACGTTCTCAGGGTCAAGCTTGACACCCTCGAATGAGACAATATGTCCCAGTAACCTCCCTTTGGTGAGGCCAAATGGCATTACTTTGAATGCAAATGTCCCCCAAGGTGTGGCAAATGTGGGTTTAAGCACATCCTCCTCGACAATTCTAATTTGATAAAACCTGAAGTAACCATCACAGAAAGTATACATCTCGTGACCACTTACCTTCTCAAGAATGAGGTCTTGAAAGGGTAGAGGATGATGGTCCCTCTTGGTGGCCGCATTGAGTTTCTTATAATTGATGCAGACCTGCCACTTATTGTTTTTCTTTGGGGTGACTACCACTGGTGAAACCCATTTAGTATTGTAGACCGGAACAATAAACCTAGCTTCTACAAGCTTCTACAACTCTGAGAGCAAAGCGTCGGTCTGTAGGGGCCCTAACCTCTGATACTTCTGAGCCACTGGCTTAGCATCAGGCTTCAGCTCTATCTTGTGTTCTATGGTAGTCACATGGCAAAGTTGGTGGTAGCTAGTTGTTGCAAAGAGGTCAAGGAAACCTTTGAACATTTCTAGGAAATCGTCTTTCTCACTCGGAGTGAGGTCTGGGGAGAGCATAGATTCAAGGTGTTGAGGAAGCTGTTACTTTTTAGCATATGGCGGGGTCGGAGACACCCCCATCATGTAAACTTCTTCCTCTGAGGACTTCTCCCCCCCATCTAAATCTTCCATTGATTCAAACACCGATGAGAGAGTGTCACTATCCTGCTCCTCCTCTTCTTCTGGTTCAGTTGCACTGGTATCTTCTCCTTTGAAGCACCAAAAGACATGTGTCTTATCTTCCAATAGCTGATTGCATTACTCTTTCTCAACCACGGTCTCCCGAGTATGGCTGGGTAACTCCTGCCTGTATCTTCAATGTCCACTACATAGAAATTGATGGTGGTGGTCAACCCATTAACAGTGATGGGCAAATCCTCAATGACTCCTAGGGTGGCGAGTTGTCAACCATCTGCTACCTTGATTTGAGTGGAGGAACGCCTTGTGCATTTCAAATTCAACTTCTTCATGATACAGGGAACCATGATATTACATGCAGCTCCCCCATCAACTCACACACTTTTGACATGGCAATTATCTATGATGACATCTACTGTATGCGGGTGCCGATCAACTTCTTCAAAGATAGAAGAAATCTCTCGTACCTTTCCCTTTTTCTTGCTCCTCCTTGTTGAGAGCCCTTGCTACAGCTCACGTCTCACCTTAGGGCTTAATGGTATTAGTTGAGAAGCATGATGCTCAAAGACCGATGAGCAAGGTCTTCTTGCCCTGAGCCGATAGGAAAATTTGAGGGCGACCACTTACTCCTGCAAGATCTTTTAGTCTTCTCTATTGGTGGGTCTGCCATCTCAGCATCTGAAGGCTTTGAGAAGGACACCTTCTTCCTAGGGCAGCTTGGTCCACGGTTTGAGGTCCATGGTTTGGAGAGGGATTCGAGGTGGTACGACTTCTCTTCCTGAGGTCAAGGACCTCTACGTCAAAATCCTCGGTGCCTGATCCACTTAGAAGATTCTCACGCTTGGAATATTGGGACATTTGGTGCAATAATGACCCTTCTGGTGGCACTCTTAGCACACAACATCGGCACATTCTATTGGAGGGTGATTGGCTTAATTTTTTATGCCTACCACCTCAAGCCAAAGATTGTTCAGGGCCTTGGCTAGGTCATTGACTCTGGGTTCTTTAGTAGGAGGGGCCGAGGGAGTAGGAAGGAGGGGGGCTTATGGGCGAGGCTGGGGAAATCTTCCAGGTAGGGGGTGAGAATATACACCTTGTTGAGGGTAAGCATCTAAGGGGGAACCATACATTTCAGGTGGAGGCGGTAAAAACGTAGACACAACTGATTCAAAGGGTGGAGCCGCTAACAAAATACAAAAAGTGATATGTAAAATCAATGTCCATGACATAGATAGCTAAGGGCAACAAGGCAACAAGATGATCTAGGTGTCACAAAGAAAGAGAGAGAGAGAGAGAGAGAGAGAGAGAGAGAGAATAGGGACACAAAGGGTGGGAAAGAGAGAGAGAGAGAGAGAGAGAGCACGAGGGAGAGAAGGGGAGCGAGGGGGGGGGGAGAGAGAGAGAGAGAGAGAGAGAGAGAGAGAGAGAGAGACTTTTCAAAGAAAAAATAATAAATATAAAAATATTGTAATTAAGAGCATTTTTAAGGGCAATGCCCATTTTATAAAGTACACTTCTAAGGTCATTTTCACCTTTTCAATTTCCCACTCTTGAGTAACCTTGCATTCCACAGCCTCCTCTTTTGTCTTCCCAAGCATCCTCTTACACTCATGGCTTCCCTAGAGAGGCTTCTGACCAGTGGATTTCATCCATTGATTCCCATGCCTCTATAGATCAGGTTTATCCTATCTTCTGGAAGGCATTCCATCTTGAGTCACACTTGAGAGCTCTCCTTCCTGCTGATAATCCCTCTCTTCAGTTTTTGATAGACTTATCCATGGGCAATCTATCGCGATTGCTAACTCCCCTCACCAATGGGTTTCATTGGATATTTTGAGCTCTTTTGACCAGAGTGCTAACTTCAAGATGACACTGTTAGAGCTATATATAGCTTGCCCTAACTCAGCCTAGTCCTCAACTATATATATGCCTATGATGTATGAATAGAATCACTTCCTTGGGAGCAACTCTTGTGTCCATCTCTCTCCTCTTTCTCTTTCTCTCAATATAGTATCGGAGCTTGGCTATGCGCTAGCGTGACTATGAGGAGAAAGCGACATGTTTTTTGCCAATCTGGCAACGCGATCATTCACATAACATTATTTTTGATCATTTCGACTACTTGATCGCTAGGTTTTGAGTATATATGCAAAAGTTATCAAAGATGCATTGCAAATCAGTGCTGTGATCATGATTGATGAAAATGGCCCGCGATGGCTTGTTTGAATCATACGTGCCAATTATTTTGACTAGCTGGATCACTATATCCCGATTTCAAGTAAGAAAGTTATGCTTATTTCTTTTTGTTGCTTGTTGTCAATAAACTGGTAGAAGAGTGTTTGGACAGGAAGATGAACACCCATAACCAGAGAGGACTTGATCTAGGACATGAGGGTGGAAAAGGTTTATACTTTTATAGAATCAACAATATTTGAAGCAAAAGAAAAAGCAATGAAAAAATAGACTTAATGATAAGAAGCTTCCTGATACAGTGTCGCCCTCATGCTTTCAATATCCACTGGTTGATCACACAATCTTGCACTCAATATTTGCATTCCCTTGGATTTAACACACTGGCATATCATGCTTTTACATTCCTGCATGGAGAAATAAGATGCTCAATTACATGAAGCAAACTTCTTTAGCTATAGGACTTCACAAAAATTTAGATGAAGAGGAGACCCAACACCCACTAGTCATATCCGTAAAACCCAACAGGTTTTGCAGATTATGGATCATGAACTAGAGCACTTGATTGAGCCACATAATGGAAGAGGAGCAGCCAGATCCTTCTCTAGTGGAGCAATGGTATTTGATGTAAGGTTGATGAATATTCCATAAGGTTTTGAGATTTTTTAAACCAGATTTATCAGTAGGAATGGCCTTGGTACAAAAGTACATATTATGGATAGCACATTTGGTTTGATCAAAGGAGTTTAGAGAGAAAAGAGAGAGGGTGCAGTTTAGATCAACAGAGAGAAATTGCTTCCCCTACCAAACAGTAATTTTGCATTGGTCTACTGCTTCGGAAGACAGGCTACAGAGAGTGGTAAGGGACTCCATGGTAAAAGGTGCCCTGTGATTGAGAGTTTCAAAACCCTAGAGCTTATGGTATAAACTGGTTGAATTAAGCTTAAGTTGTCGAGGGGGAAGAAGAGGAATGAAAGAGGAGAATTCTGAGAGAGGATTATTGAGAGAGGAATCAGTAGCAATAAATGTTTGGGTGAAATTAGCGAGGGCTTCTTTGTCAGCCGCATCCAGGCCATCAACATCCACTAGAGGGTTGTGGGGAACACATGCAATTTGTTCTGGCAAGGGAATCACAGGGAGGTTGTTGACTATAAGAAGCTTGTTGACGATGGTGGGAGAGATTTGTGATAAGATGCAATATCTTGATCATCAAACAAGTTAATGTCATTGAGTTGTCATAGTAGGTTGTCCAAAGATGTCATTCCAACATGAGGGTTGTTGCGGGACACCGTCAGTAATTGAAGCCAGTCGTTGATAGATGCAATACAAAGTGCTGAGGGAGTGTTGTTCTTCTTTGCCTTTTCTTCAAATTTAAAAATCTTGGTGAGAAGCCCGTTATCTAGGAAACGAGCAAGAACTCTTTGGATCCTAGTGGCAGGTGGGGGGAAAATGTTGTTCCGAAAGCCAAATTGTGAGAGGACTTTGTTCCACCAGGTAGTCCTACACAAGCTTGGCATGAAGCTAGAGTCAACGATGCACATGGTTAACCCGGCCAAAGGTTAACGGGGTTCGCACAGGTGTGTGTAGACAAAAATACCCCAAGAACATGGCACTCAAAGCTCTTAAAAAATGATAACAAGTGACCACTGCATTATATTCCAATAGTACGTAAAACTTGCAAGTACATCAAGAAATCAAAGTTGAATCTTTCAGGTGTCTAGTGTCTGCTTACCTGCTGCCACCATCCAGGAAAAGACCAATTGTTAGAACAACAAAGTTTTAAATGTGCAGACAGGTAATGCTTATGTACCTCGGCTTGTTATCACTATACCAAGGAGAAAGAGACCCATCCAGATTCATAATTGCACACTACATAGTATAAAGGCAAGGGGGACACCATGAAATGTTGAAGACAGAAGTGCCAGTCTACCATATAGGAGGCATCAGGAAAGATAATAATTTTGAAAGTCAATTACCTAGGCTTCTGTATAGGAGGCAAAGAACATCATTAGAAGGACATTTGTAACAGAAGATAGCGACCTAGCATTCCAAGACTTAGGCAAAAAAAGGTTAGCTTTCCAAGTAAAATGTAAGAGACCCATCCATACATACAACAGCACATTTTTTCATAGCTTAGTGGGTATTATGGATTGTTTGGATGTGCTCACCTTCCATGTAGGAGGCATTAATATGGATAAGTATTTTGGAAAACAATTTTCTAGCCGTCCATATAGGAGGCGTGACAAATTTTTAAGCCATCCATGTAGGAGGCATTAGAGTGTAAAAGAAAGACAATGACCTAGCCTTCCATAGAGGAGGCAAAAAAATGTCTTTAAAATTAGGAGGCTTACACAGGAAAAACCAGCGATTTTTATGTAGGAGCCATGATAATTATTTTGAAACCCAACATTAAGCCTACCATATAGGAGGCGTGAAAATAAATTTATTTGGCCTTCCATGTAGGAGGCATTAGAATGGAAGAAAAGCAAAGTCCTAGCCTGCCATAGAGGAGGCATAAAGACAATAATAAAAACCTCAAAATTAGGGCATACTAGAAGGGACAATTGTTTTGAAGAAAAATCAAATGGCCTTTCATAGAGAAGGCATGGAAAATTAGCTTTATTGGGGACATTGAGACTAGTGGAATCTCGGTTTAACAACTTCTTGGATTTTTGAGGAAGATAGGGCGATGTTCTAGCATGATGCAGTATGAATTCATCTTTTCTAGCTGCCTTCAATGTTTTATTGACGTAAGCAATAAAGGATGGATCCATATTAGCATACATCTGAGTTGTCTTGCGATCGGCACAAGTATTAGATGTGTCCTAAAAATGAGACATACATTTGTTAGTATGTAGGGCACATAAGCATTTTTTAGCATTTGCCATAGTTTTCAAAGTGCTATCTATACTTATTATAACTTACCAAAATATGCATCTTTATTTAAATAGGGAAAACTGAAATGCTCCACGAAGAAAGTGTCTTTTTGTAGCGCCACCACATGTTAGCATGCAAGCTAGAGGGTGCATGTACTATTCCAGGTTTGGCCTGCATCTCCATTGGTAGTGGCGTACTAACCTCGTCGTTCTCTACAAAAGCTTCAATGCTGAGGAGGTCACATCGTTGTGTTTGCTTCAAGCAACATCATTTGTGATGGGTAGTTTCGATGATAAGTAGTAGCTATCAGGAGATTCTATGGACACTAGCAAGGGCCAGTTTGAGAAGGGTGTTTAAGGTGGAGAGGTTTTCTTTCAACATTCGTCCTTTGCCTTTTCGAAATTCTATTTCATAATTCTTTGACTTCTAGGTGTAGACACGATGAGCATGGTGGAGCCATGACCTGGCTGTGTTGAAGAAGTGACCTCTCGTTTTACTGTGGTACTTCTATTTCTTCTTTCTATTCGAATATTTTCTTGTTTTAAGTATCCATTTATATGTTTTGTTAATTGACTATTTTGCAGATGTCGTGGAAGACTTCAACATTGACAAACTAGAAGAAAGTATTGCCAAAGGGAAAGCAAAAGTTGCCGATGCTATAGATGGAGTAGAGCAAAAAAACAAGGAAGGTGTGTATGAGTTCTATTGTTATTTCGATCTTGTGTCTTTGTTTCTTTAGTTGCTATTCTGCTGGGGACGTCTTTGTAGATGATCAATCTTTTGGGTACATCGTATCTTCTACCTTTGCATCTTCTGATGTTTTTTTTAATGGACTACTAGCACCGGAGCAGTAATTTATCTTTGGTCGATGGGAATGCTTCCTCGTTTTCTTTTTTTTGAAACTAGCACAAATCACCTCATCTGGTAACCAACAAATGGATGTGCTGCTTTATTCCTTGCTAGCATAGCTTGCCAATTTGAATACTATGATCACTTTTGAATACGATGCTGACACAATTACACAAAAAGGGCCAATGCCCTACCCTCCTTTTTCCTCCTGTACCATTTCTTGTTAGGTTGTTTGTAAGCCTCCACTATTGTTGCTACCCACACACGAGACGGGCCAATCCTCTACCCTCTTCTTCCCTTCTATAGTATTTCTTGTTAGGGTGCTTGTGAGTCTCCTCTGCTGCTCCATCAAATTCGGATGAGTTCTGCTCGTAGCTCCTTTTTTCTCATGCTCGTCAATCGGCAATGATTCTTGTAGCTTCGGTTCCATGAATTGCCTCATTTGTGATAATTAGAAAGAATAAAAGACTACACATAAGCAGAATGTTGGGGGTTCTTTTCCAGACCTCCACTCAAACTAATAGGTCTTACTAAAGCAAGTCATCTCGCTAGCCTATTAAAATATGCTTGAATTCCCTTGCTTCTTGCTCAAGTTCACTTTGGGGTTTGCAAACGTTGAGTAATATGTGGCCTTTGCTTGGGAGCAATTACCATGAGATATTTAGGCTTGATCATGTTTCTATTTTCAAGTTAAATAAAAGCATATGCATAGCAAAAAGCCTTTGTTCGTAATCTATGATGTCATTTGTCTAGCTCCCTTTAGTAAGGTTGAAGCTAATATTTTGGGGCGATCATCAGTGAAGGTGTACACACTGTTGTAGCAGAGAAAGGCATTTGAGGATTGTTTATTAAAAACGAAGGTGCCTGGTCCCGTATTAATGACTGATTTACCCCTTGTCTTGACCTCAACCAAAGGAGCTAGCAAAGATGGAACCCTTCTTAAAAATTCTAACATCAGGAAGACCACCAAAAAAACATTGAAAACCACATTTAATGCAACAGCTAAACAAGTTTACGTCAAGGATGAACATTTATGTCTTTAATTGCTTTTGTTTATGAGGGTTGCAATTGTGTCAAGTGAGCATGTGCAATTTATCTTGCAGTCCGGAAAGAGATATGCAAGAAAGGTTGTCTTTTAAAGATGCAATGCAGGATAGAGATGAAAATTGGGCCTCCAATTTTTAATGAAGACAATGAATCCGAGATCACCAACGACTAGTATGTCATTATTTAGTGATGAAGAGAACACTATTTAATAGCCACTTTCTAAATGAAGTGACATTACAATTGGACTTAAATTAGAATTGTTTTTTTTTCAACATCCTATATAGCAAGCATATATTTGTGCTCATGTACGAGCAAACAAGTACTATCTTTGCATTATTTCATGTATAATGATGATGGGAATTTGTTTTCAAACAAGCAAAAAGATAGAGTTTCTATTGTCACATGGTATATGCCAAGAAAATGATGGTTTACATGAGCAAAATAGTTTGGTTTAGCATGTTATGTCGTTTATATTCTTTTTATTTCTTGTGAATTATTTCAGTTTGGTATTTGTCATGGCAACTTAAGAGAAAGTACAAATAGAGCATCATTAATTAAAGCAAGGTTTACTTATTGCAATGTTTACTTAAGAGAGAATACAAATAGGGCATCATTAATTAAAGCAAGGTGTACTTATTGCAATGTTAATTTAATATTTCACCAAGCTCAAGCTTACCATGTAGGATTGACAAGAGCAAGGAAGTTGCTGAGTTTGACATAGTAAACAATGCAAACATTGAGGCACGAGAGATTGAAGCAATGGCCCTAGTAGAGTTAGGCTCAGTACACCCAAACAATCTCATAGCTTTACCCATAGATGCATTGTTGGAGTATGTGCCATATCGATTTGCCTTGGAGGGCAAAGTTTTAGCAAAGTGTGGCACCTTCAAAGCTAAAGATGTATCTTAACCTATCTTTATGCGAGTTGACTTGACAGATGCACAGTGCTGTGAAACAGTCACCCTTCAGGTTCCACATGCGTATGTCTTACAGTTGAGGGGTGTCTTGCAAATCGATGACTTCTTTAGGGTAGAAGGTCCAGGATCACAAAGAGAGTTGCAAGTGAGGGTGGGACTTCTTTTGTATCATTATGGGTTGATGCAATAGCAACAATAATCAAGGGCAAACCATTTAATGGTGTCATATCTTTTGCCCTTGAGAAACCAATAAGAATTTACGTGCCTTGGGTAGCAAACCAAGTAGAAACAACAAAAGCTTCATTTGTATAATTGATGGGTACCATAGCCTTTATTGTTGTGAAAGTTGACCTTGATGGCCCACCATCAGACCAGATCATTGTTGCAGATGGTCAAATGCCAAAGATCGTGCCATGTAAGTGCATAGGAAACTTTTTCATGAGAAAAAGCCTTGTGTTGAGTGCAAGCTATTGTGATCTAGTTAACATTTGTAGTGGAGAGGAGACACACACTCGCAAGGCTAGTGAGTTTGTAGATGAAGGCATTGTCATGTATGCTGCCAAAAACATATCTTTTATGCGCGCTAGAGCTCACTTGGAGTTTTTGATTTTACCATTCTAGAAGCAGTCTCAAAGGGCAATCTTTGAGCATCATTACATGAAACTTTCACAAGCCAGTGTCTTAACTAGGCTAGGGCAAAAAGATACACTAGCAAATTAAGGTTGATTAATTTAAGAAAAAAACATGTTAACAATGTGTTTTGCTATTGAACAAGTCATTGGAGTATTGCACTTTATTGGTCTAAATAGTCCTCTAGTTGAATTTCAATGCAAAGGCTGTGAGTGAGTAGAGACCCAACACGAGACCCAGCCCGTCCATTTTATCACAGCTATGATAGCACACAAACCATCTTGCGCATGCCATCTTTAAAAGGTTGTGTGGTAAACTATGATGGCTCACAGGTGGCCATACAAATCTGTGGTAGCCATGTCGATGATGTGCTCAAACTTCACTGCCCTTTTATAGAATTCCACAGTCGTAGTGTCGTTGCCACTAGGAACATGTTGTATGAAAAGAAGCCATCATGATACTTTACTGTAAACAATGCTGGTTTTGTGACCACGTTTGCGGCAAGTGCTTGCTAGTGTGGTGGCACCTACTTCCATTGTGCATAAACCTGGCTTTGTTTTCCCATTGTACACATTTCTTTGGTTTGTGACTACTATTTCAATAGCTACTTCTTGTTGCTGTTTGTGACATACAATCCTCCATTGTAAATAAAGTTGGCAAACTATTGAACTTCATGTACTTTCACAAGTGAAAAAACACATTTCAATCTGCATGTTTTACTTGCAATTGCTTTTACAGAGGCAAAAACAAAAGCCTTGGCCGTTGTCATTCGTTTTGAAACACAAAAGTGTTTTGCTCTTTGGAAGCCTTACCATCATTGTTGGTTTTGTTGTGCAATCAACCATTGCTTGACTAACTTAGACAATCACGACGACAAAGAAAAAGCCAAATCATCCAAAAAATAATAATTGGAAATACTACCTAACCTTGCCCCATAAAATCTAATCTTACACAGTGATTTCATTGCAAGATGTCCTTGCAAAACTGACATCCTCAATTTCTTGCACTCGTTCTATCCAACATATGACTACGAAGCCTTACTGGACATATTGCAAGATCATATTTTACACAGCAAACTCACTTCTGCAACACCTTGGGTAGACCTTGCCATCTCCATCGAGGAAAAGAATGCCTCCAAGAAACATAGAGAGGCCATTGTAAAACTTTTGTAGAATTCTGCAAGCTCACGTCTTGTGGTGATTGATTGTTTGAGAGCTCTCGATGAAAGGTTGGGTTTGTTGATATGTAATGGTGAACAAGTCTTTCATGGTATTAAAATTGGACCAAAAAAACCTCGCAACATGCACTCGCTATTGTTGTTAACCAAATCAACATTGCCCATGAAAATCATCCCATTGGTTTCAAATGGCAAGAAGCGTGTTTACAACACATGGTTAGTGAAAGATGAACATAAATTGCTAGAAATGATTAGAGTGTATGCTAATGAAACTGCAAAGGCAATCATTGTCGTTTTCACATAACACACTACCCTAGAAAATATAGCACGAAAAGTGTTTGAAGCAAAATATACAGATTTTGGTCAAGCAATTTCCGTAACAATCATTTAAAGGTGCAAACCTCTAGAGTAGTGTAAACAGAAAACAACATCAAGCATGGTATCCCCAAAGGTGATTGTAACAAAAGATGTCGTTTGCCAAAAAATACATTCGCCAACAATGCACAGGCCCGATGCTTTGCCAAAATTAAAGACACATCAAGTTTCGCATGCTCATGCTGTGACTACTTGACATTCAAATCGAAAAAGAAAATAAAAAATAGTGAGCATAAGACATTCATGAAACCCAAAAACCTATGGAAACAATTGGTCATGCAAGAAATGGAAATACCTTTGCTCCCTTTGCCATATCCAAATCAAGAAACAATCAGTGCCTAAATTTTCCTGCCACAATATGAGGTTTGCTTTAAAAACACGGTATACATCTACTTTGAACAAAATAGAGGAGTGGCTGGTGTCTATAAGAATACCTTTTGAGCAAATTTGTGAACTCACATATGAAGGTCAGCTTGGACTACATGGTAGTGTTATAAACATGTTCGCTGATATTGATAGGGCCCAAAATGTGTTATGCTGCTTCACTGAATATAGTGCAATAGTGGTGGCTGCAATAAAGCAACAAATGCAATATAACCACAACTATGCTAGAGGGTTGGTACAACTGACTATGACAATGCGTGCACTGCATGAATTATTGCATAGCCCTCTCTACAAAGAAAACAACGTCCAAATTAACAAAATGTGAACACATCATATTAAAAGCTTCTAAAGGTTCGACGAGAATGAACAAACCATAGCAACAACACCAAATACTGAGCATGCTCAAGAAACAGACACATTAGTGCATGGAATATACACTAAAACAAAACATTTTTGCAATGCTAAGGCAACTCAGTTCTCCCACCTTCTTCATGACTTTCTCAACTGCTGCCGCTGAGAAACGGTGGGAGCCATTGTTGTCATGCCTGCTAGAACTTTGTGATGGCCAAAAGGCCATTGTAAATGATGATGTTGCAGTTGACCCACGTCACTACCCCAGGTCAGAGATCCTATCACAATAGCTCAGTACTATGTGCACAAGTTTCAAGCATTGAAAATGTTGTTATGACAAGATAGCAGCATTTTAGGTCCAACAAAAGATTCTTCTTTGTTACTGAGTTCCAAAACAAAGGTAGTCAACATGATCATGGCTTGTTATGGACTGAAGATACAACCAACTTTTGGGCAATGCGATAGTGAGACCCTGGAAAAAGATGTGGATAAGTACATTACAACAAACAATTCAGATTTGCTGCCACACTGGAAGACATACAAACACACAAACATAGAAAGACTTGTACAAAAACTAGGAAGACATGTCGTTTCGGTTTCCCACGACCACTCGTTAGAGAGAGTCATGTATTGCTACCTCTACACAATAATCTCCAAAAAGCCACCAGACACAAGAAGAACTTTAAGATGGTGTCAATTGCATTATTAGAGAAAGAGACACTAATAATTAATTACGACACATCCCTAGAAAATTAGATATTGTAGAAGATGAATACATCCTCACCTTACGAAGCAGCATCTCTAAACCTACACTGTTTTTGTTGCGAAGTGGGAGAAAAGATGGACATCATGGAGAAGAGTATGGGAACCAAGAGCAAAATTGTTCCATTGATTTGAGAGGAAGTTCTCTCTTTTATAGAATGGGAGAGAGGGTGGCCTAGATCATAGGTACCTCTCCTACATCAAAGGAAATCAATCCCTACATCATAGGGACTCCTAAATCTAAGGCACATCGCCACTTTGCATTACATCATCACTTATGTCATGGTCTAGACACATCATAGCATTTAGTGTGCTACACACACACACACACACATGATCATAGGACAAGCCCTTGATCACACAACTCCCAACATACCCCCCCTCAAGGGTTCGCCTCTTGCTATGTCAAGGATACATCTAGTCATATAGTTTCACAAGCCATCTCAGGGTGGTCAAGGATAAATCTATGGCTAGGATCTCATGCTAGCAAAGGTGCCCAAGGGTAAGGTTTTACAAAATGGGATAGACCCCCCAAATGGTTATCTCCCTTGCATGTACAAGGATTAATCTTAGGCCTTTGTGTGGACCTAGTTTCTCATGTCTACAAGAGGTACCATGGAGGCAAACACATATCACATGGCCTACATCATATGGTGACCAGAGGTGATTTACAAAGACTATAAGGACAAAACATATAACCATAACATTCTTTTTGGAGTACTACTCTAGGCAGAGAACCTTAAAATTGACTCTATGACCAAGTGATGATAAGAAAGCTCAAAAGATAGAATCTTTATTTTCTTCTACCACAAAGTTTGTGACTTCATTTGCTAATGGAGTTCTCTCTTCAACCAGATTTGCTTTGTTGTTGATGTAGCCCTCACAAGATATGCTTCACTTTCCTTGGAGTTGTAGTTGGGTCCATTGCTCTCTTCTACCAAAAGTGAAGCTTCAATATCCACCAAGTTGGATGTAAAAGTGTTGCTATACTCTTCATCTAGAATACTCAACTTGTGCACCAAATACCTTTTCAAGTTACACCCAAACTTCATGTGAAGTCTCAAACCCATCAATGTGATGAATGTATGAGTCATTAAGTCCCAATGCTATGATAGCAAGGGCCTTTTCATATTGGACTATCCATTGTACTTCCCTTGGCTTCTTCACATAGTTCTCATTAGAAGAACCACAAGAACTAGTCATGGTTACAACTCAAATGCTCATCAACAATAATAGTGCATGTGTATCATCTTTAAATCCTAGAAGATACTCACAATGGAAAAAACACTATGAGTGAGTATTTGAATCAAACTACCATCATTTCACTAAGAATCTTCTGTCAATGATTTGTCCCAAAGCTTGCATCAAGCATTCAATCAAACCAAAAATGCCCAAAATGTAGTGTAAAACATAGTAACTTGGAGACCTTGATTCAAGCTCTATGAAGCATATTTGAAAGGGCTTTTTATGCACAATTAACACTCTTATACTAGAGAATGTTAACCTGGGAGGACTGCCAAAAAAACGCGTAGAGTTGCTCATGAGAAGAACGCCTTCTTCGACTAGTCTTTGTGTGATTCCTCCTTGTGGCAGCAACCATTGGTCCTCAAACTTGGACACAAGATAGATTGTAGTGTCGCCCACTCGTGGGTAAGAGGAATTAGAGTATAGTTGAGTACATCGTTGGAATTACGCGATAAATCAGTGCACTATATTGGTTTTGATTAATACAAAACTATCCTATTATTCTTTAAAAAAAGATATCGCGGGAAATTGGGGACATAATAAAATTTTCTACAACGTGTAAACTTTGGATGCTTGCATGTCATAAGGAGTCGTCTTCCACTCGTTTCCCACAAAGACACAAGGTCAAATGCTTGGGGGAGTAAGATGAATTTCCCACCAAATAAGGGAAAGAGTACTGAGGCCTTTACTATGGGAGAGGTGCGAAATCTTTGCACGAATCTTTGAACACAAGGTCTGGATGAATCTGTGCAGATGACCTGAGACTGTCTACTACTCTTTTGTGGAAGGGCTGTTGAGTGAACAAGCATCATCTTGCAACGGCCCAAGTAGGGAGGGAGGGAAGGAAAGGAAGGGAAGAAAGCTATTAACTGATTTGCCCAAATAGAGAGGAGAGAAAGGGGAAGGAGAGAGGGAGACAAGAAAGAAATCTAGAAAGCAAGGAGAGAGGGAGGAAGAGAGCGAGCAAGCAAGCAAGCAAGGAAGGAAGGAAGCAAGCAAGCAAGGAGAGAGAGCAAGCAAAGCAAGCAAGCAGAGAGAGCAAGCAAAGCAAACCAGCTCAAAGCAACAACAGTCATCTCTCTCACCCAGACAAGTAGCACTCTGCTTTGTCTCCATCAGAAAACACCTCCTTTGCATTTTCCCTCACCACCCAAATCAATCCTTCCATCCACAGTCCTTCTCCTCACCCTCCCCAGCCTTTGCTCTGCTTCCTCCACAACATGGCAGCCTTCGTTGCTGCCACTAGCGCATTTGGGCACTCCTCCTCCTCCTCTGCCACCCTCGAATTCTCTTCATTAGCTGCCCTCAACGCTCGTTCCCCCCAGCTGAGTCTTGCCAGCAGGCTTTCCGGCTGTAGGCCTGCTTCGCAAGTTCGGATCGATAGCGGCGCAACCTCGGTGAAGGTTGTTGCTCGAGCCGGTGGTTCTCGTCCTCCCCCTGGCGCTAGAAGACCGCGGCCTAGCAGTTCTCGTCCACAACCTTCGGACGACGATGGTCCACGCGACAACCCCATAAACGAGCAGATAAAGTAAATATGTGTCCCCCTCCCGTCACAAAGCATTTGCAAACAGACTTGTTCTTTTGGAAGTGTCTGAAAATGCATGTCAGGTGTCGCTTCTCTCCAAAATTTGTATTTCTTCACAATTTAGGCCGTGTTTATCTGCAATTCTTTTGTTTCTAGTTCAAGTCTTCTATGTGTCGACTAATATAATATGTATCCAATGGTTTGCCTTCATTATTTCATGGCTAAGGGATCATCGTAGCTTCACTTATTACTAAATCAACTTCAGAGACACAGATGGAACACCAAAGTGCTGTGGTTGACTGAATGGAGATTTAATGACAAGTAACTTGCACAATGCGTGTATAATTTTGCTTGCTCCACATGTTTGACCGTGGGGTTCAGAGGGCTTTAAAGCATAGATTATTGTTAGAACAAATCATTTATAGATTTATACATTGAAAACAAACTGGTGCATTTGCAAATCATGTCTGCTCCCTATATCTGATTGTCTTATGTTTGTGTATTGCAGGGCAAACACAGTAATGCTTCTGGGAGAGGATGGAAAATTAGTAGGTCTCTTATCCTTAAGATTGACGAAATTCTTGTTTCTGACTGCTTTCATTTGATTAGCTCTGCCTTCTGTAGGGAATTGCATTATGGCTGCTGCTGTCCTTTGCCTTTGTAATGTCATAGAAGCTCTGCATGTTGCTGGTGTGAACTAAAGTTAACAAGTTTCTTTTCATGAATTAAGCGCCTAGGATGTAAGCAAGCATGTCATCGCATGTAGGTACAGAATGCATGGCAAAGTTTATGGTTTGACGATTTTTACTGGAATCTGGTGAAGCAAAGATTGTGAATCGTAATATGATGCTAAGATTGGGAATAAACCTAGTTTTCACACATTTTTGGGCTTTAGACTGACTCATTGAGGCACATTCACGGGCATGCCCACGCATACTACCTCTGTTACATGATCCCAATGTCAAGTTCCCAAATATGAATGCAGATTGGAACCATCTCAACACAGGAGGCACTTCAGAGAGCAAGATCACAGGAACTTGACCTGGTACCTTTCCTTCTTCCTTGTATCCATACGCTCAACCGAATTGTTTTATATCTAGTTTTATGTAGATCTTTTCCTTATAACCGAATATGGGTTGAACTTATGGAGTTGTTAATCATCTTTTTACTGCTGGTTTAATTCAGCATTAGAAGCAGTATTTTTGGTCTCACAATGTAAGTCATAACTCTTTTGTGCCTGATAATCAATAATACTTCATTAAAGATGTCTCGACATAAGTGGCACAGATGTTGGTGTCTCATATGCATTGAATACTGTAATAGAAAGAGGCTGGACTATAATTATGAAAGTCACTTCCATCATTTCTCCCTCACATGGCTTTGGAAAGGTCACATTCATGATTCCCCTCACATACTTTTGTGTTTCATGGAGTAGAGCACATGTTGCCATCACGATCTCAAAAGGCGAAAGACAAGTTGTGCCCGTCTAAGTAATTTACACCGAGGGACTGTTTTATTATGACAACCATCCTCTCTCCTCCCTTGTGATACAAATGTAGTGTTATGTGTGTTAGCGTGTGTGATTGTGCAGCCACTCTCCTGGTTAAGGGTGTCAGTAGGTGCAGCCACGACCACACAAATGTTCTCTCCTTACCTGCCACTGGAATGTCGTAGGCTGTCCGCATGGCCACTGACTGGTCACGCAAGACAAGTTTTATTGTGACACGATTTTACCGTAATGAGCAGCAGCTACACAGCATATGGATACTCTATTGACCAGGGGCCTTGTCCTCCTCCAGTTCTTTTGAAGAGGATGCACATGAGGAACGCTGCATCAGTGTTGGCAGGGATACTTCATATTCTCTGCTTAGCATCTACTTGTTTGTTCGGGGCTCTCAACTCTTAGTCTACTGTGTATGCAATCATTTGTTGTCCTGGATGGGCCGTGGGCAGTCATCAGTTATGACTCTTATTACGTTCTAGTTTTCAGCATTTTGCATTGAGTGTTCACTTGGATTTCACTTGAGAAGTCGAGTTCATTGGATTTCATTTTTCAGGACATGGAGAATATTTGTATTAAGTGCTGCATGTGGTCAGCTTTCACATATGTGATGTATCTTTAGCATCCGAATTTCAAAATTGGCACATCGCACAACTTTTCTATGCTCTCATGAGTCATCACAAATTACAATGTCGTTTTTAATGCTAAGTTCAAAATCATTGATATGTGACATACCAAGTTAGGGCCTAGGCTAATGAAACGTCATACTCATACCCCACAATCATGGACTGATCATG
Organism: Dipteris shenzhenensis; assembly: GCF_047967505.1. Classification (NCBI taxonomy): domain Eukaryota; kingdom Viridiplantae; phylum Streptophyta; class Polypodiopsida; order Gleicheniales; family Dipteridaceae; genus Dipteris; species Dipteris shenzhenensis. Next base: position 30,208,528 of record NC_141609.1, on the reverse strand, counting down.
CACAAAATAGCATCTCCTGTAGACAGCGAGTGTTGCTCTACCTATAGCCACAGTAGCTGCAAAACTTGGTCCCTAAGACTGCTTTTCTTAAGTCCTGCTTCAGGCTTCAATGGGGAATGTGGTAAGGGGCGGCAAAGGGCCCTTTATATAGGTGAGAGGAGACAAGTCTGCCCCCACTCTAGAGCTGGCTGACTGGCCTTTTGGGAGGTCCAATTCGAGCAGGTCTGGGCTGACCCCTGCCTCCATTATGCTGACCTGCTCCCTGGACTAGATCTGGCTGGTCCCCTGGACAAAGTGTTGTGTCTGTTCCATCCTCCTGATCCTAGCCGGCCATGTAGGCCTGTTTTGCCTGCCTATAAAAGCTTCCTCTTCCATGCTTCCAGCCCAATTACTGAGCATACTAACTGAATTGCCGTGCAACATACTGACCATATGGCCTTACAACATACTATGACAGTCCAAAAGCAGCCCATTGAGTGCAGCCACATGGCTGTCCCACATGGACTCCACACACAACTAGGCGGGTTGCATGCGATGTCATGTGCATGGGTCCAATATAAATTTCCTAACAAGGATTCCTCCAGGTCATACCATGTTGTACTTCTCATTTGGGGGTTCACAGGCATGGCATTGACCTGTATATTTTGACACCTTCCCTTGATGGCCAAGTGTGGGCCAAGACCCACGCGTCGAATGAGATGCTCCAGCTACTCTTTGGGAAGAGATCCCCTGAGCACGTCAAAGGCATCCTCTTTTGTTGGGCAGTACACTTGCACATCCTCTCGTCTTCGCAAACTCCATGTGTTCCATTTGAACTTGAAACACCCAGTCTACCGGAATACATGTGATGCATGTCTTGGAGAGTCTTTGGCCACATGTGTCGTCTCTCAAGCCCTATAGATGGGGGAGCTCTAGGCTACACTAACATAAATAGACTATAGGTTGCAGCTGAATGCCTTGAATATTGTAGGCTAACTCTAAAATTGGAAGGTGCTCTTCCCAATTGTTTGTTCTTTCTTGGCATCAATACACAACATATCTTTCAAAGTTTAATTGACATGTTTGATTTGACCTTTGATTGTAGAGGTCCTTGGCCTCTGACTACAGAAAATCACCAGACGTGCTCATATTTAATTTAGTTTCTAACAAGGATTCTTCGAGGTCGTACGGTGTTGTACTTTTCGTTTGGGGTTCATAGGCAGGGCATTGACCTATATATTTTGTGTAAGAAATCCTTATTTAGAAATGTGCTAAGGAATAGGAAGGAGACTGAAATAGCAGAGAACAAGGAATAATTGTATTGCTTGAGTGTATGTAGTGTATTTGTAGTGTCATCCATACAATTGGGCCTCTCTTTATATAGAGAGTGAAGAGTATAGTAGATCAAAGTAAGTGTCCCTGCAACAAAAGAAAGACATCTTTGACATTAGTTCACCTTCCGAGCTCATTTTTTCGTGCTCTATGCGCTCGTCACATCACGCACACATTTCGGCTCAAGTTACACTCACATTTGAGCCTCACCGACAAAACCACTTCCTTCATGCACATTTGCCTCTACATCGACACATCTAACCCAGCACTTAAAAAGAACAAAAGAAAATGAATTATTTGTTGTTCTTTCATCGATCGACGGTTGGTTTAGATCTAGATCAGAGTAGACTAGATCGCCATAGAAGGGACGCTTTGAATTTTCCCAAGTTGCCAATCTAAGCCATGCCCGAAATTCGTGACTAGTACCTACTTGGAGTCAGCAGTCCATACGCTCACATACGGTTTCACATCATTACATTACCTGAAACCTTACGTTCATCAGTTCAGTGAGCAGACTTCAGAGAGTACAGAGGCATTGCAGATTGTTTCAGTGGGCAGATAGCATTACTTTCCTTTTTGGAGCGCCCTCAAATTCTTTTTGGATCAAGAGATACGACTTGATCTAGGTGGAGGGGCAAAAGGAGTGCAAATGGTGCTCAATGATGATGTGTCACTGTGAGTCACATGCAGTGATGATGTGGCACTGTGTCTAGCAAGAGGTGTGCTTGTGGAGCAGCGTGTTGAGGTGTGCACACAGAGGTGGCAACTGTGTGCACATGCAGTGTGTGCACAGTGTGTCTGGCAAGGGACTCTGCCTGCAGGGGTCAGTGCTGACTGGACAGCTGAGGTGGCAGGATGACGTGTCTTGATGATGTGGCTGATAAGATGACGTGGCAGATAGGGTTGCACATGGTAGTTTTGTGACCAAGCTTGATGATCACCTTAGGATAAGCTAGCCGATGCATCATTAATCGACTCTACCGATGCTATACATAGATACAGAAACTCTTTCGGAGTCTTTTGAATTTCCATGGCTGAAATCAATGGTTCTCGAGGTAAATCCTTTTCACCTCGCAAAACATATTCTACCCCGTTCATCTTGAACTGGTGAATATGCTTTTTCCAATCAATGGCTGGATTTTTCCAAAAATGCCAAGCCATGCCTAGGGCTATATCTGCGTGAGCAAGCCTGGTCAACTCAAAGTCCAGCTTCTCAACATAGTCCTGAATTTGAAGTTCTAACTGGGTAACCCTTTGGTCCCATACTTCAGTTGAACTTCCGTCCGCTATCCTGACCGTATAAGCATAGTCAGACGGACTAGTTTTCAACTTGAGCCTCTTAATAAGCTTCGAGTTAATTACATTGTGCATTGACGCTGAGTCAAACAATACAATCACATCATGATTAGCTACTTGCCCTTTCATTTTAATCAACTCGGGCTCATCGAAAACCGTATACCCCGTTGCTGCGGGCTTTGAAAGGATGTTATCGGGTGCACCGCTTACTAACTTAGTAACAGACACACTTAACAACACAGGTACTAACCTCTGAGAAGGTCCCAGCAATTGCATCTGTATATGTTCCACATTGGGACTCATGTGTTTGTTGTCAGTGCAGCTAAATTTTTAATAAGAAGGTTGTACAGCTTGATAGCTTGGATGATTTTGTTGATGGAGGTTAGGGTGGGTTCACACCATGTGCCCGGACATGGAGGAAGAAAATGGAGCTGAGGATGGCTACCGAGAGAGGTGGTTCACACCATCCGGTGGTCATAATATAATTAAAGGCTACCACATTATTACACTAAAAGATGATTGGCCAGGAATCTTGTAGGTCTCTATGGTAGAGGTTCAACCCCCAACCAGTCCATTTCCGGCCCTTTTCTTTTCTTTGGCCAAGGAGTTGGGCGGCCTACCGCAGGCGGACACTATTTCTTTTCAGGTCGGGGCCCATCTCAACTATTAGTCCAAGTAGGACTAGGAACCTGTTCTCCATGTCTAGGCGCATGGTGTGAACCCTGCCTTAGATTGAGAAGTAGGCTTGTACAATGTTATAATGACTTATTAGTGAAAGTATACAAACTCCTTTGGTTGTAAATTATCAGTTGATTATATTTTTCATTAAAACCTCCAATTCTGTTAGGACATTGGCAGGCTTGCCTCAAAACCTTGACTTCTTTCACATTTTCCATGGTCCAGTATTGTCCGTGATTGCTCTGAAATGTCTGTCTTTGATGCAGGTTCTTTTTAGTGGGTATTCTTATGGAGGCCTATCGGAAGTTTCCGAAAATGATTTCCTTTCTTGTTCAATGGGCTCCACAATTGCTGGGGAAATAGGTGTTTTTGGGCATAAACCGTCAGTACTTTTAGAGATGCTTGCTGGAAAAAGGGCAGAGGCATGCGTGTCTTCGGAGATTCCTACGTGAACCGTACGTCCCTGCAATATCCCAGAGTCGTGGTCTCGAATTCCTTTGCGTGATACCAGGTATGAACCCGCGATGACGTCCAACAACTGCGCCATTCATCCACGCTACCCAAATAACCAGCAGCTTGGCTGTATTGTCATCCTGAAGGTAACCACCCGTAATCCTTGCATGATGCCAACGGACGAGACAGCTAAACCCGTGACCACCTAATAGCACACGTCGCTCGTCGTCACATGCCCAATACACCCTGCGCTCCTTTCACACGCAACTCGCATGAATCCCATTGTCCAGCCTGAGCGCTCTGATACCAAATGACACAATAAATACTAATCTCTGCCTTCTTTACATCGAATCATGGGCACAATCACAGGCGATGGCATCCAGATTATCCTCCCAGCCTTTCTCATGGATTGCATGCACACAAGATACGTAATTCATTTTTTTCATGCCTATCCACAAGCCCACAATTCCCTAGATGGTTCCCTCCTGCCACATGTCATCATTTTAGACCTTTAGCTTGGTACACCACCTTTCTCTTGGGGCACAATTAAAACACTTGCCCCTTGGCATTCTTACACATTTAGGTGCACCTAGGCCTGAGCACTCAGAACCACCTAGTCGATGCCAATACACCCTCACCTAGGACCTTGGCAGTTACTTCCCTTGACCATTTAATTTACGCACATAAAATATTACAGAAGTCGGCTCTTTAAGGGAAAATGCCCACCGATCTTTTCGAGGTCATGCTATCTTGGCTAGAGCATAACATTTATTATGTCCATCGGGTGCCATTTGCATGGTCAAGAAACCCTATTTTCATGTTTTTGACCATGCATCGCGCATGTGCAGGAAATAAATGCCTCGGTGGTCTTCTAAGCATGCAAACAGGACCTGATGGCCATGATACTTTGCACGGGCCTTAAAATTTCTAATTTAAGCCCCATGCAAAGTATCATGTCCATTGGGTACCTCTTGCATGGTCAAGAAGCCATATGTCCATGTTTTTGACCATGCATAACACATATGTGGGGAAAAAATGCCTTGGTAGTCTTCTAAGCATACAAATGGGACTTGGCTTGTAGCACCGACTCCATCATGACCCGCCAGACACCATAATTGGGGCCATTCAATTGACGGTCGATCAGAAAGGGGGCAAAACCAGAATTTTCGCCTTGCTCTCTGCCATCTCAGCCAGGCTAGACATGTCGGAGTGAAAAGAGAGTCGAATTGGAAGAGAGGGTGGATGGGAAAGAAGGTAGAGAAAGGGAGTGACGGAAAGAGGAGAGGAGAGGGCTGAAGAAGATGATAAGAGGCTTGGGGCTTAAGTATCTTCACACCTTTGCTGTCTCGACTCTCAAGAACGACTCCTTTCAAATCTGATAATGCCCTTCAAAGAAACTACGCCTTCGATGACCCCCTTAGAACCTCGTTTCAATCCGACTTTCCATTAGGGAGAACGGGGCAGGAGGATCCCTTTCTTCATGGTTCAAGGGTTTTAAGGGTACATTGACACAGGGGGGAGTCACCTCCTTAGGACATAATTTTCTAGAAAGGCCCTTGTCCAAGGACTTCTGAATTCAAGTTTGGATAACAAGAAGTTCAGAGGTTGTGCTTGTAGAAATTCAAATTTTTAATTTTGAGTGTGCTGGATTCCAGAGATTCTATGAACCTGTTTGAGATTTGTTATATCCAAAGAAGCCTTCCCTGTTTACTGCCTGGATGTTGGGCAGCTTCTTCTTGCTGCCATCGTCGTTTTGCAAGCATGCATTGCCCGTGTAGCCTCTCCGTCACGCCACCTGGCTGTGCAGCTGTCCGTATGGCTTCTTTGCCACGTCGCCTGCCTGGTTGCACACCCAGACAGCAACAGAATTTTGATCCTTATTGCACCCTCCAATGGGGGAAGATTGCCCTCGTGAGAGTACTTCTTTATGTTTTCGACGTATATGCAAGGTGAGTCTGAGATGGCGGATGAATGTAAGGTAGTAGAGAGAATTTTATGTGAGATTTACAATGAAGGAGGATGCCCCTTCATTAATGTCCCTTGAGATCACTCAATTTTGATCTTCCCACTTAGACTTATCCTTAGCTTATGACCCATGCCTCTACCATCCAATGCACTCTAATGCACCCTCCCCTGTCCTATTGCCCCTAGGACCTAGACATGTGCGACATCTTTATTAATAAAATAGGTGTTACGTGTCCAAATTTGGTGCCATCTGAAGCAGTGGCTCCAGCTCGACAGGCCCCTATCTACTCAAATGATTTACCGCCATAACAATTCGGTTGGCGTCCATCATAAATACAAATACATGTCATACCATCAAATTGGCACATCATTGTAATCATGTTCTAATGCCTATAATTAACAAAATGGCCATTTTCCTTGTCATGATAGGTTAGCATGGAGATAGAGGAGATCCTGGATCCCTAGCTTAGGGTCTGTTTTACCCGGCCATGGCATACTCTCTGCCATATTGCAGTCCCATTCTGCCCATATGGCAGTCCAAAGGCAGTCTATTGAGGGCATCCATGTGCCACTTTGCTTTGATGCCACACCAAGATAGGTGGGCTGCATGCAATGCTCATGTGGCCTGTGCATCAGTCCCCAATGAAAGCCTAACAAGCATCCCTGCCACATTCCTTATTTGGCTAACAGGAAGGGTGACCCATATATTCTGACAGTTATTACACACAATGGATGTTTATAAATTGATTTCCCACCTCATTTGGCTGATAATACACCAATCCTTCGTGCTGTCACACTCACTCCTGCATGAACATGCCTGCACTCCCAATGCTAGGGTGTGCGCACACAGGTGTTGGAAATTAGGGTCCATTGTCCCACCTGTAAGCCTCCACATGAGGAGAGCATGGGGACATGGAACCAAGATAATATGGGGGGGGGGGGTCTGGGAGACTGCTGTGTGTGCAAGTATGGATGCCACGGGCAGATCCAAGTGGAAGAACCATCCACATGGCTGCCACAGTATCCTTTTGTTGGAGATGGGCAGCAAGGAGAGCTTGGAAGATTGTGATGATGGAAGCACCAGCCTGAAGCAGTAGAGAGCATGCAAAGACAGCAAATCGGAGCTCTCTGGACTATGGCAGAAGGCTGCAGACCTGCACAGCAAACAAACCTAACTTGGGAGGTGTTTTGCAGGTCGGGGCAGGGTGTAATCATGCAGCAGACAGGTGGGGACATCAGGGCTGCCACATGGCTGATAGGTGCCTGTTTTGGAGAAGATAAAGGCTGCAGAGAAGTGTCTTTTATAGGCATGGACAAGTCAGCAGATGCAGAGACTGGGTCGGCCCATGCTGTGGCAGTTTGGTTGGCTGACTTGGTCGGTTGGTTCACAGACCAAATTGGCCAGTCAAAGGGGCTTCCAGCCGTTTATATAAAGCCCCCGCATTGGGCTCATTTCATCCATTCATTCCAGGTGTTGTGCTGCACAACAGGCTGTCCAGATAGCAAGGAGGTCAACATCCACAGGACTTGGTCCAGTGAATGCACAGCAAGAAAGGATACCGGAGGATCATGAGTCCAGACTGGAAGAAGCCCTTACCTTTGGGAACAGTTCATGGTGTATACCTACAGCCAGTACGAGATTGCGAATCGTGAGTTCTATTCAAAAGTTTTGAATTATAGCATTCCCTTCTCCTCTCTAGATTCTTCCGTGGCACATGCCTTAACCTTCTATTATTCCGCTGCGTAGAGAAAGACTAGCCACAAAGACTAAGTTTTTCTTACACATGTACTCACACATCTGTGAATGTGTGTGTCTGCGCGTGTGTATGCGTACATATACACCGACAGACGTATATAGACATTTAAGATCTTATGAAGGTTTGGTATTGAATCTGTAGATGGACAGCTTCTTCATCACTAGTAATGGAGATCAGATACAAATGCTTCATCATAGAAGATAGGGGGATACTCCAGAAAGTTGCCTGGTTTACTCTCAAGGGAGGCAACAGCCTGCTCGGCGTGCAAGCAGCATAGCTGCCAGCACTTGGCAATAAAATTTTCATCTATATGTCAGCTCAGACTTTCATAGAGTAGGGATGTGGTGCTCATTTATCGGCATAAGAACTCTCTCTTTTGATTTGCAGGTGCAAATGGATAATCAAAATGCTCCATGTGTCAAAATAGTTGACTACAGGTAATGTAGAATACCTTAAGCTTGTTCTGTCTTGTGCACATCACTCCTTTGAGGTCATGTCTTTCTTTCTAGGATTTGGTGAATGGACTCTACTTTCTTTCCCTCTTCTTTTTCAAACACACTATAACCGACAATAAGGTGGTTTTGTTTTTCCACTGTATTATGTTTTCAAACACAAGTTAAACTCATGATGAGGTGGTCTTGTTAGTATACTAAGTATATTGTCTCTGCAGCAAGTTCAAATATGAACAACAGAAAAAGAAACGAGAGCAGCAAAAAAAGAGCGTAGGTATGTTATATGGGCCTTGCTCTAAAAAAAAAATCTGTAATTGGTGGTCATGCTGGATAGAGTTTGTTTTTCTCTTGGATAGTAATTCATTGCCCAGTGATGTTTTATTTTTGCAGCAAATCGCATGGATTTGAAGGAGTTGAAGATGCGGTACGTGAAATATATAGAGACCTTTTTTCTCCGCATATTCAATGTGTCCTATTTATTTGCCTGTTTGAAAGAGATTGAAGAAAAATTCCGGTGCATACAACACCATGATTTCTTTGCAGATGGATTCCTTTTTAACAATGTACTTCATTCAATAAGCCATTACTTGTATTGGAGAGTATATGTGAAGACAATACCTAGTGGAACTGGAACCAGCTTGCAGCTTGACAAAAGGCAGGGCTGATGCACGGGTGTCTGAAACAAGATCAAGCTTGTTATAGATCTTCAAACTTATGCTTGGTAGGGCTAGGGTGTGAAGGCATAGCATAAAAAATTCTTGCAGAAGGATGACATGGAATTTCTCTTGATGATATGGGATTTCTCTCGATAGGAAGGAGTTATTATCCAAGGCCTTGAGAATGCTTGTCAATGCCTTGAGTTTCTGAGGTCAGTGCATGGCATGCAGCCATATTGATTGAGAGTGGAAGGAACCATGTCTGCGAAGAATGTTGAAAGGAGAGTGAATGAAACAGATCTGCACATGATGCCTCAGGTTACCGAAGCTCAGACATGGTAAATGGCTTTGTTACTCAAATTTCCAAATGGCTGAGATGGCTGCATGGATTCTGTCCTTCCAGTTTTGTGATTCAGGATTTATAATGCAGTTTCCTTTGACTTCAAAGTTGATGTGATTAAATTGATGGCTGGGTGGAACTTTGTAGGGAAGTGTTCAATGCTTCACTGCTTTGTTTCTGTAGTGCATGTTATCGTGTTCAGAATGCAGACTAGGTCTTCTTTAGAGGGTTGTCTCAGGTTAGGAAATAGGAGGCTAGACAGTTGACACGACCCCAGCACTCGTGAAACCTCTGATCTGCAAGCAAACACAAGAACACACCAAGCGTGAGGAATTTGAGCAGGCTGCTCACCACCCAACCATGACATCTACGGGACGTGATCCCGAATCAGGAGATGTCCCCTTCGAGCCACGAGCTGACCTAGTGGCACGAACTCCCAACCAGATCCTAACAGCCTGGTGTCCCATACCATCGGGTGGTGCCAAGAGGCTTGGGATCTGTTGTTGGGCCTTGGGCTATGCTAAGATGTAGGTGCCCGTCTACGACTCAATCCAGGATCAGACCTAGCACCTGGGAATGAGACTTGCTTCCATCTGCCCTCTGAGAACTGAACCTCTGGGCCCCTTATAAAGAATCGGGCCCAATGTGCCAAAAATAGCGAAGACCCCTAAATGGTTCGTACCCTTGCCACTCAACCCGAGAATCAAGCCTTCCTAGCCCTAAGCCTCCCCAAGCTACCTAAGCTAGTCTTGTGTACCCTAGTACACGTCAGCACATGACATACTTCCCCTCTAAGAACTCACTCCCGAGTTCGCTAAAAAACCCGGGAATGTCCTCTGGAGGTTCAGTAATGTCTCCCATGTTGCATCCTCCTCAACATGATCCTTCCACTTGATCTTGTATTCTGTGATAGTTCTATTACGAATCTGTCTTTCACAAAATTCAAGAATACTCTTGGGCTCGTGTGGAATAAAACTCAAATCGGTAACTTCTACTATCTCTTGAGGAGAAATAAGTTGATCATCTGCACCCAGTAACTCTTTCAATCTATTGGCATGAAACTTTGGATGTACTTTAACATCAGAAAGCAGTTCTAGTTTATATGCAGTTGGTCCAATTCTTTTAATAATCTTGAAGGGACCACAGTATCTAGGGGATAATTTCAGAACCCAATCAGTTTTTAGACTCTTGGATTCCTTGGGAATACGTAAATATACCATAGTACTCTCTGGCTGAATGATGCCTATTAGCATAAAATCTGTCCCAATCTTGGGCATTTCTTATAGACTCCTTGGCAAACTGCAACATTTCTTGCATGTCTTGCAAGAATGTCCTTGCAGCATCATTTTGAATTCCCTTGAACCCAACCATAACTGGTGACTTAGGTTGAAACCCGTACATAAGCATAAAAGGACTGTAACTAGTACTTGAATGCTTTGCACTGTCATAAGCAAATTCTATTGTGGGGAGATAATCTTCCCATGAAGACTGTCTCTTAGAAACATATGTTCGAAGCATATCTTCAACCAATTGGCTGACCTTCTCTGTACAGCCATCAGATTGTGCATGATCTGAGGAACTCATACTTAGAGTAGTTTCCAACTTCTCAAAAACAAGTTTCTAGAAGTTACTTGTAAACTTTGAGTCCCTGTCACTGACTATGTCGGAAGGGAAACCATATAGCTTAAACAATTGGTTCACAATTTCGTGAGCTAACTGAACGGCTGATATGGTCGATCTAGTAGGTAAAAATCTAGCCATCTTTGTCAGACGGTCAACTATGACCCAAATGGAGTCATGACCTTGCGCGTTCGAGGCAAACCGGTAATGAAATCCATGGAAATGCTTTCCCATTTATAACCTAGGATTTGCAATAGCTGTAATAAACCTGTGCTTCTAAGGCGTTCTGCGTTAGTAACCTGACAAACCTGGCAACCTACCACATAGTTTTCAATAAATGCACGCATCTTAGGCCAATAAAAGGTATGTTTCACAAGAGATAGAGTCCGATGTTTGGATGTCCAGCACTAGGAGCATCATGACACTCTCAGAGAATCTTGGATCGAAGATCCAAAACATCTGGCACACATATCTTTCCATTCCGGAACAGCAAGCCATTCCTAATCATCCACTTACCTCCCGCCGCCTATACCGTAGGTGACACAATCCCTGAGTCCTGGTCAACCATGGAGCTCCCATCTTGGACTTTTTGCCAATAAGAACTGAAGTGACTATCAGTTGCGCAAAGTCCTCTCAAGGATTGAAATAGGTCTGAGGATATTTTTGTAAATGACATAGCATTTACAAAGTTGACTTGACTTAAGACATCCGCCAGACTATTCATCGAACCCTTTCGATAACGTATTTCAAAATCAAAATCTTGCATTAACTCTGCCCATCTAGCCTTTCGTCCCCTCAATTCAGACTCGTCACACACATACTAGATTTACTGATGATCTGTCAATACAAGAAACTTCGAACCATACATGTAGTACCTCCAAACCTTTAGAACATACACAACTGCATATAGTTCTTTTTATAGTGTGGGCCAATGATATTGGGTGTCGTCTAGCTTTTTACTCTCAAAAGCTACTGGTCTGCCCTCTTGGAATAAAGCTGCCCCAATCACAAAATCACTCGCATCGGCGTTTAAAACATAAGGCCGGGTAGGATCGGGTAATGCAAGAACAAGAGCTCCCTTGATAGTTAGCTTCAAGGTTTCAAAAGCCTTGTTCAATGCATCATTCCAAGAGATCGGTTGGGTAGACTTGCGTCTGCGACCTTTCAATATGTTGGTCAAGGGTGCTGTGATGTGCTAATAGTCACGCATAGACTTCCGTAGAAAACCCGTAAATCCTAGGAAAGAATGAAGTTGTTTCACTGTCTCAGGGATGGGCCATTCCAAAACAATCTAGATCAATGCTAATACCTTCAGAAGAAATCTTGTGTCCTATGTGGTCTGCGAGATGCATGCGTTAACTCTGGAATTGCAAACTCCCTCTTCGCCACACCAATAGGTTTTTCTTTGTAAATGATCTTCTTCATAAAGAAGTCACATTTACTCATCTTGGCATAGAGCTTATGCTGTCTTAAAATAACTAAGACAATCCGGCCCAATGCGATCCTCTAGCGTTCGGCTATATACGAAGATGTCATCTAAGAACATGACAATGAATTTGCCCAAATAATCTTGGAACAAATCGTTCATCATTTGCTGGAAGGTAGCAGGAGCATTGGTCAAACCAAAAGGTAATACGAGAAATTCATAGTGGCCATACCTAGTTCGGAAAGCGGTTCAATCTATGTGTTTAGCATAGATACGGATTTGGTGATAACCTGTACGCAAATCAATATTAGTGAAGTACCTCGCTCCGGCTAAATGGTTTATCAAATTATCGGAACAAGGAAGAGGGTATCGATTCTTAATTGTCACTTTATTCATGTCAGTTTATTCAGTCGTTTATAATCTGCACACATTCTCCACGGCCCATCTTTCTTCTTTCTTAACAGGATAGGTGCACCCCATGGTGATTTACTTGGGCGAATATAGCCCATATTCAGATAATCTTGTAGCTGTAAAGCTAACTCATCCTCCTCAAGCTGGCTCATCCTATAAGGTGGAATACTAATAGGCTGAGTCCCAGGTCCTAAATCTATGCGATGATCTACTGCGCGCTCTGGAGGTAAACCTTCCGGCAGTTGAGTAGGGAATACATCCATGAAATCATCTAACAACGTTCTCAATTCACGGTGTTCAAACACGCTTAAATTATTTTTGTTTTAACGGAGAGAACAAATGAAGAAAGCGGAAACAAAACACACTGATACACATCATAATGAGAAGTGTTTATTATATTCCAAAGCTGCATCGCAGATACAATAGGTCCCTGAGAAGAGGGAATATTATCACATTGAATACAAAATTGGGTGTCCTTGTCCAAAAAAGAGAGTGCATGCTCTTTCCATCCAATCCGAATATCGTGGGTTTTAAACCACTCTATCCCAATTAACTAGTCCACATGTTCCAAGTGCATGACATAGCACGTAAGAGCAATTGTGTAGTCTTGAATTTGGATAGAAAGTGCGTCGACCTTACGATCCCAAAACTGCTTCCCAGTTGGAAGCTGCACCTCGCAGGTGTGATCACTAGGTGTCGTGCACAGCCCCATCCTTTGCACAAGTTTGTAGTTCACAAAATTGTGAGAGCTGCCCAGGTCAAAGAGAATGTGAACTCGTTGGTCCCTTACTTCTCCATAAACTCGAAAAAGGTAATGGGGGCCAAATAACGAATTATTAAAAGTGCAATTACAAGAAAGTGTGCAAGTAATGATATTTACCGAAATACCTGTCATCGAGGCTTGGTTAGCTCCCTTAGCTTTGGTACCTTGTCCCGCATGGAGCTTTGGTCTCGACGCTTGCAACTGGTTCTGGTGCTTAGGACAATCATTCCAAGTGTGGCCCCACTCCTCCCATATAAAGCAATGTCCTTTTTTCTTAAACTTCAAGGTGCGTAGGAAATAGGCTCGACCATTCTTCGTCTGAGTCGAGTTCTTCTTGGAGGCGTTGTCAATTGACTTCGACTCCCCCGTACCAGTTTGTTCACTGGAAGAATTTCCTGTTGTTCTTCCGACTCGTGTCGGTAGTAATGGTTTCCTTTGTGCTGGGTATGGTATCATCATAGATGCGTGCATAGTTCATGGCCTCTTGCAAAGTAGTACGCTTGTTATTCTTGATTTGAAGCTTGTATGAGTTAGGCAAATCATCCACAAAGAACAAGATTCATCTTTGTAGCTCTTGTCAGCAAATCACGAAACCTCTGAAGATAGAATTCAAAAGTCAAATTCAGCTTGGACATATCGGTCGGAGTTACTTCCACCACAATAAAGCCTTGCCTGGCATATACCCTGCTGCAAGATGCATCTTCTTTTCATCGGGGTAAGGGTGAAACTGGAAGTGTACTTTCCACTTGTGCAACCAAGTGTCAACCACCTCCTTGGTTCTGGATTTTTGATATCTGGGATAAGGATTGGGAGTGATATTTGGACCCAACACTAAAGCCAAAGCATCCACATGAGTGAGTGCTTGAACAGTGCTAGTCAAAAACGAGATTGAAGTCTGAATCCCTTGGAGTTGCTGTGTCAACCCCGTTTGATTCGCATTAACCCGCTCAAACTTTTCATCGAGAGCAATGGTGATTCACTGAAGGCAGTCTTTGTAATCAAATCATCGTAGAGGCCCTGGTCATCCTTTGGGTGGTAATTCATAACTTGATCACCCATAGCAAGCGCGGGGTCTACTGAATCAGCCATAACTGAAATCGGATCTGATGAAGAGGGTAGTCTAGAGAAGAGAAGCAATGAGCGGATACGAAGCTAGGAGTATGAAGCAAAGTAGAGGCTCGCCACGAGGATGGGAGAAGGCTCGAAAACAGCAAGGCTAGTTGAAGAGAAAAAAGGCGGCTAATTCCGAACTGACGAACAATGACCCCCCCCCCCCCGGGATCTTGGTTGGGAGGGTTCGAAGGAGAAGGAGGTTGGTTCGTACGATCTTCTGCAGTAGTCCGCCCTGGCTGACGGGAAGCGCGAAGGTAGGTGTGGAGAGGTGTAGCTTGCGCGTAGTCCACGGGTTGGTGAAGGGAAGTAGTTTGCTACGTTATAGACTCGTTGGCCTTGTATTTTAGAAACCCTAGGTTTCTAGAAAAGCCCAACCTCCAAACTTAGGAGGGCTAGTGCTTTTTTTGGCTTCTTGGTCCAAAATACAATGCAGCCCCAATCGCGACCATGCCCAACACTATTGTGCACCTCTCTGTGCTCTCCTTCCTCAGAGTTCCCGCAGCTAGTCAAGTGCTCAGAGTTCCTTGGATTCTGCCACAGCCTTGCGCTCCAAAGGCGTTCTCGCGCCTATCCTTGCGCCATAACTTCCTCACCATTTCACCCTAACTATGCCATCTCTCTCTCTCTCCTTAGACTCTCAGCAACTAACAACGAATTCACCCCTTCTCCCTCACTCCTTCCTCCTATCCCAATCCAAGCAACAAACAACCCTTAAACGATGAACCAACAAGCACTTGCAAGGCATGAACATGAATTTCGAATTTGAGGCATACCTGGAGAAAATCGTGTCTAAATTTACTCGTAACAAAGATTCCTACCTCAGGAGTTGGCTCTGATACCAACTGACACGACCCTAGCACTCTTGAAACCTCTGATCTGCAAGCAAACACAAGAACACACCAAGTGTGAGGAATCTGAGTAGGCTGCTCACCACCCGATTATGACATCTACGAGATGTGATCGCGAATCAGGAGATGTCCCTTTCGAGCCATGAGCTAAGCTATTGGCACGAACTCCCAACCAGATCCTAACCAGCCTGGTGTCCCATACCACTTGGCGGTGCCAAGAGGCTTGGGATCTGCTGTTGGGCCTTGGGCTACGCTAAGATGCAGGCACGCGTCCGCCACTCAATCCAGGACTAGGCCTAGCACCTGGGAACGAGACTTGCTCCCATCGGCCCTCTTTAAATCATTTTGTGATATTCCAGTGGTTGCCGCAAAGAATGACATCATAGTTGCTAGAGAAAGAACTCTGGGCCCCCCAAAGAAAACAAGGGCTCTATGAGAACTGAACCTCTGGGCCCCTTATAAAGACTCGGGCCCAATGCGCCAAAAATAGCGAAGACGCCTAACTGGTTCGTACCCTTGCCACTCAACCTGAGAATCAAGCTTGCCTAGCCCTAAGCCTCCCCAGGCTACCTGAGCTAGTCTTGTGTACCTGAGTACACGTCAGATACCAATTTGTGCACATGACAACAATGGTCACTAGCTAGAGAGGCCTAAATGGCTTCCAAGGTTTCCAAATAGGGCTATGCAGCTTGTGGGACTGTCAATGCTTTGACTATTGCTCTCTGGCACACAAATAGAGGCCTCTCTTTTGCACCAGGCTTTTGCCATGCAGCCAAAGCATGTATAATGCCTCCAAGAATAGAAACAAAAGCTGAGTACAAAGGGACCAAGAATACGACCAAAATCGAGTACCAAAAGGGACCCCACAACCCACACCACGTGGACAGCAAGGTGCTGCTCAACTGGTGCCAGATCTAAGCTCTTTGTATGCTGCCCTTTCTGTTTCTTTTGTTGGAGATATGTGCACACCAAGTGTACTATTTCCTAGTCTACATTTGTCTAAGTCTAGTCTAGTCTTTGTGTCTTGAGTGTGTGCCATGTGGCACCTCTACAATTATCCCATAAGCACTCTTGCTTTATGTCTTGTACTTTGGCCCATATATTCATGGGTCACATCATTGCAATCTATCTGTCTAGCTTGTGTCTTGTCTACACTCTTCTCAAGGTATTTCTTGTCTTTCAATCTTGTTATTTCATTTATAGTTTCTAGTTCTTGCTTCCATATTCCAACATGGTATCAGAGCCATGTATATTCCTCTTCTCTCTCCTCAGTCTGCTGTAGCCATAGCCGCCTCTTCTCAGACTTTTGCTCCGCTCAGCTGGTCGCCATCTCCATTTTCTGTTGGAATATGGAAAAAGAACTAGAACTAGAAACTGGAAATGGAAATGAAATGACAAGACTAAAAGACAAGAAATACCTTGAGAAGAGTGTAGACAAGACACAAGCTAGACTGATAGATTAGAATGATGTGACCCATTGAATATATGGGCCAAAGTACAAGACATAAAGCAAGAGTGCTTATGGGATAATTGTAGAAGTGCCACATGGCACATACTCAAGACATAAAGACTAGACTTAGACTTAGACTTAGACTTAGACAAATGTAGACTAGGAAATAGTACACTTAGTGTGCACTTATCTCCAACACCCTCCTTAAGTGGACACTAGGAGTGAGACAGAAAGACAAGACTAGAAGACAGACATAAAGACTGATAGACTGAGAGACAAGATAGAAAACATGACAGACAAAAGATCCTGAGACACCCCTCCTCAAGTGATATCCTCATATGGGTCCACAAGGGTAGGGACAAGATGGATCTAAAACACAGTCAGATTGATAGACAAATAGACAGACAGACAAGACTAGATAGACAGAAGACTGACTGTAGACAAATAGAAAGACCAAGACACTAGAACCCCTTGACCTACATCATCGGTGGTCAAGGTGGTAGACAAGACATAGAAGTAATCAGAAAGCCCACTTCTCATCATGTGAGGAAGGAACAACAAGATCAGCTGATGGAGATGTTGCAGCAACATGGGCTGAGGTAGATGCAGGAGCTGATGTAGAGGTTTTGGAGTAGCAGTCCCTCTCCCGGTGATTATCACGGCCACAAATGGTGCATGGATGAGCCTTGAAACAGTCCTTCTCCATATGATTAGTTTTGCCACAATGGGTGCAAGGCTTTCTTACCTTAGAACTTCCTTTCTTTGCTAAAAATGCAGTGTCAGTTACCTTTCGTTGTTGAGTTCTTTCTTCCTCTTGGAGAGCATTGATGATACCCTCAAGAGAAGGATTATTATGATACTTGAAGGTAGTGACAAGAGTAGCATAGGAGTCAGGTAAGCTTTTGAGAAGCACAGCAATAGCAATATCTTCGGAGATGGGAGACTTGACTGACGCAAGCTGAACCATAAGACTGCGAAGATAATTGACATGAGAGGCTATAGTAGCTCCTTCCTGCATATGTAGATCAAAGAATGAGATCATAAGTGCAATCTTAGAGTTTTTAGATCGGGCTCCAAAAAGGGTATCCAAAGTGATCCATGCTTGAGGAGCAGACTGTATGTCGGAGATGTGATGAATGTAATCATCTCCAAGGCCGAGCAATATGATAGCATAGGCTTTGTCGTTCTTGGCAGTGACAACTTGCTCAGATGGACCTTCGGGAGCAGCACGGTGAACAATGTCCCAAAGGCCTTCTTTCATAAGATGGCACTTGATTTTGATCTGCCAAGTATGAAAGTTGGACCCATTGAATTTGTCGATAGATATGAGAGAATGAGAGGAAGATGCCATGTGGGAAGGTCTTACCTCTTGCTAGGATGCAAGGGCAGTGTCTATTCCCTTACAAGATTGCAGAAATAAATGAGAGGAGAGATCCAAGAAGCCGGTTCTCTCACCACTTTGTCAAGGCCATAGCATATGACAGCCCATCGAAGCGGGAGGAACCAGCAAAAAAGGAACTGCTGAGCAAACTGATGCTGAGCAAACTGAAAGAGGAAATGCACAGTACCTTAATCCCAAGGCAGAGGTAGAGGCGCAAAAAGGAGCGCGGTCCAGGAGGTGCAGGCAGCGCGAGCTCCAAGGCAGTCACGAACAGATGGCGCAGATCGCGAACAGCAGCTGGACAGGTGCGGATTCCGTACAGTCGTACGGACTGTACGGACAGTCTTGACTGTACTCGAAATGTTCGTTTGTTGATGCAGGTGCAGGAGCGACAGCAGGAGCGGGAGCTACAGCAGCGCCAGATCTGCGCAGATCTGACGTGCAGATCTGGTAGAGAGTGGAACTGCGCAGCAGATCTGGCAGCGCAATGGCGTGCAGATCTGGCGCGCAGATCTGGAAGAGAGATGGCGGGCAGATCTACAGCGGCAGCAGGAACGGCAGCAGCGTGGAGAAGACGGGCAGAAGATGAAGATGGCGACCAGCTGAGCGGGGGAGAAATCTGAGAAGAGGCAGCTATGGCTACAGCAGACTGAGGGGAGAGAAGAGGGATCAATCTAGCTCTGATACCATGTTGGAATATGGAAAAAGAACTAGAACTAGAAACTGGAAATGGAAATGAAATGACAAGACTAAAAGACAAGAAATACCTTGAGAAGAGTGTAGACAAGACACAAGCTAGACTGATAGATTAGAATGATGTGACCCATTGAATATATGGGCCAAAGTACAAGACATAAAGCAAGAGTGCTTATGGGATAATTGTAGAAGTGCCACATGGCACATACTCAAGACATAAAGACTAGACTTAGACTTAGACTTAGACTTAGACAAATGTAGACTAGGAAATAGTACACTTAGTGTGCACTTATCTCCAACATTTTCTGCTCGCCTTCTTCACGCTGCTATCGTTCCTGCTCAGATCTGCCCGCCTCTTTCTGCCCCGCCATCACAGCACGCCATTGCGCGCCAGATCTGCGTGCCAGATCTGTGCAGTTCCGCTCCAGATCTGTGCACCATCTCTGCCAGATCTGAGCGCCAGATCTGCGCAGTTCAGCTCCAGATCTGCGCCCATCAGCTCCCGCTCCTGCACCCGCTCCTGCTGTCGCTCCTACACCTGCATCAACGTATGAGAGTGTCCGTACAGTCCGTACGACTGTACGGAATCCGTACCTGCACAGGCCGCACTTCTCCAGCTGCTGTTCGAGATCTGCGCCTTCTTCACGGAGATCTGTGCCATCTGTTCGACCTCCTGGACTGCGCCCCTTTTTGCACCTCTGCCTCTGCCTGGGATTAAGGTACTGTGCTTTGCCTCTTTCAGTTTGCTGAGCAGTCTCTCTTTTTTGCTGGTTCCTCCTGCTTCGATGGGCTATCATATGCTATGGCCTTGACAAAGTGGTGAGAGAACCGGCTTCTTGGATCTCTCCTTTCATTTATTTCTGCAATATTCTAAGGGAATAGACACTGCCCTTGCATCCTAGCAAGAGGTAAGACCTTCCCACATGGCATCTTCCTCTCATTCTCTCATATCTATCGACAAATTCAATGGGTCCAACTTTCATACTTGGCAAATCAAAATCAAGTGCCATCTTATGAAAGAAGGTCTTTGGGACATTGTTCACCGTGCTGCTCCCGAAGGTCCCGACACTGAGCAAGTTGTCACTGCCAAGAATGACAAAGCCTATGCTATCATATTGCTCGGCCTTGGAGATGATTACATTCATCACATCTCCGACATACAGTCTGCTCCTCAAGCATGGATCACTTTGGATACCCTTTTTGGACCCCGATGTAAAAACTCTAAAATTGCACTTATGATCTCATTCTTTGATCTACATATGCAGGAAGGAGCTACTATAGCCTCTCATGTCAATTATCTTCGCAGTCTTATGGTTCAGCTTGCGTCAGTCAAGTCTCCCATCTCTGAAGATATTGCTATTGCTGTGCTTCTCAAAAGCTTACCTGACACCTATTTTTTTTGCCGAAAAAACAGTGCTAATTATATTACTTCGAGAACAAGATACAAGAGGTCAGCTTATAGCTGACGGGCTGCGTTCACAAACCGGACGCAGCCCAAAAGGTAGCATAATAGATCATACTCTCACGGAGGGATATGCTGAGTGTGAATGAACAGCCATCGGGGTGGTGAGTAGTGCCACCGAAGGCCCTGCGTAGTCTGCTCGAAGAAGAGGCTCTGTGTGTCCCAAGCCTGGAGGAAGCGTCTCCGCTTCTCCTGACCGGCCCGGGAGTCTCCCTGAATCTGGTCCCACTGGCCTCTGAGGGTATGAATAATCTCACTCCAAATCTCCGCCATGATCTGGGCAGTCGATAAGGAGGTGCCACCGAGGATCTGCGCGCAGCGCGAGGTCCAGATGTGCCATCCTGTAATGCTGCTGATAATCTCCCAGACTGGCTGCCTCTCCCGAACTCCTGTATCAGCCTCTGCTAGGTGCTGTGGGATACCCTCGAGCGGCCCCCACGTCCCCTGTGTGATAAGGAAAGTGGGGTCCTGCTGGCATGCCTCGAACAAGTGATGAAGACCAGGTGCGGTGCTGCACCAACAGAACGCGCCCCAAGTGATCACTCCTAGCTCTGGTGCTGCACGAGCAAGAAGCCCGAAAGTCCACCTCCACACTTCCTGGGCGCGCGTGCAGCTCCACAGGCAGTGTTTTGGTGACTCCTCATCCGCATGGCAAATCTGACAGCAACCGTCCTGGCCTATCTGCCTCAACCAGCTCCCCACTGGAAGACCTTTGTGGGTAAGGAGCCACAGGAAGTATGAGATCTTCCGCGGCCGCCAGCTCTCCCACAAGGCCTTCCAAAATGCCTGCAAAAAGAAGCTGGAAATACCCTGTGCGTACCAGCTAGGACGCTGGGTGGGGGGGCGGCTCTGCATCCTCCCGAGAACTCGCCTGCCCAGAGTCGTGCTATAAGCGAAGAAGGAAGTCGGCCCCTGTCCTGTCACAATCTCTGGCCACCACCACTCTCCTGGGTCCCACTCAAGTTCTGACAAGGCCCGCCCCTCCCAGAGCCAAAGACGCCAAAGCTGCAACTGGTCCTGCTCGATACTAGGGTCGGTATGCCAGACCTTCCCCAGAAGGCCTACGACCCTAACCCTCTGCCACGGGAGTAGGGGGTCGATGAGCGCATCCTCTCTCCTGAGTCGTCCATCCCCTGAAACCGCGAAGAAGGCGATAGAGGAGTCATCCAAACGTCCTGCGACCACCAGTGGGATGCCACGGGGGGTGAACTGTCCCAGCCAGTGGGTGTCTCCAGGCATGAGGACCTGAGGCTCAGGTGGAGCCAACCAAGCGGCTGGGATCGCACCGTCGATCTCCGTGCGTCTCGCCTGGACTCCGCGTGCACCTCCAGCTGCGTCTGCAAGATCGGCCATCTCCAGATGTCTGTACGTATCCCTCCAAACTCGAAGGGACCGGGCTGGCCCCCTCATCCAGCCGTCCCACCTGATATGTGATCTCTCCCCCAACTGAAGGCCCTCGGCGTCTCTGACCTGCCCATTCCAGACGAGCGGCTGGCGATCGATCTCCTCCTGACAGCTGGGCTGGGACTGAATGAGACTGAGACGGAGCCGCCTCCAAACCATGAGGAGGCTACGAACGAGTGGGGAGCGGGGCTGAGTGAGCGGGGCGGAAGTGAAGATCCATGGACCTGAAGGACGGTAGCCACTCTCCACCTCGGCGCGGGACACAAGAGCCGACTCCCTGCTGAAGTAACATCTTCCACGTCTGCCCCCCTGGGGTCAAACCGCGGATGATAAGCTTGCCTAACAAGGCCTGACTCTGAAGCTCTGGATCAATGACCCCCAGACCACCCTCAGCCTGCGGAAGAATGACTGTCTGCCAAGCAACCCTGGCTCTGGTATCTCTATGCCCATCCTCCCCAGACCAAAGAAAGTTCCGAACCAACCTCCTGAGCTGTGCCACGCTGGATCTCGAGAAGCACCAACAGGAAGCCACATACCAAGCCGTGGCTAGAAGGACCTGGTTAACTACCAAAGCACGACCTGCAAGGGAAAGCTTAGCAGTGCTCCAGAAAGCCAGCTTCCGTCGGATGGAATCTAGCACCGGGAGAAACTGCTGAGCTGGCGTAATGTCTAGGCCAACCTGGAAGCCAAGGTATCTAGCTGTCTGTCCACGTGGAATCCATCTGAAGCCCAGAAATCGCCCCCACTGAGAACACGCCCCCGGGTCTGTGAGAAAACCAACTGATTTGTTCCAGTTGATTTTCGCACCAGCGGCCGAGCAGAAAACCTCCAGGGCCATCTGCACCCTCTCTAGCATCCTCTCATCGTCCTGGACATAAAGGGCTGTATCATCTGCGTACTCTGAGTCCAGAAGCTCCGTGTCCTCCCGGAGTGGAAGGCGAACACCCCTGAGCCCTGTGGACCTCGCCCGAAGGTAGTAAGTCATGGCCTCGGCGAAGAAGAGAAACAGATAAGGAGCCAGGGGACAGCCCTGACGTACTGATCTCTCCAAGCTGAATCGCTCACCCATCCTGCCTCCAATGATGACTCTGCTGGACGCTGTCCTGTACAAAGCTGAGATACCCTGAATCCAGCCTGCCGGGAAACCTAGCCGCTCCAGAGTCCCCTCCAAAAAGGACCAATCCACGCGATAGTAGGCCTTCTCGAAGTCGAGAAGTAAAATGGCAAGGTGTGATCCGCTGTACTGAGCCCACTCCGCCGCCTCTGAAAAGGTGAAGACATTATCCAGGATACTGCGATCCTGGACAAAGCCTGTCTGAGTGTCATGGACGAGGTCTGGAAGTAGAGGTCGAACTCTGGCACTGATCATCTTGGCGAGGATTTTGTAGGCAGTGGTAAGGAGAGTGATCGGACGCCACTGGCGGATCTCCTGTCTATCTCCTCCCTTCGGGATGAGGCAAATCAGTCCCGAGGAAAGGCTCTCTGGCATCTGACCGCTGCTGAAAATCCCCTGCAGAGCTGCAAGGAGGGGCTGATGGATCTGGTCCCAGAAGGAGGTGAAGAAAGCTCGGGATAGCCCATCCTCACCTGGGCATTTCTGCCCATCAATGGCCATCAAGGCCTCCAACATCTCTTCCGAGGTGAACGGCGCCAACAACGTCGCCTGCATGCTAGGCTGGACAAGGGATGGAATGTGCCTCCACACCTCCTCACGGTCACGACTAGCACGAGGGGCAAGTGGCTCCTGCTGGAAGAGGGTCCTGTAGAAGTCAGTGGCCAACCCCAGGACCTCCCCCGGGTCCGTAACAATGTGACCATCCGCTGTCCTGAGACTCCGTAGCTGATCCCCTGCAGCTCTCTGGCCGTGTGTCCTGAAGAACTCCCTGCACATCCGGTCACCCTTCCGGGCCCAGAAGGAGAGAGAGGCGTGATAGGAGAACTCGGAGCGACGCTGGAGGGTCTCCTCCAAGAGGGCTCTGGCTCGAAGGGCCTGGATCCGAAGCTCCTCCGAGCCCGGGGAAGACTGCTGAAGTCGCTGAATGGAGGCGAGGTCCCTCCGAAGAGCTCTCTCTCTGCCCCACCAATCCTGTCGAACCTGTAGGGCTGCGAGCTGGCAGATCTGGCTGGACTCCTGCAGAGCCTGCGCGACCGAGTCTACCAGATCCACGCCCTCCCCCCAGTCTCTGTCCCAAAGACTGCAAATGCTGCTACGGACGTCCACCCTCGAGAAGATGGAATCGGGAATCCTGCATGATCGGGGGGGGAGAGTCTGGGCTGCCGAATCTAATGAAAGGAGCACAGGCGCATGGTCGGAGAGTGTCGTCCCTGGAACAATGCCCGCCTGGCCACCTCTGCTGATGGCCCAATCACTGACATAAAACCTATCAAGCCGCTCCAGGAGTCTGCCTCCTTCCCTGCGGAAGCCCCAAGAGAAGTCCAGGCTCCCGTGCCAACGCCGGAAGGACGGGTCTCTCCAACTGTCCCTCCCTCCTGTCGCGAAGATGAAAGAGTCCCAAGCTGACTGCTCTGTCTGAGCCATACCTGTGAACTCCGGATCTCTACCCTGCTGGTCCTCCAAGGTCTCCAGGTTGTTGAAGTCTCCTCCAACAATCCAGGAATCCATGTCTGGAAGAATCCCTGTAAGTGTCCTCCAGAAGGTGGCTCTGCAACGGAGGTCTGTGGGAGCATAAATGTTGAGGATTCCTATCTTGGATCCCTCCAAATTCAGGCCTACCCAAAGGGCTCGGCCTGGGATCAACGTGCCGTGACCGAAAACTATCTGAGCTAACTGCTCGCACACGGAGGTACAGACCCCCCCGCTCCTCCCCTGTGCGCCGATCGAAGGCTCCCAATAAGTGTAGGAGCGTCCAGGGAGAACCTTCCCGCAGCTGCGGGCATGAGCCGCAGAAAGCTTGTGCTCCTGGAGCAGCAGTACATCCAATCGACCAATCACTGCAGGCTGAAGTTCCTGACGCAAAATGAGCTTCCTGGGACCACGGGTGCTCGAAGAGTGAAACCCGTTCACATTCCAGGATACGAGGTGTAGGCTCATGGAGAGGGATGGGGGGCTGCGAACAGCTGTCTGCTCGCAGTCGAAGTCGAAGAAGAATCAGACATATCGGAGTGGAGGCGCTGCCGCTTGTGAGAAGGTTTGGAGGGGGAGACGGGGTCGTCCTGCCCGTTCTTCAACACCTTCAGCAATGGCGAGAGGCCTCTAGTGCCATGAGCAAATGCTTTCTCGAGCCAGCTCGAGATCTCTGAAGTGGTCATCCCGTAGAAGGTTCGGAGTTTCTGGTGGGACCAAGCTCTGACATCCTGGGGAAGAGGCCATGCCAGGGGGGGTCTGAGGATCACGATCAATCGGAAACGTTTGGCAGCGCAACGCCACCGCAAGCGCACATCGCCCTCGGACCACTGAGTCTCGAGGAGCTGCCCACCGGACGGGCCTATCCAGGAGCAAATCTGGGCGTGTGTCTGCTCTCTGAGAGCCTCCCACACCGAGTCGTCTGTCCAGGTCTCGGTGCCATCGCTGAGGAACGTGAAGGCGAAGCTAGGGCCATCCCTGGGAGCCAAGGCAGCAATCTTCCCATCCGCCCCTTTGCGGAGCATGAAGATACTAATGTCGAGACAAGCCGGGAAGGTCCCAAGGTCGGCCACATCCAGGTAGTCCCAGGGGCCAGATCTGTAAAAGTCTCGAGGGAGCTCTCTCTCCTGGAGCTGAGACCCAGCTGAGTCTGCCACTGAGGGGCTAGCGGGAAGGGAAACCTGCTCCACTGGTGGTACAGACTCCGGGTGTCCTACAAGCGGGGGGGGAGGGGGAGGAGGCTGCGGGATAGGCGACTCGGGCTCCACGGAGGCGACTGGCGGAGAAGGTGGAGGAGGTGGAACGGAGGTTGCACTCGGCTGGGAAGGCGACGGTGCAGCTAACTCTGTAGGAGGGGCGAGGGGAGCAGGGGGGGGAGGGGGATGGGGATGCATCTGGAACTGGGGCTGAGGGGGAGGGGGAGGGGGAGGGGACTGAGGGAAAAGAGGCGGGGGCTGAAACTGCGGGGCGGGCGAAGGGGGGGGGGGAAATTGGGGAGAAGGCGGGGGGGTGGGAGAGAGGAGGATCTGAGGCTGTGGAGGGCGGGCTGCCGTCGAAGAAGAAGCTCTCCCAGGTCCCTGGGGCATCTGCCTGTCAGGTCTCTGGAGTGCTGCTGCAGGAAGGGTGACCTCTGCCTCCTTGCCTTTATCCGAAATCTTCTTATTCTTTCCTCTTTTCCTTCGAACCTCGGTCCAACCGCCCACTACCTCTGGCCCAGGCTCCGACTGCCTCGGCTCCTCCTGACGTGGCTGTCCGGGGGGGGAGGTGGGGGCGGAGGGGGCGGGGGCGGGGAGGGTCGAGACGAGCTGGCAAAGCGTGGACAAGCAGCCGCCAAGTGCCCAAAGCCATGGCACCGCAGGCACTGACCTGGCTGTCCGGTGACTATCATGCTCTGGGTGATACTGCCGGCACCTGTCACGATCTCGATCACTGCAGGGAGAGTCGCAGGATCCGCCACAGCCACACGGACTCGGGGAGCTCCTGCCGTGGTCACCGCGTCGGCAAAGGTGTCGTGCATAACCCAGCCAAAATGGGAGCCCAAGTCTCTGACAATCGGCCGCAGCTCAGTAGCAAGCCCTGGAAAAACTAGTGTCACTGGGTGGCGAGGTATACGGAACCGAGTATCGAAATCCGCTGCGCTGAAACCACGGTACCACGGGACTATCATGATGATCTTCCCATCCACCGATGTGGGGGAACCGGCAATCAGATTGCTCGCAGCTTTCTCACTGGAGAGTTTGAGCCAGAAGATGCCCCTTCCCATAAGGGCCACCTCCTCAATGTGGCCATCCTCTAGCAAGAGAGTGGACTGGAGCCAGTCCCTGATGGTAGACCTGGAGGGGGAGTGTCCAATGACTCTACCGTAAACAGAGGTACGAGCAAAGTCACTGGCTATCGCCTGAACACGGGATGATTGTTGCTCTGTCAGGATAACGCGGTAGGCATCTGGAGAGGGAGGGTCCGACTGGGCCTCCGGATCCGGGCTGGGGGCCGCCATACCGCCAAGACTAACTGCAAGCTTCCGATGAAGAAAAACAGGCTGCCACCCAAGAAGGGGATGAAGCGGCGGTGGAGCCTGGAGGTGAGGCGGGCGAGGCGAAATGAAGGGTCGGAGGGGTCGAAGCGGAGGGCGGGGCGAAGGCTGCGGGATGCGGGGAGTACGGAAGGGGGCGAAAGGGCGGGGGGGGGGGTGAAGTTGGAATGGCGGGGGTGGAGGGGTGAAGCGGGGGGGCGAGGGGAGCAGAATGAGGCGGAGGCGGGTGAAGCGAGGGGGTGAAGGAGCAGCGAGGGGGCGAGTTGGAGCGGGGTGGATGGCGAGGGAGCAGCGAGGGGCGGAATGGAGCGGAGGCGGGGCGAGGGCGAGGCGGGCTGAGGAAAAAAAAAAAAAAAAAAGGGACGAGGCGAGGCGAGGCGGGATGGAGCGGAGGGGGCGGTTGGAGCGGCGGCGAGGGGGGGGTTGGAGCGGGGGCGAGGGGCGGGTTGGAGCGAGGGGGCGGGATGGAGCGGAGGTAAGGGGGCGGGATGGAGCGAGGGGGCGGGTTGGAGCGAGGGGGCGAGGGACGAGGGGCGGGTTGGAGCGAGGGGCGGGTTGGAGCGAGGGGGCGGGTTGGATCGAGGGGGCGAGGGGCGGGTTGGGGCGAGGGGGCGGGATGGAGCGGAGGCAAGGGGGCGGGATGGAGCGAGGGGGCGGGATGGAGCGAGGGGCGGCTGGAGCGGAGGTGAGGCGAGGGGTAGTGGGGTGTCGGCGGGGGGGGAGGAGAGGGGACGGGGGTCGAGGGCGGACGGGAGGGGTGGAGGTGGTCGCGGCGAGGGGGGGGGGGGAGCGAGGGGGGAGGTAGGGGCTAACGGCGAGGGGGGGAGGGGAAGCTCGCAGGAGCTCTAACGTAGAGGAATTTTCTAAAATGATGCTTACCTGACACCTATGCTACTCTTGTCACTACCTTCAAGTATCACAATAATCCTTCTCTTGAGGGTATCATCAATGCTCTCCAAGAGGAAGAAAGAACTCAATAACGAAAGGTAACTGACACTGCTTTTTTAGCAAAGAAAGGAAGTTCTAAGGTAAGAAAGCCTTGCACCCATTGTGGCAAAACTAATCATATGGAGAAGGACTGTTTCAAGGCTCATCCATGCACCATTTGTGGCCGTGATAATCACCGGGAGAGGGACTGCTACTCCAAACCCTCTACATCAGCCCCTGCATCTACCTCAGCCCATGTTGCTGCAGCATCTCCATCAACAGATCTTGCTGTTCCTTCCTCATATGATGAGAAGTGGGCTTTCTGATTACTTCTATTTCTTGTCTACCACCTTGACCACCGATGATGTAGGTCAAGGGGTTCTAGTGTCTTGGTCTTTCTGTTTGACTACAGTCAGTCTTCTGTCTATCTAGTCTTATCAATCTATCTGTCTTTCAATCTGACTATGTTTTGTTTTAGATCCATCTTGTCCCTACCCTTGTGGACCCATATGAGGATATCACTTGAGGAGGGGTGTCTCAGGATCTTTGTCTGTCATGTCTTCTATCTTGTCTCTCAGTCTATCAGTCTTTATGTCTGTCTTCTAGTCGTGTCTTTCTGTCTTACTCCTAGTGTCCACTTAAGGAGGGTGTTGGAGATATGTGCACACTAAGTGTACTATTTCCTAGTCTACATTTGTCTAAGTCTAGTCTAGTTTTTGTGTCTTGAGTGTGTGCCATGTGGCACCTCTACAATTATCCCATAAGCACTCTTGCTTTATGTCTTGTACTTTGGCCCATATATTCATGGGTCACATCATTGCAATCTATCTGTCTAGCTTGTGTCTTGTCTACACTCTTCTCAAGGTATTTCTTGTCTTTCAATCTTGTTATTTCATTTCTAGTTTCTAGTTCTTGCTTCCATATTCCAACATCTTTATCCTCTCGTTGCGTGCCTCTTGATTGAGGGCTTCACTGTCCTTGGAGGGAGTTCGACACGCTTCAACACTCTTGCTGCTGCTATGTTATGCTATCTGAAATGGGCCCTGCAACAGCTCAAGAGCTGCTGGAACGACTTAACAAAAGGCCACCTTAAGGGGGACTTTGCATATGATGTAGTGGCCGATTGGCCTCTATTTTTTCTGGCTGACCTAGCCCTTCTAGAGGCTGATTGGAGTCTATAGGCAGGAGTTCAACCAAATGGCCGACCCCTTCGTCTATCTCGTCAACTACACCAGCTGGTCCACCACCCCTTCCTGACCAACCTTGGACGATTGGGACCTATAAATACCGTCCATTTCCAGCTCCATTTGTTGGGTCTTAGCCCAGCCTTGTGCCCATCTTCTAGGCCACATCAACCAGCCTTGAGCCCTATTTGCAAGGCTCCCATAGAAGGGCAGCACCATGGCACAAAGGTCAGCCCTCATACGGGCTCTAAACAAAACCAAGAAGGATCCAGTGTGATCTCTCTTGTTGTATGTGGGAAGCGATGGAATGCAAGGTGGAATGCAAGGGAGCAAACAACAAGCTAAAGGAACTGAATGTACTTGCAAATGGATAATGAAGAAAGTACAAGAGTGGGCAATACATGGCCCCAAAGTCAACTAGTAAATTAAGGACTAAAACGTCCTGAGTGGTATACTAGGAATAAATGTCCTAACTGGCCTACAAGGCCATATCAGGGCTCAATGCTAACAGAACTCCATTTGTGGTATGGCTGAAGTATTGTGGATACATCTTAGGTATATCTAGAAGCTATATCATGATTGCGAATGTTCATCCAAGATGGATATAGCCAAAGAGGGATGACCTATAGATACGGATCCAAAGAAATATGGAGTGTAGATCGCCCCAAAGAGGGACGACCTATAGAGTATTGCTACCCCTCTTGAAGCTCGTATCTTGCCCATATCCCTCGTTTCATCTCTAAAGGAAGTCTCCCATGTATACCTGCTGACCATTGGTAATGGGCGCTCTGGACTTTGGTGTGTCTTTGTGTAAAAGACTATGTCACGGCCTATATTAGACTCTAAGAAATCCCCTGGTTCTGACCATAAGGTACCATTACAGTCCCAAATGGTGCAGGACAGGGTCTCGATGTCTTGAGTACCATAGACCCTTGGGAGGGGGGGTTGGTGTCGTCCCGCACCACCGCCCACTTCCCCTCCATGCGGGCCAAATTCCGCAGTTGCATCAGGGCACGTCTCGCCTCAACCTGCAGAGGTGTCAATTCCTTGTCCATGGAGATCGATGGGTGGTCCCATAAGATTGATCTTCGTCGCAACACTGCTAGCCGAGCCTGAGCATCATGGAATCATATGATGAGTGTCTGCTCTCGATTGGGGTCTCTTGCCACACGCCTAAGTTGGTAGCCACAAAGGCAGTCGCATCCACCATTGGTGTAGCTACGGTACACTGGATGCCCCGGATGCTGATGTTGAGAGCTGGTCCTTCGTTGCCAGACAGTTGCCTTTGCAGGTTCCCCTTGGCCACATCCACCCATCTAGATGTCTCCTCAATTACAAATTGCATGTTGGCAATCTATGCCTCTACCATTGGTGTATCCCTGGGGCTGTGTAAAAGGCATAGACCTTATCCCGGAGCTGCAAAACGTCCCGTCTGAGCCCCTAAATGAGCCCATCTTGCTCCTGTATAACACGGCCCTGCTCTTGTATAACACGAGCCGGCTCTTGGGTGAAACAAGCATGCTTCTATGCCAAGCGACTCAATTCCACCTATCGTGCTCGAATACTACGTAACTCCATGAGGAGGGACTCCCATGTTAGAAAAGTCACTGCCCCACCTGTGAGCCCCCGTTTTGAGGGGACAAGGGGGCAGGAGATTGTAGGGGGAAAGGGGCTAAGGGTACATAGCTGCATGGAGGACTGTGCCAGCAAGAGGATTGCGCCAGCATGGTACGGAGGCACATGGAGCAGTACCAGGACCAGCCAGCAGCAGCAAAAGGCCACCAGAGGGGGCCTATTTATAGGCCAGACCAGCCTGGTCTGGTTGGCCCAGGTTCAGCCCCAAAAAGGGCACTGACCAGGTCGGTTTCTATAGAGTGAACCGACTGGAAAAGTTGGCCAGTTCTAGGGGCTGACTGTCCTCCTATATAAACCCCCTCCCTCCCCACACTTTTCTCATCACTTGCACTTACAGCCTTGCACACAGGCAAGCTCGCAGAGGGAGAGATCACCTAGACCTAGACTCTATGATTATGAGGAATACGGGGTGGACGGACGTAGAGCTACTGCATAGTGTGTTAACAGCCATGTAGAGCATGTGTCTTATCTTAGACGCAAGGGGTACATTGGCATTGTGACTAGTTATCACAGAATGGTCCTTTGTCACGGGGGAAGCGGGTTCTTGTGTGACCGCCTTCGGTGCAGACTTCTGTTCTCATGAGTAGGACGGTTCTGTTGAAGATGGTATGGTATCAATTACCCATGAGGGTTCTCCTTCAGACCTAGAGGGAGGCTCTTGTGTAACACCCCGCAATGGAAGGGTCGGTTCTTGTGCCACTCCCTGGTTTGTGATATTTGTGTTGAGTTGGACTATTTGTGGTAGTAGAGCATGTCCAAGACTTTGGGGCTGGGCTATTGTGCTTGGTTCGTCGGTAGGTTCTTGTGGTTCTACATCTCGGGTCCACATAGGTTCTTGTCTTGCTACCTTCGGAACCTTCGTGGTTTGTACCATCATCTTTGGCACCAAGGTGACCTTATTGCCTTGGTCTCCCAAGCGTTTGGTGGGGACATAGCGGTTGGGGGGATGTTGCGGTGGAGGCGGTGGACTTGAGCTTGGAGTTCGAAGCGTGGAATGGCGCTGTGTTCTTCTTCTTGGAATGCATGCTTTTGGGAAGAGACGATTCTAAGGAGATTGGGGTCTTCTGTGCTACTTGGACCTCCTCTAGGCGTTGGGTCCGATTGAAGTGGCATTGAGCACAGAGGATAGCCTCTTGTACTTGCTGTTCATGAGCATCCTAAGTGGAGGATGGTAATGGCAGCAGCTAAATGGGCAATGGCATCGGTTTTCCACTGCAGCTAGCTTTCTTCTCCCTTCGGGGTTGGACTCTTGTTGGGGGGTTGGAGGGATGGGGCTTCCGTTCCGCCCTCTTGTGTAACTTCATTGTCGTGGACCGGTGAGGGTGGACTTGAAGGAGCAGGTTGTTGGTCCACACAGCGGGACTACTGCCATTCTACAACCATTTGTGAGCAAAGCAACTCGGGCACACCGGTCGATTCAACAGTTCATGGCATAGCACCAGGTTCTTCCCAATATAATATGTTCGTCAGTTGCTTCTATGGGGAGAACAAAAAAGCATATTTCTACTACCTGGCGAACAGCCATTACACTTAAATTCACAAAACCCAAGGTTTGACACTCAGGTTTGCTGTGTGGTATAGTTCTCCACTGCAAATTCAGTTTCGGTTTACTGTTCTTTATTACAGCAAGGATGGAGGACATGGATTCTACAGTTGCCTCTTCAGCCCCTTCTCTTCCTTCCTCCTCCAAATTCCTCTTATTCACCATCCCGAACTTCGGAGAGTCAAGGAAGCTAGACGGGTCGAACTACCCGATCTGGAAGATGAAAATCCGGAGCCATCTAGTGGCCCGGAAGTTGTGGAAGCTAACAACGGGGGTGGAGGCAAAACCGGAGGACTTGCTGGACAACAAGGGGAGGATGGTCATTCCAGTAGATGGTGAAGAGCTTGAGAATTGGCAAGAGAGAGATGCCCACTCCCTAGCATTAATCATTGGGACCACGGCGGACTCTGTTCTTCCGCACATCTAGATGGCCGAGACGTCTGTAGAGGCGTGAGCTATCTTGAAGGATTTGTATGAAACTGACAATACTGTTAGAATTATAGATATAATTCAGCAGTGACCAATGTAATTTAATAAGCTAGTTAGGGGCACTTTTCCCTCTTTAAGAGGTTTTTTCCCCTAACCGCAGTTAGTTCACTAACTATGGTTAGTGACTACTAAGTATCTCTCACTTTTTCAGTTGTACTCTTAACACTCTTCTATTGCAACTCAGCTCTCAAGCTTTCAGCTCTCCAGCTCACTCTCTCTTGCTCTCTCTCTCTCCCCAATCTCTCACATTTGGTATCAGAGCATGTTGATCCTGCTCACTGCTCCTTCCCCGTTCAGCTCCAGCCTACAGCCCACGCTCCTGCTGCTACATCCCGTCCGTACCTGCTCGAAGCAGTCAAACGACCGCCCGTACAGTCCGTATGATTGTACGGAATTCGTACCCTGCACGTCCGTACCTTCCGTACCGTACCTTGCTGTACCGCACTTGTTGCGTCCGTACCTTTCGTACCTACAGTCTCGTAGTACTGTGCGACTGTACGGCTGTACAGCTCATCGCCGTACAGCCCAGTACGTACCTGTGCCATACGTACTGCACTGTATGTTGTATCGTCGTACCAGCATGCGCCATATTTCGTACATCAGTCACGTACGTGCTTTCGTACAACTCCTGCATTGTACTTGCATCCATACCAGCCCTACCAGCGGTACACCATTGGTCGTACCAGCCTTACCTGCCGTACAACTGTACACCATTGGCCGTACAGTCGTATGGTTCTTACTCCAAGTGTATGTACCTGGTCGTACAAGTTGTACTTGCGCACATTGTACTTGCAGACAGCCATTGTTTGGCTTATTTTTTTGGGAGCACATTTGGGGCATCCTGTTTGTTGCAGACATTGCAATCAATTTGTAGATTCGGCGCTGCACTTGGAGCAAACATTGCAGATTTGGTCTGAAATTTGGGGCTTTCTGCTGAAATTGCAAAATTTGGGGCTTTTTGAGCTTATGCCCCTCTCTGGTTGCAATTTCAAGCTCGAAATTTGGGGCTTTTGATTCTACAGTACAATTTCTTGAAGAAATTTGGGGCTTTTGATTCTGCAGTACAATTTCTTGAAGAAATTTGGGGATTTTGTAATTACACTGCAATTTCGCAGTGAAATTTGGGGCTTTTGCAGACAGAGCGCAATTCTTGCAACATTTGGGGCTTTTGATTAATTCGCCCCTTTCCGGTTGCAATTTCGGGCCTATTTTGGGGCTTTTGTGTTGGGAGAGCAATTTCTAGAGATTTCAGTTCATACTGCCTTTCTTGAAGTGTTTTGCAGCACTTTTGGCAGATTCTGGAGAGTTTTTGATGCTTGGACAGATTTCTGACAGTGCAAGTGCAGGTTGCATTTACAGCCAGTGCTTGGCTGTGTTTTTTTTTGGGAGTTGTGCATTTCATTCCCAGTAAGGGAATTCAGTTTTGTATCTGCTTAAATCTCTTTCTCAGATATGGCCCAGCAAAATCAGAATGACTTCCAGTTCGGTGGTCTTTCACAGGAAGACAAGTTGGATGGTACCAACTACTCCCTCTGGAGTTTTATGGTACGCAATATTCTGATTTCTCGCAATTTATGGGATTATGTGAATGGGGGTGAGATCCGACCAGTAGGTATGGCACCTAATACCCCTCCCCAGCAAGGAGGTGGAAGAGGTCGTGCACAGGGTGCAGCTGCAGAACAAGTTGTTGGTGCAGCTATAGCCACTACTCCAGAGCAGAAGAGATGGGATTCACGGGATGCCTTAGCTTTGTCATGCATCTCTCTTTTCAGTGAAAAGATTTATCATTCCGCATATCCGGTCGTGTAAGACGAAGGCAGCGTGGGATACTTTAGAAAGCATGTATGCAGCCCGGAATGATGCAAGCGTATCTTTCTTGAAAAGAGACTTAAGTAATACACATATGGAAGAGGGTGACTCCATGTCAGTCCACCCCACAAAGCTACAGGATCTCAGAGAGCAATTATTAAACATAGATGAGATTATTCCTGATTCAGAGATGATTACTACCACTCTGAATTCTCTTCCTGAGTCTTATCTCAGCTTTCATACCTCGCTGAACTTATCATTGAGGGGGGGTGCAAATCCTCTCACTTTTCATGAGTTGACAGGACTTCTGCTTCAGGAAGAGCAGACCAGGAAAAACTTGGCTTCACGTGCAGGTGAACAAGCTATGCTCTCAAAGTAACAAAGGGACAGGCAAAGACATCAGTAAATCAGCCTTCCAGTGGGTCAGGACAGCCTTCACAAAAGGCTAAAAATGATGCAAGTAAGCCCAAGAAGAACGGTTTTTGTCACTACTGCAAAAAGCCAGGTCATCACATTGCAGAATGCAGGAAAAGGCTTGCAAAAGAGAAGAAAAACAGCTCCGGTATGGCTGTTTCAGATTCAGCTCCTCATGCATCTGACAGTGGGGATGCTGCAGCCAACTTTGTTGGACAGGATTATGCCTTTTTATTTTGCATTTCAGATTCTAGGCTGGCTGCTCCAGATGCTCGGGATAGTACAGCCACTTGTAATGATGAGACATATGCATGTGAGAGATTGCGGAGAGAGAGAGAGCAAGAGAGTGAGAGCTTGAGAGCTGAGTTGCAATAGAAGATTGTAAAGAGTACAACTCAAAGAGTGAGAGATAAGATTTTGTCCTAGTGACAAAACCTTAGTAGTCACTAACCATAGTTAGTGAACTAACTGCGGTTAGGGGAAAAACCTCTTAAAGAGGGAAAAGTGCCCCTAACTAGCTTATTAAATTACATTGGTCACTACTGAATCATATCTATAATTCTAACACCCCCCTGCAGTGCCAATGTCATGTACAAGGCTGATCAATCACCAAAGGGATATAAGTTCAGGGCACTTCGAAATGCCTCAAACTTTTCACGTGGTAGTGCTTTGGTGAAAATATCTGCAACATTGTCATGTGTGGACACAAAGATCATACTGATCTCTCCTGCATGCAACTTCTCTCTGATGTAGTGATAGTGAACCTCAATGTGCTTCGTGCGAGCATGAAACACTGGATTCTTTGCCACTGCAATGGCACTCTGACTATCAGGGAGAATTGGAGAAGGACCCTCCAAAGACAGATGAAGATCAGCAAATAGACGTCGCAGCCAGACACATTCAACTGTTGCTGTGAAAGCTGCCCTGTACTCAGCTTCACATGATGAGGCAGCCACTGTAGATTGTTTCTTGCTTAGCGAGGAAATGCAAGATTTACCCAAAAAGAAACAATTGCCACTAGTGGACTGCCTAGTGTCATAATCACCAGCCCAATCTGAATCAGTGTAGGCATGCATCTTTTTTTTTCCATGAAAAAGACTTCTATTAAGTAAGAACAAAAACCCGCGAGAGCAAGCTCAAAGCGGAATACATCATGAAATCATGAGAATAATAAAAAACCCCCTCAGAGTGAGGTGGAAAGAAACCAAGGCTGAGGCTGAAAGTGCCATCTCAACCCTGTAGTAGATTCAGAGAAGAAAGGAGAATCCTTCCATTCCCTGTAGGCATGCATCTGCAAGTCACCCCCTCTGGGAAATAGCAAGCCGAAAGACTTAGTGCCTTGCAAATAACGGAAGATGCGCTTAACTGCCTGCCAATGCATAGTTTTTGGGCTGTGCATGTACCTGCTCACCTGAGATACTGCAAACTGAATATCAGGTCTAGTGTTGCAGAGATATATGAGGCATCCAACAGCCTGACTGTAAAGTGTGGCATCAACTAATTCTCCTGCATCATGCATTGTGAGTTTCAGCCCCGACTCCATGGGAGTGGCTATGGGCTTACAATCATGCATGTTAAATTTGTCCAAGAGTTTCAGCACATACTTGGACTGAGACATAACAGTGCCACGTCTCTCATGAGAGAATTGGATCCACAAATAAAAGTGAAGCAGCACCAAATCTGATATGTCAAAGTTGGTCTGCAAATCAGCTTTGAAATCTGCAATTTTGTCTTCGTTGGACCCTGTGAGCAGTAAGTCATCGACATAAAGAAGGATGACTAAAATTTCCCCCCCATCCATCTTGATGTAAAGGGTGCTTTCAGTAGGACTATTGCGCAGCCCCTTGCTGGTCAAAAAGGCATAAATCTTGGCATACCATGCACAAGGGGCGTGTTTCAGCCCATACAAAGCTTTGTGTAGCTTGCATACCTGAAGTGCATTTGTTGTAATTTCAAAGCCTGGAGGTTGTTTGACATACACCTCTTCCAGTAAGTCTCCATTTAAGAAGGCTGGTTTTATGTCCAACTGATGAACATTCCACTCAAAATGTGCAGCCATTGCAATAACTGATCGGATGGTGGTCAGCCGGGATGTAGGAGCGAATGTCTCCTCATAATCTATGCCCTTTTTCTGAGCATAGCCTTTAGCAACCAGCCTTGCCTTGTATCTGTCAATGGAGCCATCTGACTTCCGTTTGACCTTGAAAACCCATCGTGTGCCAATGGCATGTTTACCTGGTGGCAAGTCTACAACATCCCAAGTCTGATTTTTTTCAATGGACTGCAACTCATCGTGCATGGCATTCATCCAATGCACATTGTCCTTTGCCTCTTCGAATGTGGCAGGCTCCTCCTCATCAAGAAGAGTACCTGCATATGCTGATTCCACTGAATTAGCACCTTGCGAGTCGTGCCAGGTAACTGAGCATCAATTTTACTTTCCTTGAGAGTCTGTAACAGCCAGTTTGGGACTGTTTTTGCTGCATGTACGTCTGTAATTTCTCGCTGCACCACCTGTTCCACTGCCTGTGGAGGTGGCAAGACATCCTGTGGCGGAACTAAAGCATCGGGAGGCGGCTGTAAATTCTGATTTGCATCAGAAATATCAGCAGGGGAACCCAAGGCAATGGGTGGCAACCCCTCAAAGACATCCTCTGAAGAAGAAGGCATTTGAAATTCAGCTTGAGTGTGAGCTGAATTTTATGCAAATATCACATCTCTACTGACAATGATCTTGCGTGTAGCAGGATTGTAGAGATGGTACCCCTTGCTTTATGCACTGTACCCAACAAATATGCACTTAATGGCTTTATCTGACAACTTGTGCCTAAATTCAACTGGCACATGAGCATAAGCAAGGCATCCAAAGACTCAGAAATGATCCACTGAAGGCTTTCTCCCATTCCAGACCTCATAGGGAGTTTTTGTTTTTAAAGCCTTAGTGGGAGCCCGATTCAAAATGTAATTGGCACACATCATACCCTCAAGCCAGAATTTGTGAGGCATGTGTTTGCTTTTCAGCATACATTTGTCCATCTCCATGAGAGTTCTATTTTTCCTCTCAGCTTTGCCATTTTGTTGAGGGGTCAGCCTCACTGTGACCTGATGCACAATACCCTTGCCTTTCAGAAAAGCATCAAAATCTGCAGACAAGTATTCCCCACCTCTATGTGTGCGCAATGTCTGTATCTTGAGTCCGGTTTTATTTTCAACCATGGCTAAAAAGTGTTTAAACACCATGAACACTTCTGATTTGCGCTTCAGCCCAAAGACCCAAGTGAAATTGGAGTAATCATCAATAAAGGTAACAAAGTAGAGATGACCACCCAATGATGGAGTCCTCATGGGAGCACAGACATCACTATGTATTAGCTGTAATTTGCGGACATGTTTAACTGAACCATCCTTTTTGAAGGGGAATCTATGCATCTTGCCTAAAATGCGCCCTTCACAGGCATGTGGAGGAGGTATCCCAAGAGGTGGCAATGCATCAACCATGGAATGCTTCTGAAGTGTCATCAAGCTGTTGTAATGCATGTGGCCATATTGGGCATGCCATAATTCTGCATTCTGCATGGCAGCAGTAGGGGTAGAAACTGCAAGAGCATGGGCTGCTCTTTTCTCAAAAAGATCAAGCTGAAAAAGCCCACGCAGGAGAGTACCAGATAATCTTAAGGCATAATCGTTTTCCCTGTCTCGGATAGCACATTTGTCATCCTCAAAGATGACCTGAAATCCAGCTCTGTTAAGAGTGGACACTGAAAGAAGATTTTTGGTGATACCAGGCACATATAAGACATCTGAAAGTCTGAAAACTGAGCCATCAATGGCAGTAAGCTCAACATCTCCTATGCCACGCACTGAATATGATGAGTTATTGGCACAAGTGACTTTCTTACCAGCGGGAGGTGGATGCAAGGAAGTAAAAAGACACTTCCTAGAAGTGATGTGCTTGGATGCACCGCTGTCAAAATACCAAGTGTTCAGTGTTTCATTGACATTGAAAGCAGATGCATCCGTAGAAGAGTCATAACTGCAAGTCAAAAATGCATATGTATCATCATTACAAGTGGTTGTACTATCCCGAGCATCTGGAGCAGCCAGCCTAGAATCTGAAATGCAAGATAAAAAGGCATAATCCTATCCAACAAAGTTGGCTGCAGCATCCCCACTGTCAGATGCATGAGGAGCTGAATCTGAAGCAGCCATACCGGAGCTGGTTTTCTTCTCTTTTGCAAGCCTTTTCCTGCATTCTGCAATGTGATGAGAGATTGCGGAGAGAGAGAGAGCTTGAGAGCTGAAAGCTTGAGCGCTGAGTTGCAATAGAAGAGTGTAAAGAGTACAACTCAAGAGATAAGGTTTTGTCCTAGTGACAAAACCTTAGTAGTCACTAACCATAGTTAGTGAACTAACTGCGGTGAAGGGGAAAAACCTCTTAAAGAGGGAAAAGTGCCCCTAACTAGCTTATTAAATTACATTGGTCAGTGCTGAATTATATCTATAACTCTAACAATGCATTTTTGACTTGCAGTTATGACTCTTCTACGGATGCATCTGCTTTCAGTGTCAATGAAACACTGAATACTTGGTATTTTGATAGCGGTGCATCCAAGCATATCACTTCTAGGAAGTATCTTTTTACTTCCTTGCATCCACCTCCCGTTGGTAAGAAAGTCACTTGTGCCAATAACTCATCTTATTCAGTACGTGGCACAGGAGAAGTTGAGCTTACTGCCATTGATGGCTCAGTTTTCAGGCTTTCAGATGTCTTATATGTGCCTGGTATCACCAAAAATCTTCTTTCAGTGTCCACTCTTAACAGAGCTGGATTTCAGGTCATCTTTGAGGATGACAAATGTGCTGTCCGAGACAGGGAAGATGATTATGCCTTAAGATTATCTGGTACTCTGCTGCGTGGGCTTTTTCAGCTTGATCTTTTTGAGAAAAGAGCAGCCCATGCTCTTGCAGTTTCTACCCCTACTGCTGCCATGCAAAATGCAGAATTATGGCATGCCCGATATGGCCACATGCATTACAACAGCTTGATGACACTTCAGAAGCACTCCATGGTTGATGCATTGCCACCTCTTGAGATACCTCCTCCACATGCCTGTGAAGGGTGCATTTTAGGCAAGATGCATAGATTCCCCTTCAAAAAGGATGGTTTAGTTAAAGCTGTCCGCAAATTACAGCTTATACACAGTGATGTCTGTGTTCCCATGAGGACTCCATCATTGGGTGGTCATCTCTACTTTGTTACCTTTATTGATGATTACTCCAATTTCACTTGGGTCTTTGGGCTGAAGCGCAAATCAGAAGTGTTCATGGTGTTTAAACACTTTTCAGCCATGGTTGAAAATGAAACTGGACTCAAGATACAGACATTACGCACAGATAGAGGTGGGGAATACTTGTCTGCAGATTTTGATGCTTTTCTGAAAGGCAAGGGTATTGTGCATCAGGTCACAGTGAGGCTGACCCCTCAGCAAAATGGCAAAGCTGAGAGGAAAAATAGAACTCTCATGGAGATGGACAGATGTATGCTGAAAAGCAAACACATGCCTCACAAATTCTGGCTTGAAGGTCTGATGTGTGCCAATTACATTCTAAATCGGGCTCCCACTAAGGCTTTAAAAACAAAAACTCCCTATGAGTCTGGAATGGGAGAAAGCCTTCAGTGGATCATTTCCGAGTCTTTGGATGCCTTGCTTATGCTCATGTGCCAGTTGAATTTAGGCATAAGTTGTCAGATAAGGCCATTAAGTGCATATTTGTTGGGTACAGTGCAGAAAGCAAGGGGTACTGTCTCTACAATCCTGCTACACGCAAGATCATTGTCAGTAGAGATGTGATATTTGCAGAAAATTCAGCTCACACTCAGGCTGAATTTCAAATGCCTTCTTCTTCAGAGGATGTCTTTGAGGGGTTGCCACCCATTGCCTTGGGTTCCCTTGCTGATATTTCTGATGCAAATCAGAATTTACAGCCACCTCCCGATGCTTTAGTTCTGCCACAAGATGTCTTGCCACCTCCACAGGTAGTGGAACAGGTGGTGCAGCAAGAAATTGCAGACATACATGCAGCAAAAACAGTCCCAAACTGACTGTTACAGACTCTCAGGGAGAGTAAAATTGATGTTGCGTTACTTGGCAGGACTCGCAGTGCAGCAAGGCACATGGAAGGTGCTAATTCAGTGGAATCAGCATATGCAGGTACACTTCTTGATGAGGAGGAGCCTGCCACATTCGAAGAAGCAAATGACCATGTGCATTGGATGAATGCCATGCACGATGAGTTGCAGTTCATTGAAAAAAATCAGACTTGGGATGTTGTAGACTTGCCACCAGGTAAACATGCCATTGGCACACGATGGGTTTTCAAGGTCAAACGGAAGCCAGATGGCTCCATTGACAGATACAAGGCAAGGCTGGTTGCTAAAGGCTATGCTCAGAAAAAGGGCATAGATTATGAGGAGACATTTGCTCCTACATCCCGGATGACCACCATCCGATCTGTTATTGCAATGGCTGCACAATTTGAGTGGAATGTTCATCAGTTGGACATAAAAACAGCCTTCTTAAATGGAGACTTGCTGGAAGAGGTGTATGTCAAACAACCTCCAGGCTTTGAAATTACAGCAAATGCACTTCAGGTATGCAAGCTAAACAAAGCTTTGTATGGGCTGAAATAGGCTCCTCGTGCATGGTATGCCAAGATTCATGCCTTTTTGACCAACAAGGGGCTACACAATAGTCCTACTGAGAGCACCCTCTACATCAAGATGGATGGGGGGGAAATTTTAGTCATCCTTCTTTATGTCGATGACTTACTGCTCAGAGGGTCCAATGAAGACAAAATTGCAGATTTCAAAGCTGATTTGCAGACCACCTTTGACATGTCAGATTTGGGGCTGCTTCACTTTTATTTGGGGATCCAGTTCTCTCAAGAGAGACGTGGCACTGTTATGTCTCAGTCCAAGTATGTGCAGAAACTCTTGGACAGATTTAACATGCATGATTGTAAGCCCATAGCCACTCCCATGGAGCCGGGGCTGAAACTCACAATGCATGATGCATGAGAATGAGTTGATGCCACATCTTACAGTTAGGCTGTTGGATGCCTCATATATCTTTGCAACACTAGACCTGATATTCAGTTTGCAGTATCTCAGGTGAGCAGGTACATGCACATCTTCTGTTATTTGCAGGGCACGAAGTCTTTTGGCTTGTTATTTCCCAGGGGGGGTGACTTGCAGATGCATGCCTACA
The DNA here is from genome assembly GCF_047967505.1 of Dipteris shenzhenensis. Taxonomy (NCBI): domain Eukaryota; kingdom Viridiplantae; phylum Streptophyta; class Polypodiopsida; order Gleicheniales; family Dipteridaceae; genus Dipteris; species Dipteris shenzhenensis. The sequence goes on along the minus strand of NC_141609.1, from coordinate 30,166,660 downwards.
GTGATTCAGATTGGGCTGGTGATTATGACACTAGGCAGTCCACTAGTGGCAATTGTTTCTTTTTGGGTAAATCTTGCATATCCTGGCTGAGCAAGAAACAATCTATAGTGGCTACCTCATCATGTGAAGCTGAGTACAGGGCAGCTTTCACAGCAACAATTGAATGTGTCTGGCTGCGACGTCTATTTGCCGATCTTCCTATATCGGCTCAACGCTCTGTTGGTACATGGGGACCATGGCAGATCCAGATTATGGCATGAGCCGTTCGGTCACGTCAACTATGGCACTCTCTCTGAGATGTAGAAGACAAAGATGGTGGATGGACTTCCACCAATTACAGGTAATGATTGTGTCTACTGGGCTTGCGTGGAAGGGAAGCAATTAAGAGACAAGTTCCCACAAGAGGCCTCATCACGGGCCAAGAAGCCACTCGATTTGATTCACACCGACATTTGCAGGCCAATGTCGATAAATTCATTCGCAGGTTCCAGGTAGAGAAGGAGAGCGGGGAGGTAATCAAAGCCTTCCAGGCTGATTAAGGGGGAGAGTTCACTTCTACCGAGTTCAATGGATTCTGCAAGAAGCACGGGACTAAGAGACAACTGACTACAACTCGCACCTCTCAGGAGAATGGAGTTGCTGAGAGGAAGCATAGGACCGTCACAGAGACAGGGCTGACCATGTTGTGAGAGAGGAATCTCTCGAAAGCCTACTGGGGTGAAGCCGTGAACACTGCCGTTCACATCCTCAACAGAACATTGCCGTTCAAAATGGCAGCTAGGGACAGAGCTCTTTCAAAATGGTGTGAGTGATTCTATCCTTCATTTCCAACATCTTAGCCATTTGGTGGATCGGCTCGTGGGAACTCAGACCCTTGAGGGATCTAGAACTGAAAAGGCTGTGGTACGAACGTAGGAGGGTGGGGCGTGGTAGGTGGTGAAAGAGTAAGCTGGGTGAGGTACGAGGCAGTAGTGAGGTGACTGCAGTCGGAGACGGGAGGGATGGCTGACTGAGAGGAAGAGCTGAGAGAAAGGATGATGAGTAAAGTGGGCTTGTGAGTGTCACCTCCGATAAGGCGACACGAGTGACACATTTGGTAACGAGTCCAGTCTAGCAAGAGATGCCACTGATATAGACCTTGTCGCGGATGTTGCTGATGTAGACCCTGGTGATATGGTTGCGGTGGGCGTTGATGATTTGGAATTCTTGTGGATTGTTGTGCTATCGACTCCGAGCCGTTGTGATTAAAACGTTTGTTGATATCCTCTAGATTTAGTTGCTTTTGATGAGCCTTATCTTCTTTCTTGTGCTTCTCTTTCTCATTGTCTTTCTCTTTCATGCCTTTTCCCATTTTGGGAGGCCGAGAGAGGGAGAGAGGTTTTTTAAAACTTCATAGCAACAATGGGAAGGAGCTGAATTGACTCATCCAAAGCGATTCCTAGAATTGCAAGGTCTCAACCACCAAGATCCATGTGGATTTTACAAAACGTTGATAGGTCAAAAAATGTGGTAAGCTCTTGTGCACCGTACATAATAAAGGGTAGGCACATAGATATGCACTTTTATGTTTTGGTATGGGTTATGGGATAGCAGAGACTACTTCTGGATTTATGATGAATGGTTGTATATATTTCAAGATAAATAAAAAATGATTTTTTTGCAGGGGCACATGGAAAATGATGAGAAGTGTGGGTACACCCATATCCAAAGCATTTGTTGTATCCAAGGTGTGACGGAGTTTTTTGTGTGTGACTTGATAAATCTTCTTATATTACCTTGTGTCTTGGGTTTCCTTTGTTATGAGTGGTTTCCATTTGTTGGGGCTCATATGAATATCCCGTGTGTCAAGGATGAGTTCATTATATGTGATAGATTGTGGGTAAGTGATGGCTTGAAGGGAATGTGCATTAAATGTGAATGTGGGGCATTTTTTGCCTTGGTGTATGTTTTCTGGGAAAGGGAAAGAGAGTGGTTTAATGCATGAGATGAGCTGGCCAGCAAATGTGGGAGTTTTGCATGGATGTATAATGTGCAAGCTGGCTACGTGATCATGTGAAACGCTCAAAGGAAGTGGGGAGCTGCCATGTTACGTGGTGGAAGATTTCTAGAGTTTCCAAAAGGGTGATGGATCCGTGGAGGGGGTTGGCATGCAAATGAGGGAGAGCCTAACATCGTAGAAGAGGAGAAGTGCGATGGGAGAAGGAAGGAGTGTGGTTGCAAAGAAACGCAGTTCAGCGTGACATGCTGATCTTCTTCAACGATGGTGTTCTAAGGGAATTGGACTCATCGTGAGGGTAATGAAAGCCCAGTTGCTGATTGTGATTCGTTCTAAGGGAACTGAACGACTTCTTACGTTCTTGTTGTTGTGATCATTTGCTGATTTGATCGTGGGATATTTCCTGAGAAGAAGGCTTGAGTGACGGGCTAGTTCACAACAATGGTTTCACGATTGAAGGGAAAATGTTCTTGCTGTTGAATTGAAAGGTGCTCCTACGTCACTCTCTGATCGACTTTGACTTCCTGATAGTAAGAGAGAAGAATGACTTGCTTCTGGTGTCTTTCCTCTGTTGGTGTGGCGTGAGAACGATCAGTATGCCAAATGATCGATCGAATTGCGTTGAGTCAAGAGTTTGTCAGATTGCTGGCTGAATTACTAGATTTGAGAGTTCATTTGAGATTCTCCTTGGCTGCTCTTTTGAAGTGACAAGATGGCGATAAGGTAGAGGCAGTTTAATACAGCGCTGATTTGTCTATGGATCTACCTACGACCACGTGATTGGTGGGTTGCTGAGTTGACAAGGAAGCTTGATCGTTGACTTGTGTACGTCATTAAAAGAGTTTTCTTGCTGGCTCCATGTGCAATTTGGTCTGAGACAAGAAGACATCTGTGAAGCTGTACGTGGTTGGTTCCTGATGCAGATACAGAGAGACTTTTCCGAGTGAGCTGTGGGTTCATTTCCTATATTTTGCCATTTCTTGTGCTGTCAGAAGGTGCTTGTGGGTGTTATGTTATCTTGAGAGTGCTATTTTTTTTGGGATTGATGGTTCGTGGGCTTTCTGCTTTGTGTCTGGGAAAGTTTACAATGAGATTGTGTCTGGCATGATTCGTGTAATTTTGGATCCATGTTCTGGATGGTGTGCTAAGCTACTGTCACTTGGAGCCAGATCACACTGCAATTGTGATTCCATGATTACCCCGGCATCAATATCTTCTAGTATGAAGATTTTAGCTGTGTTCCTCTTTTGTTTTATTATCTTTTTTGGTGATCTTGCTGGGAAGCACACAAAAACACTGTGGGTTTTGGATTGAGATAGTGTGCACTCGAAACAAGACAGCCTGGAAGGGTTGGGTGAGATTTAATCTGTTTTTTGTGGGTTGGTGAAGATTCTCTTCTGAATCTTGGGTGTAATTTGATGAACTATGAAGACAAAGCCTTGCATGTGGGTGATATATTGTGAGTTATGTAGTGGGTGTGGGCGTAGAAGGCATAATTACATTGATCATAAGCTTCGAGTGATTTGTCTCCAAGCAATTACTAAGAAAGTTCTCAAGAAGATTGCCTTGAAGAAACATAGATCTGAGTTAGCTGTAAATCAGAGCACTATTGAGGAATAGAATTATTTGTTTTGGGGTGATTGGTTGAGTTTTTTCCTGTGTACAAGATGGCGCATGAATTTCCCAGATTTTATGGGTTGCTCAATGAAGATCCTGAGAGGTTCATTGAGAGTATGGAGTTTATTACTTTAATGAAAGAGAGAAAGGCTTTTGAAGTGCTTTTGTAGGTTCGTTCCTTTTGCTTGATGGGAGAGACTCGAAATTGGTTACAAGAGTTCTAAGCTGGTTGCCAAGATGAGCAAAGGGTTCATAGAAATCCGAGTTATGCTGAGGTGAGAGCTGCCTTTTTGGCACGGTTCGCATGTGGGCGTACCTCAATGAACCTCTTAGGATCTTCATTCAGCAACCCATAAAATCTGGGAAATTCATGAGCCATTTTGTACACAGGAAAGAACTCAACCAATCACCCCAAAACAAATAATTCTATTCCTCAGTAGTGCTCTGACTTGCAGCTAACTTAGATCTCTATTTCTTCAGGGCAATCTTCTTGAGAACTTTCTTAATTATTGCTTGGAGACGAATCACTCGAAGCTTGTGATCAATGCAATTCTGCCTTCTATGCCCACACCCACTACATAACTCACAATATATCACCCGCATGCGAGGCGTTGTCTTTATAGTTCATCAAATTACACCCAAGATTCAAAAGAGAATATTCAACCAACCCTCAAAAAATGAATTAGATCTCACCCAACCCTTCCAGGCTGTCTTGTTTCGAGTGCACACTATCTCAGTCCAAGACCCACAGTGTTTTTGTGTGCTCCCCAATAGGATCGCGAAAAAAGATTATAAAACGAAAGAGGAACACGGCTAAAAACAACAGATAATCTTTAGACTGGACGATATTGAGGCCGGGGTAATCATGGAATCAGAATTGCAGTGTGATCTGGCTCCAAGTGACAGTAGCTTAGCACAGCATCCAGAACATGGATCCAAAATTACAGGAATCGTGCCAGACACAATCTCATTGTAACCCAGACACGAAGTAGAAAGCCCACGAACCACCAATCCCAAAAAGAATAGCAATCTCAAGATAACGTAACACCCACAAGCACGTTCTGACAGCACAAGAAACGGCAAAATATAGGAAATGAACCCACAGCTCACTGGGAAAAGTCTCTGTATCTGCATCAGGAACCAACCATGTACAGCTTCACAGATGTCTTCTTGTCTCAGACCAAATTGCACATGGAGCCAGCAAGAAAACTCTTTTAATGACGTACACAAGTCAACGATCAAGCTTCCTTGTCAACTCAGCAACCCACCAATCACGTGGTCGTAGGTAGATCCATAGACAAATCAGCGCCTGTATTAAACTGCCTCTACCTTATCGCCATCCTGTCACTTCAGAAGAGCAGCCAAGGAGAATCTCAAATGAACTCTCAAATCTAGTAATTCAGCCAGCAATCTGACAAACTCTTGGCTCAACGCAATTCGATCGATCATTTGGCATACTGATCGTTCTCACGCCACACCAACAGAGGAAAGACACCAGAAGCAAGTCGTTCTTCTCTTTTACTATCAAGAAGTCAGAGTCGATCAGAGAATGACGTAGGAGCACCTTTCAATTCAACAACAAGAACATTTTCCCTTCGATCGTGAAACCATTGTTGTGAACTAGCCCGTCACTCAAGCCTTCTTTTCAGGAAATATCCCATGATCAAATCAGCAAATGATCACAACAACAAGAACATAGGAAGTCGTTCAGTTCCCTTAGAACGAATCACAATCAACAACTGGCCTTTCATTACCCTCATGATGAGTCCAATTCCCTTAGAACACCATCGTTGAAGAAGACCAGCACGTCACGCTGAACTGTGTTTCTTTGCAACCACACTCCTTCCTTCTCCCATTGCACTTCTCTTCTATGATGTTAGGCTCTCCCCCATTTGCATGCGAACCCCCTCCTTGAGACAGCCACGGATCCATCACCCTTTTGGAAACTCTAGAAATCTTCCACCACGTAACATGGCAGCTCCCCACTTCCTTTGAGCATTTCACCTGATCACGTATCCAGCTTGCACATCCATGCAAAACTCCCACATTAGCTGGCCACCTCATCTCATGCATTAAACCACTCTTTCTCTTTCCCAAAAAACATACACCAAGGCAAAAAATGCCCCACATTCACATTTAATGCACATTCCCTTCAAGCCAGCACTTACCCACAATCTATCACATATAATGAACCCATCCTTGACACACGAGATTCTCATATGAGCCCCAACAAATGGAAACCACTCATAACAAAGGAAACCCAAGACACAAGGTAATAAAAGAACATTTATCAAGTCGCACAAAAAACTCCGTCGCACATTGGATACCACAAATGCTCTGGATACGGGCGTACCCCACACTGCTTCTCATCATTTTCCATGTGCCCCTGCAAAAAAAAACATTTTTTATTTATCTTGAAATATATACAACCATTCATCATAGTTCCAGAAGTAGTCTCTGGTATCCCATAACCCAGACCAAAATATAAAAGTGCATATCTTTGTGCCTACCCTTTATTATGTATAGTGCACAAGAGCTTACTACATTTTTTGACCTATCAACGTGGTGGGGAATGATGGCTTATACACATGGAGAGAGGTTTTCTTACTTCGTAGGAACAATGTGAAGGGGTCAAATTGACTCATCCGAAGTGATTCCCAGGAATCGAACTCACACCCCACAACCAGAGCCTCAACACAGAGAGAGAGAGAGAGAGAGAGAGAGAGAGAGAGAGAGAGAGCATGTGCACACGTGTTTCTGTATGCTCATACACATTGTGTGCATGGTGCTCTAGTTGATGCAGTTTTTGTGTGAGTCCGTGCATATGCATGCTGCGGAGCTGCTCTGGTGGGAGTAATGTCACAGTTGAAATAGAGATGACTCAGGCAGTGTATTTGAGGGAGCCTAGTGTGACCTTAGCTGGGGTATTCCTGGAAGATGTGCAGTAGCTGTACTTGATAGCACAGATGCTGTTAGTGGGCACGACCAGAAAGATGCAGTGTGGACAGGAGAATGGTAACACCTTCCCAGAAGTAAATTGAATGCAATGAATAAAGTAAACTTGCAATTTTGAATCTGCACAATATATTGAGAAAGAAGTATCAGGAACGAAGTAGAAATATTTGAAGGTGAATAAATATTGAGTGGAAAATCTGGCCTCTATGGCTGAAGAGAGATGTCTGCCTTTATATATATATATATAGAGAGAGAGAGAGAGAGAGAGAGAGAGAGAATAACAAATATATATATATATATATATATATAGAGAGAGAGAGAGAGAGAGAGAGAGAGAGAGAGAGAGAGAGAATAACAAAACCAATTTCAGGTACAATATTGATACTCATGATTACGGTGTCCGCCTAAAATCTGCACAGAGGTTTTTAAAAGATGGGGATAAGGTGATCATTTTGGCTCAAATCTTTACCTTGCGTTGCTGGTTTGCTTGGTGATCTTTTAATTGATTGGAGTTCACATCTACGTGGCATCTTCCACTAAATTTACTGTCGTCTGAGTGTTTATTTTATGGTATATTTTGTCAAGGGTTCACAATAGATGTATTGGACTATGTACAGGTAAAATTGATTGTCCAGTTCAAAGGACGGGAACTAGAGTTTAAAGACTTTGCAGTAAAGCTTTTTCAGCGATTTCAGGAAGATCTTGGAGAGGTATCATGGAAATTTAGTGGATTTGACAAATTTTTGTAAGTTTGATTGTGTATAAACGTTTCTGTGCAAATCCATGCTCACCGGGGGTGCATGACTGTACCTGGGCGCGTGTATGCTTGAGGATGTGTTAAGGGATTGGATGGGGCTGCAGGAGGGTTGTGGGTGGCTAGTGAAGCTGTGTGTGTGGGGAAAGGTGGGTTACTGCGTGGTATGCGTCTGTTTGCTTTCTGATGTTGTTGTGTGTCCAGGAAGCACTGGTTGAAAGCATGTTGACAAAAGATGGAAAGAACATGGTCATGGTATTGGCACCTAATAAAATCAAGGTGCCAGGACAATCTCAGACTGCAGAGAAAACAAAAGAAGTAGACCAAGAAAATGTAGAAGCTGTTGCAGTTGGTGCAGAAGCTTGATTAGTTGTCCCGTTCCCATCAGATATTTTATGTCATTAGTTCTAATGTAACATTGAGATATCACTAGATAGCACTGTCCAATTTATAGGAAGTCCTCAGATCCCATGCAATGAATGATGGGGTTGCTGTATATTCCTTCCACAGAGCTGTAAATTCAATCATTGTAGAGCACTCTCCTTGCTTATTATGCTTAAAGGTTGATGTTTTGTGCTGGCTTGGCTCTCTTAAGTCAGGTTTTTTGTTCAATCAACCCATCCCTTATTACGTCCATTTTTTTGTCTTTTCTATATTGTCTTTTTTGTTGCTTTGTAGGATTCTTTGAGAGTACTAATCGCCTCAAGTTTAACTCCATTGGGGATTTCATGTTCGTATTTGCCAAAGGCCTGCTTGAATAACAAGAGCAAAACATTATTGCATAACAAGAGATTTGGTAATCTCTTGAGCCTTTACTTCATTGTTTGCCTCAGTTGTTCCTCCCTCTTTCTTGCAAATCGGGCTGCTTTGGAGCTTCTCGCATGCTGCCAGTGATCTCCTACTCTCTTTCCCTTGACGACTCCTCCTAACCCTCCTTCCATCTATCTCACAGGATTTCTTTCCTCTTTCCTTATTTTCTCGTTCCTGTCTTTCGGTTCTCATCTCTATCGATGCTGTACTGTATGAAAAGCTCCTTCTTTTGAGTGGCATCCCGCTTTGACTTGTAGATGCCTCTCACACAACGTTTTGCCTGGTTGTCTTTTGAAGCAACAAAATACACCCTAGTGGAATGCTAACCAAATAGCAACGGCAATAATTAGACCTTCGGAGGTAGTGCTGCACGTCAATGTTGTCTGTTGGGGTTGAGCTTGTTCTGCACCACCACTACACTAAAGAGAATTGCCAATTTGCCATCAACAAGCTTGCATGACCATATAAGGGGTAACATCCACATGCTAAGTTGCATGCGTAGCTTTTCACCACCTCATACTTTTCAAGCAACACAAAAAACTTAGCATGTTTGTTTTCCACTAGCTTTCCTGTCTTTTATCAATTGGAGATCGCCATGGAGTTTGTGAGCAATTGCCAAGTAGGGGTCCAACAACGGAGTGAAAAGCAAAGTCAGAATCATATGGATTGAACCACAATAGGGCCTTGAGAGTGATGGAGTCGATGCATTGTACGGTAAGGTAGTAGAAAGTCATGGAGGAATGCTGCTAGGAGTTTCATTGAGAATTCCTCGTTGAAGTATCAGGAGGATCTCCAGATGTGGTTGAGCTATTGGTGGCAAGATACCTGTGCGGACATTATGCCAAGGGATAAAATACTCAAGTCAATTATGAGTATCTTGTTGTTATGGATTGTTGCTATTAGTTGTTGATACGTTGGCATTGTGTTATGTCTAGTGGGTTGCATGAGTAGGTGCGACATTGTAGATTGTAAAGAGTGGGGTACGTATTCGTATAGGATCATAGTGTGTGCACATGAGCAAGTATGAGAGAAGACAAAGGAACAAGTGTGTTGAGTCCAGCATTGTTGTTTGTACTATATCCTCCAAGTATTGAGCAATGAATGAAAATGCATTTCGTATATGATTGCACTAGGTATACTTCTTTTACAATGGCAAGAGTGGAGGCAATTTGAGTGCTTGTTTGGTCAAGATGAATATTCATGTTAGCAACAATTCATATAGTTGGCATTTTGGTGATCTTGCCAGGGATTGTCTATGTTGGATGCGCCAATGAAGAAGATGGTGGAATGGAGAAAAATGGTGAAGAACCCTAGTATTGATGAGGGAGCACAATGGGAGTAAGTTGAAAATACTAGCAACTTCGAGAAGTGCAATCCTGAATTAGAGCCAAGATGTAGCAAGCAGCAAAGCCAATGTGAAAATATCATAAGCAAATAGTCATCTACGAAGCCAACGTAAGCCATCACTTTTTAGTGAGAGAAGATGTCCTCACCACTATCCCACTACACTTTGTACCTTGGGAAGATTGAGTCTCTAGCACACAAAAGATTGTTGAAGGATGTCACTTGTATATTAGCAAATTCATCAACTTGGCATTGAAGCAATTGTCAAGGGACGATCTATGGCTCACGTACATGAAGTAACACCTTGGAATCGGATGTGCTGAAGATGAAGAGTGCAGAAGGTAAGAAAGCAAGCCGTGTGAAGAGGCAACAAGAAATGAATGTGAATCACACTATAAATAATCCTAGACATAGCAAACCTTATAAGGTGTTAGTTTTCGGTTCAATGATAGTAGTTTAAAGCTCGTTAAATGACTAGTAGTTTACCCCGTACATACTAAGTATCTGAATTACATCAAAATTACAACCCTATTATAATGGAGCATACAATTGCTAAAAAATCATAGTTCACAAAAGAGAAAAAAAAGAATAAAGGTCCTGAAACAGTCATGTACATGAGATAACTATGTGGATTGCATCTCTCATCCTTGAAAATCCAAAACCTACTATAAGATGTCGAGAAAAGGTCATATTCAAAGCAATTCTCAAGGATAGGCCCTCATCTAGAACAAACATTTGCAAGTTTCCAAACTTGGGGGGGGGGGGTGGTTCTTCCATGGCATAATTGCAAAATAAAGAGAGGTTGCCAAGATTTTGAAATCTCAATATTATCCCAAAAATCATGTGTTTACCATATTCCATGTCACATTGTCTATGGAGTATGGAATTGAAGCAACGGATGAGTATGGTAAAAACCATCATTATAATTGTTTAGAATTTTCTTTGTTGGACCTATATCTGATTTTTTTGAATGTTCTTTTGCACTTGAATATTCACAAAAATCTGAAGCTAAACCAAAACTTGAATGTATATTCTCATTTGTATGATAATTCACATCAAAGGAATCATCATTACATGATAGATTACTTGTGATGTATCATCAACCAAATTTGTAAATTTAGTTTTTGAAACCATCCCAAGCATTTGTTCCTTTTGAAGACCGAATGACACTCCTTTCTGGAAGACCCATTTTTGATTTTGTTAGACCCCTCAGTGGCTACTCAATTGGCATTCCCTCGTCTAGGCAATACAAACTTCTAACCTACTCCAAAAAATTTGATCCAAGGATGGATCAACTGCAAGAAGGGGGGCATGTTAACCACCTAGGTTAGCATTGTCACATTTTTTACCTTCCCGGTAAACTCTTGTACATAAGTGCAATGCAATGATGAATTTTGTTAGAAGATGTATTGGAGCCATAAACTAGCCCAAGGGAATGTAATATTAGGAATAAGATAGGAATGTAAACTAGAAATAAGATAGTAGAATGGTAGGAAGAGAAGTGAGAGCATAGGGTTGGCCCTCCCTTCAAAATGTGACTTTATAAAAGGACAAAAGTCAAAATTTGGTATTCAGTTATAAACTTGCAAGTTTTAGGAATACAAGCTTTCTCTTCTTCAAGAGTGTTTTTATGTTCTTCTTGCTCTTGCCTATGTGAATACCTCTCATCAGGCTCTCATCCAGAGTATCATAGCTTCTTGTTCATTGGCAATACATATCGCATGATAGAATACTTATGATGTAGCCAGAGCATCACAACTCTTGTGATGCTTTGAGTGAAGGCTATGATGCCATTATGTTGTTCAATGCCATTAACACCTTATCTCATCTCATATTATTTTAAATGTAATCTAAAATATAATCTCATGTAATTATTGAATGTAATTTTATGTGTAATGTTGTGCTACTTTTTTAATTGTGAATATCCTATGTCAAGCACTTTATAGCAAATCTTTCACTTCACTTTAATAATTATATATAAAGTGTCTCATATCCCGAAGCACAATAAATTTACAAGTCAAATTTCAAACCAATGTTATCCATATTGTCTCTTTCTTAAGCACTCCACCTAACTTTAATAATTATATGTAAAATGTCTCATATCCTGAAGCACAATAATTATACAATACAAATTCCAAACTACTATCATCCATATTGTCTCTTTCTTTATTGTTATCTTCATCTCCTTTTCGATGTAAGTTATAATGTCATCTCATGTAATTATTTAACGTAAGTTTAAGTGTAATATTGTGCTACTGTTTGAATTGTGAATATCCTATGTCAAGCACTTTATAGCAAATCATTCACTTCACTTTAATAATTATATATAAAGTGTCTCATATCCCAAAGCACAATAATTATCTTTGTCTCCTTTCTATAGTGTTATTTTCATTTCTTTTCCGATCTCTTCTCCTATTTCTACTCACGTAGTCAGTTCAAATCTCCTCTCCTCTCCTATCTCCTCACTAGCTTTTCTCACCTTTATTTCTTCTCTCACATTTCTACTCACATACTTAGTTCACTTGTCCTCTCCTATTTCTACTCACGTACTTATCCTTTCTCGCCACCCTTTAGTTCTCCTCCCCTAGTTCTACTTAGTGCATACTTTGCAAATGGAGAAAGTTCTTGCAATTATTAGTTCTATTGAGCACACAATCAATGGCAACTTATCATGGATTTCCGAGAACAAAAGACAGCGAGAGCAGTGAAAGAGGTAAGGACCATTGACAAAATATGAGAAAGATGAGTTAACCAGAAGCAGCTCGAGGCAGAAGAGAATGACAAGATAAGACATTGTAGAGAAGAGCTACGAAATTACTCTTCAACAACAGAAGAGATTGGACATCTATTTGGAGAGATGTCTTATAGAGTCGCTCGTTTTGGACAATATTAAGCAAACCAAGATGAAAGTATGTTTGATTCTTTGGGAGTCTTTATGTATTATAATTATATTGATGAAGATGAAAAAAATGACATAGAGGATGGTGTAGTCCACGAGGTAGAGATGGCTAATGTGAACTCAGGATTGTAGCTTATGTCTACTACTGAAAGGTGTTTTTTGATGCCATATGGCTTTGAGATTTACTTGTACTTGGATTTACTTATACTTGGATCCCTCAACTATATCAAAAACTACTTTCACAAATGTGATGAACTTTGTTTTTCATGTACTCTAATTTTAATAACATGTCACATCCGTTTTCTTAATTTGAATTTTCTTTAGCTTACTTTTCACTTCAATATTTTATTTTAAGAGACTTTTTTTTTTCCATTTTAAAAGCCAAAAGTACCTCAAAAAACGAATTTGGATAGTGCACTAATCTAAGCGAATTTGACCAATCACCAGTCCAAAATTAATGAAATAAGTGTTGGATACCCAATAGACAATCGACTCATAGTTTCAATGAGTTCTCGTGAACTCCAAGCGAGGATTTTTGAGTGAAGAAGAAACCGAGCAAAACCCAGGGAGTGTGGAGTCAAGAGGAATCCTTCTAGAACTCCTATGTGAAACAAGGAGGATGTGGACGTATGGAAAAGAGAGGGTCCCTATGGGATCCATGTAGGGAGACTCTTGACTTTCTCAATATTTTAAGAGTCTTGAGAATATTTTGATGGGACATATGTCAATAGTAGCCAAAAAGTACATGAATGGTGGTATACGGGCTTATGTGATTGATGGGGAAAGGAATCTATAGGTAGCAATTGTAAATGGGTGAAGGAGAGTGACAAAATGTCTATAGAAGGAGCTGTCCTCTCAATTGTTCAACATGTCTTCCACCATTGAATCTCATGCTGCTATAGCTTTAGTCTCCTCAAGCCTCTTCCATGAGCTATCTCTCACCATCTTGTAGATATCATCTTATGTAGACTCTTGAGTCCATATCTCTCTAGTTCATTCTCTTTCTATGAGTAGTCTTGGAGCTCCCGCTCCCTCTTGTATGTATGAAACCTATTCTTCTCCCTTGTGGTTGTAGTATTTTGAGTTGCATTTGAGTAGAGATACACTCTATTGGCAATAAAGGTCACTTCAGGTTCTTTCAAGTGTCTCTCTCCTTTTCCCATTACTCTCTCTTCCAAAGCCTTCAAAAGTGCTATCTATTCGGCTCGTCATGGTGCATACATGGTGTATCCATTTCCTTATCCATGAAGAGATATCTTCCTTCCCTCTTAGGTGACCTCTATGGGACATGGATCATTGATGAAGTCCGAGCATGGAGGGAGTATTCTTCCAAGTTGGCATCTATAGAAGGAATAGGCATTTTTCATGACTGTTTGACCCCTTGTCAGTATTTTGCTCATAACTTCTTGCTCCGTGCTCCGATTTTGATGAAACTTATATCAGTACAAAGATCTATTCAAGGCACATCATTTTTTGTATTTAGTTTGTGTGTTAGACGTCAAACCAAAAAGATATCACTCTCTATGTGTGACTATTTATTTTCAAGATAGTTTTTACCCCCTTTCAATAAAATGTCCCATAACTTTTCAACCACTTCTATTTCTTACGAAGCTTATATCAACGCGAAGCCCATTTCAAGGCATATATCCAAATGTAATTTAATATTTCATATCATGTCTTTCTTAGTTCTAGTCCTTTATGTATGATAATAGTTTATAGAGTATTTTGAGCTACTTGTAGAGGCATCTAAGCAGAAGGTGCAATGTTTCCCCAAAACCTACCCATTGGTGGCCGACCCAATCAGCCCCTTCAAACTCCTCAAAATATATCAGTTCACGTCATATTAAGCCACAATATCTTGAGGTTGTTTTGGGGAAATCTCATAGAATTATTTATTTGTAGAAAGGCCAAGAGATCTTCCAAATTAATCCATGAAGTAATTTCCAATTGTAATAGCTAAATAATGGGCTAAATGTTCGATCCTCTAGAAAATAGTTGTTGGATGGTGAGAAATATTTTTTGTAGGTTTGGTTGTAGTAGTTGTGGTGTCTATAAAGACTTGTTACTCTTTCACATTAGGACTATAAGGACTTGTTAGTCTTTCACATTAGGACCCAAGAGGGCTTCTTCCATTTCAGCCTTCTAATAACTGAAAGATTCCAATGTGTAGGTTTGGTTGTAGTAGTTGTTGTGACTCTAAGGACTTGTTTAGTCTTTCACATTAGGGCCCAAGAGGTCTTCTTCCATTTCATCCTTCTTACTAAAGGATTCCAATGTGTCTTACACACATGTCTCCTTCCTTGATAAATTACCATCTTCTTGTGCATTAGGATAAGGTTTTTGCTTCCATCAATGAATAAATTAAGATTATAATTCTACATTGGAATGATTTTAAATCTATTAAGCTTGATGGACCTATTTAATATTATATATAAATATATAGACAAATATACATGTATATGTGTATGTTTGTTTATATTGTGTGTGTGTGTGTTTAAGTAATCTTAAAAAAGGCTAGAAATTTAAAAAATGATAAAAATATTCTATATATTTATTTAATTTTACTTTGAAATTTCAATTTAAAGATATTTCATACGTATAATTATAAAACAACTTAAAACAATATATTTTTAATCTTATAGATGTTGGAAGTGACCTCAAACTATGCAGACACCACACACTACTCAGATCAATGCATCCAACACTAGAATGGAAGTAACTGTTGAATCTACGACTGCGGTGGGTTACTCTTTCTTTCTTCCTAGGAAGAACAACTGATCATACAATTGCTCACAATTCTAGGGAATAGTTTGGTAACCTCTTTACTTTGCCATTGCAGTTCACTATGGATTCTAGTGTTTAAGAAAAATTAATGCTTATTGAACAAAAAGGGGATCAATGGAGAAGTAGGACATATCTCAAGATGGCTCATGTTTTGCAAGTGGTCTGCCATGACCAATCATTTTCCTAGTAGGACAGATAATGAAATTAAGAACTGCTAGAACACTCATATGTAGAAACATTTACTACAAATGGGAGTCGACCTAGTCACTCACAATCCTAAGTCAGACATTTTGACTTTCCCAAATTTCAAGCCCCAGCTTAAACCATAAGGCATAGTGGTAGAGTGCTAGGCTTGGAGCCGAGGGTCATCTCGCTTAGTAACACGCAATCCAGAAGTGTGGAGCTCAATCCCAAATCCTAATCCACCAATTTGTTTTGATAAGCTTCTCAATCGACAATGACTGAATCCTTCAAGAGTGGTTTGCATGTTCCTTGGTGGGTCCTTGGTCCATTGCAAGATCGACTTCACTAGTCTCAATCAATAGTGGCTGAATCCTTCAAGAACAGTTTGCATAATTCCTTTAAGTCCCTATTCCATTACAAGATTAACTTCAATAGTCTCCTTAGCAAGTGGGAGCCGATAGCTCATTGTCGCAATTCTGTAATAAACATGCTCTAACAATATTGTGGGGAGCCTTAGTCCCTAGCAAAGACTCTCTCAATATTTTTTGACACCTCTTCTGAGGTTTCTCAAGCTTGGGTAGCCTTCCGGTAATGTGAATCATTAATTGGCATGGTTTGCAATGATATGTTAATTAGACGTGCCGCGGGAATGTAGGGCTTAGAGAACAATTCTTGAAACATTGTAATTAGTAATGTAGTAGCATTGGACTGCAAAAAGGAGCATGGGCAAATTCTCATCCCAAAGCAATAGTTGTGTATTAGACAAGGCTTTGCTAACTTCATTTGATTAGCATGATGATGCAAGAAGTTTTAGTGCTTCTCTATTTCTAGTTAGGTTCTTTTAGATTTTGACATGACTCTCACCAAGTCTATGGTGGATGAAAGAAGAGAATTAAGTACGGTTTTTTACATAAATCTTCTATGCATTGTTTCTGTGGAAAAAACTCTGAGTACTTTCTATAAAAAAAATCAGGCAACCACTCTCTCTTGAACTAAGGATTCCTAGACACGAGCTCTAGGGCAGCAACAATTATATCTACCTATTGGAGATATTCCAACTATTCCACTCAATGAAGAGACTAAGCTAACAGAAGAGTCCACATAATTTGCATGGATCAATTGACGATACACAAAGGGAATTCATAACCTTTTCACTGCAAGACATGGTCCGCTTTTCAACATGGATATCAACACTAAATACAAAGATTGAAAAAAAAAAACAAGTGGAAAGTATAAGAATGTCCATCGATGTGGATGTTGCAAAGAAACCATCGGTGCATGGGTTGGTGTCACCATCGGTAACATATGGTTAATAGAGTATTGATGTGGATGTTGATATATATAGCCACTGTAGTGTCGGTATATATTGATGTTTTTATAGAAGCTAAAAAACATTGTGGGGTAGGGGGCTTGTTTCAGTCCCATCCTGCCCCACAAATGTTTTTTGATTAAAATCATGATTAAATGTTATAAATGAGAAGGTGTACATGCTATAATTTTGCAAAGAAGTACTATACAAAGTAATGGTAAATTTGCTGAAGCAATGCGCTACAAAATGGCAAATCCACTGAAGTAATGCGCTAATGCGCTACAAAATGGCAAAAGTGCCAAACTCCAAAATGGCAAATCCGCCAAAGTAATGCACTAAAAAAGGGCAGAAGTGCCGCAATACTAAATGATTGAATGTCCTATCCTAGAATTGCTCCTCCTCATCCTCCTCACCCTCCTCATCCTCGGTCTCTTTGCATGCGCCCTCCTTGTTCTCCTTGCTCTCCTCACCCTCGATCTCTCTATGTGCACTTGATCCCTTTCCCTTCTCTTCTACTAGCCTAATCGCTTCTTCTTCAGATCCAGTCTCTCCATCCAGATCTTTGGATGGGTCGAACGTGCCTCTCTAAGAATGAAACAAGCTAGAAAAACTAAGAGTGTCGATTGTAAGACAACGGTGATAGTCAAATGATAATGACAAGGAATAGGGTATACTCACATGATGTGCCACCACCCTTTCCCAATCGATGTGGACTCCTTCCCTCTTCTTCTCCTTTAACCATGCCTTGGCCCCAATCCTGAATGCCCTTCTATACTCCTTGTTGTCTGGAGGCCTCCCAATCATAGATTCCTATGGATCCAAATTCAATTAGTTACATATGAATGTCAAAACATTTGAATGATTGAATATATTAGAAATTCAGTGGAAGATAAGTATATACCTACCACCCATGCCTCATTGCCAAGTTTACCATGGCTCCCAAGGTACGAAGGACCTATGATCTCTAGGAGTATCCTCGCCACCCTCCATTGAGGCTCAAATGCATTTGGATTGACAGTCTCCTTGTTAATTTGTTTCTCGAAGAGGTCTCTCCAAAGCTTGCGAGGATCCCGTAGCAACCCTGAGGTAACGTTGCTCTCGTGATGATCGGTTTGGACCCCACCCATGCCCTTGCACTTTGACATTAAACTTTATCCAATCTGAATCATGAACAATTTTTTCTACTACATGTGATAGTAGAGTATCCATTTGCTGATTGGTGGCAACATGGGGAATCAGGTTGGGGTTTACAGAAGACTGTCAGGGAGGAGGGCATTTCATTTATAATAGGTAGAACTTTCAAACTCATCTCTCTCATGATTGTTTTTCATGTATTGTTTCTTCCTTTAGAGAAAGAAAAGGAAAGGAAATGAGGAGAGAAACTTTAGAGAAGGGAAGGGAAAGTAGAGGAAGGGAAACAAGAGGAGAGGTAGAAAGAAAGACAAAGAAACCAAACAAACTTAAAATAGAAGGGATTCTTACATTGAGATGGAGAGGGAGATGCAACAAGTCTTGTAGATGCAAATGGAGAATATAGGAGAGGATGGAGAGGTGGGAGGGGGAGAGAGGAGGTAGAAAGAAGGAGGCAAGGTTTGTAGATGATCACAAGCTAAAAGGCGAGGGAGGAGAATGCATGAAAAATCGAATGGCATCATGGGACGAATAGTGTGGGCTTTTGGTTCCAAGATTCGGTTGATATGGGCATCGATATGAAAGTGGGTATATAAAAGTAGAGCATCAGTATGGACATCGGTATTTTCGTAGTAGATAGTGACACCTATACTAAAGAAATAGGGGTTTTCTAGGGGTTTAGGATTTTTGGGGGGTCTTGGGAGATTTTGGAGGGTAAGTGTGTGTTTGAATGGATTTAGGGGTCATTTAGGCCCCGAGGTGTTTGGGGAAAGAGAGGGGATTAGGGGGGGTAAGGGGGTTTGAGGGAATTTTGGGGATTTGGGTGTTTGGATGCTTGACTTGACTTGGGGGGATGGTTTTGGATATGTTTACATGGAGAGTATGAGTAGTGATAGATCGTCAGATAGGGGGCCACCTCCCTGGAGTTTGGAGTGGGTTCATGAGAGATTGCATTCTCCTTGCATGCATTGCAAGCGAGGGCTTTGTCATCAATGCCATATTGTCATGTGCCACTTGTAGATGTATGGAGAGGCACCACTAGAAGAGGATATTGGTTGACATGCTAGTGCATCATCGATAAACCAATGATGTTTGAATGATTCATGGATATTTATATTTCTTGTCCTTGTTGCACACACTAACCCTGCATCATTAAATTATACATGATGAGGAGAGTAGCAAGGGAGCACGTGTATCACCACCACCACAATTCGAGCAAGATTACCTTAAGGATGATCCTCTAGAGGAGGACAAGGGTATGGCGGACATGATGGATTCTTTTTTTGGAGGCATGACAGATGATGGCGGTAAGATGTTTGAGCATGAATCCATGATGTGAGATTTGGCATCAACATGCTTGTATGATGGTGTGAGTATGAAAAAAATACAAGCTTGCCTCTTGATCTTGAATTTGCCAGCAAAGTATAGATGGTCAAACACAACTGTCTCAGCCTTGGTGAGGTTTGGAGCCTTGATCTTAGTATCTCGTGCCTAATTATTTTAATTAATTAGTACCTCATTCACAAGGTTTCTTAGATATGCAAATTGTAATAGGTTGCTCTAGAAGATGTTACCTATCCCAAATACCATGCCCAATTCTAGAGACAAAGCAAAGAAGATGTTGACATTGGTTGGGATGGATTATGACACCATCCACACTTGCCCTAATGATTGTATTTTGTCATGAGTATGGCATCAATGCCATACTACTTGAGGGAAAATGGCTTGGTTGAGAGCTCCAATAAAACTTGATGTAAGATCATCACCGATACAGTAGAGGCCAGTTGTACCAATTGGGAGCATAAGCTGATCGTAGTGTTATGGGCCTACAAAACATCCTACAAGGTGGCCACGCATTGTACCTCCTTCAGCCTAGCCTTCGGGGCGCCCATAACATTAAGCTTAGATAGTGTAAGAAAATGACAATACTTAAGGCAATGACTGATCAGGTGGAACTAATAGATGAGGTAATAGTAGAACTCGCACATGCATATCAGAGCACTCATGGATCTGGGAGAAAGCCACAACTTCATATCTCAAGAGGTATGGCAAAACCTGCAAGTACCCCTAACTCTCACTGCCACTTCAGTAAGAGCTATAAACGGCCAACTCATACAAACTTTGGGTTTCATGAATTTAGGTCTAATGGTTGTTCACCAGGCATTAGAAATTCTCTTTTATATTCTCCCCACAGAAGCAACCGGCGAATAGATCATATTGGGAAGGACCCGGTGCTACACCATGAACTGTCAAATCGACTAGCATGCTCGTAATACTTCGCTCACAAATGGGGGTAGAACGGCAGTAGTCCCATTGTGTGGACCAAGTCCTGCTCCTTCACGTCCACCCTCATCGGCCCATGACAACGAAGTTACACAAGAGGGCAGACCGGAAGCCCCATCCACCTCCAACCCCCTGATAAGAGTCCAATCCTGAAGGGAAAAGAAGGCCAACCATAGTGGCAATCTGGTGCCATTGCCCATTTTGTCGACTGCCATTGCTGTCCTCCACTCAGGAAAGTCATGAACAGCAAGTACAAGTGGCTATCCTCTATGCTCAATGCTACTTCAACTAGAATCAATGACTCGAGGGAAGTCCCTAATTGCTCTAGAGACGTCCCTTCCAAAAGCATCCATGCCAGGAAGAAGAACGTGCCACCATCTCGCACTTCAGAATCCAATCTCCAATCCACCTTCTCCACTGCAACATCCCCCCAATTTCTATGGCTCCACCAAGCAGATTGAGACGAGCAGGTTGCCTGGGTGCCAAAGATGAATGCACAAACTACAAAAGTTCCGAAGGTAGCAACACAAGAGCCTGTGTCGACCCGAGATGTAGAACCACAAGAATCTAACGAAGAACCAAACCAGCCCCAAAATCGTGATATTTCCATGAATTATCCAACTCAACATGAATATTGCCAAAGGTAGCAAGGGGGCAGCACAAGATTTGACCCCTACACTGTAGGGTGTTACACAAGAACCTCCCTGCAAATCTGAAGGCGAACCCTTGAGGTAATTGCGATCATACCAGCTCTGATGGTACCATCCTACTCACAAAAGCAAGGGTCTATGCCAAAGGCGGTTACACAAGAACCCACTTCCCCCATGGCAACGATCCATTCTAAGACAACTAGTCACAATGCCAATGTGCCTCTAGAATCCAAGGTACTACGTGGCTTTTAACACACTATGCGACATTCCTCATAATCATCGAGTCAAGGTCTAGGTGAGTTAGTACAATAGGCATCTCACCTGATGCACCGGCAACCCACAAGTCATTGTCTAACACACACACACACACATAAACACATCCACAATCAACACTAGGTGATTAGGGTCAGTACGTCCCTTTTGCATTTTTTTCCCATCTTGCACGCTGGCCTCACAATCCATCACTTACCACACAAGTGCACTCCATGAGTTCCTATCTCCCACTCACCTTCACACTCCTTAACAATTCTCCCCTCTTTTCCTTCTCTACACAGTTAGTATTCCACCGGTCATTGCTATAGCATTATCCTATTGACCGTCGCCATCAAAGAATCCCACCGATCATCGCCCAAAATGGTAGCCTGTCGACCGTCACCATCGTCATATCACACCGATTGTTGCCACCCTGTACCCTATCGACCGTCACCATCTAAAGATCCCGCCGGTTGTGGGGATACAAAATCTATATAAAGAGACCCTATCCTGCTAGTCGTCACCATAGCAGTTTCCCCCATACTCTTGCAAAATTTCCTTAGAATTCTCGCAGCCCTTTGCCCTCTTCCACAGCCATCTAGCACATTCTATTTATGTCCTCCCACTCTTCCACTTCCATCAATTCCCTTGTCACTCAATTACCCTCACTCTTCCTTGTGAATATCAAAAATGAATTCTTTGAATTTGAGACTAAGTGGGGACTCCACCCCCACCCTATTCCAGTGGCCATTGGCCCCTCTAATTCTCAGAGCATGCCTTCAGCAACAATCCGCATGCCCTTCAAATTCCCCATCCAAGATTTGTAAGGGGAGGAGGAAGTGTCTAGGAGATAGGACACGCAGGAGGGTATGACAACAATAGGCATGCCCCCTTGGTGGGCGCACTGAGATGCAACAGGCACTACCCACCACTGCCACCTCAATGAGGACGTGGTACATGCTACCTTTGGTCTATTAGTTGTCAGCAAAAAGTATGCAACAAAGAAGAAGCTAGAGGCCATTAGCAAGGTCTACCACTACGACCGATAGAAGAGCAAAGGCAGAATCCACTTCACCACCATTCACAAGCCAAAGGTGGAAAGACTAGCAAGAGCCCTGCAATGGCTAAGACAAGTAAAGCACATGGACCACCATCAATCCATCGTGTCCAATATCTCGCTGTGGTTGGTGGGTCCCCAGGTTACAAATTGGGCAGAATATTTCTCTAGCCAAATGAGGGATGACCTCAAAATGCATGGGGAAGTCATCAGCAACCCAATGCTCTATATACCGATTCTATACTACCTGCTGCAGCAGCATCCACATGTCGGCTATGGGTTGGACGAAAAGTCTACTATGGTACTAGCTCAGAGACTGAGCCAGAAGAAGTAGAGGTCAAGCCCAAGCGAGTAAGGACAGAGCCCGGTGCCACTCCAGACCCAAGCCAATTGCTGGCGCAAATACAAGGACCGATAGGTGCAAGAAATCTTGAGCCAACAACTATGACTCCAGTGAGAGGATCCTCAGGATAAGGGAAAAAGGGTCCAGTAGGAGCCCATCATAATCGAGGATCTCCCAGGTGATGAAACGATCACCATTGGCCTCCACCCAAGAGCCAAAGCCATGTCGGCAACTACCAATGCACCCTATGTCTCGACCTCAACAATGGCATACCACATCCTTCATCATTGACACCTCCTCCTCTCCATGGGCAAGCCTGGCAGAGGCTTTAGAATTTTGTAGTGCACCGGGCACCAGGTGCTTATAGCCACATGTCAACCGAGCAGCTCTTGGATCGTGCAGACCTGATGGAACAAAACCTATTCGAAGCCATGGTGCAACTTCAACAGGTGGCACAAAAGATTTTTCAAAGGAGGCAAGAACAAGCCTCACAACTCTCGACAAATCTCCTCCAAGTACAACTCTCTACACATGATAGCCACACAATCATGGTTTCTGCCCAAGCTACAGGGCAAGCAGCCATAAGTAGAGCATAGGAGTATCGTATAAAGGTCGAAGAGCTCAAGATGGCAATGACAAAGCTCAAGGATGAGCTCGCCACTAGCGAATCCCCGGTCCAAACTCTTATGGACCAAGCCAACAAAGTAGAGTCTAGCCTTCGAGCAACATTGGAGAAAATGGTGCAAGCAGAGGCACATCATGCCAGGACACAGGAGAACTAGGAGCACTACATCCAAACACTACAGGATCTCTTGGCACAAGAACGAGCACTGCTCAAGAATGTCCCTTCAAGAAGAGATCGAATGACAATGGGCCCCCGGTCAATCAAAACACTTAGGCTTGGAAAACCGGGAGCAATAGGAGTTTAGAATATATAGGGAGGTCTCCACATAGCTCCCCACTTGCATACTCACACCATGCACAATCCCCCAAACACTACAAATGTACTTCGATGCACTCCGCACATAAAACCTCATATTCCACCTAGACCTCATAGCTCCACTCCCTCTTCACACCCTTCAAACAATCCTCCACCTCGTAACCCTGATCAGTGCCACCCCCTCCTAGCCATGCCATATTTTTCCTTAGATCTCCAACCCTTTAGTCTCTCTCTTCTTTGCCCCTCAGACCTCCAGACTCTAGCTGCCCATCCCATCCTACTTAATTTCCAAGCTTGGTGCCACATCATCACATGGAGTCCACTAATTATCCAATGGATGATGATGTGATGCAAATCGCAAATCTTAAGGAACTCAGTCCGTGGGTCTGCACCCCAAAAAGTTGATAAGTAGACATTGATTGGATGCAAACCTACAGCCGAGCCTCCACAATCCAATCTCAAGGGCATCTTGCGGCATTCCAATTCAACACTTACAACCCCATCGGCATAATTATCCTCTTCAATAGGGTGCTACAAGCTCTCCAAGACTCACTCGAGTCCTTGGTGAGAAATTTCGAAACTACACATGTAGCATACCCCAAGGAACTCACTGAGGAGGAAGGCGAAGAAGCCATTGCCATATTTAATTCTACTGCCCCACCTACTGAAATCTCACCACCATTTCATTTGGATCCCCCCCAACCTACCCATCAAGCCACCCAACCTCCCCTTCCTCAGACAACACTGCTCGAGTATTCTTCCAATGCCTCTAACACCACCACTGCACAGCACGGGACCTCCTCGTCCATCTCCTCTATAGCTCCGGTCGACCTCCCTGATGAAGCTTTCAACACATTGATCAAAGCAGCCAATTTTGTTTAGGCAACCGAAGAGACAATGCCAACAGGCACAACAGAGCCGAAACCCATGCCCATTACAGATGACAAGGCTCCGCACTCTCCTCCTTCCTCCCTACCTGAAAATGTCCAGTGGCACCCCAACTTGGAGTCATTTCAAGAGCTACCGGTGGACAGTGTGCTTATGCACCATTGGAAGTGCCAACTCGAGGGATCTCACCTCCATCTATATGAAATCTTAGAGGTATGCCCCCTCACACAATTCATCACCGAGTCCTTCGATGATTGGGATGCATGCATCCAAAGTACATAGGATGAGGATATAGCCTCACCGCCGATGCTCTAGTCCCAACAATCGATGCAGATGCCGATGGTCTATAGCCACGCTAGTGCCTTCCTTGTATACTACCACCGTTTTGGCGATACATAGCCTCTCTGTAGCAAGTAGGCTCCCCGCAATCAATAAGCATCACATAGTCTACCCCTGAAACAAACCTATCAGGTGGTCTAGACACTCTAGATGATCTTCTCAAGGGCATTTCAGCTTGTTGTCCCATCAAACTTTTTAATGCTGAAAAACTCCTTTTCAGACATGGAAGAGGATGCCATGATGCAAATAAAGCAAAATCCCAAATGCTAGTGCCTGCAAGAGAGAATCACACCAAATACTAGGTGCACCCAAATGTGTATGCCACAATAGACTGAAATATCACCAAAACTCAAAAGCATCAAAAAGATGCAACTGACATGTGCATGTACTATGCATCCATATGAGCAAATCTAGCCCAAAAGAAAATGCCAACTGCAATGGCAATCCAAAATGCCAATAAGTGCCAAATGGCTCAAGCATAAACACTGTCCATGGGCATATGCATCAATAATATCTCATCCAAGAGAGCGTAACACTATCATTGCATCACCTGCAATGTGCCAAAGCTGTCCCTCAGCATAAAATAGCATCGATGTGCAAAGCGTCCGTAAAAATAGCATCCCATAAGGTAATTTGGGCCTATCAGTGCATCCAATAAGGACTGTAATGCATCCAAATGGCCTATAAATCATCCACTGCAACCCAATGCACACCACGAATGAGCGCACACTGCTCAAACTGCAACCAGAGTGATCTGCATAAGGTATGCTCAAGAAATCGTAGTCCCATGGTAATGACCGCTACTGAAAATAGAACCTGAGATGCCTCAAAACATGGGTGCCATTGCATAATCGGACTCAGCAAGAAAATCTGCAAATATCTCTCTTCTGCCAGAACTCCAAAATTCCAACCGATGAGTGAGAAATGGGAGTCAACTCTTATCCACTGCCATGTGGCATAAATCTAAGGTTTCAAAACCTTAGAATGAAAAATGCATAACAGAGAGACGAAATCGAATACACAAAGATCTATAACTCTGAAAATACTCCACCGAATTGCACAAGAACTAATAGGTAGGGGTTTTTGAGCATCCGAAACGCAATGGGACACACGGTTTTGGAAACCGTGGTCTAATTCACTGGGTCCAACACACGGGCTGCAAAACGTTTTTGAAAATAGAGCTGTTTGTAAACTCCACCAGAATGCAAATGATGAGCAACATAGAGGTTTTAGGACCTCCTGAGTCCATCGGAACTGACAGATCTGCAAATGGTTGCTCTAAACTTGAGTTCCAACACCCGTGCAGAAAAACGCAGAAACTGACACAGTGAGTCAGAAATCCAATGAAATGATCCCAGATTCAAGAATGAAGGTGTTTCCAAGCTCCTGAAGTGAAGTGGACACCAAAAGCAAGCAATAGTTGCCTCTATAAGTCAATACGGAGTCTCTGTCATCGAACGAAACAGGGAAAAGCTCAAAAAAGGACTTTTTCTTTGAAAACACTTAACAGGCTCTCAAAACCACTTTGCAAAGCCAAAGTGACTTTTCCAAAGGTTCCTCCAAGGTCTCTATAGACTTAGATGCAAGTAAAGTCACCCACAAAGCTTCCCACAAAGCTTCTCCTTCCTCCCATAGAGCTGCTGATCTTCCAGGCATTCATGCACGCTCAGCTAGATCACCCGGGCTCTGATACCAGTTGAGAGTGCTCTCAATGGAAGTAAGAATGGAAGGGGGAGAGAGAGAGAGACAGAGAGCCACACAAGTATTGGTGGGTGCAGAACCACCTTAATCTTCTTTTTCATTCATTTATATATGTGTTTGAGTATTGTACATAACCGAGGTAAAGGAACAATGACCTTTAACCCCCACAAGGCACACCCATCCGATAAGTACTCGGTCAAATAACATACCTAAGGGTGTGTTTTTTTGCGGATGTGCATATCACTATGGGAAAAATGGTGGATAATGCTTGATCGACCATGCTAAGCATATCCGATGGCCACAATACTTTGCACGCACCTCAACCAAGTTGAAACAGGCTTGCGTGCAAAGTGGAGCCCCTATCTGAGAAGTACTTGTTTGAATAACACACCTAGGACTGTGTTTTTTTATGGTTGTGCATGACACAGGCAAAAACGGTGTTTTATGCTTGATCGACAATGCAAAGCATATCCGATGGGCACAATACTTTGCATACACCTTCAACTAGGTGGAATTAACTTACATGCAAAGTGGCACATCCATCCCATAAGTACTTTATTGGATAACATACCTAGCAGCAAAGTGGAGCCCCCATCTGAGAAGTACTTGTTTGAATAACACACCTAGGACCGTGTTTTTTTATGGTTGTGCATGACACTAAGGCAAAAAAGGCATTTTATGCTTGATCAACAATGCAAAGCATATCCGATGAGTACAATACTTTGCACACAGCTTAAACTAGGTGGAATTGACTTACATGCAAAGTGGCATGCCCATCCCATAAGTACTTGATCAGATAACATACCTAGCAGCGTGTTTTTTCGGATGTGCATGACACCATGGCAAAAATGGTATTTAATGCTCGATCGACCATGCAAAGCATATCCGATGGGTGCAATACTTTTCCTACCCGTCAACCTAGGTGGTATTGACATGTTTTCAAATAGGCACATCCATATGATAAGTACATGGTCGGATAACACACCTAAGGGCGTGTTTCTTTGCGGATGTGCATATCACTAAGGGAAAAACGGTGTACAATGCGTGATTGACCATTCAAAGCATATCCAATGGTTAAAATACCTTGCATGCACCTCAACCTAGTTTAAAGACACTTGCATGCAAAGTGGAGCCCCCATCCAATAAGTACTTGTTTGAATAACACACCTAGGATCGTGTTTTTTTATGGTTGTGCATTACACTAGAGCAAAAATGGTGTTTTATGCTTCATCGACAATGCAAAGCATATCTGTTGGGCATAATACTTTGCACACACCTTAAACTAGGTGGAATTGACTTACATGCAAAGTGGCATGCCCATCCCATAAGTACTTGATCGGATAACATACCTAGCAGCGTGTTTTTTTACGGATGTGCATGACACCAAGGCAACAATGGTATTTAATGCTCGATCGACCATGCAAAGCATATCTGATGGACACAATACTTTTCCTATGCCTTAACCTAGGTGGCATAGAAATGTTCTCACATAGGCACACCCATCCGATAAGTACTTGGTCAGATAACATACCTGAGGGCGTGTTTTTTTGCGGATATGCATACCACTACCAGAAAAACGTTGTCTAATGCATGATCGACCATGCAAATAATATCCGATGGTGAAAATACTTTGCACACACCTCTACCTAGTTGAAAAGGACTTGCATGCAAAGTGGATCCCCCATCCGATAAGTACTTGTTTGAATAACACACCTAGGACCGTGTTTTTTTATGGTTGTGCATGACACTAAGGCAAAAACGGTGTTTTATGCTTGATCAACAATGCAAAGCATATCTGATGGGCACAATACTTTGCACACACCTTTAACTAGGTGTAATTGACTTACATGCAAAGTGGCGCACCCATCCCTTAAGTACTTGATCGGATAACATACCTAGCAGCGTGTTTTTTTACGGATGTGCATGACACTAGAGCTAAAATAGTATTTAATGCTCGATCGACCATGCAGAGGATATCCGATGGGCACAAGACTTTTCCTACACCTCAACCTAGGTGGTATTGAAATGTTCTCAAAGAGGCACACCCATCCAATAAGTACTTGGTCAAATAACATACCTAAGCGCATGTTTTTTTGCGAATGTGCATATCACTATGGGAAAAATGGTGGATAATGTATGATCGACCATGCAAAGCATATCCGATGGTCACAATACTTTGCACAAACCTCAACCTAGTTGAAATGGACTTGCGTGCAATGTGTAGCACCTATCCCATAAGTACTTGATCGAATAACATACCTAGCAATGTGTTTTTTTACGGACATGCATGACACTAAGGCAAAAATGGTGTTTTATGCTTGATCGACAATGCAAAGCATATCCGATGGGCACAATAGTTTTCACACACCTACTCTAGGTGGAATCTAATTATATACAAAGTGGCATTCCCATCACATAAGTACTTGATTGGATAACATACCTACCATTGTGTTTTTTTACGGATGTGCATGATACTACAACAAAAATGGTATTTAATGCTCGATCGACCATGCAAAGCATATCCGATGGGCACAATACTTTCCCTATGCCTCAACCTAGGTGGTATTGACATGTTCTCAAAGAGGCACACCCATCAAATAAGTACTTGGTCAGATAACATACCTAAGGGCGTGTTTTTTTGCGGATGTGCATATCACTAGGGGAGAAACGTTGTATAATGCATGATCGACCATGCAAAGCATATTCGATGGTCACAATACTTTGCACCACCTCAATCTTGTATTCTCAAAGAGCCACACCCATCTGATAAGTACTTGGTCAGATAACATACCTAAGGGCATGTTTTTTTGCGGATGTGCATATCACTACCAGAAAAACATTGTATAATGCGTGATCGACTATGCAAAGCATATCCGATGGTGACAATACTTTGCACACACGTCAACCTAGTTAAAACAAACTTGCGTTCAAAGTGGAGCCCCCATCCGATAAGTACTTGTTTGAATAACACACCTAGGACCCTGTTTTTTAATGGTTGTGCATGACACTAAGGCAAAAACGGTGTTTTATGCTTGATCGACAATGCAAAGCATATCCGATGGGCACAATACTATCCACACACCTTAACTAGGTGGAATTGACTTACATGCAAAGTGGCATTCCCATCGCATAAGTACTTGATCAGATAACAAACCTAGCAGTGTGTTTTTTTATGGATGTGCATGACACTAAGGCAAAAATGGGATTTAATGCTCGATTGACCATGCAAAGCATATCCGATGGGCACAATACTTTTACTATGCCTCAACTTAGGTGGTATAGACATGTTCTCAAAGAGGCACACCCATTAGATAAGTACTTGGTTGGATAACACACCTAAGGGCATGTTTTTTTATGGATGTGCATATCACTAGGGAAAAACAGTGTATAATGCGTGATCGACCATGCAAAGCATATCTGATGGTCACAATATTTTGCATGCACCTCAACTAGTTGAAACAGACTTTCATGCAAAGTGGAGCGCCCATCTGAGAAGTACTTGTTAGAATAACACACCTAGGATCGTGTTTTTTTATGGTTGTGCATGACAGTAAGGCAAAAACGGTGTTTTATGCTTGATCGACAATGCAAAGCATATCCGATGGGTACAATGCTTTGCAAACAACTTGAACTAGGTGGAATTGACTTACATGCAAAGTGGCATGCCCATCCCATAAGGACTTGATCAGATAACATAACTAGCAGCGTGTTTTTTTCCGGATGTGCATGACACTAAGGCAAAAATGGTATTTAATGCTCGATCGATGATGCAAAGCATATCCAATGGGCACAATACTTTTCCTAAGCCTCAACCTCGGTGGTATTGACTTGTTTTCAAAGAGGCACACCCATCTAATAAGTACTTGGTCAAATAACACACCTAAGGGCGTGTTTTTTTACGGATGTGCATATCATGAGGTGGAAAACGGTGTATAATGCGTGATCGACAATGAAAAGAATATCTGACTTGCATGAAAAGTGGAGCCCCCATCTGATAAGTTATTGTTTGAATAACACACCTAGGACCGTGTTTTTTATGGTTGTGTATGACACTGAGGCACAAATGGTGTTTAATGCATGATATACCATGCAAAGCATAGACGATGGACACAATACTTTGCATGCATCTCAATGTAGGTGTTTTTGAGTTTCATGAAAAGTGGCATGTCCATCTGATGAGTACTTGATCGGATAACTTCTCCCACCAATAAAGTAAGTACTAATTAAAAATTATAATAAATGAGTAGATTATTAAAAAGAGACTAATATTTATATAATTGTTGCTACTGCAGCTTGCTTGCAAAGGACTCTCACAAAGGATATGGCTATATATTTTGTTCCAGGGATGGATGTGATTTTATGTAGCAAAAGAGAAGTAGTTGCATTTGCCATAATCCATGATAGTGATCCCAATTCAGTTTGCCACTTTCGAAGACTTGGCAAAGATAAGGTGGTAGTTACTGTATCAAAGATTCTTAGCGCACATGTTGAGCTAAAGTATAAATGTGGATATATGGAAACACTTGGAGATGTTATGCCCTACAATACATCCAACAAATCATTTATAGCATGGGACAAAGATGAGACTTATGCAACAGACATTATCAAGAATACAAAGTGCACCACCTTGGATTTTACTATAGGGGACATTTTACAAATGAGATCATTTGCAAATAAGACTGTAGCAGAAGGTGAAGTATTGGGATTGGGAACAAGTGGAGCAATGGTCATTTGCACAGATGAGGATTCTAAAAGTCACTGATGATGGTATGGTTGATAACATAACATCCTTATGTGATCCCTACTATGAGGTAGGCAAGAATATGAGATGGAGCATGCAATTTTTAAACATGAGAAAGAGGCACGTGGTTTTCAATGATAAAGAGAAGGTATACTACAATTTCAAAGGACCTAAAAAGCGTGCCCATGTGCCAGGCTCTATCACTCCAAATGTGGATGATTTCAATGTACTCAATTATAGAAGTGACATCTTATCTGGAGTGGATGAGTTCATTGGTTCCGAGAAACAAAATGATTTTAGAAGCGAAGACTTATTTGGGGTGGATGAATTCTTGCACAGTGAGAAGGGCAAAGGTTTCAATAGCAATGTCTTGTCAAGTGTGGATGAGTTCATGCATATTAACAAACCTGGTGTCAATCAAACTTGTGGATTTGTGAAAGCCATGCAAGATGTCCCAATGAGCGATGTTCTCTCAGGAGTGGAAGAGTTTCAAGGTTCTCAATACTCTCGTAGAATATTGAATTCATTGAATGGTCCTAAGAGAATGTTAAAAATGAGGATGAGATCAACAGAGGATTATTCAATATTTAACTTTGATTGTGATATGGCCAAGGATGCAGCGACCAATCATGGATGCTTGGTTACAAACAAATGTGAGGAGAAGAAGCGCATAAATACAGATAACAACATGCACGAGGAATGAAAACGGTCATACATATGCATGAAGAGAAAGCGAAACCAAGCAGATCCACAAAATCAACCAAAGAGGAAGAGAGTAATGAAGGAGGAGAACATGTTAAATGCATTGGGATATCTATGTTGCAAGTTAGCATAGTCTCAAGAGAGCTTAAATGCAAGGATGTGGAGACAATAGATGACTTGCTAAGAAGATGTGGTAGGCAAGTTGGTGGTCATAATGAAAGTACAATATGTGAGAGGCTCGAAAGAATGTATGATTGGAAGAGCTTCATTCTACCTTTCATACAAACGGGTGGTGATGCATTGACAGGTCATACCAATCCACACTACTTTCGTTTTTTTTTAAAAGATGAAAAACCCATAATGCAATGGCAACAATATTCTCATGATTCAAAATGGGAACCTGAAGAACCTTACAGTCTCTTAACTTCAATTCCCAGCAAGGAAAGGTATCCAACATGGGCTCCTATACAAGAATTCAATGAGAGGTCTAACTGTGAAATAGAAGGATTAAAAGCATTTATTACATACAAAGAGGAAATGCTTTGGAGATATCCTGATTCAAAGCCTACCTGGAGAGAACACACTACCACTATAATTAACAAGACACGAAATTTAATAAAGGACCTTGAGAGAATGCGAGGCTCAAAGGATGTCAAGGAAGAATGCAATATGTTTTGGCCAAATGTTCATAACGATTTGCACCTAGCTCCAGTCTTTGAAAATGAATTTGTATCATTACTCTCACATCCATATTGTGGATTGAAGAAGAGAGAGTTTATGCCACAAGTAGATATAGAGGTCGATTGTTTTGTTGTGGTTCGGCCATCGGATGATGAATATGAGAATGTGAAGTTTTGGGTTGCAAAAGTAGTTGATGTGCAAAGAGATGACCAAGGGAGAGCTACAACATTTACAGCGGTATGGTATGAGCCAAAGGGCAGGAAGGAGAATATGGATAACAACACATTGTATACTAATTGTATAATGAAGAAGTGGGTCCCAAATGATGAAGCGGTCTCACAAGTTTCGACGGAGACAATCATAGTGTCTTGGCATTCAAGGGCAAAGAAATCAAAGAAGCGCATGGGATATGAGGTAGAAGGAAAAATAAAAATACCACAGCAAAGTATTTTGCATATACACGAATTTTTAAGGATGCTCGCCATGGAGGAAGTAGAATGAGACAACGCAAATGAAGAATGTCCATGATCAAAGCTTTGTATTGAAGTCCAATGAAGGATTTTATTTGGGTACTAGGCAAGAAGCCAATTGACAATTATAATCAGAGTCATCACCTCCTATGTCAAATGAGAGTCAAAATATGCACTGGATGTCACCCAAGGATCAAGGCTTTGTTGAGAGATATGGTGCCATGAGCACTTGTAGAGCAAAGGTATGAGCAAAGGGAAAGCTGCCACATGGCATGGAGGAGATATCCCACATGTGAGCAAGCAAAATGGATGTAAGTACCCTCACCTATAAAAGGGAGGTTCATTTGAAGGAAATCAATCAAGCACTTTGCACTATCTCAAGATTCTCTTTATGAGTCCAAGCTAATCTGTCTTGGAACCTAATTGACTTGAGATATATGTCATGAGCACTCTCTTCATCATGTTTCCACATAGGTTCCATCCACCTTAGAGTGCTCCATAGATCCTGAGGCACACATGTTTTGTCATGGTATCAGAGCATAGGTTTAGCTCTCCTAGTTTAGCTCATTAGTAGTTCACTAGGATTGCTTCCATTCCTAGATTAGTTGTAGGCATGTCTTAGGAGCTCATGTTTTTCTCCTAGATTAGTTTTAGTTTTAGAAGGAGAGTTCTTATGAAACTTCCGTCTTCCCATTCTGAAAGAGAGCAATTCCTTCATTATCTTCTCTGAGAGAGAAAGAGAAAGTTCTTTGTGTGCTTTTCATTGAGAGAGAGGTTTTGCTCTCATATCCTCTTCTAAGAGAGAGGTATTCAGTCTGAGAGAAAGATATGGACTCTACAACTCAAGCTAGCCCTGCATAGACAAAGCCTCACCAACGAGCAGCAACGACCTCTGAAGTGCAGCCTATCCAAGGGAACAAACTCCAATCGGCTTCACCAAGCCCTCAAATGACCTCCGAGCCCACGTGATTGCAGAAACGTCCACCAACAAGACGACACAAGCTAGCCAACGTCTTCAAAGTCTATGCTACAGCTTGCTTCACCGATAACTACGAAGTCCTATAGCCCGTTGGTCACGACCTCCACTAGTTAACAGCGGCACTCCAAGCGCAGCCAGCCGAGAAGCTCCATTTGCAAGGCTCCAGAGCTTCAGCCGTGCCAACCGGCTCCAACAAAATGCACCCGCATCGGCCATCAACAAGCTAAGCTCCAAGACGGATAGCCACCACGAAGCGACAAACGACCCCTCCAACGACCTTACTGCACACAGTCTGTGCTTCAGCACGTAAGAGCCGCTCCATGAAATGCCAACGCCTTGCATCTACTGTGCTCCAACTAGCCATATGCCTCTCTGAATAGCAGTGCCAAATCCCACCTGCTCGCCTTCTAGTTCAACGATCGACAGCAGCGACACGCAGTGCTAGTCTCCACCGACGGACGACTCCATCGACGGAAATTGCAGAAGAGAAATCGCCTCAGAAATACAAAGTCTCCTAAGGTTTCTCCACAAACGACACGTGGCAGATAGGTATAGTCAAGGTAAGGTTGGGTTAGGTGAAGATAACCCGGGGTTCAGAAGCTTGGTCAGCTTCTTGACACATGGCAAGATAAAAACTAACCACGGTTAGGTGTATTTGACCTTGGGTCAATCAATGGATAAGGTTGGTTAAGCTAACCCTAGTCAGGTCAACCCAATATGCCATGGTTAAGTTAGAGTTAGGGTTAGCCACATCAGCATGCACAGTCAGCAGTGCCTTCAAAGCACACAGCCTCTTGGTAAGCACAGAATGTGAATCCCTGTGCCACATCATCAAAGGCCCTCTTCTTCACAAAACCTTCAACAAGGCGTAACTTGCAATCCAGGAAGAATTTGCACACGCTCCAAAAAGGAAAAGTGATCGTCTTTTCGAGCTCTACGCACCTGTCAGATCAGAATCATTGTATGCAATTAGACACTGCCAATATTGAAAGAAATCAATTGGTAAGACCTTTGCAACAAATGGAAAAGCAAAGCATGAATGCCAACATTGATGTAAAAAGAATGCCAAAAGCACAAGTGCATGAGATGACCATAGCCCGAAACATGGCATCCACACATAAAGCATTAAGGCACATGGAAGAACAAAGCATCATGCAGGTAGCTACACCAAGCAAAGAAGCAAAAGAGTCGTCATCAAGCCATGAGCCAAAAAGTGACATCAATGGAATGTATTGAAAAGCAAAAAAAACCTTGCCAACCTTGCCTATGTTTGGTAATCAAACCTGACCACCTGAGAGTAGCTATGAAAGCACCCAGGGGAGGTATTGACATGTAAAAGCCACACTTGACCACCTTAAGTAGCATGCATGCACTAAGGGGAGGTGATGGATTTGTAACTCACATCTGACCACCTTGCAGTAGCCAAAGGATTATGGCACCAAGGGGAGGTGTTGACAGATATGGTGCCATGAGCACTTGTAGAGCAAAGGTATGAGCAAAGGGAAAGCTGCCACATGGCATGGAGGAGATATCCCACATGTGAGCAAGCAAAATGGATGTAAGTACCCTCACCTATAAAAGGGAGGTTCATTTGAAGGAAATCAATCAAGCACTTTGCACTATCTCAAGATTCTCTTTATGAGTCCAAGCTAATCTATCTTGGAACCTAATTGACTTGAGATATATGTCATGAGCACTCTCTTCATCATGTTTCCACATAGGTTCCATCCACCTTAGAGTGCTCCATAGATCCTGAGGCACACATGTTTTGTCAGGCTTGGCAAGACAATAGGGAGTTAATGTAGATGGCACCTGGCAAGGGACTGTCACATTGAGCAATAAGACAATGGGGAGTCAATGCACCCAAGGGGCAAGGCTTGGCAAGATAAGTGGGAGTTAATGTAGATAGCACCTAGCAAGGGACTGTCGTGACATTGAGCAATAAGACAATGGGGAGTCAAATTATGCAGATGGCACGAATTGAGGCTTTTTAAGAGCAACAATTTAAATTGTAAACATATGTTCAATCTATATCATTTTATACAAAGACTCTAGCCGAGAGCAACGTCTCTCAATGTAAACATATAATGATAGCTATAATTGCTATTATAATTCTTTGGTTCAATACAAAACTTGGATCTTATGGCATCATGTCTTTTTTCTATTTATTAAAAGTTTTAAAATTTTTGTGCATATTGCAAGTGACAATGTTATTTACATGAATTATTTAAGTCTTCTTTCATGGATTTATAAATTTATCACGTCAAGGAAAAATATTAAAAATAATTAAATTAAAAAATAACTTAGGTATAGCTAGAATTTCTAAAATAAGATTATTTCAAATTCTTGCATGTTGGTGCAAAAGTATAGATTAAAAAAACAAGATTTTTATGTGAATATGATAGTGCCACAAAGTGAACTTTTGATTTGGGAAGAATATTTTCAAAAAGTAAAATTTTGATTTGGAAAGGATATTTTCACAAAGTAAACTTTTCATTTGGGAAGGTTTTTTGGGCTTCGTCCAAAAACAACAGAAAAAGTCCAAAATTAATGAAATAGGTGTTGTCCATGTATGCTTGCTATTGGACCTCTTTTTGAGTATTTGTCTACTGTGTCTCAAGGCTTGGAGAATGGTTGTGAGGTTTGAATTGGGCTTTCAATTTTGTAGATGCTATTGGGAAGGTGGGCTAATAACTTTCTGGCGATTATCAAAAGGCATGAAGCCTTGATGCTTGAAGACCTTGATGGCTATGATGTGAAGGTTCCATTGCACCAATATGACAATTACCTATGGCCCAATATACTCCCCTGTAATTGAAGTGTATGCAGACCCCAAAATCGATCCTAAGATCTTTTTTATTGCATAGGCATCCATCAATGCAACCTTCCATCCTCGGGAAGAGGCCCAAGAATGAGATGCAAAGGATGGAGTTGACGATGAGCAATAGTCTGTCAAGCTACGTATGAGACCACCATCATCCTTCTCATTTCATGTACCTCTTGCAACAATTGTGGGCAGGAACATGAAATTTCGCTTTGTCCCATATAGTAATGACGTGCCTTTTGCATTCTTGAGGCATGCCATATTCAAATGTGTTTTAGGGTGTAATTTAAATGATTGGCCATCTCTACTTTGTCATGCTACTATTAGTTAAATGTAATCATAATTTTTTATTAAAACAAACAATGTAACTGCAATCATTCAAGACAAAAGTAAACTTAATAGAATTCAAAAGTCTCAAGCTATTTGCTCCTTATACATTCCTTTCCTCCCTATTGGAAACACCCACTCAGCCCTCTCAAGGTCATAGATACACATGAAAGCATAAATTGATGGAAGTGGTCTTTGGAAGAATTGATGGAAGTCATGTTTGGAAGAATTGCAGGGGTGTGCCAATTTATTGCAGGTCCCTTTTGCTTGAGGCACTAGCAACATGGTGGAACAGCCAAGTTATACACTTTGTCGCCATGGGGAGGATGTGAGTTTGCATTTTATTATCTTGTTGTTGGGTCAATATATGCTTGGGAACTATTTTTGGGCCTTTTTGGGGCCGTGACGCGATGCACTTCTGGGTGAATATTTGAATTTTGCACAGACCCGCGCTCTTGTCAGAAATTTTCCCAACATCATGCAGACGCACTGGCATAATAATGAGATGCTTGATCTATTTATTTTGAACACTACATAGCTCGACACACGGCATCTCTGCACTGCTTCGTGCAGCACAGAGTCTCTGGCCTAAGCTGCCTGACCACTAGTCCTCACGTAGCCTTTTGCCACCACTTGCCACCTGTCACTGGGCACCACACCCACGTAGATCATTAAAATTGAAGGTTGGCTTGGAGAGACCACTGTGCTCATTCTTGGCATAATAATTAGACACAATCTATCATTTTGAACACTGCCGCAGTTCAGTCTCTGGACTGACTACCTATCATCATGCAGCCTTTTGATGCATCTTTGCATGCAGCCCATGCAAATCATACGACGTTGGCTTGGAGAGACCACTGTGTTGGTTCTTAGCATAATAATGAGACACAATCTATCATTCTGAGCATTGCCTCAGTGTAGTCTCTAGCTTGACAACCTGTCATTGCCCAGAATTCAAGGTTCTCTTAGAGAGACCACCACGCTGGTTCTTGGAGTTATATCTTTGTTACCTATTTTTATGTATTACAGGAGGAGGTCTATGATGACCAGAGCACTGGCAAATAGAAGCAGATCTATGACAACCACTATGCTGGTTCTTGGAGTTATATATTTGTGTACCAAGGAAAATGTATTCCATTGTGCAACCAAGCAAAATGCAATTGATGATATGGCCCTTGAGGGTTCCCCTCTAGGGGCAAGGGCCATATCGACATGCCATTTCTGTCTAGTGGCATCCTGCATATTGTATAATGCATGTCGATATGGCCCTTGCCCCTAGAGGGGACCCCTCATCAAGGACCATATCATCAATTGCATTTTTTGAAAGTTCAATTGTATTTTTCTAGATGCATATCCATGCAACCACAATGATGGATAGTTGGAGTTATTTTAGTGCTATTGTGGTCATAAACCAAGGAGATTGTAGTCCTTCTTTTCTTGAATTTTAGTCCTCGTTGCAGTAAATATAAATGAGAGAAAAAGTACAATTTATCAAGTGAAATTTGAGCAAAAGAGATTACAAGTACATCTACGTCCATTAACAAGTTATATAAAAATTAACAACTTATACCGAGAAAAAATTGAACAGAGGATCTTACATTTATAAAAGCTCGGCAAAACTGTTGAGAGCCTTAAAGGCCAAAAGTTTACAGCTAGTGACCATAACCATTCAAATATAAAAGTTAACAATAGTGCATACTGAGAGCCTCAAATTAAACAAAAAGAGATTACATATATGTAATAAAAACTCAACAACTGTTGAGAGCCTTATAAACCAAAACATTACATTGAGTGATCCAAAAGATTGTTGAGAGCCTTAGAGGCCAAAAGATTACATCCAACCATTACTGAGGGCCTCGTCTAAGCAAGAGGAAATTTGTACAACTCAGTTTTCCACCATTCTAGCTTGTTGCATTAAAAATTTTTAGGGAGCCAAAGGAGAATATGATGGAGAGGCCAAAGACCATGCACATTGCCAAGACTCAGATTACGACCCCCGTAACAAGTCGAGAGTACTCTGCTATGAAAATACTGAGGCCTTTGTCGACATCGGGAACCCATACAACATAGCCATAAAGAGGCCCTCTGTGAACATGTCATCTAAGGTGGTGACATGCAGATGTGTGGGGAATCGACTATGGGAATGAAGGGTCTCCACTAGTGCTAGCATTTCTACTCTAGGTGAGTGCAACGCAATCACCTTATATGAGAAGGTAGATAACATTGGGATCACAGAGCATCGAGGAGGGGTGGTAGTACACATGGTGAAGATGAGTAGGTGAGCAGATGAGTAGGGGAGCAGATGAGTGATGAGAGTTGGAGGAGGAAGCATGGAGGAAAGTAGAGCAGGGGCGGAAAAGAGCTGGAGGAGGGGTGTAGAGCAAAGAAGTAGAGTGTGTGGAGCAAAGTAGCAAAGCAGGGGCAGATGAGAGAAATGTAGTAAAATGCCAAATTGTGTAGGTATCAACGGTGATTCATGTGTCATAGGAATGTTGAAGAGATGCCGATGGCACCTCCACTCCAAGCTACTCCTTGTGAGAGCAATACAAGGCACGAGCTATCCGCAAGTATCACTCGAGCAGCCTTCGAACAATTGGAATGTGTTTCCATGAGAGAAAGGGGGAAGGGCGAGAGGGGAGAAGGGATGGAGAAGGAGAAAGGAAGAGGAGAGTGAAGGGGGATGGAGTGGCAAACACAAGGGCACTACAATGCAAACAAGGAAACACCCAAAACACTCTTGGAAGAGAAGAGGGAGCTTGTATTCAAACTTGTGCAAACAACAATGAAGACCAAAGCCAACCATTTGGCATTTTATACAAGTCACCTTTTGAAGGGAGGGCCAACCCTTTTCCTTTTAGTACTCTCCCTGTCTTTACAATAAAAAGGCTCTTAGGCCCATAGGGTGCCAAGGCATATTGTATTCTTTCCATCTCTCCCTACTAGTGGAAATAGCGCTTGTGTTAACCATATTAGAGTGCTTGGGACAAACTTGGAATGAGGAGTTGTTCTTAACCGGTTTCCAAATAGCGCTTGTGTTAGCCTCATGCCTCCAAGGCTTAGGCTATTTGGGGCTCAAACTCCTTGAGCCCCTCCAAGCCTTAAGCCATTTGTAATTCAAACCCCATGTACGAGGCTCAAAACCTCGAGTGGTGAGTCTTACTCCCGCGAGACACTTAACTGCAGCTTGCAGTTGGAACACACAACTTGGCAGCTTGAACCCATAACTTAGCAGATGGAACATACAATCTATGCATGTTGCCTACAATCTTTGGCCTTGGGGTATTTGGGGCTCAAACTGCTTGAGCTTGTACTATACTCCTTGTAACCATTGAAGTAAATCATGAAGCCTAATCACCGAGTCTAATCATTGATTACCCTACATTCGGCAACTGTACTCTATGGATGTTAACATGCCCCCCTTCCTGTTGCTGATCCGCCCTTGAGTCAACCGTGCTACAGGACATATGTGGTGAGGATTGTCCGTAGGACTGCATAGCGGTCCAACTATCATGCAGTGAGGTGAGTGAGATACGAGCGGTACTTACATGCATATCCTCATATGTGCAAATGTGGTGTCCGTGGAGATTGCAGATGTGGAGGTAGACGCGGAGATCCTAAAATTATGTAGGGCCGATGTCGGTATTGAAGAAAACATGATTGTTCTGATTGTGGAGGCGATCATCGATGGGGTGACTGTGGGCAGGGAGATCACGAAGGGGTAAGAGGAGGAGGCAATTGAAGTGGACCACCGTTGCTATGACGGCAAGATCAGGTACTGTGCCGTATGTGTTGTTGAGTGACTAGAGGCGGAAGAAAAATCCCTCTTGAGTCATCTCTTTGGGCAAGTTGTACTTAGGAAAGTTGTACAACATATTAGGGCCCTTCTACTGGAGATCTTTGGATTTTGCCCAATTCCATCGCCATTCCATTCGCATATACAAGGGGGTAGATTCACAGATCGACGTGCGCACTCTAGGATCAACGCAAGTGGAAGTATGCTATGCAATCAGAGATGAGTTCACTTATTAAGAATAAGACTTGGGACTTGGTTTCTTTGCCACATGGAAAGAAAGCATTGCCATGTAAATGGGTCTACAAAATGAAGGTCACAGGTGATGATGTGCCTAGGTACAAGGCCCATTTGGTTGCTAAAGGGTTCAAGCAAGAGAAGGGTGTGGACTTTGATGAGATATTCTCTTTGATTGTGAAGATTACCACACTTAGATGCATGCTTAGACTAGTGGCATAAGAGGATATGGAGCTTATGCAGATGGATGTCAAGACAGCTTTCTTGCATGGGGATTTGCATGCGAAAATTTACATGGTGTAGCCGGAAGGCTTTGAAGAAAAGGGCAAAGAGCATTTAGCTTGCAAGCTGAAGAAGAGTCTCTATGGTCTTAAGCAAGCACCTAGAGAATGGTATCAGAAGTTTGATACTTTCATTCATTCGGTCCCAAGGTTTTAAAAGGAGTGAAATTGATCACTGCCTCTATACTAAAAGGGCTAAGGATAATAGCCTGATAATCTTGGCACTATATGTGGATGATATGCTATTGGCTAGCAAGAATACTTATGAGCTAGATGCATTAAAGGCCAAGTTGCATGAGGCCTTTGATATGAAGGATTTGGGACTTGCAAGTCATATTCTTGGTATGCACATCACACGTGATCGGAGTAGGAAACTTCTTTGGCTTTCACAGAAGGAGTATGTTACAAAAGTATTGCAGCATTTCAATATGGAGGGGGGGAAGGCACTGAGTACTCCATTGCCTCCATATGTGAAATTGAGTCATACAGATAGTCCCAAATTAGATGAGGAGAGGGCCATGATGGCCAAGGTTCCTTATGCATCAGCGGTTGGGAGTATGTATGCTATGATAGCTACTAGACCAGACATTGCATTTGCAGTGGGAGTTGTTAGTCAGTATATGGCTAATCCAGGAAAGAGGCATTGGGAGGCAGTTAAGTGCATCATGAGGTACATGAAGGGTACCAAGGAGATGTGCATCTCCTTTGGTAGAGGAGACATGTGTGTACTTGGTTACACAGATTCGGACTATGCAGGGCATGTGGAAGGGCATGTGGATAGTAGGAGATCCACTTCTGGTTATGTGTTCACCTTTGTAGGTGGTGCAATGTCATGGATGTCTCACGCACAGAAGTGCATTGCTTTTTCTACCATAGAGGGTTGCAAGGAGGCTATATGGCTTGATTGGCTAGTGGGAGATTTGGGGATTCATACAAGTGTACCAACATTACATAGGTATTCCATGAGTGCTATTCAGCTAGCACGGAATCCGGTCTTTCATGCAAAGACCAAACACATTGAGGTCAGGTACCATTTCATCAGGGAGGTACTTGAGGACAAGCGCATAGAGCTTGTTAGGGTTCATACAGATGATAACCCTGCAGATATGCTGACGAAGAGTCTACCTACTCAGCGGTTTGAGTATTGTCGTGTATTGATGGGCATTGGATAGTATGCTCACTGGTTGTTCTCCCTTAAAGGCACATTGTCCTTTAAGTGGGAGGTTGTGGGGGTTAAAGGTCACTATGCCTTTACCCCACTTATGTACAATACTCAAACACATATATAAATGAATGAAAAAGAAGATTAGGGTGGTTCTGCACCCACTAAAACTTGTGTGGCTCTCTGTCTCTCTCTCTCTCCCTCTTCTGTTCTTGCTTCTGTTGAGAGCACTCTCATGCCTCTTTGAGAACATTTCAATACCACCTAGGTTGAAGTGTAGGAAAAGTGTTGTGCCCATCGGATATCCTTTGCATGGTCGATCGAGCATTAAATACTATTTTTGCTCTAGTGTCATGCACATCCGTAAAAAAACACGCAGCTAGGTATGTTATCCGATCCAATACTTATGGGATGGGCGTGCCACTTTGCATGTAAGTCAATTACACCTAGTTGAAGGTGTGTGCAAAGTATTTTGCCCATCAGATATGCTCTGCATTGTCGATCAAGCATAAAACGCCATTTTTGCCTTAGTGTCATGCACAACCATAAAAAAACACGGTCCTAGGTGTGTTATTCAATTAAGTACTTCTCAGATAGGGGCTCAACTTTGCATGCAAGTCCATTTCAACTAAGTTGAGGTGCCTGCAAAGTATTATCACCATAGGATATGCTTTGCATGGTCGATCACGCATTATACAATGTTTTTCTGGTAGTGATATGCACATCCGCAAAAAAACACACCCTTAGGTATGTTATCTGACCAAGTACTTATCGGATGGGTGTGCCTGTTTGAGGCTATTTCAATACCACCTAGGTTAAGGCATAGGAAAAGTATTGTGCCCATCGGATATGCTTTGCATGGTCGATCAAGCATTAAATACCATTTTTGCCTTAGTGTCATGCACATCCGTAAAGAAACACGCTGCTAGGTGTGTTACTCGAGCAACTACTTATGCGATGGGAATGCCACTTTGCATGTAAGTCAATTCCACCTAGTTGAAGGTGTGTGCAAAGTATTGTGCCCATCGGCTATGCTCTGCATTGTCGATCAAGCATAAAACACCGTTTTTGCCTTAGTGTCATGCACAACCATAAAAAAACATGGTCCTAGGTGTGTTATTCAAATAAGTACTTATTGGATGGGGCTCCACTTTGCACACAAGTTTGTTTCAACTAGATTG
Organism: Dipteris shenzhenensis; assembly: GCF_047967505.1. Taxonomy (NCBI): domain Eukaryota; kingdom Viridiplantae; phylum Streptophyta; class Polypodiopsida; order Gleicheniales; family Dipteridaceae; genus Dipteris; species Dipteris shenzhenensis. The sequence continues at coordinate 30,123,050 of NC_141609.1, read as the reverse complement.
AGGTGCGTGCAAAGTATTTTCACCATCTAATATGCTTTGCATGGTCGATCATGCATTATATAACGTTTTTCCGGTAGTGATATGCACATCCGCAAAAAAACATGCCCTTAGGTATGTTATCTGACCAAGTACTTATCGGATGGGTGTGCCTCTTTGAGAAAATTTTAATACTACCTAGGTTAAGGCATAGGAAAAGTATTGTGCCCATTGAATATGCTTTGCATGGTCGATTGAGCATTAAATACCATTTTTGCCTTAGTGTCATGCACATCCATAAAAAAACATGCTGCTAGGTGTGTTATCCAATCAAGTACTTATGTGATGGGAATGCCACTTTGCATGTAAGTCAATTACACCTAGTTGGAGGTGTGTGCAAAGTATTGTGCCCAATCGGATATGCTTTGCATTGTCGATCAAGCATAAAACACCGTTTTTGGCTTAGTGTCATGCACAACCATAAAAAAACAGGGTCCTAGGTGTGTTATTCAAACAAGTACTTATCGGATGGGGGCTCCACTTTGCATGTAAGTACGTTTCAACTAGGTTGAGGTGCATGCAAAGTATTATCACCATCGGATATGATTTGCATGGTCGATCACGCATTATACAACGTTTTTCCTGTAGTGATATGCACATCTGCAAAAAAACACACCCTTAGGTATGCTATCTGATCAAGTACTTATGCGATGGGAATGCCAGTTTGCATGTAAGTCAATTCCACCTAGTTGAAGGTGTGTGCAAAGTATTGTGCCCATCGGATATGCTTTGAATTGTCAATGAAGCATAAAACACTGTTTTTGGCTTAGTGTCATGCACAACCATTAAATAACACGGTCCTAGGTGTGTTATTCAAACAAGTATTTATCGGATGGGGGCTCCACTTTGCACGCAAGTCCTTTTAAACTAGGTTGAGGTGCATGCAAAGTATTGTCACCATTGGATATGCTTTGCATGGTCGATCACGCATTATCCAACGTTTTTCCTGTAGTGATATGCACATCTGCAAAAAAACACACCCTTAGGTATGCTATCTAATCAAGTACTTATGCGATGGGAATGACACTTTGCATGTAAGTCAATTACAACTAGTTGAAGGTGTGTGCAAAGTATTGTGCCCATCGGATATGCTTTGAATTGTCGATGAAGCATAAAACACCGTTTTTGGCTTAGTGTCATGCACAACCATCAAAAAACACGGTCCTAGGTGTGTTATTCAAACAAGTATTTATCGGATGGGGGCTCCAATTTGCATGCAAGTCCTTTTAAACTAGGTTGAGGTGTGTGCAAAGTATTGTCACCATTGGATATGCTTTGCATGGTCGATCACGCATTATACAACATTTTTCCTATAGTGATATGCACATCCGTAAAAAAACACACCCTTAGGTATGTTATCTGACCAAGTACTTATCGGATGGGTGTGCCTCTTTGAGGATATTTCAATACCACCTAGGTTAAGGTGTAGAAAAATTATTGTGCCCATCGGATATGCTTTGCATGGTTGATCGAGCATTAAATACCATTTTTGCCTTAGTGTCATGCACATTCGTAAAAAAACACGCTGCTAGGTGTGTTATCCGATCAAGTACTTATGCAATGGGAATGCCACTTTGCATGTAAGTCAATTCCACCTAGTTAAAGGTGTGTGCAAAGTTTTGTGCCCATCGGATATTCTTTGCATTGTCGATCAAGCATAAAACACCGTTTTTGCCTTAGTGTCATGCACAACCATAAAAAAACACGGTCCTAGGTGTGTTATTCAAACATGTACTTATCGGGGATGGGGGCTCCACTTTGCACGCAAGTCTGTTTTAACTAGTTTGAGATGCATGCAAAGTATTATCACCATCGGACATGCTTTGCATGGTCGATTATGAATTATACAACGTTTTTCCTGTAGTGATGTGCATATCCGCAAAAAAACATGCCCTTAGGTATGTTATCTAACCAAGTACTTATCAGATGGGTGTGCCTCTTTGAGAACATTTCAATAACACCTAGGTTAAGGTGTAGGAAAAGTATTGTGCCCATTGGATATGCTTTGCATGGTCGATCAAGCATTAAATACCATTTTTGCCCTAGTGTCATGCACATTTGCAAAAACACACACCCTTAGGTATGTTATCCGATCAAGTACTTATGCGATGGGAATGCCAATTTGCATATAAGTCAATTCCACCTAGTTGAAGGTGTGTGCAAAGTATTGTGCCCATCGGATATGCTTTGCATTGTCGATCAAGCATAAAACACCGTTTTTGCCTTAGTATCATGCACAACCATAAAAAAACACGGTCCTAGGTGTGTTATTCAAACAATCGGATGGGGGCTCGAATTTGCACGTAAGTTCATTTCAACTAGGTTGAGAGGTGCGTGAAAAGTATTGTCACCATCGGATATGCTTTGCATGGTCGATCATACATTATACAACGTTTTTCCTGTAGTGATATGTACATCCGCAAAAAAACACGCCCTTAGGTATGTTATCTGACCAAGTACTTATCGGATGGGTGTGCCTATTTGAGAACATTTCAATACCACCTAGGTTAAGGCGTAGGAAAAGCATTGTGCCCATCGAATATGCTTTGCATGGTCGATCGAGCATTAAATACCATTTTTGCCTTAGTGTCATGCACATCCGTAAAAAAACACGATGCTAGGTTTGTTATCCGATCATGTACTTATGCGATGGGAATGCCACTTTGCATGTAAGTCATTTCCACCTAGTTGAAGGTGTGTGCATAGTATTGTGCCCATCAGATATGCTTTGCATTGTTGATCAAGCATAAAACACCGTTTTTGCCTTAGTGTCATGCACAACCATAAAAAAACACGGTCCTAGGCGTGTTATTCAAATAAGTACTTATCGGATGGAGGCTCCACTTTGCATGCAAGTCCGCTTTAACTAGGTTGAGGTGGGTGCAAAGTATTGTCACCATCGAATATGCTTTGCATGGTCAATCACGCATTATACAACGTTTTTCTGGTAGTGATATGCACATCCGCAAAAAAACATGCCCTTAGGTATGTTATCTGACCAAGTACTTATCGGATGGGTGTGGCTATTTGAGAACATTTCAATACCATCTAGCTTGAGACATAGGAAAAGTATTGTGCCCATCGGATATCCTTTGCATGGTCGATCGAGCATTAAAAATTATTTTTGCTCGTGTCATGCACATCCGTAAAAAAACACGCTGCTAGGTATGTTATCCGATCAAGTACTTATGGGATGGGTGATCCACTTTGCATGTAAGTCAATTTCACCTAGTTTAAGGTGTGTGAAAAGTATTATGCCCATCGGATATGCTTTGCATTGTCGATCAAGCATAAAACACCGTTTTTGCCTTACTGTCATGCACATTCGTCAAAAAACACGTTGCTAGGTATGTTATTCGATCAAGTACTTATGGGATGGGCACTCCACTTTGTACGCAAGTCCGTTTCAACTATGTTGAGGTGCATGCAAAGTATTGTGACCATCGGATATGCTTTGCATGGTCGATCAGAAATGTAGATGGGATAATATTAGCAAATTCTCGGTATGTGTATATGTTTGTGTGTGTGGCAAAGACTTTTGATACAACAAAGTAAACACCTAGTGCACAAATTATGCTCTTCATATCTTGAGTATTGTGTCAAAATAAAAGATGAAATAAGCTTGTGGATGAGGATAAATATGCCCTTGAATAAAAGCACAATTGTTGTATAACCACGATAGGATCGCTTTGACACCTGTGATTTTGCCCACATGTAAGTTTGCAAATAGCATAAAAAATCGTATAATAATATATTAATAGTTTGCAAATGTGTATAGCAAGTGAGTAATGGGAAGTGGAAGTGGGAGTGGGGAGGGAGGAGTGGAATGGGAGAGGGGAGGTAATAGGGGTGTATGATAATAAGTATAAAAATAGTATAATAATATATTAATAGTTTGCAAATGGCAAGTGAGTAATGGGAAGTGGAAGTGAGAGTGGGGAGGGAGGAATGGAATGGGAGACGGGGAGGTAATACGGGAGTAGGATAATAAGGGAGTGAAATGAGTGAGGGGAGTTAATAGGGGATGAAAAAGAGGAGGGTGAGATGGGGAAATATGGGATTTTGGGAAATGGGAGGAGTATGGGACATGGTGGAAATGTGGGATGGAATGGGAGTGGTGGCAATGGGGGAGGAAGAAGAAATGGATGGGGGGAGGGCCAATGGGAAGATTGGGATGAGGGATGGGGGTCCAATGGGAGAGGGGGAGTAATGGGAGCCAATGGGAGAGGGGAGGAATGAAAAGCCAATAGGAGAGAGGGGAGGAATGGAAAGCCAAAGGAGAGGAGGAGGAAAACCTAGTTTTTCTTATATATAGTCTTCCTTCTTCATTCATTCTCCCCTCATTTCATTCATTGAAGCAAGAAAGCAAGGACGAGCAAGAAAGCAAGGAAGGAAGAGCAAGAAAGCAAGAAAGAGCAAACTTACAAACTTTTTCCAGGTACTTGTAAATTTTTTTGATTAATTCTTTTAGATTTTTTTTTTAAAAATTTGAAGAGAGAGAAAGAAAGAAAGAGAGAGAGGAACTAGAGAGAGAGGGAAAGTTTAGAGAGAAGGAGAGAAGCATTGGAGGCCGCGGCCTCCAGGAGGAAGAGGAAAGTGGAGGGGGAGAGAGAGGGAGGAGGAAGAGGGAAGTGGAGGGGGGGAGAGGAGGGAGGAAAGGAGGGAGGGAGGAGTGACGGAAGAAGGGAGGGAGGAGCACGGAGGGAGTGGCGTAAGAGGGAGGGGGGAGCGGGGGTAGGGAGGGGGGGGAAGCGGGGTAGGGGTGGGGGTAGGGGAGGCGGGAGGGGGTGAGGGGTAGGGAGGCAGGAGGGAGGAGTGGGGGTAGGGGGCGGCAGGGTAGGGGGAGGTGAGAGGGGGGAGCGGGGGTAGGGAGGGGGGGGAGGCGGGGTAGGGGGCGGCGGGGTAGGAAGCGGGGGTAGGGGGAGGCAGGAGGGGGAGGCGGGGTAGGGAGCGGGGGTAGGGGAGGACAGAGGGGGGACCGGGGGTGGCGGGGTAGGGGCAGGCGCGAGGCGGGAGGGGAGGGAGGCAGGGTAGGGGGCGACAGGGGTAGGGGGGAGTAGGGGTAGCGGGTCTTGGCGGCCATGATCGCCAGGGTGAGAGTGAGGGGAGGGAGGGGAGGGAGAGAGAGAGAGGAGGGAGGGGAGGGAACAGGGGGTATGGGGAGGCGAGAGAGAGGGGAGGGAGGGGAGGGAGAGAGGAGAGAGAGGAGGGAGGGAGGGAGCGAGGGTAGGGGCGGTGGGGTAGGGGAGGCGGGAGGGGCGAGGGGGAGGGAGGTAGGGTAGGGGGTGGCGGGGGTAGGGGGGAGCGGGGATAGAGGGAGGCGACGAGAGGGTGAGGGGGCGACAGGAGGAGTGGAGAGAGAGCACCAGAGAGAGGATCGTGGCAACGCAGCCCCCAGGGAGGGGAGCGAGAGAGAGAGAGAGAGAGAGATAGAGATGAGAGAGAGAGAGAGAGAGAGAGAGAGAGAGAGAGAGAGAAAGAGAGAGAGCGAGA